>NC_064616.1:913164643-913839018 GCF_023898315.1 Schistocerca nitens | reverse complement strand
GAGAGCGAGAGGTTCATGGGAGAGCGAGAGCGAGAGGTTCATGGGAGAGCGAGAGCGAGAGGTTCATGGGAGAGCGAGAGCGAGAGCGAGAGGTTCATGGGAGAGCGAGAGCGAGAGCGATAGGTTCATGGGAGAGCGAGAGCGAGAGCGAGAGGTTCATGGGAGAGCGAGAGCGAGAGCGAGAGGTTCATGGGAGAGGGAGAGCGAGAGCGAGAGCGAGAGGTTCATGGGAGAGGGAGAGCGAGAGCGAGAGGTTCACGGGAGAGGGAGAGCGAGAGGTTCATGGGAGAGGGAGTGCGAGAGCGAGAGGTTCACGGGAGAGGGAGAGCGAGAGGTTCATGGGAGAGGGAGAGCGAGAGGTTCATGGGAGAGCGAGAGGTTCACGGGAGAGCGAGAGGTTCATGGGAGAGCGAGAGGTTCATGGGAGAGGGAGAGCGAGAGGTTCATGGGAGAGCAAGAGCGAGAGGTTCATGGGAGAGCGAGAGCGAGAGGTTCATGGGAGAGGGAGAGCGAGAGGTTCATGGGAGAGGGAGAGCGAGAGGTTCATGGGAGAGGGAGAGCGAGAGGTTCATGGGAGAGGGAGAGCGAGAGGTTCATGGGAGAGGGAGAGCGAGAGGTTCATGGGAGAGGGAGAGCGAGAGGTTCATGGGAGAGGGAGAGCGAGAGGTTCATGGGAGAGGGAGTATACATGCATGGATTTTTTTCTATTTCCCATTTGATTTGAGTTTTGGTTTAAATGTTTCGTGAAGAGGTCCATGGACAAGTGAGAGGAAAGGGATTTCGGATGTATTATTATATTGTAGTGTTACTGTATTATTTTATCTATTAGTGTAAACAATGAGTTGTTTGGTATATGCACTTGCTCTTCCAACAGGGTTTTCTTTTCTGCCTTGGTTTTCTGTATGTGGTAATTTTCTTGCAGGGTTAGGTGGTGTTTTTTATTGTTGTTTCTAATTGTTTTCATGTCATCTTCTCTAACAGCAGGCTGGGCTATAACTTGGATGGGTGAGCATCTGGTCTGCCAAGCACTGTTGGCAAGCGAGGTGCACTCAGCCCTTGTGAAGCAAACTGAGGAGCTACTTGATTGAGAAGTAGTGAGTCCAGTCTCATAAACTGACACACAACTGGGAGAGTGGTGTGCTGACCACATGTCCCCTCATACCCGCATCCAATGACGCTTGTGGGCTGAGGATGACATGGAGTCTGGTCGGTACCATTGAGCCTTCACATGGCCTGTTCGGGTGGAGTTTAGTTTCTTCTCTAATGGTTGGTTTGTGATTGTGTTCTCTCGGGTGTTCTGCAAATGCGGAGTGGTTTGTTCCATACCTCCAGGCTCTCATGTGTTCTTTCTATCTGCCATCACAAGAGTTATGCTGTAATTGATATATATGACACACCTGCTTTCTGGTTATATCTGTTTCATTTTAGTTTTGGAGTGTATTTTTTGGATAGAATTGCCTGTTGTGTATGATATGGTTATTCCCTGTCTTTTGAAAATGTGAGTGTATGTGTAAGTTTGTGTTTATATGTCATTGTGTACCATCTTGTGTTTTCTCTTATATTTTCCTGATTATTTTGTGTAGTTGTTATGGTACTGAGTGATTGTGTTTCGTTCTGTTGTGATGATGTTAGTAGTTTTGTGCTTTCTGCTTTTATTTTACTTTTAATTTTGTTGTTTAGCTTTGTGACTATATTATTATTGTACCCACTATTTTGAGCTATCTGCATTATTATGTCCAGTTTTTTTGGTACCTTTCTTTGTTGAGTAGGATTGTGTTGATTGTGTTGAGTCTGTGGAGCATGTGTCAAAGTGCTGCTTGCTTTTGTGAATGCGTGGTTCAAGGATTGGGGGATGATAATGTCTGTTGCTGTGGGTTTACAGTGAATTTCAAACATATGCTTATTGATTTGCTTTTTGATTGTTATATCTAGAAAGTTAATTTGGTTATTCTGTTCTCCCTCCACTGTGAATTTTATATTTTTATGTACCTTGTTGATGCCAGTATGTCTTTTTTTTTCAATTTTTTTGTGGTTCACCTATTAAGCACTCTTCTGCCCCTCTTTTTGTGAAAATGATCTGTTGAATGTGGTTTACAGAAATATTTGCTAAGGCTCCTGACACTGGGGACCCCATTGTTATTCCTATTTCTTCTAAATAAAATTCATTAATGAACTGAAAGTAATTTTGTTCTGTTATGAGCTTTTTAAGGTGAATATGTCCTTAATCCGCTCATCAGCGAGTTGACTGTGTTTTTAGGTTCTTATCTATGATTTCTATTGTTTCTGGTATTGGTATGTTGGAATTCATGCTTTCTATATCAAGTGAGATGAGTGTTGCTGTTTCTGGGATTTTTATATCTTTTCTTTGTTGTATTTGCTGTGTAGTGTTTTTAATGGTTCTGTCTCCATGGACTTTGACATTTTCAGACAGTAATTTTAACATGTATCCTGCAGCTTGCAAGTGGGGGATTTTCTGAAATCCAATATTGGTCTCGCAGGAAGAATTAGTTTGTGGATCTTTGGTTGCTTAAGGAGGACAGGTGCAGCAGTCTAAAGTCACACAAAAACTGCTGTACAATGAATGGAAACAGTTCCATGAACCTCACCACAAAACATTTAAACCAAAACTCAAATCAAATGGGAAAACACACACACACACACACACACACACACACACACACACACACACCAAACAAGATTAGATACACAGTGAACTCAAAGTAGTCATGTCTGTATTAGTGTTATGTCTATACTTATGTATAGTGTTATGTATTAGTGTTATGTCTATACCTTTATTTAATTGTATGGCTAGGGCATCCCATCGGGCAGGCCATTCGCTGGGTGCTGATCTTTCGATTTGACGCTACTTTGGCGACCTGCAGTTAATGATGATGACAGAATGATGATGAGGACAGCACAACACCCAGCCCCTGGATGGAGCAAATTCCCCGACCCAGCTGGGAATCAAACCCGGGCCCAGAGGATAGACAAAATCGTCATGCTGACCATTCAGCTACCGGGGGCGGACATGTCTGTACTAGTGACAGAAGGCTGAGAATGCATAAAAACAACAAGTGGAAACAAAATGAAAAGTGGAAAGAAAAATGTTCTAAACACTAAAAACATGTTTATATTTTGTAAATAGAGCGGTAGTGCAACCTCCATGTGACCAGATGAGAGGAAACACCGATGCCAACTGAAAACAGGAAGAACTGTAAGTAATCATATATTTACATAAAAAGCAAGCAGTGAATTGTTTTATAATCTACAAATAATACATATCAAAACAAAAGTATATCATAACTGTATCATTATAGGTTCCATTGATGATGCCTTTAAGTGAGTAAAGGCAAAATGCTTCTGGGAAAATAAATGAGAGTGCAGCAAGAAAAGGGATTTTTATTTACAAAACAAAAAAGATACTTTCTCTATTTATTGCGCGAAAACAAAAGACATGACCCACTCAGCTTTACAGTCTTCAAATTTTCTTAAATAATTCATAAATAAAAGTGAAATATTTAATAAGCTGTATAAAACACTCACTGACGTATGTACCTACAGCATAATATTTACTGTTTAAATCACGAATGACAAATTTGTAGGCTTTCCTGAATCATATAATGTGGTAAACTAAATTATGTTATTACAAGGTAATAACTTATATTTATGACAGTACAAAACTTGTCCATCTCTCCTTGCACAGAGTTAACTGATAATCCTCATTTTCAGCTTAGCAGTTGATATGCAAACATGAAAAGATATATAGAAGATGAAATTCTGGATGGATGGCTGGATCAAAGAATAGGTGGTTTGATTGACTGACTGACTGTGACTGATTTGAGTTCAAGGCACACATCATCTGAATCATTAGTGCCCATAATTTTTGGATGCAATTCTGTTGGTATACGGCAATGGTAATTTCAGAGGAACTCTCCCTTTGATCAAGTAGTTCAGATTCTTATATGGTATAAATTCACTGAAGACGTTCCAAGAACCAGTTCAGTTCATTTTCTTGGTTTGATTCACATGTTTCAGGTCAGATTATCCTCCTGTCATAAAATACATATATAATGTGTAGCAGTTCAACAGATCAGAGTGGCTACTATGACTGTGTGATGTTCACACAGGTTGCAGAGCTCACTGGCTGCACTAGACTCTTATGGGACACTGATGAACATAGTCCACTGGCACTCCTTACTGTAGGTAGAAGGTATATGTTTGGCAATTACCTGATTAGAAAAAATGCTCTTAACTAAGCGGGATGGACTCAACGAGTCTATCATTTCAGTTGCAACTTGTTTTCTCCAGTCAGCATCCAATCTCCGTGGAAGAGCCCAAGGGAACTTGAATGAATACAGGAGCTTCCTTAGTCTTTCCAGGAAAGAGTGAAGTAATGTAGATGAACTAGAAGGGTTCACCTCAATATTGTAAGCAGCATTCAGTATCTGTACAAACAAACTGAATAATGTAACACAAGATATTTCTAAATGACACACTGTCTTCTTATAAAATAATTTAAAAAATTTCACACTTATTCAAACAGTAAAAAAGAGGCAAAAAAGAAATGGGGTGTTATAAAATTATGAAAAGTTTTGAGGCTGCACGCACTATAACAGAAGTGAACCAAAAGAACACATCAGGAATGAGTTATCATCCACAGCAGCAATTTAGTCATCAAAACTGAAATTAAAAATTCATAAAATAAGTAGCAGTGTAGCTTCTGAAATATGGGAAACACTACTGCTGTACTTTAACAACATACAGGGGCGAGGTGGGGTGGGGAGGGGGATGGAGGGGGAGAGAGGGAAGGAGGGAGAGAAGTCACATGTCATATGCAAAGAGGGGAATACAAACATAAAATATATTAAACTGAACATAATGGAAAAAATATCACTGACAACTGCATCTTGGTATTATACATTAATATGTTTCTCTGCTCACAATCCATTTCAATAAAATAATTTTGGGCATTTGACTACATCATGATTTACATGAAAATACCAACAGTTCAATTACTGTCACAGGAAGCCTTCTTCAGGTCGACTACATATGAGATGTCACAGCAGCTTTGTCTGTGCTACAAGGTGCCTATCCTCTAGAAGTCACATGGGAGAGGCATCCTACAATATTTTAACTGTATGAGATGATCACGTCAGAGAGATATCAAAGTGTTTATTTCTTGAAGTGTTTTATTTTAATTTTTATTGCTTAGCATTGAAATATCTACTGGAAGCAGACACAAAAACATAGTGCTCCTTAGACATTCCCTGATGGCACATGCAACCTGTCACCTAAATTACCAAATGACTAATCTGGTGCAAAGGCATCCATTTTGAGTTCTATCTTGTTAAAACTATTGTCAAGTAATCTAATGGCTTTCAGGAGCAACAAAATTTTGGTTTTCAATATGTCATGCAATTATTGCCCAAATTTGAAATGCTATCATAACCTACTCATTCAGAGGTATAATGTTACGTTAAAGGTTTAGCTAGGTAAAACAAGTATTAAAGTTAGGAACAGTGTATATGTCTTGAGGCAGCATTACTAAAGGCATGCAAATTACCCAGCGTATATTCATCCATTATTTAAGAATGAGAGTATTCTGTGACAGCCAACGAACTTGACACACAATTTCAAACCCCAACAACAGTGTTCCTCCCTGACACCTCCCAAAAAATGATGAAAGGAGAATTCATTGCTTCTTCATTTTCACTGTCCATGCAGTTATACTTCAGCATCAGTCATGACATTTTTATTTATTGCTTCTTTACTACTATATCTCTTCACAACACATTTTGCAGAAAATACCCACATACCACTGAATGTATATGTAAAATTATATTGTTGTACAACAAATAGTTCAGAAGCTATAATGTCATAACACTGAGATGGGTAAAAAACTAGAATTTGCTTAGGACAGAGCACCAATTTCCCAGACTATACTCATTCACTGTTTGATAATGAAAGCACACAGTAACTTTCAACAAACTTTGCACACAATTGCAAACCTTTTCAAAACTTTACATTGCTTGCATGCTTAAAACAAAATTTTAATTCATTTGTAAATTATTCACATGCCTGAAGCTGTTTTGTAGATGGGAGCTTGATTTTTCAAAGAATGGGGGTTGTTTACTGGCTGCTTACCATCTGTTCTACTGCAAGCCATACAATGGGCAGCTTTACAAGCACAGTTGCCCATTGGCCAGAAACCTCTGTAAATGAGTGGAAAAGTTTGTAACCAGCTTCACAACTTACACTAGAGAGCCATTTTGCTGTCTCAACAACCCATTAATCACTTTGTGGTAAACGACTGTCTGGCTAAGACACAGGGTTGTCGCAGCTCCAATATGACTAAATTTGTACCACTACCAGGTTGTTGCTGTGACAAAACAATATGTAGTGCTCATAAGCAGTGTTATATGTATTAATGAAACATTCTGGATCACCAATGTAGACCACTACACACAAATGGCATAGCTCAGAACCCTACCACATGAACCTTAATGATAGCATCCTCAACTGATCCTTAGCAATCTCAGGTTTATTCACTGATGTAACGAACTGGCTTGACAGTTGCCAGTGATTTTTTTTTTTTAGCACGAATTTATTGCAGTCGACAATGTTAGCATTTGACTTAATCCCCACTGTAGACTTTACAACTAGAGCAGCTAATTGTTCAAAAACAGACACTAATAACATCTTTATAGCTAGGTCTAATGAAAAAATTATAATGATAAACCAATAGTCAATGGCCTCTTCAGACCATCACATTCAGTTCCTTATGTTAAATGTTACTCCAGATCAGGATAGAAGAATCTTGTAAACCTGAGTTTAAAAACACAAAATTTAGGTTCATATAAGAAAACATGGGGATAATTTCACTAAAAGCTAAGTAATTATTGTTATTCAATGTGATGTCACATACCACCACTGACAGTACTCAAGACGGATACAGTAAACTCAATAGTTTTCTAGATAATGACGAGCACTACAAGTTGTCTAAAACCCAATAAATGTCTTATTGCATCTATTATGTATTTAAATTAATTAGATCCTCAACAGACTCTCTCTTCCCCAATGAAAACTAGGCATTAAGCAATCCTTTTGGAACCGCATAAATCTGTAGCTCATAGATTTACACTTTTCTTTTTATTTCCTTATTAAGATTTCAGGGGATCCTGAAGTTTCATCTTGTCTTTATTTATTTATGACAGCTTCGTGTCTGTAGACTACCTTACAGTGCATGGCAGTGGGTACTTCATGTACTACTCTCATTTCCCATGTCGCCAGAGTTGGACGAGTATCTTATGACACTCTCACACTTATTAAACAGACAAGCTGCTCTTATTTTTATCTTCCCTTATTAATATGACCAGGTAAGTATTCCAGACTGACATATTGCCTGTTGGCTTTTTTCTAAAAATCTTTGGCCAACATTTGATTGATCGTTTTCCTGACATTTCGCTAGCACCAGTGGTTACAATTACCAAAGATTCACCACCCCATTACTGGTGGCAGACTAGAATTGAGCCACAGCCAAAACTGCGTGTACCTTTTGAGCCAACAATTGAGGGGCTTTCTTCTGTCATTGTCACTCTGGTTCTCCTCTCGTTCCCTGCAATGATTGTTTGCTGCAGCACAGGAATTTGAGGCACATTGATGTTCAGGCTTTCTTCTTTCTTGTTAAAACTATTGAGAAGTTGATAAATTTTAATGGCTTCTCTGAACAAAATGTGGCAGCTCACCTCCACAGCAATCACCTGTGTGTCCACCAATTTTATTACACAATCTGTCTCATTCCTCACATGCTCTGTTATGTCTGAGTTCTCCACCTGCACCCAATCTGGAATATCGTTTTATGTTCAATGATCCGGGTGTCAATGGATCGTCTGGTCACTGATGATCCTTTTCTACATCCATAGTAAATTTAATGACACCCTTCTGCATGTGCTGGTTACAAGAACTATTGAGAACTTGGGCCACTGCGTCTATCACAAACTGACACACACACGTGGACCAAAACCTACACAATCTTTCAAATCGTTACCTAAGACGGAAAAGAGGCATGATTAATATGCTTTTAATGTGTTCAAAACAAATATCTGAGCTGCATAGCACAGAGGCAAGATGCAACACATGGAATACATTCTGCAGAACAACAGGTACTTTGCCAGTTGTGTAAGAAGTGTGAAGAAACAAAACAGTCTGCAGTATATTGTGTAAACACAGTGTAAAGACTATTTACAAACCAAGCGAGAAAATCAGTGAGTCTCAGATCAGCTAAGGACAAAACAAACCCATTCTTACCATCAGGATGTTATCGCATACAGTGTACATGTGGAAACATCTACATTGGAATGATGGGATGATCCATCAGTACTAAAATCATTGAAAATAAACATTACAACAGTTTTAACAAGAATGATGAAAGTCCGATCGGAAACAGATCCTGGATTCTCGTGCAGCAATAAACAACCTCTGGAGGTAACACTGGGAGAACCACAGTGGTGACAACCAGGGAAAGGTCCTCAGATGTTGACGCAACATGCACATGTGGTTGGTTGGTTGGTTGGTTGGTTGCTTTAAAGATTAAAGGGGCCAAACTACAAAGGTCATCGGTCCCTTGTTTCATAAAAACACAGAGCACAGTGAAACTATCCACCAGTCAGGCGAAGCACTAAAATAAAAATTCCGGGGGAAGAAAAGCCCCATGGTCCATTGTAAGACAACACGGAAAATGGAGCACAGCAACAAAAACAACATAGAGAACAAAGGCAGAAGGAATTAAAACTGCACAGCAGAGGACTGTGGCTGGCTGATCACGAAAATACACTCCTGGAAATGGAAAAAAGAACACATTGACACCGGTGTGTCAGACCCACCATACTTGCTC
The DNA here is from genome assembly GCF_023898315.1 of Schistocerca nitens. Lineage (NCBI taxonomy): Eukaryota > Metazoa > Arthropoda > Insecta > Orthoptera > Acrididae > Schistocerca > Schistocerca nitens. The sequence goes on along the minus strand of NC_064616.1, from coordinate 913,830,125 downwards.
CGGACACTGCGAGAGGGCTGTACAAGCAATGATCACACGCACGGCACAGCGGACACACCAGGAACCGCGGTGTTGGCCGTCGAATGGCGCTAGCTGCGCAGCATTTGTGCACCGCCGCCGTCAGTGTCAGCCAGTTTGCCGTGGCATACGGAGCTCCATCGCAGTCTTTAACACTGGTAGCATGCCGCGACAGCGTGGACGTGAACCGTATGTGCAGTTGACGGACTTTGAGCGAGGGCGTATAGTGGGCATGCGGGAGGCCGGGTGGACGTACCGCCGAATTGCTCAACACGTGGGGCGTGAGGTCTCCACAGTACATCGATGTTGTCGCCAGTGGTCGGCGGAAGGTGCACGTGCCCGTCGACCTGGGACCGGACCGCAGCGACGCACGGATGCACGCCAAGACCGTAGGATCCTACGCAGTGCCGTAGGGGACCGCACCGCCACTTCCCAGCAAATTAGGGACACTGTTGCTCCTGGGGTATCGGCGAGGACCATTCGCAACCGTCTCCATGAAGCTGGGCTACGGTCCCGCACACCGTTAGGCCGTCTTCCGCTCACGCCCCAACATCGTGCAGCCCGCCTCCAGTGGTGTCGCGACAGGCGTGAATGGAGGGACGAATGGAGACGTGTCGTCTTCAGCGATGAGAGTCGCTTCTGCCTTGGTGCCAATGATGGTCGTATGCGTGTTTGGCGCCATGCAGGTGAGCGCCACAATCAGGACTGCATACGACCGACGCACACAGGGCCAACACCCGGCATCATGGTGTGGGGAGCGATCTCCTACACTGGCCGTACACCACTGGTGATCGTCGAGGGGACACTGAATAGTGCACGGTACATCCAAACCGTCATCGAACCCATCGTTCTACCATTCCTAGACCGGCAAGGGAACTTGCTGTTCCAACAGGACAATGCACGTCCGCATGTATCCCGTGCCACCCAACGTGCTATAGAAGGTGTAAGTCAACTACCCTGGCCAGCAAGATCTCCGGATCTGTCCCCCATTGAGCATGTTTGGGACTGGATGAAGCGTCGTCTCACGCGGTCTGCACGTCCAGCACGAACGCTGGTCCAACTGAGGCGCCAGGTGGAAATGGCATGGCAAGCCGTTCCACAGGACTACATCCAGCATCTCTACGATCGTCTCCATGGGAGAACAGCAGCCTGCATTGCTGCGAAAGGTGGATATACACTGTACTAGTGCCGACATTGTGCATGCTCTGTTGCCTGTGTCTATGTGCCTGTGGTTCTGTCAGTGTGATCATGTGATGTATCTGACCCCAGGAATGTGTCAATAAAGTTTCCCCTTCCTGGGACAACGAATTCACGGTGTTCTTATTTCAATTTCCAGGAGTGTAATAGGATGAGCCAGCCACTCTGCAACACGTTAAAACCTCCAGCCTAAAAGATTAGGGTGGAGTCGAATTACAACACAAAACTAAGTAAAAGATACAGCACAAAAGAGGATGACGCAATAAAATTAGAGGGACCTATAAAAAAAAAAAATGGCTCTGAGCACTACGGGACTTAACATCTATGGTCATCAGAGGACCTATAAAAGCCACTTGCTCGAAAACTTAAAACACGATCTGCCATAGAGGCATCGTCACCTAAAAGAGATGATAAATCCCCCAGGAGATTAAAAGTTCGCCTGAGGGCAGTTAAAAGAGGACATTCCAACAATATATGGGCCACCGTCATGTTCGCATCACAGCGACAATGAGGGGGTTCCTATCGACGCAGCAGATGACCATGCGTCAGCCAAGAGTGACCAATGCGGAGCCTACACAGAACAACAGAATCCCTGCGAGAGGCCCACATGGAGGAACCCCACACAGTCGTGGTCTCCGTTACTTGCCGCAGCTTATTGGGTGCAGACAGAGTGCGCCATTCGTCTCCCCACATCCCAAAGACCCGACGGTGCAAAACCGTTTGGAGATCAGTTGCCGGGAGGCCGATCTCCAACGGCAGTTTGCGGGTAGCTTCTTTGGCTAACTTGTCGGCGAGTTCGTTTCCCGCTATCCCAACGTGTCCCGGGGTCCATATGAACACCACCAAACGACCACGCTGTTCAAGAGTGTGAATGGACCCCTGGATGGCACCAACAATGGGCTGGCGTGGGTAGCACTGGTCAAGAGCCTGCAGACTACTGAGCGAGTCACTGCAAATGATGAAGGACTCTCCAGTGCTGGTACGAATATGCTCAAGGGCACGAAAAATGGCTGTCAGTTCTGCGGTGTAAACACTGCAGCCTTCCGGCAAGGAGCACTGGTCGACATAGTCCGCATGAGCATAAGCGTACCCCACACGGCCATCAACCATCGAGCCATCGGTATAGATAACCTCCGAGGCATGGTATGCGCTTACGAGAGCAAGGAATTGGTGGCGCAAGACTGCAGGATGAACTGAATCTTTTGGCCATCGGGAAAGTTCCAGCCGAAGCTGCGGCCGACAAATACACCAAGGTGGTGTATGTGGGCGGACCTGGAAAACAGATGGAAAAGGCAAACACTCGAGTTCATTAAGGAGCGACCAAACACGGATTCCAATTGTATGGCGTGATCGCGGCTGCCGGTGTGGGATATGGACTGCCGCATTTTCGAAAAGGAGACGATAGTTAGGGTGACGGGGCGAACAACGGACGTGGGCAGCATAGTTGGCTAACAGTTGTTGACGCCGAATATGAAGTGGAGGAACCCCAGCCTCAGCAAGGAGGCTATTAACAGGACTGGTGCGGAATGCTCCTGTCGCCTGTCGAATCCCACAGTGGTGAACGGGGTCCAGCAGTTGCAACACTGAGGGCGACGCTGAGCCATACGCCACACTCCCATAATCCAGTCGGGACAGCACGAGGGCATTGTAGAGCTGCAGCAGCGTATTACGATCCGCACCCCAAGTTGTGTTGCTGAGGCAGCGGAGGGCATTCAGATGCTGCCAACACTGACGCTTGAGCTGACGAATATGTGGAAGCCAAGTAAGCCGGGCATCGAACAGCAATCCCAGAAAATGGTAAGTGTCAACAACCCTGAGCATAGCATCCTCAAGATAGAGCTCAGGGTGGGGATCGACAGTTCGACGCCGACAAAAGTGCATAACACAAGTCTTCGCAGGAGAAAATTGAAACCCATGGGCTAGGGCCCACGCCTGCGCCTTGCGTATGGCTCCCTGCAACCTACGTTCTGCAACACTAATGGTGGAGGAGCTGAAAAAGATGCAGAAATCGTCAGCATATAACGTGGGTGAGACAGACGACCCTACTGCTGCTGCAAGGCCATTAATGGCCACAAGGAAAAGGGGCACGCTCAATACAGAGCCCTGTGGAACGCCGTTCTCCTGGATATGAAGTGAACTATGGGATGTGCCAATTAAAACGCGGAATGTCCGAACAGATAAAAAATTCTGAATAAAAATGGGGAGAGAGCCCCGGAGACCCCACCCGTGCAATGTGGCGAGAATATGGTGCCGCCACGTCGTGTCATATGCTCTGGAGAGGTCGAAAAAGACGGAGACGAGGTGTTGGCGCCTGTAAAAAGCAGTGCGGATTGCAGACTCAAGAAAGACCAAAGTATCGGCGGTGGAACGATCCTGACGGAAGCCGCTCTGGCACGGAGCCAGAAGACCCCGAGACTCGAGCAGCCAACACAGCTGTCGACTCACCATGCGTTCCAATAGCTTGCACAGAGTATTTGTCAAGCTGATGGGCCGATAGCTATCCACATTAAGCGGGTCCTTACCAGGCTTCAGCACCGGAATGACGGTACTCTCCCGCCACTGCGACGGAAAGACACCATCGCCCCATATGCGGTTGAAGATGGCAAGAACACACCGCTGACAGTCCAGGGACAGGTGTTTGAGCATCTGATTGTGGATGCCATCTGGCCCAGAGGCTGTATCGGGGCACCGTGCCAGGGCACTTTGGAGTTCCCACAAACTAAATGGGGTGTTATATGCCTCAGGGTGGCGAGAAGCAAAAGAAAGCCGTTTGCATTCCTCCTGGCGTTTTAGCGCGCGAAACGCGGGCGGGTAATTACCCGACGCAGTGGCCCAAACATAGTGCTGTGCGAAATGCTCGGCGATTGCATCGGCATCGGTGGATACCGCCCCGTTGATGGTAAGCCCTACGACACCTGTAGAGTGCTGCAATCCAAAGATGCACCGAATCTTCAGCCACACCTGGGAGGGTGAAGTACGGAAACCAATGGTGGAAACATACCTCTCCCAGCACTCCTGTTTCCGCCTTTTGATGAGCCGCCGTGCCTGAGCACGGAGACGTTTGAAAAAAATTAGGTTCTCCAAAGACGGGTGCCGCTTATGTCGCTGAAGAGCCCGCCGACGTTCTTTAATGGCTTCAGCGACCTCTGGAGACCACCAAGGCACTGACTTTCGCTGGGGGCACCCTAACGAACGAGGAATTGTACGTTCCGCAGCGGAATCAATCGCTGCAGTCAGTGTCTCAACCGCCACATTGATGGTACCGTGGGGGAGAGAGTCAACAGTGGCAGCAGAGGAGAACATTTCCCAGTTTGCCTTGCTAAATGCCCATCTAGGCAAGCGTTCATGGGAGTGACGCTGGGGTAGTGAAAGGAAGATGGGAAAATGGTCACTACCACACAAGTCGTCATGGACTCTCCAGTGGACTGATGGTACAAGCCCTGGGCTGCACAACAACAGATCTATGGCCGAGAACATGCCATGCGCCACACTGAAATGTGTGGCGGCGCCAGTGTTTAACAGGCAGAAGTCGAGTTGGGAGAGGAGATTCTCGACATCTCTGCCTCGGCCAGTAATCTTCGTTCCACCCCACAGCCGGAGAGGGCTGTCGCCTCCCCGGTTCTTCGGGGCGCACTGCTCCCAAACTGGGTGTTTTGGGAGCAGTGGAAGAGAGAGTGGCCCCCACCTGTGGGCGTTAAAATCCCCCAGGAGAAGAAAAGGCGTGGGAAGTTGGGTGACAAGTGCAGCCAATTCGGTCAGGGAGACTGTACCACCTGGAGGGAGATAGACACTGCAGACGGTTATGTCCTGGGTAGTCCTTACGTGGACAGCCACAGCTTCCAATGATGTTTGAAGGGGCACAGGAGCACTATATACAGAGGTAAGGACATACAAGCAGGCTCCACCTGACACACAATTGTAAGTGCTACGGTTGCAGTAATAACTCCTGTATCCACGAAGGACAGGGGTCCGCATTGCCGGGAACCAGGTTTCCTGGAGGGCAATGCAGAAAGCAGGTGTCATGCTTAGAAGCTGACGTAACTCAGGTAGATGGCTAAAATAACCGCCACAATTCCACTGGAGGATGGTACAAAGCGTGTCCTGTAGGGGCATGCAGGCACTGAAGAGGCAAATTACTTTGCAGGGTCACATGCTGCCATCGACTGAGTGACAGACGTCGCTACGTCCATCGTTCCTGAGGAGACGGCGAGATCTAGGTCATCAGGGGAAGCAAAGAGCTTGACCTCACCCTCAGAGGCTGGGCTGACAGGAGGCGGTGGTGCGGGAACCACTGGGTCCTTATCCTTCTTAGAGAGCTTCCTCTTCTCTCTCTCTTGACTTTCGGAGGAGGGTTTACATGCTGGGAGGGCTTTCCTGACGCAATATCAGGAACAGACGAAGAGCGTGAAGCCCTTCGACCAGCAGCTGGTGGCTTCTTCAGCCACTGGCTAGTGTCTTGTGAGACACTGGGGAAGTCCTTGGAAGGGACTCCCGCAAGGGATCCCTTCTGAACAAGGCCGGAGGAGGCTGTCGCCTCTCCGGCTGAGCGGCCGGAGGAGGCTGTCGCCTCTCCGGCTGAGCGGCCGGAGGAGGCTGTCGCCTCTCCGGCTGAGCGGCCGGAGGAGGCTGTCGCCTCTCCGGCTGAGCGGCCGGAGGAGGCTGTCGCCTCTCCGGCTGAGCGGCCGGAGGAGGCTGTCGCCTCTCCGGCTGAGCGGCCGGAGGAGGCTGTCGCCTCTCCGGCTGAGCAGCCGGAGAGGGCTGTCGCCTCCCCGGTTGTTCGGGGCGCACTGCTCCCAAACTGGGTGTTTTGGGAGCAGTGGAAGAGAGAGTGGCCCCCACCTGTGGTGGTGCAGGCATAACGTGACCGTTCGGTGGGCCAACTGTGAAAGGAGTCTTTGCAGGAACTGGTGGCGGCAGTGTTACAGCAGCATAACTCCTCAACATAGGTGTGGGGTTGAGCCGTTCTAATTTCTTCCTCGCCTCTTGGTAAGTTAAATGGTCCAGGGTCTTAATTTCTTGTATCTTCCGCTCTCGTTGGTAGACTGCACAGTCTGGCGAGCAGGGAGAATGATGCTCCCCACAGTTAATGCAGGTGGGAGGCGGAGCACACGGAGCATTGGGATGCGAAGGTCATCCACAATCTCGACACGTGGGGCTGGCAGTGCATCTGGAGGACATGTGTCCGAATTTCCAGCACTGGAAGCATCGCATAGGGGCGGGACATAGGGTTTGACATCGCACCGGTAGATCATGACCTTGACCTTCTCAGGCAAGCAGTCACCCTCAAAGGCCAGGATGAAAGCACCGGTAGCGATCCTATTATCCTTGGGTCCCCTAAAGACAGGACGAACGAAGTGTACACCTCGTCGTGCCAGGTTCACACGTAGCTCGTCATCAGACTGTAGCAGAAGATCTTTATGAAAGATAATCCCCTGGACCAAATTTAGTGACCTATGGGGAGTGACGTTAACAGGTATGTCACCAAGCTTCTCACAGGTGAGTAACGCCCTTGACTGTGCAGAGGAAGCTGCTTGTATCAAAATGGCCCCGCTCCGCATTTTGGAAAGAGATGCCACTTCCCCGAACTTATCTTCAAGATGGGTCACAAAGAACAGAGGCTTAGTCCCCAAAAATGAATCCCCATCAGTTCTGCTGCACACAAGGTATCGCGGTGAATATGGCTCCTGTCTGTCCGCAGCCCTGCGTCCCTCCCATGGCGTGGCTAGGGAAGGGAACGATTTGGGGTTATATGCCACAGCGTTAAAGTCTACTTTACCGCGCTTAGAGACGTTGCTGGTCGTGCGACCACCGGATTGAGACTTTACCCGCTTCATTGCGGGGTATCTGCCCCGATGCCACCCACTCCGACCAGGGGCTCTCCCCACGGGCGCCACCCAGCCACAGCAAAGGCCACCTGGCAGGATGGCCGTTGCCGGGAGTCCTGATGCCCCAGAGAGACGGGCATCTACTCCTTGGCTTACGTGGGGAGGTGTCAGCTCAGGCATCGGCAGTACGATCCCTGTGTTGTCAGGGGGCTACAACCTAGAGGGTACATGATGACCCCACCACAACGGGCTGGCTACCGTGCTGGATTTTGGGTGCCATGGGCAGTCCATAGTGATCGTGGGTGCAGATGGTGATGCACTAAGGGCGTAACTTACACAATCCATCAGGTGTGTGTGCCCAAAATGAGGGATGGAGGGTGCAGTTACGACGCCAAGACGATAACGAGTGCCAAGGTCTTAAAGCACAGAGGACGGATGGTGCACCTCGTAAGGTGTCCTTCCCCAAAAGGCTCGTACTTCTGTTGAATTTGGAAAAATGGAGGTCAAACCCCAATGGGGACCATCACATTAAAGGCCGAAACAGTTGAGACTCCTTTTAGTCACCTCTTACGACATGCAGGAATACCGCGGGCCTATTCTTACCCCCGAACCCGCAGGGGGAATGCACATGTGATTTCCAACAATGTTCTCATCTCCAGTCTGTCACCAGGAATGGTGGATGAATCTTTGACAATGATAGACACTCATGCTGGTGAATTGTCTATCACTAAACGAACATTGGCTGAAGATCTCAAGCTGGAAGCCAATGATCAATACATCAATAAGTGGAAAAAAGCCTCGACAATTTCCTTCCAGAGAGCTGCTTCTGTTTGAAACCATTTTGAGATTCACCCACATGCCATGTATTCATTTATTAAGCCACTTGTGTAACATACAGCACGTACATTTAGACATCACGCAACTTCCATTGTGAAAATATCTAGATCTGGAACTCGACTGCTTTCATTTTGCACACGACTTAATTCAACTCTGCCCTCACACAGATATATGACAGCAAAACCAGTGTGTGATTCTTGAAGTACCTTATTGTCCGTGATACGCGGGGTCATTTTCATCATGGTCTACGTGAACTTGAGGAACAACTTCAGCAGACTCCTCCCTATTTCCTGTCATTTTGTACCCTACTCCACAGATTTTCAATTTATATTACTTTTTTTACTTGCCTACCAGTAAACCCTCCATTCCTTTAAGAATCAAACTCCCATGTATAAAACAGCTACAATCATCTGCTTACTTTGCAAATAAGTTAATGTGTTTAGTATTTAGCTTTAAGCATTAACCAAGAAGTAGTTTAGAGAAGGTTTAGAATTATGCTTAAAGTTTGTTGGAAGTCGCTAAATGCTCTCATTCTTAAATGCCAGATGCATAAAGTCCGGATATTTGCACACCGTCAGTTACACTGCCTTAAGATAAACGCATAGTTTCTAACAATAATACTTGTCTTATTGCACTGAACTTTTAACATAAGATAATACCTCTTAATCATCAGATTATGACAGCATTTTTAATTTTAAAATTTGGTCAATAATTACACAAATTACTGAAACAAAAATTTTTGTTGCCCATGGAAACCATTAGCTAGGCAACCCGCAACTGATATTCAGTTCTGGGATAGTCACTTAGTAATATAGATATTGCATTACTGTAGCTTCTTGCATATGGATTTCTTTACTGTTTTCTTGCCTTTCAAACTTAGTTTCCACACAACACACTGTACAGCTTCCAGGGTCTCGATTATGTTTCAGTAATTCATTTCTTCAAAGGTACTTCTATGTATTCTTTGTCTAAATTACAACCAAATAGCAATAAGAGCAGAAAACTGAACTTATTTTGGGGAATTTTCTGTTCTTCTTAATTAGGATCTTTACCGATAACAGCTGTGCTACTTCATAATTATTTGAAGTTTGGGAGTACTTTATGAAGTTGTTAACAGCAGTTGCCACTCTTAAGTTAGTTTCCCAGTTCTGAACACTCTATAAAGATAACCAATTTCTTAAGGAAACATCTATTTTAAAATCTGCTACCACTCTGTTTTTATAAGCACAAAGGATTCCAAGACAATCCTTTACATGTAGCAGCACCTCTATAATTGCATAATTGCTTCATACAGTTCATAAACTTTACAGTATGGTGTATCACTATGCCACAGAAGAGGGGATGTGCATCAATACTGAGTAAAATGAATATGTTTCAAAGCACCTAAGGGAATCTTTAACTTTTTGATATGTTCCCAGACACCCATATTTAATGTGGAATTGACTATCAGACGTCATGAGACATGAGAGGCCAGTATAAAAGGAGGGAGTGGGTATTGTGTTGTCAGCAGAGAAACAGTAACCGCAGAATGGGTCAATCAGGAGAGCCCCATGACAGCAAACATGTACTAGTCATTGGATGTCACTTGAGTAACAGTTTCATCAGGGGCATTTCGGCCCTTTTAAAGCTGCCGAAAAGTGATGTGATTGTTAACTGAAACCATGAAGACACAACCACAGCTAAACCATACCACGTAGACCTCACATACTGACAGACAAGGATCGTCAAAGCATTGCGGAGGGTGGTTGTGGAAAATTGCATGAAATCAGTGGAAGGAATCACTCAAAGTGCTGCCTGCAGTACAGTTAACACAGTGACTGTGGGTAGGATGTTAAAAGGAATGCTCCTCATAAGCCACACATTCCTGTACTCAGTGCTAAGCAAGGATTGAGGTGGTGTGAAGAACACCACCACTGCACAGTGGATGACTGTGACTTGGAGTGACGAATCGTGCTATACCCTGTGGCAATCCAATGTAAGGTTTTGGGTTTGGTGAATGCCTGGAGAACGTTATCTGCCACCATATGCAGTGCCAATATTGAAATACAGATGAGTTGGTGGTGCTGTTCTGGTATGGGAGAGTCTTTAGGTTAGGATGTGATCCGCTCATTACAGTTCATAAAATGTTAAATACTGAAGGATATAAACACACTATGTCATTGTGCACTGCATACAGTAGAATGCTTATATTAGTGTGATGCATCCAGTCACAAAGCAGTATCTGTAAGACAATGGTTAGTTCACAATAACATTCCTAAAATGGACTGGCCTGCCCAGATTCCCAACCTAAATATAATAGAATGCCTTTGGTAAGTTAGAATGTTCACTTTGCTCCAGATCCCACATCCCAGTGTCCAAGATCACTACAATAAAGATAGTACTCTTAGGCGCATGCCACATTGTAGGTAGGTTCAGACACTGAGAAGTCGCCTCAGGAGAACTAGTCCTCGTAAACTTATAAAATACTTCCTCACTAGGTAAGCTCAGGGTGTAACACAATTCATTTGTTAAGATTCCAAGAAATTTCAGAAAAGCAAACAGTTTTTGCACATCCTCACCCTCAATGAAGCTGGGTGACAATGATGACAAAATGCCTTTGAACTGTTAAAAGCTATTCAGAAAGCAATAGAAAAGGCTACTCCACTGAAGAAACAAGTCAGTCCAGCACAACTTATCCTTCAGTGCTCAGAACTTACTGCACTTAGAAGACAAATTTGGAAGGCAAGAACAGTGTATCAAACAAGTTTGTACGACACATATTTTAGACTGATGCAATATAGGCAAAGAAGGAGAGGTATAAATCTGAGACAAGGTCTGGCAGACAAGCTAGTTCGAAGAGATTTGTCTGAAAACCTGGCAGTTGATCCATGGGGCAAACACTATAAAATTATCAGTGAGAAAATAAGACCTCCAACCACTCCATCCAGTCAGGCTGAAGAGTCTGCTCAAGTAGTTTTTCAAGTTCAGCTGAAGTAGTTTTTCACATTGTTCTTCCAGATAACGGTGAAACAGAGGAGTGCTCTACAAGTATTATGACAATACAGCTGCTATTCACCCATGTGCTGACACAGAGGTGGCTGAAATGCTATCCAGACTGAAAGTAAATGGAGCTCTTGGCCCAAATGGTATACCAAGAGAGGCTGTACAACCATGAATTTCTTATTTCCTTCCTTACACGAAGGTATTATTTAATGAATGCATGATCCAGGGGCATTTTCCTAAATGCTGGGAAATCGCAGAAGCAGTCATTATTTAAAAAAGGAGAAGATTAAGATCCAATAATCTCCACATCATGCTGACCTGTCTGCCTAATGAATGAACTGGATAAAATTATGCAAAAATGTTAATCAATACATTAAAATGCTACAGGATTCTAACAGGATTGAATAATGCTCAAGATAGATTAAAGAAGGGTAAATGTACTGAGGATGCACTTAATGAAATGAGAATTCTTACACATTTCAGACACAAAATATGTACTACGTATAATGATAGACATATATCTGGGGCATCTGATAACTTACTGTATTTTTCATTCAATAGGAGACTTAGTAAACTGGTTGCCCAAGTGACACTGTCAAGTACCACATTATGAAAGGATACCTAAAGGCTCCGATTGGAGTCCCGAATTCTGGGACATTAACATAGAACAATTTTTGGATATATTAAAAGACAGTTAAGAGTGGTAGCATATGTTGTTGATTTCTTACTTTAAATGCACCCCATCAGTCAAGATTCACTAGAAAATAATATTTTCAAGCACCTTCGAAACAATCACGAGTTTTGCTCAACAGTGCAACTCAAAATCATGCACAAATTGTGCTCAATGGTACAACTCAATGTCCCATCAAACAAAAGTGACATATGTCACTTACTAAGGATCCATTGATTTATTTTAATCAGGTGACAATTCAAAGCAATAGCATAAATAGGTATTTAGGTGTATACCTGGATGAACTTTGGACATTCAATGCCCACACACAATTTGTAGCAACAAATGGGAGTTGTATCATGAATAAAATTATTATGGAACAATGGACATTTAGTTTGCTGCACAATGTAATTAGACTGTACCAAGAGTCTGTATAGACTATAATTGTGGGTATGGTGCCAGTATTTGGTTGCATAGGTTACAACTGGTCAGACCTGCCACTGCAGCAAGAAAAATACAGCGAGGAATTCTGCTATGATACTGTGGATCCTTAAGCAAAACACCAGCAGATATTCTGTTTATATTAATGGGCATATTTCCCAGGACCTAGAAATAAGGAAAAAGATTGCCATCTATTGGCTGAACAAAAAACAGTGTAAAAAATAAATGACAATCTTAGGGAATTGGCAAAAAATCCTTTAGTAATAAAGAATTTAATATTTACAGAATGGCAGCAGAGACGGAATTTCTCAGGCACAGGAAGGAGAAAGTTCCAGTTTCTTCCTGATTTAAATGTATCACTTTACATACATTTTAAGCCAAACAAGCAACTGGTACACCACCTTCCCAGACAGTGGCCATATCCTACATGTCTCAACAGAATTGATAAGAGGGACATGACCAGTGGTGAGTCCAGTGAAATAGGCACACCAGATCATGACCTAGAGGGATGTCTCTAGGTGAAGACATAGCAAGGACTGCTTGGCAGGCTTTAAGAGGCAAAAGTGTTTGTGTCATAATTACAGTAAAAGGGGAATATAATATTTTAAATTTTGCAGCTGATGCCTTCCAGAAAAAGCAGGTCTTAACTATAGCTAACAGACACCACAGTAAAGATGAGTAAGGCCTGTATATGTCACTAGTGAATCAGCATGAAGCCCGACAGCTTTATGATCACTTGGTCGAGTAATCGAAGAGTGAAGGGAGATGACCACAAACATACATAAAAAGATCAACAAGAACAGTGAAATATAAATTATGCACTTTGACTGCCGTCTTGCTGTCTGGAGGCAGCAAAATATTGCTGGACATAATGGAATGGCCGATCTAGTTCCGCACAGAGAGAGAAACTGGATATATTCCAACAGAACTAAATTTGTGTGTGTGTGTGTGTGTGTGTGTGTGTGTGTGTGTGTGTGTGTGTGTGCACGCTCATCACACAGCACAGTTGTTGATGATGATGATGATGATGATGATGATGCTGCTGATGATGCTTCGTTTGAGGGGCGCTCAACAGCGAGGTCATCAGCGCCCATACAAAGCCACAATTTTTACACAGTCAATTTTGTTTTTTTGTTTTTTTCACAATCCAGTACAGGAGGAACAGTACAGTTGTTGTCCTAATAGAGGAAATGGAGCAATTTATCTGATGTCCAAACATACATTATCCTTGGCTTTAGGGCCAAGGGTTGAAGCTTTTCCGAAATGGCTAAGTTTGTAAACTGTACACATGGTGCTGTGGTTAAAGTATACCATGCACGGCAACATGGTACTATCCAAAACTGGTGCCAAGGCAACTCTTGTGCACAGTGAGCCATAGATGACAGGTGCTTCAATGGCTGCAGAGATATGTATGGGCGAACAGACATGCAACTGTTGAGCAATTGACTATGCGGATGAACCAAGGGGCTACCAACAGCGTTACCTCAATGGCTGTTCAGCGAACAGTGTCGTCGCATATGAGCCTGCACACCAGGCGCCTGGTTCATGCACCCATGCTGACTGCTGTTTATCAGCAACTAAGGCTTGAATTTGCACATCAGTACCAGAACTGGATATCCACTGAGTGGTGACAGGTGGCCTTTTCAGATGAATCACATTTTTTGCTCCACTGGACAGATAGTTGTTGGCATGTACAGCACAAAATGTCTGAAATCGAACACACTGCAACAGTTGCTGGAAGGGTCCAGACTGGAGGGCAACCACTGGATGATACGGTCATTCTGGAAGGCACAATGAATCAACACAAGTATGCATCTATCCTTGGGGACCACATCCACCCCTCCATGCAACATGCAATTTGTGTTTCCTCAGCACGATGGCATCTACAACAGGAGAGTGCAACATGTCACAGAGCTTGCAGTGTATGTGTGTGGTTCAAAGAGCTCCAGGATGAGTTTACCATATTCCCGAAGCCGCCACACTCCCTGGCTTTAAACCCAATAAAGAATCTGTGTGACCACATCGATCGGGCTGTTTACACAATGGGGCCTCAAACGAGAAACACAGCACAGCTGGCCACGGCACTGGAGTCAGAATGGCTCCACATCCTTGTCAGAATTTTCCAGAACCTCACTGACACTCTTCCTGCATGTCTCACAGCAGTCCACATTGCAAAAGGCGGTTATTCAAAGTTTAGACAGGTGGTCACATTAATGTAACGGGATAGTGCATTATTGTATGAGCTGTTGTATTCATATTAAGGTAGTGTTCTCACAACTCATGTGGCACCATCACAATGGTTATTACATTCTGCTGAGTTATTCAAAATGAAAGTAGCAATGTTGTCACGATTTTTAAGATCCATGCCTCTAACCAAAAATAGTTTATTTTTCAGATTTCCTAATTCATTCACTACACTCATACATACAAGCTGCAATGCAATGGTGATTGCTTTACAGTGTCATACCTAAGAAAAATGATAGCTGAGATTGCACTGTGCCAGCATAGCAATGAACATACATCTACATCCAAACTCTGCAGCTACTGAAAGGTAAATAGGAGACAGTACTTCTCATTTGTACAACATTTAGGTTTTTTTCCACGAAAGAATGCCTGCTTAAATGCCTCTTTCTACTGTAGTTAGTCTAATCTTATCTTTGTGATAACAGTGGCAGCAATACACAGGGTTCATGAACATTTGTAAGTAGACTTTCAACAGTTGTCCGACATCCATCTTCATGTTTTTCAGCATTTTCATTACACTCTCCCATGAGATAAATGCGCATAGCCATTTGTGCTGTCTTTCTTTGAGTACATTCAATATCTCCTGTTATGCCTATCTGATATGCGTCTCTCACACTTGAATGATATTCTTGGGTAACACAACTGTTTTATAATAAACTTTGTATGCGGATTACATTTGCCCAGTATCCAACCAACAAACAGAAGTCTGCCAACTGCTTTACTTACAACCGATTCCATATAATAATTCCCCTCTATATCCACCCAAACTATTACAACAAGGTATTTGCATGACTTGACCAATTCCAATTGAGGTGTTGTCTGTTAAAATCAATTATAACGAGTCCAGCAACTGAAATGAAGTCGCAGGGCAGCCAAAGAAGGACAGAGCAGAAGAATATGGGCCACTGTCAACCGGGCACCACACTGACACTGAGGTGGGTCTTCACGGCGCAGGAGGAAACTGTGGGTCACCCAGGCATGGCCAATGCAGAGCTAGCAGAGAAGCACAGAGTCCCTGCGAGAGGCCCACATCGAGGACTTTCACACATTCGTGGCCCCCTTAATGGCTCTTAGTATGTTGTGCATACTGATATTTTGCCATTCCATCTCCCAAAGTCGAAAAACCTTGCGGCGTAATAACGAACATAGGTCAGTTGCAGGAATGTCCATCTCCAGAAGTGGTTTCCATATAGCCTGTTTAGCCATCCTGTCAGGAAGTTCATTTCCTGGGATTCCGACGTAACCAGGGGTCCAGACAATCACCACTGAATGACTGGACTGTTCCAGCACATAGATGGACTCCTGGATGGACGCTACCAAAGGATGACAAGGGTAGCACTAGTCGATAGTTTTCAGGCTGCTCAAGGAGTCAGTCAAGGAGTCAGTACATAAAAGGGTGGAGATAGTGAAGTGCACGAGAAATGGACACCAGCTCTGCAGTGAGTACATTGCAGCCATCGGGCAAGGAATGCTGTTCAATGTGTCCGCTATGAATGTAGGCAAAGCCTATGCGACCATCAGCCACTAAGCCATGAGAGTAAACCACTTCAGAGCCCTGGAACATGTCAAGAATCGAGAGGAAGTGACAGTGGAGAGCTGCAGGGTTAACAGAGTCCTTAGGGTCATGTGACAAGTCCAGACAAAGCTGTACAAAGCTGTGGATGAGGCGTACACCATGGAGGTGTATGTGAATGGACCGTAAGTAGAGGTGATAAAGGGAAAGACTCTAGTTCGGAGCGAAGGGACTGCATGCGAATCAGAATCGTTAGACTCGACCTGGGCCGCCCATGCGGGAGACAGTCTGCCACGGGTGCGAAATGGAGACGGTAATTCGGATGCTCAGGAGAACTACGAATGTGTGCTGCGTAACAGGCAAGCAGTTGTGAATGTCTGTTCGGCAATGGAGGTACCCCAGCCTCCACCAGTACGCCGGACACCGGACTCGTCCTAAAAGCTCGTCACTAGTCGAACCCCGCAGCGGTGCACAGGGTAGGGCGGGGGCGGGGGCGGGGGCGGGGGCGGGGGCGGGGGCGGGGGCGGGGGCGGGGGCGGGGGCGGGGGCGGGGGCGGGGGCGGGGGCGGGGGCGGGGGCGGGGGCGGGGGCGGGGGCGGGGGCGGGGGCGGGGGCGGGGGCGGGGGCGGGGGCGGGGGCGGGGGCGGGGGCGGGGGCGGGGGCGGGGGCGGGGGCGGGGGCGGGGGCGGGGGCGGGGGCGAGGGCGAGGGCGAGGGCGAGGGCGAGGGCGAGGGCGAGGGCGAGGGCGAGGGCGAGGGCGAGGGCGAGGGCGAGGGCGAGGGCGAGGGCGAGGGCGAGGGCGAGGGCGAGGGCGAGGGCGAGGGCGAGGGCGAGGGCGAGGGCGAGGGCGAGGGCGAGGGCGAGGGCGAGGGCGAGGGCGAGGGCGAGGGCGAGGGCGAGGGCGAGGGCGAGGGCGAGGGCGAGGGCGAGGGCGAGGGCGAGGGCGAGGGCGAGGGCGAGGGCGAGGGCGAGGGCGAGGGCGAGGGCGAGGGCGAGGGCGAGGGCGAGGGCGAGGGCGAGGGCGAGGGCGAGGGCGAGGGCGAGGGCGAGGGCGAGGGCGAGGGCGAGGGCGAGGGCGAGGGCGAGGGCGAGGGCGAGGGCGAGGGCGAGGGCGAGGGCGAGGGCGAGGGCGAGGGCGAGGGCGAGGGCGAGGGCGAGGGAGGGAGGGGGAGAGGGGGAGGGACAGGGGGAGGGACAGGGGGAGGGAGGGAGGGAGGGAGGGAGGGATGGAGGGAGGAGAGGGAGGGAGGGAGAGGGGGAGGGAGAGGGGAAGGGGGAGAGAGGGAGAGAGAGGGAGAGAGAGGGCGATCTGGGTGGCCAAATCATTAACCCGAACTGTCCAGAATGTTCTCCAAACCAATCACTAACAAGTGTGGCCCAATGACAGGGCAAAAAATTCTATAATTGTTTGAGAACATGATGTCTACCAATGTCTGCAAATGGTCTCCAAGTAGTCAAACATAACCATTTACAGTCAATGATCGGTTCAGTTGGTCTAGGGGACCCAGTCCATTCCATGTAAACACAGCCTACACCATTATGGAGCCATCACCAGCTTGCACGGTGTCTTGTTGACAACTTGGTTCCATGGCTTCGCGGGTCTGCACCACATGTCAACCCTATCATGATCTCTTACCAACTGAAATCTGGACTCATCTGACCAGGCCATGGTTTTCGAATTATCTAGGGTCCAACCATTATGGTCACAAGCCCCACAAGCCCAGAAGAGGTGTTGCAGACAATGCCATGCTATCAACAAGGCACTTATGTCACTAACTTGCTGCCATAGCCCATTAATGCCAAATTTTACCACTGTCTTAACAAATATGTTTATTGTACATCCCACATTGACTTCCGTGATTATGTCACATAGTGTTGCTTGTCTGTTAGCATTGACAACTCTATGTAAACACTGCTGCTCTTTGCCATAAAGAGAAGGCTGTCGGCCACCATATTGTCCGCCGTGAGAGGTAGCGCCTGAAATCTGGTATTCTTGGCACACTCTTGACACTGTCCATTTCAGAATACTAAAGTCCCTAACAATTTCCAAAATGAAATGTCCCATGAGTCTAGAGCTTCAACTACCATTCCAGTATCAAAGTCTATTAATTCTGGTTGTGTGGCCATAATCACATTGGACACTTTTTCATATTCTTCACACAAGTACAAATGACAGCTCCACCAACACACTGCCCTTTTATACGTTGTGTACAGGATACTACCGCCATCTATATATGTGCATATCACTATTGCACGAGTTTTGTCACCTCAGTGTATATCAGTCTTCTGACAGGTTTGATGTGGCCTGCCCTGAATTCATGTGCCAGGCTCATCATTTCATAGAGTAGCATTTGAACCCTGCTTTAATTATTTGTTGGTTGTATTTAAATTTCTACATTAACCTATAGTTTTACTCTCTACAGATCCCTCTCATTTTAAACGATCAGCACCATTCACTCAATGGAGGTTAGACAAAAATAGGATTTACACTTGTGTAATTCTTCTTTAACCAATGACACTATTCTATAATCATTGTTTTTATCTATTTTCCGTCTTTCCCTTAGTTACTCTAAATTTGTGGAGGTATGTACCATCTATGCAACTAAATGAAGGCAGTATGTTTATTGCCATATGCATTGCAGTTCTTTTATTTGGGAAGCATCATCAGTGGCCTGAAATACATGTTACTTTTTATACATACGATACAGGTATTATGTGATAGATATAATATGCTGTTATATCACATTTTGTATTGTTTTTCTCTTGCTTTTTAGGTTAGTAGCAACTCTTGTAGCACAAATTTCGTATTGGGAATGTATCGTTCAGTGTTACTGCACTGGATATCGTAACCCCGAATGATACATTCACAATACTGAGCTTGTGCTACAAAAGTTGCTTCTAACCTAAAAAGCAAGAGAAAACCATGACAAAATGTAATATAGCAGCATATTATATTAATCACGTAATATGTTTATTGTATGCATAAAAAGGAACATGTATTTCAGGCCATTGATGACACTTCCCAAATAAAAGAAGTGAAACGTGTATGGCAAACAAACATACTGCCTTCATTTAGTTGTATAGATGGTACATACCTCCACCAACTATTCTATAAGTTACATTTTCAATAAATTCCACCAGAACTGTAAAATTTAATGGTAAGCCTCACATTCTTGAATCTAATTTGAGATCTTTTCTTGGGGGTATACTCTCAATTTTAAGGCCTTTACCTGCATTAGATTATTTATTTGGATACAGTATAAGAAATCTCTAGTTTCTACATATTTCTCTCTTTCTATTGGCATTTTGTGAACTGTGTATACAGTGATTTGTTCCTTGACTGGAGAGCTCAGCTCAGATGATCCCAAGAAAAATTACGGGAAAGGAATATGTAAAAAAAATGTTTCTTCAATTATCTCTCACGCATGCTTAAAATTTTTCTATGCAAGTACATTTACACATCAACAGGCGCACAAATGAATATTTAGTTGTAACTATAGTGATAGAAATGCACTATTAAGAAACAAGAAGAAGAAAAGGAAATGAACTCATAGGAAGACAACATCACAACTGAAACATACCAATAGGGACCAAACCAAACTGACTACGCAAGAAGTTATGTTACAAAGAAGACTTTCAAGTACTCACTTGTCTTACAGCATCACTGGCAAGAAGATTTCCCTCTTGTTCATAACAATTTTTTTCTAAGCTCTCTAAACACCGCTGCAGTGTTCCGACATAGGTATCCTGTAAACAGTCTACTGACTGAATTATCTGTGTTGCCACTGAACTGTTTATACGGCTCAGTATTAAATAGTGAATCTCTGACGTAGCAACATGCACTGATTGTGCTGATCTGACTTCCTGGTTCTCAAGGAGATTAACAGCTGAAAAGGAACGTAAGATATTGGAATAAATATATAAGAAATTATTTATCTAACATCTTTAATACACAAACCAAAGTACTAAAAGTGCAAAATTAACCAGAACATGTAAATTAAATTATTTTATGTTCTCCTGCATCCACAGTCCTGCAAAATTTTGTGGAGGATAACGTCTTTCAGCTGCACTGTTATTAACTGTATTTACTCACAACAACTGTGATTTACAGCTATTGTGCCAGTCTCAAGCGATATCCGTACCAGCATAAACTACTTTAAGTTTAGTTCGTTTACCTCTACAAATACATTGTTTCCAAAAAAAAAAATTTATAAAAAAATTTGTTTTTTTCAAAAACGTACCGCTCTCCTACTTCACTAAAAGTGTATCAATGCATGTTGTTTCCTTTAAAAGGACACTCTCCTCTTGTCAACCACATGCACGTGTTCCACATCTATACCCAGGAGGCTTTGAGATTTGTATAAAAGAACACAGCACTTGTCTACACTGAGAACATCACATGAAACCACGCGTGTTAGCATGAATTCACCGAACGTATAATATTATGTGTTCAGATAACGGAGTTTCTACAGTATCATTAATGAGGCAAGTAAGTTTGTGCCTAGTCACCTGGTTTGACATAATATTCTTGTTTTCGCAAAGCACTACATTTTTTTATATAAATGACAACTCCTGTCTTGTCCGACATATGGAATATGTAAACACAGTTGACAGAAGGACAGTGTCCTCCCGAAAGGAGTGATATGCATTGATGCACTTCATAGTGACGAATATCTATATCTTTTAAAAACAATTTTGTTTTTATAAAACATTTTGTATGTTGTTAGAGCTATAATTTGAGAAAGGTGTAATACGCCAAAATTGCAGTCATGGAGTATGAATACATTTAATAACAGAGCAGGAGAAAATGTTGCCCTTTCTAAAATATAAATTAAGTATTCATTTCTCTGTCTGTAGCTGAAAACTAATGATTGGTATCCACACACAGAACTGCTGCCATGGGACATCAGTGTTTTATTTAAAACTAGAATTTTGTCATTTATGTGGAGTCTCATTTATCCTATTTCTAGTTTTGGACCACAATTACTTAACACGTATTTCACTGTGAGACAGTAAATAAAACCTACAGAGCTGTGACACTAATTACCAAAGGGCCATAAAAAGTAATAAATACTTTTCTGCACATACCTTGGTATTTGTAGTTGACTGCACTCTCAATCAAACTTTCTTTCATTTCATGTAGTTTTACTTCAACCAGCCTACGAATCTCTTCTTGTTTTTCACAAGCAAAGTTCATCAAATTTCTGTAAAGCTCCTCTTCTTTTTTCTGAGCATAATGAATTCTTTTTGGAGTAATTTGGATCTCCCGTGCCATATCAAACGCAGACAATATGAACTGCCTCAAGCAATGGGTATGTACCTGGACATTAAAATTCATGGATCTCTAGCTTCAATGCAAAGAGACAAAAATAAAACAAGATACACTACAAAAAATCATTAAAATACATCAATATGAGAACAAAGATTGTGGGAATGACAGAAAACAGATTGCAAATGCCCTGATGCACAGTCTCACTAATTTATGCTATGAAACATGATCAGACATGAACATGTAGCTTAATGGAGATGAAATATTTTTAATGTGTTTGTATACCTTCAATCAAGCAAGAAGAATCTCACTTGCACTTCCTCAAGCAGTACTGTTTCTGTCCTCAGAAAATTAAACATCGTGTTACGGGTATGTCATTTTTCTAATGTCCAAGCATTTTTGAGTTTTAGACCATTTTCTTTTTGTTATTTGAACATGAAATTTAGAGAATCTACTGTCTGTAAATGGTCCACCTAGCTGATAGTGGATCAACAGCAACTTTCACAACATTCTTTCAGGTGCTAGCTAACATCATACTTTGTTTTTTATTTCAGTCTCATTAACACTGCAGGGGATTTCCTGGGTTAATCATGGGTCACTCGTGTCTTAGATATTTCCCGCAATATCTGTTGTTCTATTTTCTCAATGACACTGATAGTTAATGATGATATCTCAACTGCATAGTGTGTTTTTGTGTGAATTACTCTGAACAGCCTAAGCAACATGCACAATAATGTTAGTACTTGTCTCCAACTATAAGATAAGACCATCAATACCTTCATGGAAAAATGTTTGCTGTTGCCTACAGAACCATGATTGTACCCAGATGTGCACTTCTTCATCAGAAGGAAATCGATGACCACAAGTGTCTTTCCTCAGGACGCCAAAAATACAGAAATTGCATGGGGGAGAGAGGATGTGTTGACTGCATGTTGCTTAGGCTGTTCAGAGTAATTCACACAAAAACACACTATGCAGTTGAGATATCATCATTAATTATCAGTGTCATTGAGAAAATAGAACAACAGATATTGCGGAAAATATCCCACATGTTGCCAAGGCAGCTTGGAGTATACAGCAGAATTGTTCCTGGGAACCCTTTACACATCCTCTGTCCCCCATGCAATTTCTATATTTTTGGAGTCCTGAAGAAAGACACTTGTGGTCATCGATTTCCTTCTGATGAAGTGCACATCTAGGTACAATCATGGTTCTGTAGGCAACAGCAAACATTTTTCCATGAAGGTATTGATGGTCTTATCTTATAGTTGGATAAATCCAACTGCCCCTGCACATCACCACTTAATGTTGCCTTCCATTTCCCATTCTAAACTCTGTTAACATCTGTATCAAACTACACGACAGTCCAAGACAGTTATCTCTATCCCTGCAATCATTCCCAGTCTAAAACCCCATGCGTCCATCCACTACCACTTCCTCGAGACTGACCACTGGCAAATCCTACATCAAAGGCAGAGCAACAGGTGAAGCCTTATATGCTAACATGTTCTGCAATGCTCCTTACATAGAAATGAAAAATACACAAATTGGGCTCTAACAGTAATTTCTGTTGTGTGTCCTCGATAACTTTCACCCAAATCTATGTATCTTAATTTTTTCACAATTAAGGATCCACTGTCCTTGTCATTTGGCAGCACTAAGACAAATAAATTGTTGCAGGGTACAAGAAGTCCATTTTACTTGCCCCTAGTTGTCAGTGGCTGGATTTTAAAAGGGTCCAGCTTATTTTATGATAAAGTTTGTGGGCATGGCAGACGTGCAGCATAAAATACTGCCATATACAATGAGGGACTCAGCAACAATGATGTCACAACTGACTGCACAACTATAAAAGGCCAAGCCCATCGCCTACATGGCATTCAGTTCATACCTGACAACGCTTGAGGAGAAGTCAGTCAAAAGCTCACAAGATTTTAACCACTTTCTGCAGGTGGAAATCTAAGACAACGTTATTGTGTCATAATGTCATCAGACCACATATTTGTAAATTAAATGGCGCTTTACTATAATAATAATTTCCACTGCCTCTGATGTTGAAATGCAAAAGCTTGTTTACTTTGAATACTTTCACTCTATTATATCCAATGGCATAATACTGTGTGGCAGCTCTATACATTCACAAAGAATATTCTTAACCCAGTGGAGGAAAATCAAAATGATCTGCTGGGTCCATTCATGTACTTCACACAGGCTTCTCCCAATTCTGTTATCACTGTACATATACTACCTCATGTTATTTGTAGTTAACAGTAAGTATGCAATCATTCCAAAGAAACTACAACACTCTCCCTGTAAACAATACATGGAAAATGCTTTGCCCTTGGATAACACTACTCCAAAGATTGTATAGAAAGGCAAAAATTATTCCAGAGGTCACAGTATCAACAAGATTCCATCGTAACTGGGGAGAAAAAAAATAAATAAATAAAAAATAAAAAGGTGAGAAATTTCAGAAAATCAAATTATGTTACTTCGTGCAAGAGTTCCTCACAATAGCTTAGAGCCTTCACTGTAGCATGTTTATTGTGTATACTATTGTAAATATGCTTTTTTAATTTATGCTCCTCTATCTTTGCTTCTAATTTTTTTTCTTATCAGCTTTCTGTTAATTATATAGTGAATTGTTTTATAACCAAGTAGGTTTCTCTCTATATGCATTAATATAAGCGTTTTGGCAGTGTTAGTGACAGCTGGTGGCTGGACGCTCTTCCTGACACCATCACTCCCACCATGAAAGAATTTGGGTACCCCATCCATATGCATCTAAGGTAAACCTCACGTTGAAGTGTGAGAACATTATCTAAGTTCACATAATGTGTATCATAGGCACAATGTGGATACCAGCTTGGTATTCACCTAGTTGGATGTGGGGAAATCGCCTAAAAACCACATCCAGGCTGGCCAGCTCAACAGTCCTTATCATTAATCTATAAGGTGGATCTGATTTGGGGCACACTCACCAATCCAAATTCTGGAGGACATGAGTTACCGCACTTGGTGATTCGGGCGGGTGTTCAAAGAATTACTAACATTCAAGACTCCATTATCGGACAACAGAGAGCCAAGTCCTGTTGGGTATAATCTTTTTTTCAACTCCTTTTTCCTCAGCTAAGAGTATTCATAACTTACCTTCATCGCAAAACTTGTGAAATAGGGTTATTTACAATAAAATGCCTAAGGAACGGCGATTAAAAAAGTCACTCTGACAGAACAAAAATTCAGGTATTAGGGCTAAATAATCTCTATAACATAGTAATAAGGTATTTGTACCAGAGGCAGAAGAATAAGAAGGAACTTCCAGTTTCAAAACTCAGATATTACAGTCATTTCTCAATCTCAAATTCAACTGTTACTGCTGAACTTACCTACCATTCCATAACAAAGACATTAAGCTGTACCACACCCATCATACGCTTAAATCATGAGCACACTCTCGTCAGTACATAAAATGAACTCTGTTAAATACGGCTTCCTTTAAAGATATGTGCATTAATAATTTTAAAGTGGTGTGCCTACCCACCAGATACAATAGCCCAAGTGTCAAATGACAGCGCCTATTAAGGGACAGATCAATGTGACTTCATCCTGTCTCAGTGATCGCAAGGATGCACACAACAGTCTGATAGTGGCTTTTATCAACCACACTTACTCTCCCATACATGGTGATCACCATCCACAGTGGCATAGTCTCCTGTAGGGAGATCTCCCTTTGTATGATCTGTATCCGTGGTATGAATCTTTGACTTCTGTACCAGGTTCTTAATTTGCTCCTGTTTCCATAGTGATTTTCTTACATAATTTAAAGTGAATGCCAGGCCAGTTCTTGTAAATGGACACAGCCAATTTTCTTCCTCACCCTTTCCAAATTTTTTCTCCGTCTATTGACTTCATCAATGGTGAGACATTAAACCCTAATCTTCCTTCCTTCCTTTTTATTATTCCCAAGTATTTTGGCACCCAACTGAGCAAAATCTCTCTCTCTTGCTTTCTGAACTACTGTCTGCCAGGTACATATGTTGTATCACTTGGAGGGCTCTTTCACCACTGAAGACTGTAAATTCCTTTGCAAGGCAGATGCTGATGATTTAGATTATAAAAAATTATTTAGCAGTCAAGGTCATCCTACTGTTTGATCCATCAGTGTACAACCGGTCAACTTTGTGATGCTGATCTAAAATGTGAAACGCACTCCTAAGAATCACATTTGGAATTATTTATTTTCCATAATTTGTCAAAACTAAAACTATTCTAATCCTCCTAAGGAGCAAAGGTTCAAAATATTACAATATTGGCATCAAATATTAATACCAGTCATACCCATTTCTAAGAGACTGCTCTTTGCACCAAGCATTTAATATGAAGATCAGAAGCTAATGTTGACAATATATGAAAAAGTCACAGAAATGAACAATCTACGCACAGCTGGTAGTTACAAATTGGACACAATAGTGGATGCCTAGAATATGGAACTTTCAAACACAGTTTCTTCTTATCGATAAAATGAGGCACAGGAATCTCGAGGGAAGAGGGTCATGCATAACAAGACACACAAGTTGGATGAAAGGAGTCAGAAATTTGTACATCGATGGAAATGGAAACAGTTGCAAAATCAACATCTTGACTAGATGCTACCAAACTGGCACTGGTGTATTTCAGTGCCAGTGGGATTTGTTGATTAAAATTCCATCTTTATTTGAACTTATCATCAGTGCAGAAAAAAAAAGCCATTCCTACATATGAAGAACGGTGTCAGGACATTATGGCTTTGGGTGTGTGTAATGCTACCGGAAGTTTTAAAGGTCGAGATCACAACACAGCATGCCTAGAAGACATGCATGTGGAATTTTATCATTGTCTTTTGAACTTTGAGAACTGTCTAATTATTGGCATGAGGGATACTGAAGCATTATACTGACACATCACAAAGATAGTTGGCTGTACCACAATAACTGTGGAATGGTTATGAAATGAACTCAGAACAATAATGTGGCCAGAAGAGTAGACTCAGGTCCTTCCACAAGAATTACACTGTGAGAAAATCATAGTATTGTTGGAATGCTTCTGACAAATAGATGGACGAAAATGGCTGAAATCTGGATAGACATCATGACAGAGTGTCATCGTGAACTGTCAGAAACCGCATATGGGAAGCTGGGTTGAGATCCTCAGTTGCCATGTGTAGTTTTCCACTGCCACCATACCACAGACCACAAAAACCTGCTTGATGTGGAAACAGAGTTAACTGGTACATTTATTCAATAATGAGTCTCATTACTGTTTGTCGCAATAATCATGTCATCATGTTCATAGGTGACCTGGTGAATGGTCAGAGGAAGTAACAGTTCTCAAGACCCACACCTCACCAATTCCTGCAATCATGGTGTGGGGAGCTATTGCATATGCCAACAGGACTAATTTGGTAACTGTTGAAGGAAGGCTGGATGACCATCAGTCAGTAACATGAATGGTAAACCCTGTTGTCATATCCTTCATGACCAGGGTACCACATGCCATATTCCAGCAGGATAATTAAAGGCCCCAGCCTAAAGCTCACGTCACAAATTGCCTCAGGACTGGCCTGCCTGGCCCCTGATTTATCACTTGGGAGCATGTCTGGAATGTGATGGGAAGGCAGTTTCATACCCGGCTCCAGCCAGCAATCTTCACAAAC
Organism: Schistocerca nitens; assembly: GCF_023898315.1. Lineage (NCBI taxonomy): Eukaryota > Metazoa > Arthropoda > Insecta > Orthoptera > Acrididae > Schistocerca > Schistocerca nitens. Next base: position 913,803,437 of record NC_064616.1, on the reverse strand, counting down.
TAATGCAGCCTGTTTTTTAGGCATGGGATGAAATTTCTCAAGATAATATTCAGAGACTATTTGTTCTTGTGCCATATCAAATACTAGAATGTATTTGTGCTCAAACAAGTCAGGGGGACAGTATCACATCTCATACTGATGTTGACATGAACATCAGCTCCAAACGGAATGAAGTTTAATCACTTATTACCTCTTATGTGATACACATCTACACAAAGTTTGATGAATATTGGAATTGAGCTTCATCATGCAACACTTTCAATTTCCATCAGAGTGTTTCACACAGCAGGTACACAGGACAACAGAAATGAAAATATATATATTGGTCTTTAAATATGTCTGCTTGTGTCTGTATATGTGTGGCTGGATATATGTGTGTGTGTGTGTGTGTGTGTGTGTGTGTGTGTGTGTGTGTGTGTGGGCGCGCGCGCGCGCGCGAGCGCACGCACGCGAGCGCACGCACGCGCGAGTGTATACCTGTCCTTTTTTCCCCCTAAGGTAAGTCTTTCCGCTCCCGGGATTGGAATGACTCCTTACCCTCTCCCTTAAAACCCACATCCTTTCGTCTTTCCCTCTCCTTCCCTCTTTCCTGATGAGGCAACAGTTTGTTGCGAAAGCTTGAATTTTGTGTGTGTGTTTGTGTGTCTATCGACCTGCCAGCGCTTTCATTCGGTAAGTCACATCATCTTTGTTTTTAGATATATTTTTCCCAGGTGGAATGTTTCCCTTGTAAAATGCAAATTCTACCAAAATTGACAATGGAATGGGGAATAACAAATTACATGTGTTGGTGCTGTTAAAATGTGGCATTCTATTAAGTTACGCAGTATTATTTCAACAACTGGTTCAAGATGACTTTGGATGACAACAGATACAAACAGAAGCAACTTTATTAAAGAGAGTACTTCTAACCAAATGCAAATTTTCATTTAATAGTACAACAAAAACTCTCAAAAGTAAAACTACAAAGGTGTGCTAAGAAATAATGCCTATGAATTTTTTTATGTGAAAACTTTCAAAGATTTTTAAATACTACAAATGTTATTAACATTCTATATCTATGTTCTTCATGTCTACATATTTATTTCTCAACATAGCTGCCCTGACAACAAACACATTTCACCCAACGAGGGGCCAATTTGTTGATAGAAGGTTTGACTTTGTTGATGGAGAGACAAACTCACCACTGCTTGAGCCACTTTATCACTACCAAAGTGAAGCCCTTGAAGGTGTTCTTTAAGTTTTGGAAATAGATGAAAATCAGATGGGGCCAAGTCGGGACTGTATGGAAGATGATCGATGACAGTAAACCCAAGGCACTGGATTATTCCAGATGTCACAGTGCTCGTGTGTTGACTGGGATTGTCATGCAGAATCATAAGGTGCTCCTCATGTGGACAAACTCAAAACTTGATTGGCGCATGCTGTTTCTCACACACCATCTAAGTTATGTTACATGCTATAATTCAGAGCCCAGAAGCAGCAGAGAATGGCAAATACGTAGACATGAAAAACGAAGATGTATAATTAATGAGTGTTAAGAGTTCTTACACAAAAAATTTGGAGGCATTACTTTTCAGCACGCTCTCGTATGAATAACATTGTGTTACAGAAAAACACATTGTAAAACTATTCACAAAAGCTACATTAAAATAGCTACAGAACGTTAATGTTCACATACCTCATTCAATGAACTTGCAGCTTGAATAAGATATGAACAGAGACAGGAACGTATATAAGAGAACAGCTTTTCAGGTGATTGAATTTCATCAACTATCTCACACTTAGCACTGGCCTGGTCGATCAGTGACTTTTTTGGTATGGTGGATTCCAAGTACTCTTTGAAGTGGAAACCTTAATTGAAAAAAGGTCATCATATAATTAATGTGCCTCACAGTACCTCATTTCTGTCATAATTTTAAAAAATTAAAAATTAAATTGGTTCACTAATTTTTAGTCTCAACATCACAGTGAACATTATTTATGCTACCGATACGCTACACAAAATTTGAAAAACAACACTTCTTCAAAGCATTGCTCCTCTACAATATATAGCTGAGAGTGGGGTGGAGGGCAGTGATAAGTAGTTACAGCTCCATACTATTCACTATTCAGTGACTACTCACTGTGTCCTACATCAAAACCTACCCTTTGCAAATCACTGTAAAGCACATGGCAAAAGAAATTTCCACATGTATCACATGTTACAGTTTCTTGTACATGGAACATGGGAATAAAGACTGCTTAAATCTGTCTGTGTATTGTCATTACGCAATCTTGTCATTGCGGTTGCTTTGGGGGCAATACACAGAGGGCTGTACTATATTCCTAGATTCCTCACTTAAAATTGTTTTCCAAATCTTTTTCGGAATGTCAATCTATGAGTGTCAAAAAATGGTTCAAATGGCTCTGAGCACTATGGGACTTAAAAACATCTGAGGTCATTAGTCCCCTAGAACTTAGAACTAGTTAAACCTAACTAACCTAAGGACATCACATACATCCATGCCCGAGGCAGGATTCGAACCTGCGACCGTAGCGGTCTCGCACTTCCAGACTGCAGCACCGAGAACCAAACGGCCACTTCGGCCGGCTATGAGTGTCTGTTAGTTCATATTTTACAGCACTTTCATGATGCTCTCCTACATCAAGTGAACCTGTGACCATTCATGCTCTCCTCCTTTATATATGTTCAACATTCTGTTAGCTGTATTTAGTGTTTGGCCTCATACACTTTAACAGTATATAATTGGAATAAGTGCATCATATTTTTTGTGGCAATCTCCTATCTAAACTGATTATTTTCCCCAGTATCTTATCAATGAACTGAACTCTTCCATTTGCTTTATATACAATTGATCATATTTCATAATTTAATATGATCTCTCTATAAAAAGTTACATCCACATATTTATGAGCTGACTAGTTAAAAGAATTTCCTTATTGATAATGCAGTCACAGGTATTGTCAGTACCCTTTATAAGAAAGACATTAAGCACGATATTAATAATTACCAGCCTGTCTCATTACTTACCTCCTCCTTAAACCTTGAAGGTATTTGAAACTATTATGTATGCAAAAACTGTAACACAGCTCACTCAAAATAAGACACTTAGTCTCAATTTGGATTTCAAGAGGGTTTCTCCAGAAAAAAACACTATTTTTCAATTCACAAACAATATTATACAAGATTTCAATAACAAAATATTGTTAACTGGAATTTTTTGTGACTTGTCAAAAACATGTGATTGTGCAGTTTTTAAGGTGATCTATCTAAAAATTGCTTATTTTCTAGAACAGAATGTTACATATTTACTTCTTCCTGTTTTTTTACTAGTTGCATATTTCTTAAATTTTGTGTATATTTTTCTAGGTAAGAGGTTTAATCTTGTGTTTTCTAAGTGTAAATTTATTCAGTCTGTAGTGTAGTACTTGCTCTTTTGTTTTGTTTTGTTCTGAAGACAACCATCTGTTTGTTTAGTAAGCCAGTCAGTCAGGCCCTCTGCTGTCAACTGTTCACATCTCCAGAGCGGCAAGTTACATATTTAGCTTTCCCTGTGTTTTACAAGTGGCATATTTCTTAAATTTTGTGTGCGTTTTTCTATTTAAAAGATTTAATCTCATATTTTGTGTAAATTCAGGCAGTTTGTAGTGCAGTTTTCATTTCTTCCACAAAACTCATTAAGGCATTAGTGTCTATTGGTGACATCATGAGGATAGCAAGTTACGTATCTAAGTTTCTGTCTGTTTTTATAGTTTACTTCTTCAGTTTGTTCTGCTGGCATGAGTAGGATGTGTGCATGCTGTGTCCAGAGGCAGGAGGAGTTGGCCGCAATTCACGAACAGCTGAATGCTCTTTTGGGCACAGTCAGCCACCTTCAGGCTGCTGTCTTGGGATGGAGGGAAATGTGATAGGACAGCTATTATTTTCTGTATATATAAATTACCAGATGGACAGGGTGGGCAGCAATCTGCAGTCATTTGCTGTTGAAATGAAACGACTAGTAGTGGTAAAGGTTACCCTCCGCCACGCACCTAACAGCGGCTTGCAGAGTATGTACCACATTGTACGGACTAAGTCGCACCCTAAATTTTAAGCAATTTTTTAAAAATAACATTTTTACCATTTTGTTTATTAAATTGCAAAGGCAGACTAAAAAAAATTCTTAAGTTTAGGAAACCAAACTGACCTTTAAAATAGTCACCTGACCTCCTCCTTCTTCTTCTTCTTCTTATTCCTCCTCCTCCTCAACATAGTCATCTAGTCCTCTTAATATATGAGATGGTCTTCACTGCCATCAACAGCATTACTTATGCTGCACGTCTTGATATTTTTAACAACAATGTCTTGTCTCACTCCAGACCTAGACTGTTTTATCCACTGACACCCATTAGATTGTAGGTCGTTTTAAACCTCCCTTCAGCATGAATTCATGCTGGGTTTCATCCATCATCCATTTGTTCCATTCAGTCATTTGTTAACTGATATAACAAGGGGTTGCAATTGTGAAGTAAGTCCTCCCAGAATAACAATAAGCTCTGTATTTCCCTGTCCTAATTTCTCTTTCACAGAATTTTTCAAATGACTATTAAACTGATCTAGCACATGAAGAGAAATCGTCTTCAGTAAAGCACCTTTTCCTCTCTCCCAACTGTGTTAAACCATAATTTCATACCTGCCTCATCCATCTAACCATTGTGATGTGCGTGACCACCACCACCAGGTGGTGTTTCAGAAGGTTTTTCAGCACAACATGGAAGGACAACAGTGAAGTGCATTTCTGCATATCCACTTGCTTTTGTAATTACAGTTTTAGAACTTTTCAGGGCAACAGTTCTGTTACCCAGCACATCAAATGTCTGAGGCGTTTTGTCCTTATTTGCTATTTGGCTTAGTTCCACACAAGTTTTCTTTCAATGTTGAATAATAACACGACGGAAAGATAATATTCTCTCTTCATTTCTTGTGGCATTTTCTGTGATAATTTGGTTTTGGTTCACATGCTAAGTCTGTGACACTTTTTAAACCTGCTAGCAACAACCAACTTCACCCTTAAAGCCTGTTAAGTTCCACTATAGTGCTAGCTTACGAGCCTGTATTTGAATCATGTTTTTATATTAATTCCAATGCCATTTTGACCATGACCTTGAATCCATTTCAATACTTCATCTACCAGTTTTGGCCATTTTACATTCAGTCCTCTATTTGCTCATTTAGTCTTCCCCATTTTTTTCAGTTCTTCTTTACTAGCCCGCCACTCACAAATTTTTTTTTTTTTTTTTTTTTTTGTTGGTGGAGGGCCAAAATGCTGCTCAGCTGCCTTTTTTCCATGTTGTTCTGCATATGCTATTACTTTCAATTTATAGCCCACATCATCTTATGAATACCTCTTATTTTTTCCATTACAAAACTAGCTGCTAAGAAAAACATTGTACTGTTACCAATAACACAAATCACTTTCGATTCAAGTTCACTGGCACTGTAGACTGCAATGATGCATCACAAGCTAGACAGTGTTCTGGGATTGTGACAGTGGGGTGGGAGGGAGACAGTGTTAGCAAACCTGTGAAACACAAGTTTCCCGTGGCATCAAATATATGGCCATTTTTAAGACTGGCAGGAATTTTAAGTAAAAAACATTGGATATTTTTATATTAATTTCAAGTATAAGAATTTTGGAGGCAATTTTATGAAGAAAAAGTTAATATTATACTCCATAAAATACGGTATGCAGGTGCAGACTGAGAAAACTTCATTGAATTGCTGTCTAACTAGTCTTATGGGAAATATTTCAATAATATACACTACGCAAATTTTAAATAATATGGCTTTTCTCACATTTATTGTCAATACAGACAATACAACAACCAGCTCGCTCGCTCGCTCTCTCTCTCTTATATATATATATATATATATATATATATATATATATACTCTCAATCTGTTCACACACACACATCTGTTCTCAATCTTAATGCTCTTGTCTGATCAAGATGGCAGAAACACCTGTTCCAATCAGACCAAAATCCTTTCTATCCCACTCTATTGTTCAGCCACTTTCTTGAAGTCCTTCTCAGTGGCAGGAACTCATCTCTGGAATAACCTCCCACATTATATTAGAGAACCGAATAAAATGTCTAGCTTTAGAAGACAATTAACAACGTATCTACTAACGCAACAAGAAGGACTACCATTGTCCCTGTATGCACTCGTTAATCTTGAACATCCTTCTTTCCAATAAATCTTTCTCATTTCCCAGTATTCTTAGCTGATGCAGTCTCCTTAAATTTCCTATATATATATATATATATACTGGGGATAGGAAATTTAAGGAGACTGCATCAGCTAAGAATACTGGGAAATGAGATATATATATATATTGCTGGCAGGTCGATAGACACACAAACATACACACGAAATTCAAGCTTTCGCAACAAACAGTTGTTTCATCAGGAAAGAGGGAAGGAGAGGGAAAGACGAAAGGATGTGGGTTTTAAGGGAGAGGGTAAGGAGTCATTCCAATTCCGGGATGGAAAGACTTACCTTAGGGGGGAAAAAGGACAGGTATACACTCGCCGCGCGCGCGCGCGCGCGCACACACACACACACACACACACACACATATCCATCCGCACATACACAGACACAAGCAGACATTTGTAAAGGCAAAGATGTTTTTAGATATATTTTTCCCACGTGGAATGTTTCCCTGTGACTTACCAAATGAAAGTGCTGGCAGGTCAACAGACACACAAACAAACACAAACATACACACAAAATTCTAGCTTTCGCAACCAACGGTTGCTTCGTCAGGAAAGAGGGAAGGAGAGGGAAAGATGAAAGGATGTGGGTTTTAAGGGAGAGGGTAAGGAGTCATTCCAATCCCGGGAGCGGAAAGACTTACCTTGGGGGAAAAAAGGACAGGTAAGTCTTTCCGCTCCCGGGATTGGAATGACTCCTTACCCTCTCCCTTAAAACCCAAATCCTTTCATCTTTCCCTCTCCTTCCCTCTTTCCTGACGAAGCAACCGTTGGTTGCGAAAGCTAGAATTTTGTGAGTATGTATGTGTTTGTTTGTGTGTCTGTCGACCTGCCAGCACTTTCATTTGGTAAGTCACATCATCTATGTTTTTAGATATATTTTTCCTATGTGGAATGTTTCCCTCTATTATATTTCACACATAGGCATCTTCACTGTTCTAATTACCAGTATGGCAGTTACAGAATATTCACAGTACACAGTCACAGTGATTGTCACAGTCACGGTCGAACTCCGACACAACAAACACATGGCCGCATTGGCTTCAGTTTATATCATCTGTCAGTACACAATGTCTTTTGATAGGTGACAAAACAAATGTTCTTTACAACACAGTGGTACACAATTGGAGTCTCAAATTACTCACACATTGGCTTGAAGTAAAATTTGTAGGGTTTAATAGTGTTCACTAGTTGAATTTCACAAACTAATAGGGTCACCCAGGTATACTGAATATGTGAGCACTGATGACAGACTTCCACAGATATGTTAATTGAGCACATTATTATGGATACTGAAAAAGATGTTGATTGTAGATGATGTCTCTAAGATATCCAGAGCCATACAAAGTTCAGGGGAATGGTTGGCCTTACAAGACACAGGCATATTATATTTCAGCATTTTGGAAACTAGTCATTTGTAAAACTGCTAGGTTATACTTTGCTAATTTGGATGAGCTACATGTTACGACATAATTTGGTTTACAAAATGTGTAGAATGGAAATGTAAACACTCTATGATCTTATCAGCATGTCACCAATCCCTCCAATCATTATACAAAGTATGTGATGGATTAATGAAACGCAAAAAAAAATTCATGAAACCATTTTGCTTGCCTGTGTTGGGAACAACCCATTTATGAGTATAAGTGCAAACATTTATGATAATTTAAGCAAATCCTTAATTAGTGGCTTAATTATTTGGTGAAGGGTGTTAGTCAGTTAAAAAGAATTATGGCAACAAAAGTACAGTGGTAAAAAGAGATTGAATCTAGCAAGTACAATGGCTAAATCTGCACTGGAAAATCCAGGTATTTCTGAATTTTAATGCTAATTACCTGGTAAGTTAATTAATTTCATGACAATGAAAATACATTACTATGAAGTCTGGATGACAGTCTTTCTAATGAGTGGTGGCAACATGTCTAATCTGACTGATTAACTCATACAAAATTTATCCCTTCGTGTCATCACGACAAACTTCAGTTACTCATCACTTTTAATTAATAAATTTTCCAGTAAAACTAAATATACTATTAAATTCAGTGGCTCAACAATTATCACAGAAATAACAAATTAGCAAGAAATGTAGTGTGAATAATGTTTGGAAAGATTTGGGCACATACTGCTCACACTCATAATATAATAGCAGACAGAAAGATTCTGGCTAGATCTGCTTGAAGTTCACAGTATTCTTATAGGAAAACTCAAATATTATGGTATAATACTCTGTTATCACTTAACACTGGGCCTCGTATCTGTTCTCAATCTTAATGCTCTTGTCTGATCAAGATGGCAGAAACACCTTTTCCAATCAGACCAAAATCCTTTCTATCCCACTCTATTGTTCAGCCACTTTCTTGAAGTCCTTCACAGTGGCAGGAACTCATCTCTGGAATAACCTCCCACATTATATTAGAGAACCAAATAACATGTCTAGCTTTAGAAGACAATTAACAACGTATCTACTAATGCAACAAGAAGGACTACCATTGTCCCTGTATGCAATCGTTAATCTTGAACATCCTTCTTTCCAATAAATCTTTCTCATTTCCCAGTATTCTTAGCTGATGCAGTCTCCTTAAATTTCCTAACCCAGAACTTGCTATGTCAGAAAACATCTATTTTATACACCTATAAATTCTTTTTATATCTGTCACTATCATTATTACTACTACTACTACTACAGTCACATCGATATGGGACCGTGAAAATTAAATTATTGTACCAGGGTTGTTGTTATAATAAGGTTTTGTTATCATGACTCGGAGCAAGGATCCGTGTTTCCGTGGCTGATATGCACATTACTGTAGTACTTTTCTGATGAAAAATAACATTAAAAGACAAATAGTGAAACATTTTGTTCACTTCATTTATTAATACTGTATCTGTAGAATATCTTACTATTGTGTACAGAAAAATTCACTTATTTTCCTTTCTTTCTTTTTTTCTTAGAGATTCTCTTGTGAATATTGCCTTTATCTCCTCTAATGCAATCAGCTGCTGCGCTGAAACACTGGGGATTGAAGATGCTACTTGCTGAATGGTTTCCAACTGACCTATTAGCTCCATCAGAGGAGGGGGATTCGCAATTATCACATCACTGTCATCGTCAGAATCTTCAACAGGTGAATTACCATTTAACTTCTCGATGATAGATTCATTGGTATACGCTTCAAACACCAACACCTCATCATCCGCTGACACGTATTCAACTACTGAAGCATCTATGGTTTTACCAGTAACTGCTGAATATATCTCCAGATCACATTGAATACCATCCTGCGTTATTTCATCCACCACAACATTCTCACCAACATCTTCACTTTTGGAAATTCCTACATTTTTCCAGAAGTTCACAATCACATTCAGCTGTACACTGTTCCAGGAACTAGCGATCATGTCACAAGCCTTCTTCATATTAAAACTGACTGTCACCTTTCTCTCAATGTTTGCGATCATGTGTTGAACTAAATGTGAATGGTATTTTGTCTTAAAGTTCTTAATTATACCCATGTCTACTGGCTGAAGAATCGAAGTACAGTTCGGGAGGAAGAAGAATAGTTCAACATTCTTCAATGCTGGCATGTTGTTATGCGCACTACAATTATCCACCAGCAATGCAATTTTCTTATTCTTCACTGACATCTTTTTACCAAGCAAGAGCAGCCACTCACTAAAAAGAGTAGACGTAATCCATGCTTTTTGATTTGCCTTGTAATTGACTGGAATAAAAGAAATCACATTTACAATACAACTGTGGCAAAACATTACGGCTGAAGTTATACTGTACTGAATTAACTTATAAATTAAAGGAAGTCAAAATAAAATTTATGTACCCTCTTACCTGGTAAGTTTCTCACATTTTTGAAGCACTGTGGGTTTGTTGATCGTCCAATCAGCAGTGGTGTCAGTTTGTGTATCCCTGACGTGTTGCTGCACAGAACAGTTAGGAGTACTTTAGACTGCTTCCCTCCTTTACACTTTTCTCCTCCAAAGGCCATCATCATCTCTGGTATCAGGTGATAAAACAATCCCATCTCATCTGCATTGAAGAAGTTTTCAGGACTGTATTTTTCTAACAGTTTACACATGGTGTTTTTCCTCCAAAATTCTTCCATCACCTAAAGGTGCTAATTTTTCTTCTTCTGAAATCACTTTAAAAATGATCCCGTGCCTGTCCTTAAATCTTTGCAACCATCCGTTACTTGCCTTAAAATTAGAATCGCCAAGCAACTTAGCAAAATCTAAGGCTTTTTGACATATCAACAGATCATTAACTGATACATTCTGCGCCCACTTCTCATTAAATGACTGCAGTGTAGCACTGTTCACACCGTCAGCATCCATCTTCATTCTTTTTCTTGAAGGTTTAAATTTGCCCCCTAAAAATTTTCTTCAATTTCTTTTAGTTTTTTAAGGAATGTAGCTAACGTTGATTGTGCAAGTCCCTACTTCCTTGCAATGTCTACTTGTTTCATTCTGTTATCAATGTCTTCAAAACCTCCATTTTTGTCTCCAATCTTATTTGTTTCTGATTTCCAGCCACTGTCCAAACCTCAAGGAAGTCCAAAGCATTTACATCAACTAAAAGCATCCACAGATTGCAAAAATCAGGGTGATAAGCTGCATATGAGACCAACAAACACTTCTGTCTGCTACTGAAGTTCAACAATGGACAAGCTAAACACTCATTCAAACAAAGGGGCGCTCTGACGTTTTGTCGCTCAGCATAGCCCGCCCGCAGCTGTACACTATTCTCTTTACTGCTAGAATAAATACAATATTGTACAGGGTTATTACAAATGATTGAAGCAATTTCACAGCTCTACAATAACTTTATTATTTGAGATATTTTCACAATGCTTTGCACACACATACAAAAACTCAAAAAGTTTTTTTAGGCATTCACAAATGTTCGATATGTGCCCCATTAGTGATTCGGCAGACATCAAGCCGATAATCAAGTTCCTCCCACTCTCGGCGCAGCAAGTCCCCATCAATGAGTTCGAAAGCATCGTTGATGCGAGCTCGCAGTCCTGGCACGTTTCTTGGTAGAGGAGGTTTAAACACTGAATCTTTCACATAACCCCACAGAAAGAAATTGCATGGGGTTAAGTCGGGAGAGCGTGGAGGCCATGACATGAATTGCTGATCATGATCTCCACCACGACCGATCCATCGGTTTACCAATCTCCTGTTTAAGAAATGCCGAACATCATGATGGAAATGCGGTGGAGCATCATCCTGTGGTACGTTTAGCTCACTGCTTGCTTTATTCGTCGACTTCCGCGGGCTACGCGTGAAACTTGCCCGCACGCGTTCAACCGTTTCTTCGCTCACTAAAGGCCGACCCGTTGATTTCCCCTTACAGAGGCAGCCAGAAGCTTTAAACTGCGCATACCATCGCCGAATGGAGTTAGCAGTTGGTGGATCTTTGTTGAACTTCGTCCTGAAGTGTCGTTGCACTGTTATAACTGACTGATGTGTGTGCATTTCAAGCACGACATACGCTTTCTCGGCTCCTGTCGCCATTTTGTCTCACTGCGCTCTCGAACGCTCTGGCGGCAGAAACCTGAAGTGCAGCTTCAGCCGAACAAAACTTTATGAGTTTTTCTATGTATCTGTAGTGTGTCATGACCATATGTCAATGAATGGAGATACAGTGAATTTATGAAATCGCTTCAATCATTTGTAATAGCCCTGTAGTTTGTAGCGAAGCTTTTGGAAATAAAGCCCCAAGAGACTAGTACCTAAATAAACAATACCTACCACTATAGTGAGCTTCTTAGAAGTAGGAAATAGTAAATTCCTCGAAATTTTGTCTTCGTTATAACAATGTGAGGGGCCTCTCCAGTAATCAGGGCAGCAGACGGTTAAATCCCTGGATTTGGGGTTGTATTGGCTCCACACCGAGTGACTGCAGCACACACTGTGCGCAGATCCCAAACAGCAATATGGCTCGTGGACAGTTGCAAAAAACGGCACTCCAGAAGAAGACAAGCAACAGTAGGGCGTGTGGGTGAAGTCATAGCTCTGAGGAATTTACACACTTGATGCGCCATGAGGATCTGGTGCCAGACAGTAAGTGGTGATTCCCCAGCTGTAGCACAGAGGCTGGATATGGGACTGGTCCAATAAGCACCGGTGGCCAGCCGAACCCCTCATGGTGGACAATGTCAATGATCCCCAAATAAGAGAGCCTCACTGCCTCATTCACCGTGCTTCTGTTGTCCAGCTGCAAATGCACAAAAGATCTATAAAACTGGAGAAGACGCACCCTGTCTGTTCCCAAAGACCTGTGGCTAAGGCACTTTAAGATATTCAGTGCCTTCAGGGTTCTGCCTTTCAGTACTCTCAAATGTGGCAACCACAACAATCTGGAGTCAAAAATGAGGCCCAGAAACATCACTGAGCCCCTAAAACATAGGATGCTGTCCCCCATATTCAAAGCAGGGAAATTAAAAATAGGACGAGAATGATTAAAATAAACACACACACACACACACACACACACACACACACACACACACACACACACCTTTATCTGCAGAAAATTGCAGACCTGTCTGTGCAGCCCACTCCTCTAACAGCCACACTGTAAGTTGCAACTGGCGACTTGCTGTTGCAACACTGGAGGAGGAACAGAAAACAGCAAAATCATCCATAAATAGGGAGTACTGTGCAGTACTCCTTACCATAGATGTGATACTGTTTATGGCTATAGTAAAGACGGTAACAATTAAAACACTGCCCTGACGTACACCATTCTCCTGTTCACATCAATCTGACAGCAAGTCACCAACTCAGGTCCTAATAAACCGGCGAGACAGGAAAGACCATATGGAGACGGGGAGATGGCCACCAAAGCCCCACTGATGCAGCTGTGCAAGAATACAGTGTCTCCAATCAGTATCATACACCTTACTGAAATCAAATAATATACCGACACAGTGATGGTTGCATAGGAAAGACTGCTGAATATCCACCTCTAGCAGGTTCAGGTTGTTAACAGTGGACCAAAGGACCAAAATCTCTGGAATCCACACTGACAGCAGCTAAGCAGTTGTCTGGTCTCTAACAACCAGACCAGATTATAGTTAACCATTTGGTCCACGGTCTTCCTACACAGCTTGTTAAGGTGGTACTTCTATAATCACTGGGACATGTGCAGTCCTTTCCTGGTTTGAGGAGAGGTATCAACAGTGCCTCTCTCCACAAGTTGGGGAAGATATCTGTCTGCCATATGAGATTAAAACATGCATGGAAGATTTCCTTTGATGTTGTGGGCAAATGTCTAAGCATGCAATACTGGATTTGGTCACGACCGAGTGCAGTATCATGAGTCTCAGACAGAGCTGATTCAAGCTCCCGCATGGAGAAAGTGTAGTTTTAAGTCTCAGAATTGTTGGATCTGAAGACCAATTTTCTGTTCTTTACAGTCACACGGTAGCTACGAAACGCCAGATTCTGACTGGCATCAGCAGTAGCTTGTGCAAAATTCTCTGCCAGCATCTGAGCAATGTCGCTGGGAGCTGTTTGGAGACATCCCCGTTTCAGGACTGCTGCTATTGGAAAACAAATGTGTTTACCAGAAATCCTCTTGATGGCTTCCCACAATTTCGTAGAACAAGTGGAACGGTTGATGGAGTCCAGGAACACTTGCCATGACCTTTTCTTGCTCTCCTTGATTACATGTCGAGCCTCGGCTCTCGTAACTTGAAGGGCTATGAGGTTGTCTGCTGTAGGATAGCACTTAGACAGTCTAAGAGCTGCACACCTGTCCCACATGGCTGAACAGCACTCACCTGTCCACCAAGGTACAGGTCACCTCTTAAGACGACCTGAGGACTTTGGGATGGATAAGTCAGAGGCATGATGCATCACTCACGTGATGTGGTCCACCCATTCATGGACACTGCTGCGATGTTCAAACACAGGCAGCTGGATGAACAGCATCCAGTTAGCCCTGCTGACCATTCGTGTCAGTGAACTGACTTTAGGTAGTGCCCCATTCAATAGGTGAATGTGGAGTGGAAAGTGATCACTGGAATAAAGATCACCAATGACCCCTCACTGAACAGAATCTGCGAGGGTGGGAGAGCAGAAAGAGAGGGTGATGGCTGAGAATGACCTAGCAGCAGTGCAGAAATGAGTGTGAGTACCTGTGTTGAGGATACACAGCTCGTGAGACATCACAGGGCTTTCCAAAACCCAACCCAGACAGCCAATCGAGGACGAGCCTCACAAGACATGATGGGCATTGAAGCCTCCCAGTAGGAGAAGTGGTCAGTAGTTGTTCCACAAGATCTGTAAGAGCCTCAGTCTATTGCATCTGGTGGAAGTAGATACAGCGAGCAAACTGTGATCCTATAACGCCCACGAATTTCGACAGCAACTGCATGCAGGTCAATAGCCAGTGGGACAGCAAAGGAGTGATGTGTGTTACTGACAAACATGGCAACCACTCCCTTGGCTCTCTCCCTAGTGAGGTCAGCCTTTCGGTGGAGGGTATAGCCCCTTGGCATAGGATTGTCACTGGCTTTAAAATGTGTTTCTTGTAAACACAAGCACAGAGGGTTTTCCTGCACTATCAAATACAGTTTCTCAACAAGGAATAACCTATTAATGTTCCACTATAATATATGAGCTATCTATCATGGGGGTTGCACTTTCACCCTGTCATTCTGCCGGAGAGTGGAGCCTATAATGGGTGGGGGCCTCAGTCTTGGGGCGAGATGATTGCCCCTGTCTGATATCAAGTTCCATTAGCTCTATCGAAGAGTCAAGAGAGACTTCGGATAATATTATACTGACATCGTCGGACTATTTACTTCCTGACTCCATTTATGGGGAATGCTTGGCCTTTGACTTTTTGCCCTGGGTCGACTTTGGAGCCATAACTGGGGCAGTGGTAGTGGTAGTGGCAGCACTAGAAGGCAGACCAAACTGAACCTTAGGTGGAGCATGGAGCTCCGCAACATTAGCGACCACAGACTTTACCAATGTTTTGGGAGGGAGTTTAGGCAGTAAAGAAACTGCAGCAGCACAAGTACACTGACAAATGCAGGTACTAGTGCTAACACTAGCTACCTCTGTTCGTATAGCAGCATCAGTTTTCTATACTGGATGTTTAACAAGCGATGCAAAGGAGGTAGCAAACATTGGGGGCTGCATGCTTTATAGATCTTCTTGGCCTCATCAGAGGGGATAGGTCATGTAGTTTTTACCTCCCGTATCTTCCATTCTTCAAGGAAGACACAGCTGTCCCTACTCCAGACAGGGTGAGCCCCAGAGCAATTTACACACTTTGGAGGAGACGAACATCTGACTCCATCATGGGCAGACTTTCCACACTTTCTGCAAGTGGCTTCTCCCTTACATCCAGGTGCGCTGTGCCCAAAGTGTTGGCATTTAAAACACCACATTGGATTGGGGACATAGGGCTGCACAGATAAGTAAAGAAAACCTGTCTAGAAACATTCCAGGAGTTTTATGCTATTAAAAGAGAGGATGAACGAGTCAGATTTAATCTGATCACCTTCTACCCTTTTCATAATATTCTGCAGATCTACAATCCCTTCTTGGGCCCATTAAACTTTCAGGTCGTCTTTGGGGGTGCCCACCAGGTCTCTGCAGGTCACTACACCTTTACTATAATTCAATGTGGGGTGGAGCTCAGTCTCAGTGACATATTCTCAAAGCGTTTTGGCATTCTGCAGGTTTGTTACTTGCTGGGAAATTGATATTTCCACAAACAGAAAGTCATTTCATAGCAGCTTCACTGATTTTAAAGTACCTACAATCCCCTCTAATCCCTTTTCTATATAAAAATGTGACCCCTTTTCAAACTGCCCTCTTTCCGTTTAATCAATAAAAACACACACTAGCCAGCAGCATGTGTTCTGTTGCTAAACCCACTTGAATTCTTTAATATCTGTGAGTCTGCAGGACTGGCTACACAAGCCCTCCTATTTGATTGGGTGTTTGTACCTACCAGCAGCCCATCCATTCTGCTAGGTGGTGGAAGAGAAGACTTCGAAGGATTCATCTCAGCCCCATGAGCAACTAGGGAAATAGAACTCCACCTAGACACAGCCCCAGATGCCTAGGTAGGCCTTGTACAACTGAGGTGCAGCAGGTTCCCCAGAGGTTGCCAGCTAACGACTGTTTCAACTCAACAGGCATGCATCATGCCTCTCATCAGTGCGCAGCACACCTTGAGAGCCCTGGAGTGCTGCAGCAACAGTTCACTATGAGCTGGATTCAGACCACAGTCCTGCTGTCCTGGAATGTGCCAATATCAAACACACAATCTGGGGGTATGGAAAAAACAACATACACCAATAATTGGGGACAATATAATGCCATGGTAAGGCATGTCCTGGTAAGGCATGTCCTGGTAAGGCATGTCCTGATAAGGCACCTCCTGGAGAACATACCGCAAAAGTGGAATGAAAGTGAGGTGTATTCTGCTGTCAAGTATCTAACAGCTATCCTCCAGACTTGTGCTCAAGAGGCAAGCACCTTGCTTACCACTAAAACTAGTGTTAGGATCCTATCCCCAACATCTGGAACTTTATAGTCACTAAGTGGTACATGAGGAAGAATTGGCAGCAATATCATGATCCCACCAATCATCTCACTGGGTGGCTGGAAGCCCAGGTGAAACAAAAGCTACAGGAGCACAAAGGCCTCTGGTGGCAAGAACAGCTTAGAAACACCAAATGAGACACGAACTAAGTTGTAAGATCATAAAAACTACTCACAGGGTACACAGGCCACTCCAAGGTAAGGTGGACTGGTTTACAAAGCTGAGGAGAAAACACAGGTACTGGTGACATTGCTAGAGCCACAATGCCAGATTCATGTCATTGCACATGTTGACAATGAAAAGCAGGAAGAAATAATTGTTGGAATGTGGCTCAACTGATGCAAGAGGGGCCAGATACTGAGTTTATACCAGCTTCTTATCGCCTTGTGTGCACCTACATCAAACAGCTCGGGAAAAATAAATGCCCTGGTCCTGAAAAGGTGCATGTCCCATACCCAAAGCACCTACCTTCAACAGAAATCATGTACATCATCACTGTATACTAAGCAATGCCCCTCCATAACCTATTTCCTTACTACCTGGAAAACTGCTCACGCTATAGGGAGGGGGAGGGAGGGGGGGGGGGGCAGAAACAAAGTTACAATATTACACGGCTGGCTGGGCTGCCATCCTTCCAGTGATGCTGTACAGTACATGCCCAAAACACACATTAAGGATCTCTTAGACATACTATCAATCTTTACATGCATCAGAAGGAAGTCACAAAATCTCTGTGAGAAAGCTTCCACTTCAATCTACCATCTTATTCATCAGTTAGGTACACAATACCCCAACACTTCAGATAAAAGACCAGTCTCCACACTAACCAGACAATTAGGCCATATCATTATGGACAGTCATAAGTACAGTCAATCATCCAGATAAGCAAAAAACACCATTTTTCAACCATCATTCAGCCTATAGAAGTCAGACAGGCAAAGCCCAGTGGTGATTCTGTATATTAAACCACAAGATTACTTGGCACCCACTTGACTTTGAAGTTGGAGAAATGTTCTTTTGACAAATTACAGGTTCAGAACCTGGGACAAATAATTAGCTCAGCTGGATTAAAGCCAGGTCTGCAACTGACAGAAGCCACAATGAACTTTACGGAACCTACTAATGTAAAAGAGTAATAAAGCTTTCAAGAACTGGTGAATTATTGTTGTCATTTTGTAAAAGACTATGCCACAGTAACAAAAACTTTGAAGATAATGAAGATAGGAGTAGCCTCTGAATGGACTGAGAATGCAACAGAATGTGGAACTGGAATTCAACACGTTAAAGATGTGTTAACAAGTTCACTCTTGCCAATATACCATGATTTCAAGAACCCTTTTACATTGTCATGTGATGCCTCAGATTGTGTTGTGGGTTGCATTCTGAGCCAGGTACAAGACAGTGAAGAAAAACCAATTGGTTACACCTCTCACCACTTCAATAATGCTGAAGTTAATTATAGCACAACAGAGAAGGAATTGTTAGAAATGGATTTCATATCCAAAGACAGTACATTGTATTGTAAGACTCATCTTAGGAACCAGCAATACTGTAAACATTCTAGTCTCTACCAATGCCCAATGCCATGATAGCATCTAAGCCTGTCCACTTCAGAGGACACTGCCTTGTCCAGGGCTACACTGGCGGTAGCACGGTTATTGGCAGAGTATCCTGTGCTGAACACGCCTCAGTGGACAAACCAGGTGAAGTGTCCCACACTGCCCCATTTCTCACCTAACCACTCCCACAGTCATTCCCCCGTTCCCCAGATACCCAATTCGAGGTGTGATGTGCCCCATGCCGAGGGGTGTGTGGCACATGGGAAGAAGTGTTATTAACGGAGCGTCTGAGACACTGGGCAACCTCTCTGAGTAATTAGCATTGGGGTACCATGGAAGTCAGTTCTCTTGAGATCAACATAAAGAACACAGAAAAGGAAACAAAATATGAGGGACTTGAGACCTCAAATAGCCATGCATTGGGGCTGGAACCAATGGAAGCTGTTTCCACAGTTGGTTCAGGTGACAGACCAGTCCAAGGCATGGAAACTATTACTCCTAAGTTGGACAAGGTCAAGATCAAATCATTGTGTGGGGCTCAGAGGTGAGCACCTCATTGAATTTTTACTTGAGAGTATTCTGGAGATCCTGAATAGGGGCAGGAAACCCACATTCAGGAACATACAAGGGGAAGAAGTAACTGACAACTTTTTGGTCCATTTTAATGGGCAGCTACATCAAACAGTGGCATGCGCCACTGGGAGTCATTCTCATCTGACCACACATGTGTTAAATTTGAGGTTGAAAATGGCTCTGAGCACTATGGGACTCAACTGCTGAGGTCATTAGTCCCCTAGAACTTAGAACTAGTTAAACCTAACTAACCTAAGGACATCACAAACATCCATGCCCGAGGCAGGATTCGAACCTGCGACCGTAGCGGTCTTGCGGTTCCAGACTGCAGCGCCTTTAACCGCACGGCCACTTCGGCCGGCTAAATTTGAGGTTGAAATGGGAGTTATACAGAGCATGGCCTATAGGAATCTTAAGAAAACAGACTGGGATTCATGCTGAACAGACCTCAACTGACGCTTGTCTGAACTGAGAACTTCAATAAGAAATCCAGCAGATTTTGACTGTCCAATCACCAAGTTGTGTACAAATAGGATTGTACCTGGAATTGTAAAGGAAGCAGGTAAGCAGGTTGTTCAGCCTCCAAAGAAGGGAGTACAGTGTCTAAAATATCAGGTGGTTTTGCCAAATACACCCTTGCATTGAGTGAGTGAAATTATCATCCTGGAAGGTATCTTGTGAGGAAGTGGACAGCAAAACTATTTGTGCCAGACTTCACAAGATCCTCACCAGAATACCAACTATTTCACGAGGTACTTTAAGAGAGGAGGGTGGTCAGTATATAAGGACAGCAAATGAGAAGCTGGATGTGCTCCTCAAACCATTTCCCTAAATGCACTCTGGTAGACAACATAGACCCTGACTCGATCCCCAAGAGGCACTAATTTGCAAGTGATCAAAGGGAGAACTGAGACTCTGCCAGAGAACATGTTGATTTCAAAAAAATACGGTGGGCAGTGCATATGTTTCAAGCATTCACGTCAACAAGGCCCAGAAAATCTTTCCAGCTCTACTGCAGCAGGCATTTTTATGTAGACTGTTCAGGGTCAGCCTAGCAGCAGGAATCATTCCTAATGTTTGGAGGACAGCAAGATACATTTTCATTCTGAAGCCAGGGAGGACTGATCATACCAAAGCTAATGATGTGAAACCAATCAGTCTGTCCTCCTTTCTTCTAATGACATTAGAAAAAAATGGTTAATGTGCACATTAGGTAGAAGATATTAACTGAGGTTCTCCTACACACAAACCAACATGCATATCAACCACGTAAATCACATGAAACTGCACTTCACCAACTTGTTAGGAAGATGGAAAAAGCTCTACACCTTCAGGAAGTAGCTCTCTACATCTTCCTGGATACTGAGGGTGCTTTCAGCAATGCAGCCTTCAAAACCCATGGTTACAGCTGCAGAATGGCATGGCACTTAGACAACAATATGTAGATGGATTAAGGCCATGCTAAGTAGATGGAAGGTAGAAGCCATTATCAAGGAGGAGAAAATGGCAATCAACATCACCAGAGGCTATCCACAAGGAGGTTTTTCTTTTTAATTGCCACAACTATGGAACCTACTGATGAATGAGCTCACTGAAGAGCTAAACACTAAAGGCTACTTTTGCCACAGATACGCAGATGACTTAGTCATAGCAATACCTAGCAAATTTTTTCATGCTGTTAGAAATATGGCACAATGTGCATTGAACATGGTGCAAAACTAGTGCAAACATGATCTGAGGGTCAGCTCCAGGAAAACTGTTGTTGTAAAATTTAGAAGGAAGCAGATCCAGTATGTATACTCGAATCTTAAGCTTCTCACTGAAACTCTACCCCCCCCCCCCCCCCAACTTCACATAAGGAACATAATGTTCCAAGACAAAAGGCACTCTTACAAGCACTAGAATGGCATGTGGTACAGATGACAATTTATGGGGTACAGGATGGTGGAACAAAGTAGAACAGAACGCTGCTTCGAAGGAGCTCGGCAAGATGTAGACACTGACCTGCTTAGCCACAACAGGCAAAATTGGCAGCATACCAACTGTTGGGCTGGAGACCATACTGGACATGCCCCCACTACATCTGTACGTCATCACTAAGGCAACAGTTAAATCAAAACTATGAAACTGGGTCAGAAGGCAGTATGAATAATATCAGACTATGATCCAAAAACAAAACCATGCAAGCTAATGATGCAAATGCCATTTCTTATGAGAAGTTCTGCAATCCTGGACTGTGTGTAGGCTGTGTGGTGAGGTGACGAAACCACACGACACATAACCTTCCAATGCAAAACGCCGGAGATTAAAAAGATACAGAATATTTGGGTCATCAAGTCCTGAAGAAATTGTGTTTCATAAAGAACTAGTAAAGGGCCTCCTATTACTCTTAAAGGGTGCTGGTTTGTTTTACTAGAACCACAGGGAATGAAACCACACAGAAAACACTGTTTCAGTGTGGGCAATCATGTTTTTTATCTCCGTGGTCAAATCAAATCTAAGCCTGGTATAGTGACAGACAAGCTAGAGAGACTTGAACTGCTACTTGTTAGTGGTGGCAAAACTGACACCATGATGTAGATGGTTGGTTGGTTGGTTTGGGTTAAGGGACTAACAGCACAATCATCAGACCTTGGTCACAGGGATGTTCATCTGGAGGTAGTGGCTGTCATCAGGATTAGGCTAAGACAAGCAAAGTATGTAGGAGTGGTGAAAGAGAAGCACTGAAGGCAACACTGGTGCCAGGGGTGAAAAAACACTTGACAGAGAGAAGTAAAATTATACTGTGGTGAGAGAAATCCCAGCCACATCCGACCCCCACAAACCTAATAAAGAGCAACAACATCTACAGCGCACGAATGTCTGCTAGTAAAAAAAGGAAAGTAAAAGCAAAAAGGCTAAAAATATAACAGACATAGTTTGAGCATCAATAATAAAACAAGATGAGAAAAATAGTTAAGGCCACACACAGGCACCACTGGCGATCTGCATGGGAAGAGGGTAGGCCCTCCCACAGCCATCCCACCCCGATCTATCACAGGCAAAATGTTAAAGAGATGGATAGCATCCATTAATCAATGGAGTGCTACTCTTAAAATGGAAAATACAGATATGTACAAAAAATATACACACACTTTGAAGCAACATAGAAAATTTATTTCCCGTTCTACAAAGTTAAATTTCTGGAAATGGAAAGCTTAAAGTCCAACTGGAAAAATAAATGTACTTTGCAAATGTGATTAATGTTCAAACTGGTGGCCTTCAGCATCAATACATTTCTGAGTACGAGTCACCACCGATTCCGTACATCATACCAAAGTGTCCAATGAGATTTCTGCGCACACCGCCTGAATCTCATTCCAGAGTGTGTCCAGGTTACATGGTTTACATTTGTACACCTCATCTTTTACTGTGCCGCATAAGAAGAAATCCAGCGGTGTGAGGTCTGGAGAGCGTGCAGGAAACTCGACTGGTCCCCTGCATCCTATCCGCTGGCCTGGCACATTGTGATCCAGGTATGCTTGTACATCCCTATGATGGTGCGGCGGGGTGCCATCTTGTTGGAAATAAAACTCATCATTACTGTATAATGCACAAATGGCAGGGAATATGGAGTAAGCAAACATTGTTAGGTACGTGTCTCCAGTAAAAGTACCTTCAAAGCAGAAAGGCCCAATGAGTCCCCTTGCAGACAAACCACACATTTACACCAGGCAAATTCACAGCCTTTTCAACTGTAATGTGAGGATTATCTTCAGCCCAGTACACACAATTGTGCCAATTGACAGTTCCATTGAATTTGAATTGGGCTTCATCCGATCAAATTATGCTACCCATAAATCCCGGTTCACGTCTCACCATCTCCTGAACCCATTCACAAAATTCTAACCTTCGATCTGGATCGTCGTCACTTAGCTGTTGCACTAGCCTTGGAATGTACACACGAAACTTGCCAATAAATTGTCTATGACAGTTCAAAGTGTGTATACATTTTTTTGACGCACCCTGTAGAACGTGGAAGAAAAAGAGACAAACTAGGCAAAAGAATTTGAACAGAGGGAAGAAGGAATGACAAGAGGCAGCAGGCAGAGGAGGCACGGTCAAGTTTCCCCCTACCAAGCACGTGAGTGGAGATACCCCGAGCATCCCGCTCTGAAGGTAGTTTACAACATTATATCTAAGAACAAAAATCATTGTCTTGGGGAAAAATGGAGAGCCAGTTCAACTGTCCATGTGTTGTCCACCAACTTGAGAGGCAAAGAATTCTGAAGACCGTGCTTAGCACGAAATAGCCAGATGCACAGGGAATTCCACCAGGATATGAGCAACTATCTGTAAGGCTTGTTGTTTAAAATAATACAATGAGTCAGTTTGGTATGAATGATGCAGGGGCAACATATAATGGAGGATTCCTTCTGGAATGAACAGAAGGAAGGTCACCATACAGCAATAACCTACTTGACAGTGCGGAGTGTAAGATTTCTGATATCCTCTCGCAGCCAGATTAATTTACACTGTGAATCTAACAATTGTATTGGTGCCAAATAGAATAGAATTACATCAGCTGACTCAAAAAGTATGTGGAATGATAAACCTGACTTGACAACATATGGTTCAATCTAGATCACTGTTCCAGTAGACAGCATTTACTGGGTGGTGTGCCACTATGTTGACACTGACCTACCTACGAGCACTGGTCTTTCAAGGCCAGCCGCACTGCTCCAGTCTCTGAAACTCCCCTGACCTCACCTCTAGTGCAGTTATCAGTATGCTGTGCTCCAATAAGTGAATTCTGCTTAATTAAGGTTTCAACACAATCTCACTTGGGGAATCTGAATGCCACTACTAACTAAGGGAAACTAATTTTGGTAGAATTGAACTATACTGTAAGGGTCCAGCATCCTCAGAATGAGCAGTTGTTTATTTGTCATTACATCAAAACAAATTTGAAGATGGCGCCTATGAGAATTCACAGAGCTTGATCAAATGCAAGTGTGCTGTTATCAGTGGTACAAAAGTCACACATGAAACTTCACTCATGTAAGAGTTTATGTTTTATAAATACCACAACACAGCTAATCCATGCTGAGAGGATGCAATTAATACTCTTTCCCACATGGGACTTCTCATATCTTACTAAAGTAGTACAGAAAGCCATAAAAAATATTTTTCCCACAAGTATACAAAGCAGAAATATACTAAGCACACAGTCAAAGTTCACTGCCTGCAAGACTTTAGACGATGCTGTTAGCACAGTATGTGCCCAAACAAAGCTTACTGTGCCAGCATCCTGCACATCCATCCCTTTCAACTGCCATGCCAGGCCACATCCCCTAGCAATGGCATTTCGCCCCACTGCTAATGATTCTCACAGGCAGTGACATCAGACACAATACTTTACCAAATACTCACTCTGCTAGTAAATACATCATTCTCTATGATTTATTTATTTATTTTATTTATTTATACATCAAGTTCCGTAGGACCAAATTTTGGAGCAAATCTCCAAGGTCATGGAACATGTCAGTACATGAAATTACAACATAAAAACAATAACCAGTAAAAATAAACGTTTATTAACACGAAAAAAGTCAGCCCATTCCTTTAAGTAAACACAATCAACAATACAATAAGAATCAGCTTAATTTTTCAAGGAACTCCTCGACAGAATAGGAGAAGTGACCCATGAGGAAACGCTTCAGTTTCAATTTGAAAGTGCGTGGATTACTGCTAAGATTTTTTAATTCGAGTGGTAGCTTATTGAAAACGGATGCAGCAGTATACTGCACACCTTTCTGCACAAGAGGTAAGGAATTCTGATCCAAATGCAGGTTTGATTTCTGCCACGTATTAACCGAGTGAAAGCTGTTTATTCTTGGGAATAAGCTAATATTGTTAACAAGAAATGACAGTAAGGAATATATATTGAGAGGCCAAAGTCAAAATACCCTGACTCGTGAACAGGGGTCAACAATAGGTTCGTGAACTTACACCAGTTATTGCCCGAACTGCCCGTTTCAGAGCCAAAAATATCCTTTTAGAATGGGAAGAGTTACCCCAAAATATAATACCATATGACATAAGTGAATGAAAATAAGCAAAGTAGACTAATTTTCATGTCAAACAATCACACACTTCTGATACCGTTCGAATAGTAAAAATGGCAGCATTAAGTCTTTGAACAAGATCCTGAATGTGGGCTTTACAAGACAGCTTACCACTTATCTGAACACCTACAAATTTGAACTGTTCAGTTTCACTAATCATATGCCCATTCTGTGAAATTAAAATGTCAGGTTTTGTTGAATTGTGTGTTAGAAACTGTAAAAACTGAGTCTTACTGTGATTTACCATTAGTTTATTTTCTACAAGCCATGAACTTAGGTCATGTACTGCACTATTTGAAATCAAGCCAATGTTGCACACAACATCCTTTACTACCAAGCTAGTGTCATCAGCAAATAGAAATATTTTAGAGTTACCCGTAATACTAGAGGGCATATCATTTATATAAATAAGAAAAAGGAGTAGTCCCAACACTGATCCCTGGGGCACCCCCCCCCCCCCCCATTTGACAGTACCCCACTCAGACCCCACATCACAGCCATTATCAACATTAAGTTTATGTACACAGAAATAAACTCTACTCATTGCTTTAATAAATATGGTGCATTCTCTACTGTCCACTACAATAAATTGTATGGCAGACTGTTTTTCCTTTCAGCTGGGTCCACTAATCGACTCGTCCACAGGGACCAAGTGTTGGGACGCCTGCCCTTGAGAACCACTTTTTAACTTTTACATCGAGCAATAGTGTTGGTGAGCACGAGTTGTTACTGTTGGGACTGTGGAGATGATGCTCACTTCAGCAAGGAGAATGCCTGTCGGAATAGTACGGAAGGCACCATGGCTAGTCTTTCTCCACAACAACGAACTGGGTCTAAATTTCAAAGCCAAAGGCACCACCCAATGATATACCTGGCAACCATAGTCTGGTAGATGTGGAGAACAGTAGTACAATCCACACTCCAAGAGATGTGGAGAAGAAAGCAAAGAATGTTAAGCTTTTACCGTATTTACTCGAATCTAAGCCGCACTTTTTTTCCGGTTTTTGTAATCCAAAAAACTGCCTGCGGCTTAGAATCGAGTGCAAAGCGGAAGTTCTGAAAAATGTTGGTAGGTGCCGCCACAACTAACTTCTGTCATCGAATATATGTAGCGCTTCGCAGGCACAAAGATACATACTGGCACCAAAACCTCTGCGTCAGTAAATAAATTTAAAAAATGGTGGAAGACGAGCTTTTTTTTTTCTCCGCCCTGAGTTTCGACCACTGCATTTTCATACATTATCCAACGAAGTAAATACAAATTCCGTTTTGTTCATCTTCGAATGTAGCAGCATTTCAATGTACTACGAAAATCCGACTGGCAAGACTGTTTGGGATATTTGTCAATATGGCAAACTCTGCGTTCTGAATTTTTTCCTACCTGTGAGAAGAGATGGTTGCTAATAGGAACTTTTATGAATTGTAAATTACCTGCAGTATTCTCTTCACCATAATAATAATACGAATATAAACATTTTGCCATGTATTCTTTTATGATTGCTGCTATCTCATTTAAATCCTATCTGCCTAATAAACTACGAAACTAGAGTGAGACAACAGCAAACGGGAAGAATATACATATCAAGTCATGTTTATATTCGTATTATTCTGATGCCGAATAGTGATACAGTCAGAAATGAAGCACGGCAATTGATTAGATTTTTAAATCTAAGATGACTAATTTCTGTGCACAATGTAATGTACTAAAGAGGCGTCTGCAATGATTTTCAAACGGAGAAAAATTTTCGCTAAACTCTCGTTCAGAACATCTTCTATCATACGCAGTCTATTATTTGGTTCTTGTTGATCATTATCAAAGAAAGCAGCAGTGTAAGTAACAACAAATAGCAGTCTCTTGCCATTGTTTCGCTAATGAGACTATTCCTCTCTTTTTTTCTTTTTTTAAAATTCTACGCGGCGGTAGCACGCACAAAAGCAAGCCATGCCGCAAGCGGTGACAGGTCATAAACACTCATTATCAGAATGCGACAAACAATGCATGACACAGGACAGTAATGCATTTTCAGCTTTGAGTGACGTAAACACCTACTACAAAGAGAACGGCACTTATCAGATCAAATAAAAATAAGCAATCAATTCAAACCAGACGAAGTACGTGAAAAAGGAAGGGTACCCATATAAATACGGATGGAGCACCTGAAGCATAGCAACGGCTACCTGGTAAAGCTTAACTGCTAAGCTTACGACTCGAACCAAACTACTATAGCTGTATCATCATTCATTTGACCTAAATTGTGTCTCATATTACAATGGACCAACTTTGTTTCGATTTGGAGGTGCGGCTTAAAACTTTTCTCTCCCCCTTGAATTTCGAGTCTCACATTTCAGATGCAACTTAGATTCGGGAAAACTTTTTTTCCTCGATTTCGAGTCTCATTTTTCAGGTGTGGCTTAGATTCGAGTGCAGCTTAAATTCGAGTAAATACGGTATGTGCAGTTAGTCTTTAGTTGACAAATATGGGGCAGCCAAGTAAACAACTTGCCAATGAGGAGCTTTAAAGTTCAGGATTGTGCAACAATCCCAAGCAGAGTTTTAGGTCAGGATGGACAGTGGTACGATAACAAAAATTCAAGGCCCGCGTTTCTGCAGGAGGGAAATGGAAACCATGGGGAAAAGTCTTAGCAGAGACCTGTTAGATAGCACCTTGGAGCTGGCATACAGCCATGGCTATAGAGTGAGAGCTGTACCAAATGCAAAAGTTGCTGACATACAATGTGAGAATGACTGGTGCGACAACAGAGGTCACTAGTCCATTAATTGTGATGAGGAAGAGTGTGCCACTCAGCACAGAATCCTGCAGGGAGCCGTTCTCCTGGACCTACAAGGGACCAAGAGATGTATCAATTCTAACCTGGAACAAGCAGTGGGATAAAAACTGATGAATAAAAATTGGCTTCAAAAGCCCCAGTCATGGAGGGTACGTAAAATGTAATGATGCCAGGCAGTGTGGTGTGCCTTATGTAGGACAAGAAAGACTGCAATGTGATTTTGGCATTTAGAAAAAGCCTCTTGGATTTTGATTTCCAATCTACCCAAATAGGTGGGTTGTGGAACACCCCTCCCAGAAACCACACTGGTAGGAGGAAAAAAGGCCTCGAGAACACAGCATATCTGTGGACACCCACCCTTTCAAACACTTTGCAGAGCACATTGGTGAGGCAAATCAATCAGTAACTCTCGGCAGATGTTAGGTTTTTGCACAGCTTACAGACTGGAACAATGATACTATCTAGCCATTGCAAAGAGAAGACATCTTCGAGCCAAATATGGTTGAAGGCATTGGAGAAATGGAGCTGTTGTGTAACAGATGATGTACCATATGATTGTAAATGGAACCGGAGCCCGGGACCATATTGTGAGATGAGGTGAGAGCCTGAAGCAATATCCAGTGAGTGAATGGGTCATGAAATAATTCAGCATGCCATGGGGCCAAGGAGCGGGGGGGGGGGGGGGGGGGGGGGGTGTCTTCAATTTATCATTTATGCCTCCGGACAGCAGCTGCATAAGAAGTGCAGTGCAAGGTGGTCAGCAAGAACCTACGAATCGGTACTGAGGCCATCCTAAGAGCCGACGAATTGGTACTGAGACTATCCTAAAGGGCAAGACCAGGTACAGTCGTGGATCTCAGGTGGCCCAGAAGACTACAGAGATTGGCTTACACCTAGGATAAAGAGGCATATGTCTTCCAGGAGGAGAGGTAGCACTCCCAGTATTCCTCCGTACTGTGTTTTATCAGATAGTGAGACCTAGCATGAAGTAGCTAAAAAGTGACAAGGTTCCTCTGCAAAGGATATCAATTCAAATGTTGTGCACCTCTTAGGCAATCCTAAACAGCTCTTGCAATGTCTTTTGTCTAGCATGGCAATGGAAAGGACCTGTAGAAAGCGGAATAGCAGTTCCGGCGGTGTGGGTGATTGCATCAGAAATTTCTTGCACAGCTTCGTTGATGCAGTCTGACAGAGCGGGCGAAGGTAACAGCAAGAAACACTACTGCCAGTTGGCTCTTCAAAGCACCTATTGTGCTAGTCAGTCCATCTGGAGGTGGCAAGGAAGAGACAGGATCACTGTAAAGTGGTCACTATCATAAAAGTCATCCTATAGTGATGATTGTAGTGAAGTCACAAGATTGGAGTAAGATATTGTTAGGTCGGTAGCTGAAAAAGTGCCTCGAGTGGCACCAAAGAGGGTAGGAGTACCATCAGTGAGGGGGAGACAGGTCATGGTTGATAAGAGATGCCCCCCCCCCCCCACCCACCCACAAGGGTTGGTGTGCACTGAAGTCCCCAAGTAGGAGAAAAGGGATGATGTTTTTGGATTAAGTTGGTCAACTCTATGTAAGTAAGTGGCCTGCCTGGAGGTAAATAATCATTTGCACCTATCGCTTGCAATGTGGTATGAAGGGGAGTCCAGTCACTAACGACACCCGTGTGAACCAATGCACAGACAGACCCCTCCAGATGCCCTCAGGGCCAGCAGGATTCTTACTCAACGTGCAGTAACCATGGAGCACTGGGGAATGGTCATTGGTGAAACGCATTTCTTATAGAAGGAAGAACAGGAAATAAGGTGTTGTAGTTCTGTTACACTCCCTCTGAATGATGGTGTTATTGGCATTCAGGTTAGGTGTAAAAGGGGACAGGAGGACCAGTCACACCCTTTGGTGGCTGAGATTCTCACAAGGGCCTCTCTGTGACGGGTGTAGGGACAGATGAATAGTGGGCAGCCCTGAGACTCATAGGCTATTGTTTCTTCAGCCATTGGCTGATCTGTGGATTTCAAGGGAGAGGTATCCCTCTCACCAGTAGACAATGGAGGAGGAAGCTACTTCTCAGGCCAAGTGCTGAAAGTGACTCACAAAGATGGTGTCATGGGGACTCGAGGGGAGGTGAGTGGTGGGAGGAATGGTTTGGAAACAGTTGATGTATTTGGGCTGATGGTAGTGACTTTTCCATAATTTGACATCATGTCAACAGGATGTAGGTGTTCATATCTTTGTGTCTCAGTATCAACAGGTGGCCACAAGATTTATATTCTTGTATCTTCTTTTCTTTCTTGTAGACTCAGCGAACCCATCAACATGGTCGTTCAGGAAGACTACCTTCATGGAGTGATTGTCTGCAGTTGCTGCATTTTCAGTGTACTGTGCAGCCGGATGGCATACAACCAAAGCATAAGCATTGGAACCACTTCACGGGTGGTGAGACGTAAGGTTTCACATTACAACTGTACACCACGACTTCAAAGGATAAGACAAAGGCACATGTACCTCTTCAATGATCATTTCCTTGGGACCTTTTTGGATGTGTCTGACAAAATGTACACCTTGCCACTATACGAGATTAGCCTGTAGCTCCTCATCTGCAGCATAAGCTCTCTGCTGAAGATTATTCTTTGCATCATATTCAAATTTTGTGTGGGGCAATGGTCACTGGTATGTCAACCACCTGAAGAGTTGCAGATTACACATCAGAGGCAGCTTTAATCAAAATCAACCCAATATACATTTTTACCAAAGACTGAACTACTTCAAATTGATGATCAATACGTTCCACAAAAAATACCTGCTTTGTCACAGTAGAAGTATCCCCATTTCAATTACATACTAAGTATTGGATACACTGTGTTGCTCCACGATGTCTGTCTTGTCTCTCTTCCCATGGAGTAGCCAGGGTAGGAAAATCAGTAGGCTTGTAAGTGTCTGTATTGAAATGTCTAGACCTGTCTGATAAGACAGTTGGGTCAGAACGGTCTTTTTTTTTAATGCAATTTGATATATGTTTCCTGTACAAAATGTCTGCCTTGGTGCCACCTACTCCACTCAAGGGCCCGCCACACAGTTGTCACCCAGCTGTAGCAAAGATCACCTAGGCAATGGCCATTGCCGGGAGTCCCGATGACCCAAGAAAATTGGCATACACTCCTTGGCATGTGTGGCATCCAGGTATTAGCAATGTGATCCCTATGTTGTCAGGGTACTCAAATGAATGGGTACATAATTATCCCAAAACACTGGACTGGCTACCATGTTGGCTTCGAAATGCATTAAGTGCCTACACAGGTATTGTGTGCACACGATCTTAAATACTGCCAAAGGCACTATTTAGAGTATTCTTCCCCAGTTGGTCCACACTACAGAATAATTTGGAAAATGAAGGTCAAGCCCAGAAGGGGACAAAAATTACTTCAGCTGAAAGGTGATGTAAAGTAAATGAATGAATATACCGAGGAAGGGCAGTAGAATCTAGGTTATGGCCAGGTTAACACCAATGGCTGTCACTATGAGAGAGAGAGTAAGAGAAGGAAGGATCGTCAGAGAAGGAGATTGCAGTACAGGTAAGGAAGTTGTACTGCAACAGCTCGGGACTCCTTGCTTGTCACACATGTGCTCACAAAAGTGTGTCTAGCCCCGAGAGGAAGGTGACAGAGAGATATATATGCACTTCTCTTCCATGGGAGCAAAGAGTGCAACACACACGGCCACGAATTCTGTTGCAGACCTTGCCAGAAGCTTCTAGACATTTTGAAATTATGACCTTGGATATCATGTGATCTTTTCCTCAGACACAACAGGAGAATAAATATATTTTCAATTACTGATCACTTTTCTCAATGTCTAGTGTTAATAGCAAGTGCCTTTATGATTGCAAAGACTGTAGCAAAAGCCTTTTTGGATCACTTGGTGTCACTGCTCAAAAGTCCTAATGCCGTCATCCTGATGGACCAGGGAACAAATTTCATGGGCACTATTTGTGCAAGCAGGTAAACTGTATGGAATTGAGAAGTGGAGAGCCAACCCCTCCAGCCCAGAGCCAACAGCTGTCTTGAGTACTTCAACACAACTACAGTCCAATGTTGTCCTATTGTGTGAATAAAACACATAATGACTGGGATCATTATCCACTGGATATTTTGTCTGCTTACAACAGCAGAGTTTGTGAGTCAGCAGGAGTCTCGCCTTCTGAAGTACAGCTCTGTAAGTTACCTTCAGATATTGATTTGAGGGAAGAAAAAAGCTTAACACAATGGCTTAAAATGATTCAGCACAAGTATACAACAAAGTTATTTAAAGCAACTTCACAGCACGTTCAGAGAGGAAACAAAGGAGCAGTCTTACCCCTACACTGACAAAGTGGTGGTTTTGCTGCAGAACCCAGCAATTTAAAAAGAGAAAACTAAGCAGTTTTCTTTGTATAAAGCTTATTCTATTCCACGATGGGCTGATTGATACAGTAATCGGTTTCCATAATTATATATAGAGAGAATTGGGTGCAATGGTATTGGTAATAAAAATAACTTTGCAACTGAGACTGCCTCTTTATATAAGTTTTCTCTGGTCTATGAGCTACCCTGCCAAACTATGCAACTGACATCAGCAGTCAATGTTGAAATGCATCTAACAGATTTCTCCATGACTGTTCACTTCAGCAGACTGGAACCTTATCATGTACAAGTCATGCTATCCCCTAGTATCATGACCGCAGAGCCACTGCAGGATGAGTGTGTCTTGCCACAGGTATGAAAAAAGAAGTACCATCCCCTTTGCAACCAAGATGTACACTGCATTCCAAGCACCCTCATGTGCTTTGGTCATGAAATTAGGTATGCTCTATTATTCCCTCTGTCTGTGTTCTGGAATTATTTCTCCAGGGATTTGCGACTGGCAAGAACTGGGTGCAGAAATGAAGATTCCAGCTAGCCACAGCAGTCCCCCCACCCGATGTGGCCCATTCTACCATCTGTTACCTTTCCTGGTGTTGCATCAAGAGGTCCCAAATTTGAAGCTGTAACCTTCACAATCATCTTAACTGGCTCTGATGGGGCTGATTCGTGTGATTTGTTGACTGGCCATCTATGTCCCTGTGGAGTGCTCTTGAAAGTGTTTAGTGGTCTTCGTGTGCTTTGCTGCTGAGTGTCATGCTGCAAATTTCAGCCTATTGCCTTTCTTTCCCCCATAATGGGCATATGTCACACCATCAAATGTCTCGTTTTGACAAGCTGACCTGTACCTAATCGCCTGCGGCATATCATTTGCCTGTATCCGTGTTTTTGATTTTGAAAGCAGTGGAGCATTTGCAGAGCTGGTGAGAAAGATTATTCATTTAACGGCAAGAAATAATCGACAGCTCGTAGAAAAGGAATAAGATGCAGTGGATTCCCTGTAGTTTCACAGGTAACAAGGGTCAGTGTATTTTGGTTAGCATACGAGGTGTGATCAAAAAGTAATGGGAATTTTTTAATTTTGTAGACTTTATACATCCAAATTACCTTTTTTTTATCTTGTTGTTGCACAAGTTCCTGATATATGTTTGAATTTTCAGCTGTTTTGAATGTTTAGTTTATTGTTAACAATCAGAAAGGTTGTGTGTGTTTTTGGGTGCTTGGCAAATATCTACTTTCAAAAATGATGGATGAAAAAGATTTATATTAAATTTTGATTGAAAAATGAATGAAGTGCAGCACCACATTCAAAATGTTGGCTGCAGCTTTTGGCAAATCTGCTATGAGTAAGACAAGAGTTCACATGTGGTATAAGAGTTTGAAAGAGGATCTAAAAGACATTGAATACAACACCCAAGCTGGACACATTAACACGTCAATTACTGACAACAATGTGAAAGACATAAAGAAAATGGTTCTGGAAAATCAGCAAATCACCATCAGAGAGGTTGCTAATGATGATGGCATATCCTTTGGCTTATGCCAAACAATTTTTTCAGATGTTTTGGGTATGAAATTTGTAGCAGCAACGTTTGTTACAAAATTGTTGAATTTCAATCAAAAATGATGTCACAAAGACATCGTTCAAGAATTGCTGAATAAAGTCGACAATGATACAGAACTTCTAAAGAAGATTATAACAGGTAATGAAACGTAGTTAAAACCAAGGCCCAGATGTCCCAATGGAAATTGCCTGAAAGAGCCAAGACTGAAAAAATTCAAGTAGTTTGATCACATGCAAAAGGTCTTCTCATGGTTTTCTTTCCTTACAATGGGATATTGAATCATGAGTTCCTGCCTTGTGGTCGTATGGTCAATAAGGTATACAACATGGAAGTTAGGCATTGTTTGCATGAAGCAATCCAAAGACAATGAGCAGAATTGTGGCAAAACCACTCTTTGAAATTGCAACACAATAATGCTCCCACTCACTCCTCAATGCTTGTTTGAGATTTTTTTGGCAAATAACAAAACTGTTATGTTGCCTCAGCCACCGAATTTGCCAGACATGGCCCTCTACGACTTCTTTCTATCCCTGAGGCTGAAGAGAAACATGAAAGGGCATCATTTCACCACCACTGATAAGATAAAAACAGAATTGTTGAAGGAGTTGAACACGGTAACGAAACACGAGTTCCAGAAGTGCATCCAAGATTGGAAAAAGCACTAGCATAAGTGCATTACATCAGAGGGAGACTACTCTAAAGGGTACAAAGTTGACAATGATGAACAAAGATTCTTTACAAAATAAAAAATTCCCGTTACTTTTGGCTCTGAGCACTATGGGACTCAACTGCTGTGGTCATTAGTCCCCTAGAACTTAGAACTACTTAAACCTAACTAACCTAAGGACATCACACACATCCATGCCCGAGGCAGGATTCGAACCTGCGACCGTAGCAGTCGCACGGTTCCGGACTGCGCGCCTAGAACCGCGAGACCACCGCGGCCGGCTGTTACTTTTGGATCACACCTAATATACATAAGGAGCAGTTCCCTATTGTCATAAGCAATGGACCATGGAGAGAGATTTAATAGTGAGCTGTTATGGCCATTTATTTGTCCTAACTGACTACAGTCACATGATCATTTACTGTCACTGTGCTTGTGTGTATTATACACCGATGTCATCCATTGAATTACATGTGTCCTCTGGCTCGCTGAGGTCCAGTATATAGTATGTGGCTCTCATAAACTGAAAAATTTTGTACTAGTCTGCTCTGAGAAAGCGAAAGTAAATGCAGTTCCTCATGTTTTGGTAAACCACTGTAAACCAAAGTGGTTGTCATCATCTTTTTGTTAAATAAAAATGGCAATGCCAGTGGACGACACAGTGAAACACTTCTACCCTTCTTGTTTTACCACAGGATCTATGGTTTACCCTGGCACTAAATGCTTCGGACTATTACTACTCATTCCGTTGTCCGTTATTAAAATGACACGTGTAGAAAGTTTCATTTGATTTTCTGAATAACAAAAAATTTGCAATGATATATGAACATTAGTTTAGACCGACAAACAGCTAATACAGTTGAAGTACATGAGTATTGTTTTCTACATTCTTTTCATTCATGCTTAAATGCCAGGAACATTTTCATCACTAATAGGAAGTACCCCATTATGATTTTGACACTATGTTACATTATAAACAAATCTTTTAAACACAAACCACACATTATGCTTTTACTAGAATGCTAGTCCGCAGAGCAGGGCGAAATACACTATGTGATCGAAAGTATCCAAATACCTGGCTGAAAATGACTTACAAGTTCGTGGCGCCCTCCGTCAGTAATGCTGGAATTCAATATGGTGTTGCCCCATCCTTAGCCTTGATGACAGCTTCCACTCTCACAAGTACACATTCAATCAAGTGCTGGAAGGTTTCTTGGAGAATGGCAGCCCATCCTTTATGGCATGTTGCACTGAGGAGAGGTATTGATGTTGGTCGGTGAGGCCTGGCACGAAGATAGCATTCCAAAACATCTCAAAGGTGTTCTATAGGATTCAGGTCAGGACTCTGTGCAGGACAGTCCATTAGAGATGTTATTGTTGTGTAACCACTCCACCACAGTCGGTGCATTATGAACAGGTGCTCGATCGTGTTGAAAGATGCAATTGCCATCCCCGAATTGCTCTTCAACAGTGGGAAGCAAGAAGGTGCTTAAAACATCAATGTAGGCCTGTGCTGTGATAGTGCCATGCAAAACAACAAGGGGTGCAAGGCCCCTACATGAAAAACACAACTACACCATAACACCAATGCCTCGAATTTTACTGCTGGCACTACACACACTGGCAGATGACGTTCACCGGGCATTCGCCATACCCATACCCTTCCATAGGATCGCCACATTGTGTACCGTGATTCCTCACTCCACATGTTTTTCCTCTGTTCTGTTGTCCAAATGTTTACGCTCCTTACACCAAACGAGGCGTAGTTTGACATTTGCTGGCGTGACGTGTGGCTTACGACCAGCCGCTTGACCATGAATCCAAGTTTTCTCACCTCCCACCTAACTGTCATAGTACTTGCAGTGGATGCTGATGCAGTTTGGAATTCCTGAGTGATGGTCTGGATAGATGCCTGCCTATTACACATTACAACTCTCTTCAACTGTCGACACTCTGTCAGTCAACAGACGAGGTTGGCCTGTATGCTTTTGTGCTGTATGTGTCCTTCACGTTTCCACTTCACTATCACATTGGAAACAGTGGACCTAGGGATGTTAAGGAGTGTGGAAATCTCGTGCACAGACATATGACACGTGTGACACCCAATCACCTGACCACATTCGAAGCCCGTGACTTGCGCAGAGTATCCCATTCTGCTCTCTTACGTTGTTTAATGACTACTGAGGTCACTGTTATGTAGTACCTGGCAGTAGGTGGCAGCACAATGCACATAATATGAAAAACATATGTTTTTGGGCATGTCTGGATACTTTTGGTCATATGGTGTATGTAGAACTTAAGGGGAGCCGGAGGTGCCTATGCTGCCCATGTTAAAATCACTAAGTTTGAGGAACATTTATGAATAAACTACCAAATAGAAAAATTTGATTTTTTTTTTTACATATAGAGTGGTTTAGTATTGCAGTTATGACAAAGGGATTTTGAAGTATCTTTTCTAGTTTCCTTCCAATTATTTTTTTTTATTAATGACCCCAATTTTTTTTACAAATAATTGCTTTATAATTAAACTGAAATGAAACTACTGAACATATTGCCAAATGGCTGTGATATAATGTATGTTTGACCACTAGGAGTGCTGTATAAAAATTTCATCTCTCCAGCTTGAGTGGATTTTGAGAAAATGTTCCTTATATTCGAAAAATTCTAATTTACGGGAAATGGCTATCAAAGTTTCTCAATACATTCCTGCACTATAGGATGGATTATCAGGGTCTTCTTCATCCTCCAAAAGCTTCCTCTTCTGTCTTCTTTTCTGGCCTGTTGTTCCATCATACTTCATATGCCTTTCTCTTCTTTCTGCTCCTCTTATCCTTTCTCTGTCAATATTTCTTAGCGCTCGTAAAGTGTTCACCCCAGCTGTAAATCCTAATGCCTTCAGAACTTTACACTTCACACTCTTCCCTTGGTTGTAGGTTGCTATTGCATCATAAATGCCAAAGTGCAGTGTTTTTATGCTTACAAACACCCTTTTAGGAATCACTTTCCAAATCAAATTGTTTACGCTCTCATTAGGATTCTGCGTCTTTCCGTGTAGACATTTGTGTAACAATTCTGGCTGTGCTAAGTCATGAAAAATTGGTTTTATTGCATTTATCACAGCTGCTGGCAAACCATGTTTGTGATAATAGTCCTTTTTTGCATTATATTTGCACCAGGAATCTTTTGGGCACAGGCTGTGTTGAGGGTATTCATTGGAAGAGGCAGTATGAAGGAACAATGCCCACACTGCTTTTCGCATGTCACTAACATTACTAGTATTTTGCCTTATAGCATACCCATAGTATCTCTGTAGACGTTCAATCACCTCATCAGTAAGCCTGCCTCTCCCTCCTATTGTCTTTCCATCACTGAGCTTACTTGAACCCAAAGTTTGTTTGAGCCTTCGAAGCCGTGCACCCATACGCTTTTGCACATGCCCAATGCACTCCAACTTTTCAACTACAAATTCATTTCTATATGGTTTCAGTTCCTCTATAGTCTTGAAACCTTTGGAGTCACCATCCCCAAGGTAGTATTTGTACTTAATGTTGTATCTAGGAACTGAACGTTCAAAAATTTGTTTCACTCCATCCACTTCCATTGCTCCACTTGATCCACTAAAATTTGCCTCACAGGTTCCAATGTGCTCTCCTTTGATTTTATTTTTGCACCTACAATGTTTTGATAATATTGCAACATCTATCACTTTTGCACTATCACCACAAGTAGCAGTTACAACCCCATTCAGGGATTTATGACCCCTCTTTTGCCAGGAACCATCTAATGCCACTACCAAATCCCTAGAAACACCGTTCATTTCTACAGATTCCTCCACTGCTTCCTTCATGGTTTTCAAAGCCACATCTTCAACAGAGGATCCTACCAGTTCACAGTAGTACCCAAATTTGCTTGGAGGCGATGGCAAGTTCATAATACCACAAAACAGTTTACCAGCAGCAGACCCTTTTCCAATGGATCAAAGACCATACACAAGTCGAACATTCACATCAAACACTCTAGATCGTCCATTTTTACCAAAGAGACTGGCATGTGAATTGTAGAAAGTCACTTGATACTTGCAACATGCACAGATTATCTTCATCTCACAAACTAAACCAAAGTGCTTTGTTATCTCTAGTCCCACTCTTACACTTGAACACATTTTGCACAGAACACTTTCTTTCAGCACAGAAGATAATAATCCAATATTCAGTACTTCGTTAATATCATCACTGTCACTAACATATTCACGAAATCTGTCACTTCCACCAGTCAGCTTCCTGCTAGAAGATGTCACAGGGCTATGGCCGGCCATGTGTTGCTTAGCAGAAGAATGCACTGTTTCAGTAATTGTAGTATCGCAACTTGGTATTAGTGTTAATTTTCTTTTCCCTACGTTCTTCCTCTTCTTATATACACGGTTACTAAAACGTGGCATCGTAACCAGAACAACGCTTTACACAAGAAGTATAATACTACCACCAACAGGCGCAACACTGAACTAATTCGAAACAGTAAACAGCAGAGAGACGATGTTCCGCGCTCTTAGCGCTTCATTTGTCACAGAAAACAATGTAGCCAACCCTTGCACACTCGCTGTATGCGTAACATAAGGCGTTGTATGCGTAACAGGCCGATAAAATCCCAAGTAGTTCGCCGGGAAGTCACGAGAGGGTGTTAGATGCATTCAGCGGCCGCCCATTTCCTCTGCAGGCGTGGGGGAAAATGGTAATAACTCCACTTCTAGGGCGAGTAGAACAATAATTCAAAGTTTACATTAAAGAGGAATGTTCCAATTAATTTTCGGTAGAAAAAAAAATCTTAATTTTTTGGATTTGACCACCTCCGGCTCCCCTTAAAACAGAATTTTTGCTCATAAGAAGCATCATCACTCCACTACCTTTACTTCGGTAGTCAACATTAGATTGAGTGCAGCATCACTAATGTCATTCAAAGCTGTTAGACAGCGTAACACCACCTCATTAACTGAGCACCCATGCCATTATGATCATGCAGTTATTAGTATCAGTACACCTACGACAGAGCAAATCCAAAACAACAATAGGAGGTTCACCTACTGAGGGATGGGTAAAGTCTCTACGCATTTTCCTCGAGTTTTGCAGTTTGGCAATAATGGAGTTCCAAATAAGCTTCACACTAATGGCTTCTTTAGGCTATCAGAATAATAATGTTGGAATTATCAAAGTATTTCTAAAACACTATCTTCAGCAGTACTCCTGTTTGGAGTGAGTACAACTCGGAAAGTGGCGCTAATTTTATTATATAATGGAGGACAGGAAGTCTTTATAGAGGCCTGTGACCATGATTCATTTATACTCAACTATCTGTCTGGATGGGACTTCATTTCTTCATATACGTAACGTATTTTAGCAGATTCCCATCAGCAGATCAAAAACATAAATGAGGAATCACTATAGTCTATCATGCCAAACAGCACATAATCATAGCAAGTATATGTGCTCTTATAGTGCTAACAATGACAACTGTTAAAATGTAGCAGTCGTTGTTTGGCATCATGATCC
This sequence comes from Schistocerca nitens, assembly GCF_023898315.1. Taxonomy (NCBI): domain Eukaryota; kingdom Metazoa; phylum Arthropoda; class Insecta; order Orthoptera; family Acrididae; genus Schistocerca; species Schistocerca nitens. The sequence continues at coordinate 913,763,391 of NC_064616.1, read as the reverse complement.
AGTAACATATGGACAGTCTCTATTAACTCCCGAACCATCTGCCCATCTGTGCCATCACATTACACCTTGAGAGTTCTCTATGAATATTATGCTAGCCTAGAGGCATCAGTCATACGAAGCCATTAGGGATTAAGTTAATAACACTTTTTGCCGATTGCAAGGCACTGCATAGAAAATCAGCACCACACCCCGCTTGGAGAATACATTGTTATTTTTGGGTTCTCTCTGTCATGAGCACACTAAAACTTAAAAAACTCTTCAACATAAGTGCTTTTTGCTTTTACTGACAAAATAGGAGCAGCGGTTATATATGCAATCGTTACGAGTAGATGATACTTTTCATTCTTTCTATATTTATACACTGAATGACAGTTTTGCTAACAGATGACTGTCAGTGTTTTGTGTTCTTTGTTTCACATTCTGATGTGAGCAGAAGCTGGAATCAAACCTGCACCATACATATTAGTTTGTTTCATTTCCTTCTTGGCTTTGCGAGCCCACTTTTTCAGTCATTCTGTACAGTTTCCTTAAACAGTACACTTTGTTGATTTGGATCTATATGTCATTTGTAGCTTATGAAGTCTTTCTGTGGATGTTCACAGTTTTGTCTTTTCATTTGTGTCCTCTATTTTGGGTATGGTGACAATGGCAGTGTTCGTAAGGAAAAGCTTTTTTAAATCTATAATGTTCAAAAGATGTCATGCAGACTCATAATGTTCACAGTATAAACAATTGAGATGCTCCAAAAAAGTGACTCACATCTGATGAATGAGCTTTTCAGTTTTCGGTATGCGTAGGACTAATAATAATAATAATAATAATAATACAGAAGAAAACAGGTGAAAAAATTGAAAAATACATCCAACTGGCTGAGGAAGTCAAGGACATGTGGCATCAGGATAAAGTTGACATTATACCAATTCTACTTTCAACTACAGGAGTCATACCACGCATTATCCACCAGTACATCAACGCAATACAGCTACAGCCAAACTTATATATACAACTACAGAAATCTGTAATTATTGATATGTGTTCAATTACCCGAAAGTTCCTAAATGCAATGTAACATATACCGTACAGTTAAAAGGAAGTCACGCTTGATCAAGGTCCGTGTCACTTTCCATTTTTAACAAGACATAACGTCTGAGAAAAGGATAATAATAATAATAATAATAATAATAATAATAATAATAATAATAGGCCCGGGAAAAGAATAGGCCTCCGGTATGTTCTGCCAGTCGTAAAAGGCGACGAAAAGAACAAACCACTAATAGGGCTAACCCCCCTTTTAGTGTGATTACTTGGTTCAGGACAGAACTAAAGAAGCCTCGGACAAGCGCCGTCATGGTCGGGGACGACGCTTGAACCCTATGCCTGCCCACAATGGTAACGACACTGCTAGCCAACTGGAAAATGATTTAAATCCAAATAGAGGTGTTTTGCAAGATATGCTTCCTGCAACCACCCTAGAAGGAAAACAAAGACAGAGGATGAAATGGTCAGATGAAGTTAATCGACACCTCATGTTCTGTTATTACCAAGCAACAAACCTAGGAACCAACACAACTGGATACAGATCACAAGTATACACAACATTTATTACCAGATACCCAGAATTAAAATTTTTAACAGAACAACGACTAGCTGATCAGATCCGTGTAATAATCAAAAATAACAGGATACCCCAGTCAGAATTAGAAAACATCAAACAACAAGTACAACAAATACTGGAACAAAATTATGTGCAATCAGATGAAGAAGAAAATACAGTAATGGACTCAAACATCCCAGAGCAAACAAACAAAGAACAACACGCACCAATTAAACAATCAGAGGAAAACGAAATCTTAAGACAGCCACCAGAACAAGCACAAATAGAACACGAAGTGACACAGATGTTAGATATAGAAGAAAAATTTCAGCTAACATATATAGAATACAAAGACACAAATACAGACATTAGGCCATTCTTGCATAGACCACCAAATAACCCACTAGTCGAAACAACAATAAAAACTATCAACACAATCATACACAACAAAATAAATGAAAACACAACTATGGAAGAGTTACAACTACTGGTTTATATAGGAGCACTCACTACACTAAATATACACACTAGGCAGAGATCAGAACCAACCAACACACAGAAGAAACCCACAAAACCAGCATGGCAACACAGGCTACAGATCAAAATAGAAAAACTGAGAAAGGACATCAGACAGCAAACACAATTTATAAGAAATGAAATCTCGGAAAAAAAAACGAAAAAGGTTAGGTAAAATCTGGCAACAAGAAGCGACAGAGCAATTAGACGAAAAGAAGCAGAAATTACAAGCATTAGCCAAACGACTCAGAAGATACAAAAAAAGTGAAAATAGAAGGAAACAAAACCAAACATTCAACACAAACCAAAAGAAATTTTACCAGACAATAGATAATACGCACATTAAAATAAACAATCCACCAAACATAACAGACATGGAACACTTCTGGAGCAACATATGGTCAAACCCGGTACAACATAACAGGCATGCACGGTGGATACAAGCAGAAACAGACACATACAAGATGATACCACAAATGCCTGAAGTGATAATTTTGCAACATGAAGTCACCCAAGCTATTAATTCTACTCACAATTGGAAAGCCCCTGGAAATGATAAAATAGCAAATTTCTGGTTAAAGAAGTTCACCTCAACACATTCACATCTAACTAAATTATTTAACAGTTACATTGCAGACCCATACACATTCCCTGATACACTTACACATGGAATAACTTATCTGAAACCTAAAGATCAAGCAGACACAGCGAACCCAGCTAAATATCGCCCCATAACATGCCTACCAACAATATACAAAATATTAACTTCAGTCATTAAACAGAAATTAATGACACATACAACACAGAACAAAATTATAAATGAAGAACAAAAAGGCTGTTGCAAAGGAGCACGAGGATGTAAAGAGCAACTGATAATAGATGCAGAGGTGACATATCAAGCTAAAACTAAACAAAGGTCGCTACACTACGCATACATTGATTACCAAAAAGCTTTTGATAGTGTACCCCACTCATGGTTACTACAAATATTGGAAATATACAAAGTAGATCCTAAATTGATACAGTTCCTAAACATAGTAATGAAAAATTGGAAAACCACACTTAATATCCAAACAAATTCAAATAATATCACATCACAGCCAATACAGATTAAGCGTGGAATATACCAAGGAGACTCATTAAGTCCTTTCTGGTTCTGCCTTGCTCTGAACCCACTATCCAACATGCTAAATAATACAAATTATGGATACAATATTACTGGAACATACCCACACAAAATCACACATTTGCTATACATGGATGATCTAAAACTACTGGCAGCAACAAATCAACAACTCAACCAATTACTAAAGATAACAGAAGTATTCAGCAATGATATAAGTATTGCTTTTGGAACAGACAAATGTAAGAAAAATAGCATAGTCAAGGGAAAACACACTAAACAAGAAGATTACATATTGGATAACCACAGCGACTGCATAGAAGCGATGGAAAAAACGGATGCCTATAAATATCTAGGATGCAGACAAAAAATAGGAATAGATAATACAAATATTAAAGAAGAACTAAAAGAAAAATATAGACAAAGACTAACAAAAATACTGAAAACAGAATTGACAGCAAGAAACAAGACAAAAGCTATAAATACTTATGCCATACCAATATTGACCTACTCATTTGGAGTAGTGAAATGGAGTAACACAGACCTAGAAGCACTCAATACACTTACACGATCACAATGCCACAAATATAGATCACATACATTCAGCAACAGAAAGATTCACATTAAGCAGAAAGGAAGGAGGAAGGGGATTTATCGACATAAAAAACCTACATTATGGACAGGTAGACAATTTAAGAAAATTCTTTCTAGAACGAGCAGAAACTAGCAAAATACACAAGGCAATCACTCATATAAATACATCGGCTACACCACTGCAATTTCATAACCACTTCTACAACCCTTTAGATCACATAACATCAACAGATACGAAGAAAGTAAATTGGAAAAAGAAAACACTTCATGGCAAGCACCCGTATCATCTAACACAGCCACACATCGATCAAGACGCATCCAACACATGGCTAAAAAAAGGCAATATATACAGCGAGACAGAAGGATTCATGATTGCAATACAGGATCAAACAATAAACACCAGGTATTACAGCAAGCATATTATTAAAGATCCCAATACCACAACAGATAAATGCAGACTTTGTAAACAACAAATAGAAACAGTAGATCACATCACAAGCGGATGTACAATACTAGCAAATACAGAATACCCCAGAAGACATGACAATGTCGCAAAAATAATACATCAACAGCTTGCCTTACAACATAAACTTTTAAAACAACAAGTTCCTACATACAAGTATGCACCACAAAATGTACTGGAGAATGATGAATACAAATTATACTGGAACAGAACCATTATAACAGATAAAACAACGCCACATAACAAACCTGACATCATACTCACCAATAAAAAGAAGAAATTAACACAACTAATCAAAATATCCATACCCAATACAACAAAAATACAAAAGAAAACAGGAGAAAAAATTGAAAAATACATCCAACTGGCTGAGGAAGTCAAAGACATGTGGCATCAGGATAAAGTTGACATCATACCAATTATACTATCAACTACAGGAGTCATACCACACAATATCCACCAGTACATCAATGCAATACAGCTACATCCAACCATATATATACAACTACAGAAATCCGTAATTATTGATACATGTTCAATTACCCGAAAGTTCCTAAATGCAATATAACACATACCGTACAGTTAATAGGATGTGACGCTTGATCAAGGTCCACGTTACTTTCCATTCTTAACCAGACTTAACGTCTGAGAAAGTGAAGAAAGAATAATAATAGTGACATTTATTGATGTATGATGTTTAGTTTGTAGTAGGTGCATCTGAGTATTATTAGTAATTATGCTCTAGTCGCAAGACCTAGTCAGAGAAATGGATATAAGACTCGTTAGCTTATATTTTCGGTGTTCTGGCCCGCGGTAGCCACGTCTCCGAGATGCAAGATGGACTCACTTCAGAGCCCGCTCAGGAAACACAATGGCTGTGGAAACATTCTTTCTGCAGTAGTATAATTGAAACTTGTTTGTCAACTCTGTCACTGAGTCACTTCCTGGATGACACAGAATTATCCTGCTAAATTCACTTGATATTTTCTTCTCACTGAATAATCTGAGTGATTTTCACTTGAGGTGTGACATCACATTATCAATTTATAGTTTTGAGTCCAAGCAAGTTGTTCCATGCAAAAACTACAACTAATCTTGTCTTTAACATTGTAATTTATCTCCTCTAGTCACCACTTGGGCAATACAGGAGAGACCAATGCCACAGCTGTAAAGTGAAGGCTACCTCTCTCAATGAAGGCCAGCATTTTATCTATTCTGTGACAGAGCTATGAGCAGTCAGATCACAAATCAATGATGAAATCTTACATCATCTTTCTCATAAGTCTTATAGTTACTTTCAGTAGCCCACAGTGTACGGGCAAAAAACTTAAGATACTGCACTCTTGGTAACGCCTTTTGCTGCCTCTGCCAAAATAATTTTTTATTTTTGTGACTAACAATTTTATTTTGAATAATTTTTTATTTATAAATAATGAATCATTTATTAACTAGCTTTTTAATGCATCTACCTGAACTACCACATTTTCATACTATTTGAATACGACAAAGGACAGCATGTAAAGACAGATCATTTTGAACTGCACAGCCTCATAATATCTTACTAATTTGTATCAATTTAGGTATGCTTGTGTTACAGATACTTTATGTTTATTAAAACATACTTTCACTGTAAGGATATCATGGTAAATTTTAATTCATTTCTGTAGGTACAGCAAATATTTTAACAACAGTTCTTCATTAATTTATTGAAAACAACAGTAAACAAAAGAGAGAAACTAATCAACAACAATATATTCTCTAGCTTTATATAAGACAACTCAACAATGCTCAGATAGTTCACAAATTCCATGCCTTTAGAGACCTACTAGTTCAGAGTTAAAGATGCTTTCAAGCCAGAAATGAAATGCATTCTTGTCCGAAAAGGACTTTTCTTGATGGTGGTTCAAAAAGAAGGAGGTAAGGTAAACATCTGCAGGCACAAGGACAGGAGAATAATTGTCTGAGGGAATACTTAACAAACAAACCCATGTATAACTTATTCGGAGAAATTGGCACAGTGCACGCAGGCATGATTGTGCTGTAGCAGCACTTGATGCAGTTTTGTTAGTCATTTTCCTTACACTGTGACAGAGTGGCATCTCGGATATAGGAAGCAAATGCCAGATGTGATGGACACTTCCGTGGAGAGCAGTTCATAGTGCACAACACACTTTTTTTCCCAACAGATGCAAAATATAATCTGTTCACACTGCCCAATGCTCAAAAAGATGTCTTCCGTTAGGGATGAGCTATTAATTTCTTCTTAAGAAGTTAACGAACAGCCATCACAGCTCAACACCACTAACAATGTAGCATAGAAATGTCCCAACATGTTTCACATCATGGCTAGTTGTCGCATATATGACCCACAAAGCATGCAAGAAAACTTAATAAGAGGGACATGGATACTTGTTTTACTATCCGTGTCGTGAAGATTTCCACAGGAGGTGACAGTGATTCAGAAATCATGGGTCCTAGTTCTCCTACATTCATATTTTCCACAACACTGGCAGAGACCATCAGTGAAAACACTATTTTTAACAAAGTAAATTTCAGTGAAATGACAAACAAAATTTATAGCCCTTTAATGACTCACAGCAGTTGTGTACACTTAAGTGACCTATCCCCTCCCCATTCCTCTCCTATTCATCATTTCACTTCCTTGTCGTCTTCATATCATTCATCTTCTTTGGCTCCCAGTATTTTCCACTGTCTTTTTAACTCCCTCCCTCACTCCCCCCACCCCCACCCCCCCCCAAAAAAAAAATCCTCTCCTTCCCTCATTCACATGATTTTTTTTTTTTTCTTTTTTCAATCTTCTGTCTCCCACTGTAATAGTTTTCTCCAGTTAAATTTCACTTTCATCTTGCTCTTCTTGTTTTGATCTTAAATACTCTATGGCACAACACCAGAAAAGAATTGCAAAAATAAGAAACCACATTCATTTAGTAACCCTATCAGTTACACGAGTTGGTCTTAATCTATTAAAATGTAATTATTATTATGATGATGATGATGATGATGATGATGATAACAATAATAGTAATAATAAATAGAAACAGCATAAAGCATGATGAGGCTATTTTCATTACAATGCGTAGTTAAAATGCAGCAACAACAAGATTCCATGCTCTGTGAGCTGCAACATTAAAAAGTCTATTTCTTATTACTTTACTGTCGTTGTCATCTTGGTCTTCTGGAAAGACTGGTTTGGTGCAGCTCTCCCTGTAAGTCTATCCTTGCCAGCCTCCAACTCTGCACCAATTTACACACACACACACACACACACACACACACACACTCTCTCTCTCTCTCTCTCTCTCTCTCTCTCTCTTCCTCTTCCACTACCAAACTGGCAATTTCTTGATGCCTCAGGTCATCTCCTTTCAACCAATCACTTCTTTTGTCAAGTTGTACCACAAATTTCTTTTTCTTCCAATTCAATTCAGTACCAATTCATCTGTTATTTGATCTTCCCATCTAATCTTCAGCATTCTTCTAGAGCATCACATTTCTATTCTCTTCTTGTCTGAACTGCTTATTGTCCATGTTTCACTACTGTACAGGGCTACACTCAAGACAAATATTGATAGAAAAGACTTTCTAACACTTCAATTGATCTTACATCTTAACAAATTCCGCTACTTCAAAAATACTTTTCTTGCTATTGTTAGTCTGCATTTTATATACTCTCTACTTCGGTAATTATCTATTATTTTGTTGCACAAATAGCAAAACTCATCTACTACTTTTAGTCTCATTTCTTAATCTAATTCCCTCAGCATCGCCTGATTCAATTCAATTATGTTCCATTTCCCTTGGTTTATTTCTATTGATTTAATCTTATAATCTCTCTTGAAGATATTATCCATTCTGTTCCATTGCACACAGACAGAATTTCGATGTCACTGGCAAATCTCGAAGTTTTATTTCTTCTACATGAACTTTAATTCTGTTTACAAATTCCTCCTCGGTTTCCTTCACAGCTTGTTCAATGTACAGATTGAGTAACATCGGCCATAGACTGCAAGCTTGTCACACTCCCTTCTCAGCTACTGCTTCCCTTTCACATTCAACTCTTGTAACTGCAGTCTGGTTTCTGTACAATTTGTAAATAACCTTTTGTTACCTGCAGTTTATCCCTGCTACCTTCAAAATTTCTAGGAGTGTAGTCTGGTCAACACTTAAAAGCTTTCTCTAAATCTACAAATGTTATAAATGTAGGTTTGCCTTCTCCAACCTATTTTCTAGGGTAAGTTGTAGAGTCAGTATTGCCTCATGTTTTCCCCGCATTTCTCCAGAATTCAAACTTATGTTCCACAAGGTTGGCTTTGACCAGTTTTTCCAGTCTTCTGTAAATAATTCTGTCAATATTTTCCAACAATGACCATCAAACTGATGGTATGCTAGCATTCACACATCAGTACCTGCCTTCCTTAGGACTGGAATTATTACCTCAATCCTGAAGTTTACGGATATTTTGCCTGTGTCTTACATCTTGCAAAACATGTGGAATAATTTTATCATGACAGACTCTCTAAAGGATCTCCATAATTTGAGGGAATGTCTTTACTTCAGGGGCATCATTTTGACTTTGATCCTTCATTGCTCTGTAACATTATTCTTGCAGTTTCATATCTCCTGCAATTTCATATCCCCCATCTCATTTTTATCTACTTCCTCATGTGATTAAAAATAATATACATTACCAAGTTTTCAATAAAATGATATTCAAAAAATTTAATATAAAAAAACTCACCAATAAGTGATAACTGATGAAACACAACTAAATTCCTGTTTTCCATAGCATCTTCACAAGAGTCACCTATACTACGTGCAGCTGCCTCAAGCATTTTACCAACAGGTGATGACGTGTATCTGCTGCAAGAGTTTTCAGGTGTTCTGACTTGTGATGTAATAACAAAGCAGAACACTTTATCACCAAATATTTCCTTCAGTTTCTGTAATTCACGAACATGCTGAAACAAAAAGAACAATGTTATTTAGAATAGTGTATGATCTTCTGGTAGGTAGGTAGGTAGGTAAGTAGGTAGGTATGAGGGTTAGAGGTGAACATCCTGTAAATGTTGAGGTGGTCATAGAGAGAGCACAGGCATATGCCTACAGTGATTTATGGTAATTTTCTAATCTGAATCAGTATGTTTAGAGGGGAATTTAAAAACCCAGTCCTCTCACATACATGGGTAAGTGCACCATGTCATCTCATTTTGTATTTAGCACTCATCTTTATTAAAATCTGGAATGGAAAATGAACATAAAATATTTTATCTACAGGGTGTTTCAAAAATGACCGGTATATTTGAAACGGCAATAAAAACTAAACGAGCAGCGATAGAAATACACCGTTTGTTGCAATATGCTTGGGACAACAGTACATTTTCAGGCGGACAAACTTTCGAAATTACAGTAGTTACAATTTTCAACAACAGATGGCGCTGCAAGTGATGTGAAAGATATAGAAGACAACGCAGTCTGTGGGTGCGTCATTCTGTACGTCGTCTTTCTGCTGTAAGCGTGTGCTGTTCACAACGTGCAAGTGTGCTGTGGACAACATGGTTTATTCCTTAGAACAGAGGATTTTTCTGGTGTTGGAATTCCACCGCCTAGAACACAGTGTTGTTGCAACAAGACGAAGTTTTCAATGGAGGTTTAATGTAACCAAAGGACCGAAAAGCGATACAATAAAGGATCTGTTTGAAAAATTTCAACGGACTGGGAACGTGACGGATGAACGTGCTGGAAAGGTATGGCGACCACGTACGGCAACCACAGAGGGCAACGCGCAGCTAGTGCAGCAGGTGATCCAACAGCGGCCTCGGGTTTCCGTTCGCCGTGTTGCAGCTGCGGTCCAAATGACGCCAATGTCCACGTATCGTCTCATGCGCCAGAGTTTACACCTCTGTTGTTGTTGTTGTTGTGGTCTTCAGTCCTGAGACTGGTTTGATGCAGCTCTCCATGCTACTCTATCCTGTGCAAGCTTCTTCATCTCCCAGTACCTACTGCAACCTACATCCTTCTGAATCTGCTTAGTGTATGCATCTCTTGGTCTCCCCCTACGATTTTTACCCTCCACGCTGCCCTCCAATACTAAATTGGTGATCCCTTGATGCCTCAGAACATGTCCTACCAACCGATCCCTTCTTCTGGTCAAGTTGTGCCACAAACTCCTCTTCTCCCCAATCCTATTCAGCACCTCCTCATTAGTTATGTGATCTACCCATCTAATCTTCAGCATTCTTCTGTAGCACCACATTTCGAAAGCTTCTATTCTCTTCTTGTCCAAACTATTTATCGTCCATGTTTCACTTCCATACATGGCTACACTCCATACAAATACTTTCAGAAAAGACTTCCTGACACTTAAATCTATACTCGATGTTAACAAATTTCTCTTCTTCAGAAACGCTTTCCTTGCCATTGCCAGTCTACATTTTATATCCTCTCTACTTCGACCATCATCAGTTATTTTGCTCCCCAAATAGCAAAACTCCTTTACTACTTTAAGTGTCTCATTTCCTAATCTAATACCTTCAACATCACCCGACTTAATTCGACTACATTCCATTATCCTCGTTTTGCTTTTGTTGATGTTCATCTTATACCCTCCTTTCAAGACACTGTCCATTCCGTTCAACTGCTCTTCCAAGTCCTTTGCTGTCTCTGACAGAATTACAATGTCATCGGCGAACCTCAAAGTTTTTATTTCTTCTCCATGGATTTTAATACCTACTCCGAATTTTTCTTTTGTTTCCTTTACTGCTTGCTCAATATACAGATTGAATAACATCGGGGAGAGGCTACAACCCTGTCTTACTCCCTTCCCAACCACTGCTTCCCTTTCATGCCCCTCGACTCTTATAACTGCCATCTGGTTTCTGTACAAATTGTAAATAGCCTTTCGCTCCCTGTATTTTACCCCTGCCACCTTTAGAATTTGAAAGAGAGTATTCCAGTCAACATTGTCAAAAGCCTTCTCTAAGTCTACAAATGCTAGAAACGTAGGTTTGCCTTTCCTTAATCTTTCTTCTAAGATAAGTCGTAAGGTCAGTATTGCCTCACGTGTTCCAGTATTTCTACGGAATCCAAACTGATCTTCCCCGAGGTCGGCTTCTACTAGTTTTTCCATTCGTCTGTAAAGAATTCGTGTTAGTATTTTGCAGCTGTGGCTTATTAAACTGATTGTCCGGTAATTCTCACATCTGTCAACACCTGCTTTCTTTGGAATTGGAATTATTATATTCTTCTTGAAGTCTGAGGGTATTTCGCCTGTGTCATACATCTTGCTTACCAGATGGTAGAGTTTCGTCAGGGCTGGCTCTCCCAAAGCCGTCAGTAGTTCCAATGGAATGTTGTCTACTCCGGGGGCCTTGTTTCGACTCAGGTCTTTCAGTGCTCTGTCAAATTCTTCACGCAGTATCGTATCTCCCATTTCATCTTCATCTACATCCTCTTCCATTTCCATAATATTGTCCTCAAGTACATCGCCCTTGTATAGACCCTCTATATACTCCTTCCACCTTTCTGCTTTCCCTTCTTTGCTTAGAACTGGGTTTCCATCTGAGCTCTTGATGTTCATACAAGTGGTTCTCTTATCTCCAAAGGTCTCTTTAATTTTCCTGTAGGCAGTATCTATCTTACCCCTAGTGAGATAAGCCTCTACATCCTTACATTTGTCCTCTAGCCATCCCTGCTTAGCCATTTTGCACTTCCTGTCGATCTCATTTTTGAGACGTTTGTATTCCTTTTTGCCTGCTTCATTTACTGCATTTTTATATTTTCTCCTTTCATCAATTAAATTCAATATTTCTTCTGTTACCCAAGGATTTCTACTAGCCCTCGTCTTTTTACCTACTTGATCCTCTGCTGCCTTCACTACTTCATCCCTCAAAGCTACCCATTCTTCTTCTACCTCTATCCATACAAAATTCAAACGCGGCAACCCCTCAGCGCCGCTACCATTGCTGCACGAGAGACATTCGCTAACGATATAGTGCACAGGATTGATGACGGCGATATGCATGTGGGCAGCATTTGGTTTACTGACGAAGCTTATTTTTACCTGGACGGCTTCGTCAATAAACAGAACTGGCGCATATGGGGAACCGAAAAGCCCCATGTTGCAGTCCCATCGTCCCTGCATCCTCAAAAAGTACTGGTCTGGGCTGCCATTTCTTCCAAAGGAATCATTGGCCCATTTTTCAGATCCGAAACGATTACTGCATCTCGCTATCTGGACATTCTTTGTGAATTTGTGGCGGTACAAACTGCCTTAGACGACACTGCGAACACCTCGTGGTTTATGCAAGATGGTGCCCGGCCACATCGCACAGCCAACGTCTTTAATTTCCTGAATGAATATTTCAATGATCGTGTGATTGCTTTGGGCTATCCGAAACATACAGGAGGCGGCGTGGATTGGCCTCCCTATTCGCCAGACATGAACCCCTGTGACTTCTTTCTGTGGGGACACGTGAAAGACCAGGTGTACCGCCAGAATCCAGAAACAAGTGAACAGCTGAAGCAGTACATCTCATCTGCATGTGAAGCCATTCCACCAGACACGTTGTCAAAGGTTTCGGGTAATTTCATTCAGAGACTACGCCATATTATTGCTACGCATGGTGGATATGTGGAAAATATCGTACTATAGAGTTTCCCAGACCGCAGCGCCATCTGTTGTTGACAATTGTAACTACTGTAATTTCGAAAGTTTATCTGCCTGAAAATGTACTGTCGTCCCAAGCATATTGCAACAAACGGTGTATTTCTATCGCTGCTCGTTTAGTTTGTAATGCCGTTTCAAATATACCGGTCATTTTTGAAACACCCTGTATATACTACATCATTACAGGCATACAATAATTGCATGGAAAATGGTTTTTTTTTCTAGAACAACAAAGGATTGGTTGGTTGGTTTGGGGAAGGAGACCAGACAGCGAGGTCATCGGTCTCATCGGATTGGGGAAGGACGGGGAAGGAAGTCGGCCGTGCCCTTTGAAAGGAACCATCCCGGCATTTGCCTGGAGCAATTTAGGGAAATCACGGAAAACCTAAATCAGGATGGCCGGACGCGGGATTGAACCGTCGTCCTCCCGAATGCGAGTCCAGTGTCTAACCACTGCGCCACCTCGCTCGGTGACAACAAAGGAAATAATGGCCAAATAATTTACACATTTCAGCAGGACATGAACAATCGAGTGTACCATGGCGATAGGAAAATATGTAATAATGAAATGTCTGACAATGTAGAAACACACACAGTTCATTCAATGTTAAGTCATCCATGCCATCTCACCAATCATCTAATATTTAGATGAAACTTGCCTTATTTGTCCTCCCTATTGAGATAAGTAACCATATCAAATTTTAACATTTCATCTCTCTCTGGTTTAGGTTAGGGGCACATAAAATAATAATATTCCATCATCAGCCACAATACTACCAAGAAATGAAAAACAATTATACACAAATTTTATTACTTTGTTTTTCAAAAAACATGGTTCACCCTTACATCAAATATCACATAAAAGGGAAAGGGATAATCCATTTTTTTGTTCTTCAAATCAGTCCTCAATACATGGAATATTGATGAGATAATAAATGTAATGAATATTTTGTTCCTTTGGTATTTTTTGCTTTTGAAGTGAAGAGAACCCAATGTAGAAAAAAAACATTACATTCTAGATATTAATTTTCAAAATGTAAATAAATTTCATGCATAACTGCATGAATCTTTTTCTTTTCTTTCACACTGTCTTCTCCTTATGCTTGCAACATCTTTTTTACCGGGAAAATTTCTAAGACTGTGTGTCACTATGGTGAAAGTTTGTTACTAAATCAATTGTTTTGGTTTTCAGTTCCCCATTTCCAGGTTGGTTCAGCTAACAATCCTTTATTTTAAAAATATTATGTTCTTACTGTGCTGAATATTTAGAATCTTTGAAAATATTTCAAATTTTTCATGAAGATAAGTTTAGTATCATATGGTTAGTCAACAACTGATTTTGTTTCTTCTTAAACTGTTCCTTATTTATCAACCATGAAGTCCATATCGCATCACAAGATGTAGCTTGTAAATATTCTAATTTGTGATGATTTGGGACTATGATTGAGCTGAATACAACAGAACATGATGTAACTGTAAAATTTTTGCATCCTTCAGGACCTTAGCTGACAATCCATTGGCCTGAATAAGAGGATATTTGCACGGTTCCCATTCCTCACATGCTAGCTATTGTTGAACAGCCTAAAACATCGAACTATAAGAGCTTACCAGTTTTCAAAGGAATGTACGTACTCTATTCAGAAAAAAATGTTTCTTTTATAAATTTATGTCTACTGTACATAGTAATGTTTAAAAAATTGAATTAACTTGTCTTTTTTAAAAAAAAATACTGGCGACTGAGCCTGTTTCTTTTATAAGTTTAATCGTTTAAAATCTTTGCTAGGTCAAAAGCATATTATTAGGAACCCCTGAAATTTCGATGGTTTACTTTAGATTCACAAGCTAAAAATTAAATTTTATTATTTCTTACAACAAAAACAGATAAAAGAACAAAATATCCACTAATTTTATTTTTTCAAGCAATATCTCATGCTTTGAGTATCATTTTTGCAAAATAAAATACAAAAATTTAAGTATACATTTTTCTTGTCTTGATACTTTTCTTAAAGGCATGAGATACTGTTCTACAGTCCTTATAGTATAGAGTATTCAACCTCCAAATTTTCCTTTGTTTTGAAGATAAATAATAAAAAATTCATTTTCAAAATGTTAACATGTGTCATTTTGCATCATCAAAATGTTGAAATCGATGAACAGTGGAAACATTTAGTGATAAAATGTTAAAATTTTGTACGGCTACTTATTTCAATAGGGAGACCAACTAAGTCAAGTTTCGTCCAAATCTGAGATGGTGAGAGAAAAAATGCTTTTCTCCTCAGTGAACTGACAGAGTGACATAAACAAAAGTAAGGAAGTGTGCCAAAAAGAGGTAAATAAATGTGACGAAGTGGAAAAATTTATGTGCATCCATAAAAGACAACAAAGAAACACTGTCGTAAGCACAGCTACTTGTCGATGGCTTAGGCTAAAACACACACACACACACACACACACACTTGTGCTTGCCACACCTTGCAGTTTATCAGCCCACCATATAGTCCATCTAGCAGCCCTCTTACACTGACTAGGACAGTTACTGTCAAGTCTTAATCCTTTGTGCAACTCACAATATGACTGAAGTGTACATCATACGCTTATCAATAAACCATTTTTCTCTGTCCACCTGGCAGTCCATTCATTCCACATGCACCGTACCACTAGCAAAGGTGGTGACAAGGTTGAAATCTGCCACTCTCGCCTGCCATCTGGTTGCTGCCATGTTCCAGCTATCTGATGCTGCTTCTGCAGCCCCACACCTTGTGGCCATGTACAGTCCTCTTCCCGAGGATGGCCATGCCCAAACACCAGTTGACCACAAGGCTGCAGTCCCACTTCTGCTACACTGGACGTCATCTGCTGCCAATCAGCCACCCCCTTCTGACCGTGAACCCAATACTGCAGCCATCGCTTTCACCTTTGCCTGCAGCTGTGGCCTGACTCCCTCTCGAGGGTGGTGCACCACGACAGGCTGGTGACGGGGTCCCACATTTGTAACATTCCATTTTTAGGTAATTTGGACAGAACTACTTCTGCTCCCAGGTAGACAGTGCAACTCAGCCTGCTTTTTCCAGGGTCAACCCACTCCCACCAATACTGCTGCAGCTTCCCACTTCTGGTACAAGATCCTTCAATTCACTATTTCCTGTGCTTGAAACTGCACTTCCTCACACATGTACCTGTCAACTCCCATCATCGAGCTTTCATTTCTGATGCTACCATATCCAACATTCCATTACAACACCGACATGTGATTTCAGCAATTGGGCCTTTCCCTTTACGATGTCCCACCCGTGCTGATTCCTTTCTTGCCATTTTCAGTGCACATCCGCACACTCCACCATTGAGGGTGTCAATACTGACGTGCCGGGACACCTTGCTGGTGCTGCCACATTGTCGCACTCCCTTTTATATCTGCTTTCACACCCCTGTGCAGTCTTCGGGCATCACATTAGTGCCCTGTGAGATGCCTTCTCGCTCCTCCACAGTAACTGCCAGTCCTTCATTTTTCTTAACGCCGTCACATACCATAGTACTCTAGCCCCACAAGCCTGCCGTCCACCTTTCAGGCACCAAATATTTCTTCCAATTGCCATTCAAAGGGCTTTCGCATGCAATTCCATCCTTTGGACACATTGTTTCTTCTTCCACATTTACACCCCAAGGCACAAAACATTTCCTTACATTTCCTTCCATTCTCTTCACAGGTGTTTTTGCACACCTGGCCACTCTCCAGGCAAACTGTCTTCCAATTTCTGCACTTCTGTATGCACTCCAGCTGCACCCTTATGTGCATGCACATCCTTAGGTGTGTGTGTGTGTGTGTGTGTGTGTGTGTGTGTGTGTGTGTGTGTGTACTCTTCCATTCCACATTGCTCTTCCTCTAGACTGGTATCACTCTCCTTACTATGCAGTACTTCACATGCCTCTCTACCATGAGGGGGTGATGTTATTATGTGGCTCTCCTGTACAGGTCCCACTCCTGTCAATGCAGTTCAGCTGCCACAGGCTGCTCTATGGTTGCGCCTATCATGTTCCACATTTCTGCTTCTAGGCTCCTGCACTACCACCTTCCCAGGCCCCTTCTATGAAGGGGGCCTCTTCCACTATTCAATTTTCACTTTCACTGGCTCTACATCGTTCGATCCTGCTCTGACGAACCATCCTGCACGTGTTGTTCTGTTCACTCAAGTCGCAAAAATTTTCCACCCTCATCCACTCCACCGTTTGCAGCCATATTTGGATCGTCCAAACCTCAATGGACACAGCCACACAACCTCTGGTCCCATATTCCAGGGACAAGGTCGCAGAAACCAAGAGCTCCCCATGCCCTTGAACATACCATGTCATTCAGGGGAGGCACCGCTCCCATGTGGATGCACATCAGCACCACGCTTTCCAGCAGTACTGGGTGGGTATCAGCATTTCTCTCTCTCTCTCTCTCTCTCTCTCTCTCTCTCTCTCTCTCTCTCTCTCCCCCCCCCTCCCTCCCTCCCTCCCTCCCTCTCCAAGGGAGGAAAGGGATGCCAAATCCTCGGCCAACACCAAGACAGCTTTAACATCTCTCTTCCCTATGGCAGAAGAGGATGTAGGATCTTTAGCTACCACCAAGATGGCATTGCCTTCTCTCCCTAAGGAAGAAATTATGTCATATACGCGGCCACTCATCGACTGCTTAGAGCCTTAGACTACACGACACACAGTCACGCTCATTGGGTGACCGAGCTTCAGGCATTCTCTGCCATAATCAGCACAAGCTCCTGCAAGTCAAACACCAATCAGGGCTCACCTCACATGTTAATGAACTTTCCGACCACCAAAAAGGCCGAGTTTTTGACCACAGTATCTCTGGTAGCAGCCACAGGATGTGCCTGGTGCACTGCCAGCAGAGCATGCATCCACAACTGTGGCACTGCAATCATGAGTACTATTTCACCTCCATGATGTAACGTGCCTGCAAGCAGGCTGCGCCGTATCCATGTGCTGTTACACTATTTGTGCCAATGGATCAGAAGCCCACATCAAGAGTGCAGTCTGGGCTTACACTGACCACACCAGTGGTTCCACAATGTGTTCATCCTCTTAGCCACACTCATACTCCAAGCCCTAGTGCCAGCCACATCCAGCAGCACATCAGTCGGAGCATGAACACAGCCCACCACACCATCCATCCAGCAGCACCCACACACTGACTCTGATGCTGACCAAGATCATGTATATTCAACTATAATAGGACTGTGAAGTGTACATAATTATATTATCAATAAAACATCATTCTATGTCCACCTGTGACCCTGTTCATTCCAGGGATAGAAATGTTAAATATAAGGTGTTATACACTAGCATCATTTTTGTGTAGAGTGAACATGGAAAATGGAGGAGTTTTGACAAGCAGTTTCTGTGTACATCAGAACCTAGACTCACATGCTTATTAGTTGTTACTGCAAAATACTTCTCCTGCAATTTTAACAGTCTACAGATCCCCTCTAGGGAACTTTCAACTATTTATCAGAACTCTAGATGCATTACTGAGGTACCTGTCAGACAAGAAAAAACAGTTGGTAGTTTGTGGAGATTTCAATGAATATTTCTTGAAAGTTATGGACAGGAAAAATGAACCAGAATCACTATTTGGTTGTTTCAATCTAATTTCAGGGGCTAATTTTCCAACTTGTGTGCAACAAGACAGTAGGGCCCTTGTGCGACAAGATAGTAGGACCCTGATAAAAATTTTATAGACAGTGTCCAGGTTCAAACAATTTGTACCCGATAGTTAATGGACTACCTGATCATGATGCACAATTAATGGAAATAAAAAAATACACCTTACACTCCTGAGGCAGATTCATACAGAGCAGTGGAGCTTATGAATGAGAACAGGATACAATGGTTTAAGAGTAAGTTAAAAGAGGTGGTATGAGGTGACATATATACAGAAACTGATTATAATGTCAAATTCAATTTTTTCCATAGCAAAACTGTTTCAATATTTGAAAGTAGCTTTACTAAGAAGTTATCCAGAAAATCCATTAAAAAGTAAACCATGGATTACTAAGGAAATTAAAAGCTTGTGTACGACGAAGAGGGAAATTTGTATACAGGTCATGATAAGACAAGATACAAAATTTCACGGATACTACAAAAAATATTGTAATATTTTAAGAAAAGTCATTCAAATGTCAAAATGTATGCACATCCTCATATAAATTAATAATGCAGATAATAAGATTAAAACTACATGGAATATTGCCAATGGGGGACAGGTCAGCCAGTCAGTGACCAAGATATCATAATAATTACATTAAATGATGATGATGTGACCAATAATTTACAAGCTGCATATACTTTTAACAGTCACTTTCTAAATCTAGTAGCAAAAGTAAGATTAAATGGTTCAGTTAAAGTAGCAAAAGAATATATGAAAAATATTATTCCACAAAACTTTAAGCAACTAAGAGTAGTACCAACATCCTTCAGTGAAATTAACAGAATTATAAACATCCTAAAAAACAAATGCTCACATGGTGTTGATAGAATTTCAAACCGAATTCAGAGTTGTTTTAACTTAATACTCAATGTCCTTAGTACCAACACCCTTCAGTGAAATTAACAGAATTATAAACATCCTAAAAAACAAATGCTCACATGATGTTGATAGAATTTAAAACCGAATTCCGAGTTGTTTTAACTTAATACGCAATGTCCTTAGTTGTATATGTAATCCATTACTCGCAAAGGGAATTTTTCCAGACAGGTTAAAACACGCAATTGTTACACATCTTTAAATGAAATGAGACAAGAAAGACTTAAATAATTATTGTCCAATTTCCTTACTGACATCTTTTTCCAAAATATTTGAAAAAGTATTGTAATCAAGAGTAGTCTCACTTACAATTTATTGGGCTGGTACATAAGTTGACACTGTTGTTTTTCCACAAGTTTGATAAAAACAACAGATACGCATAACAGAGACTTTAGTTATCAATAATATGTTCTCCTTCACTATTTACAACAGTCTGCCAGCACTAGGGTAACTTTTCAATTCCACAATTGTAGAAATCATGTGGTTTTGAGGTGAAGAACTCTTCAAGCCATTTTCAAACGGCATTTTCATCTGGATAGGAAGTTCCTTGAAAGTTTTTCAATAGAGAGCAGAAAAGGTGAAAATATGAGGGTGCAAGATCAGGTCAATATGGTGGGCACAGAGTGACTTCCCAAAACAGCTTCTGTTTAGCATTTTTTGTCAGTCTAGCAAAATGCAGCTGAGCATTATTGCAGAGTTGAATTCACTCCATGCAGTCTTCCTAGTCGTCATTCTTGGATTTCTGCAAAACATCCCAGCTGTTGACAATAAATGTCAGCAGTGATGGTTATGCCTCGGGGAAGCAATTCGAAGTACACCAAACCACCGCTGTTACAACAGATGCATAACATTATATTTGTGGATGCACACAGGACTTTGTGCGGGGAATTGTTGCTTTGTTTGGGCTCAACCACAACTCCTTTCTTTTCCTCATGTCAGCCTGAAGACATTGTTTTTTGCCACCACTAATGATACAGGATAGGAATGGTCAGTGCTGTTCACAAGCCAACTGACGGCGAGCAGGCAGAGATGCACACGTGGCCATACACTGATTTTTGTGATTTTGGCTTATACTGAACTTTCCTCATTGCATGAAAATGTCACACAATAGTGGAATGATCAAAGTTTATCACATTTGTCAGTTCTCGAATACAGTGACACACATCATTGTGGATTAACGTGTTCAAACGATCTTCATCAAATCCCGAAGGTCTTCCTAAAGATGGAAAGTCACTAATGTCAAAACAATCCTCCTTAAAATGAGAGAACCATTTTCTTTCTGTGGTCTGTCCATGGCATTATCCCCATACATGGTACAAATGTTTCTCACTGCCTCCACTGCTGTGACCCCTCTACTGAACTCAGAAAGAAGAATCTGTTGGAAATGTTCTGATTTCTCCACTTGGCACTCCGTTTCCTAGCATCCACAGCTCTGCTTACTACATCCAGATGTCAAAATGACAACATGTAAGCTCAAATAGCAACAGCAAACTACAAATTAAAAAATGAAAAATCAATAAATAAACCCACAGCAACAGGACTATCAACATGCAAAACAAAAATGTTATGAACTTATGCACCAACTGTGTCACAGTTTGTATTCCAAATGGGTAGTTCAACTGAGAATGCTGTTCATTGCCATTTCCAAGGTGTTTGTGTAGACCTTTCATGGAACTGACGGCTTATACACAACTGGTTTAAATCATACTGTACAAACAGAATGTAAAAAGTTGTGCTGAATAATTCAGACAATGTTGGAAAGGTAAAAAAATTTAGTGATTGAAGAAATTTCAAAGGGAGTCACACAGTGTTCAATTTTGGATCCACTCTTGGTATACCTCTTGCTGGATCGCACAAGGCACACCGCCTGCGAATTTTTTTTTATCCCATCTATCACTGCAAATCTTTGTCCTTTCAACAAGGTTTTCAACTTTGGAAATAAAAAAAAATGCCGCAGGGATCAGGTCTAGATGGTATGGAAGATGAGGCAGCACAGTGATTTTGTTTTTTGTGCAATAGTCACACACCAACAGGGATGAATGTGCAGGTGTGTTATCATAATGCAAGAGCCATAAATTGTCTCACCACATTTCAAGCCACTTCCTTCTCACATTTTCTTGCAGGTGCTGCAACAGGTTCTGATAGTACCATTGATTAACAATTTGTCCCTGTGGCATGAATTCTTGATGAACTAATTCCTCCAAAGTCAAAGGAAAGTATCAGCACAGTTTTGACATTTGACCTGACCTGAGGAGCTTTTTTTCTCTTGGAGAACTTTCCTGGTCCATTGTGAAGACTGAACCTTGGTCTCAATGTCATAACCACAGACCCACATCTCATCAACAGTTATGAGTCTCTTAAGAAACATCTCATTCTCATTTGCATGATCCATAAGCTCTTCACAGATTATGAGGTGAAAGTTTTTCTGGTCTTGACTCAAGGACCATGGGACGAACTTGGTGGCAACACGATGCATTCCAAGATATTGTATCAGGATTTCATGACACGATCCAACTGAAATATAACACTCTTCTGAAATCTCTCAGACAAGTAGTCTTTGATTGGCACACACAATTTTGTTGACATTCCTGACATAAGTGTAATTGGTAACGTCGAAGGGAGTCCTGAACGAGGCTCATCCTTAACTTCTGTCAGGCCATTTTTAAGCCATGTGAATCAGTCTTAACACCGAGTACAGCTTAAGCACTCATCACTGTAGGCTTTCTGCATATTTGGTGTGTCTCAGTAAGGGTTTTCTTGAGTTTCACGCAAAATTTAATGCAGACACATTGCTCCTCTAACTCTGCCATCTCGAAATTCGCAAACTGTGTGACACAAAGTTCTTCTTGATACAGCACTGAACAATGACTAACAGGCATACAACAGTGAAACTTCCAGCAGTTACACATTAAACACATGCGTGTGCAGGGATGCCAACCACATTATACTCCAACACACCACTGGCTGGAAATTAAGAATGTCCCGGAAGTTTTTGGACAGACTTTGTACAGTGGCTAGTCTTGGAAACAAACAAATCAACATCTTGGAATATTTTGCATATTTCCACTCAGTAATGTCCTTTGGAATATTTTTCTGTGGTATCTCATCACTGAAAATGAAGTACTGATTGTACAAAAGTGAAAATTAAGAATAATATATGATGTTTGCCTGTGGTTGTCATGTAGGTATATCTTCAAAGAGTTGGCCATTTTAACTGCACTATCACAATACATATATTTGCTAATTAAATTCACCATAAATAATTCATCACAATTTGAGGAAAACAGTGATGTCCATACGTACAACACGAGAGGAAAAAATGACCTTTGTCACCCATTATTATTAAAGCTGTCAGTGGCTCACAAAGGAGCTCAATACACAGTACCAAAAATTTTGATCATTTACCAGTACCATAAAATGTCTGGCAGGTAGCAAGGCAAGTATGAAATCTAACCTAAAATCATTTTTCCTGGATGACACTTCCTATTCCACAGACTAATTTCTATTTAAAGAATGGGAACCTGTAAAAAAATTTAAAAAACCTAGTTTTAAATGTAGCATGGTGAGTAGGACTAAAAAATAATATTGTCATTAATGTTAACACTTATTACATATGCATGTCCTGTAAACTGACTCATTCCACCTCATTTCAATAAAAGAATTGCTCAAATGGTCTAGGAACATGTAACTAACTAACATGCATCTTACCACTAGACACCAAAGAAACTGTATGTAATGATGCACAAAAAATTGATCATAGAAAGTAAATCAATTAAAAACTCGATATCAACAGTGTCAGCTATGAGAATGTTACGGAGAATGGAGAGGACATCAAACTGCAGTACTCAGTTCCATACTTCACAATGTGATTATTTCTCCACTCAACGGCACTAGTGAGAACTTTCTTTGCAGATTTTTTTTTTAAACATTAAAAATCTTAAAAAAGGTTGGCAAATGGAAAAATGCATCCTTGGCAGCTTATCTATTGGTATCAAATAATGGAAGGATATAATTAGTCAATCAAGTCCTCCACTGCTTAACTGTATTTTTAATGTATGACGCAAGTTTAACCTATTGTGCTGCAATGTGGGGAAAGGAACAAAACTAGACAGAATATTTAGAAACATTCACTTTTGATGGTAAACATCAATTTTGAGATTATGAAATTTGTAGCCTGAAATAAACTTTGGAGCACTAATAGACGCTGTGTTTCAGACATGCTGTCTTGAAGAATTCCAAAATTCAATATATATACAGGGTGTTTCAAAAATGACCGGTATATTTGAAACGGCAATAAAAACTAAACGAGCAGCGATAGAAATACACCGTTTGTTGCAATATGCTTGGGACAACAGTACATTTTCAGGCGGACAAACTTTCGAAATTACAGTAGTTACAATTTTCAACAACAGATGGCGCTGCAAGTGATGTGAAAGATATAGAAGACAACGCAGTCTGTGGGTGCGCCATTCTGTACGTCGTCTTTCTGCTGTAAGCGTGTGCTGTTCACAATGTGCAAGTGTGCTGTGGACAACATGGTTTATTCCTTAGAACAGAGGATTTTTCTGGTGTTGGAATTCCACCGCCTAGAACACAGTGTTGTTGCAACAAGACGAAGTTTTCAACGGAGGTTTAATGTAACCAAAGGACCGAAAAGCGATACAATAAAGGATCTGTTTGAAAAATTTCAACGGACTGGGAACGTGACGGATGAACGTGCTGGAAAGGTACGGCGACCACGTACGGCAACCACAGAGGGCAACGCGCAGCTAGTGCAGCAGGTGATCCAACAGCGGCCTCGGGTTTCCGTTCGCCGTGTTGCAGCTGCGGTCCAAATGACGCCAACGTCCACGTATCGTCTCATGCGCCAGAGTTTACACCTCTATCCATACAAAATTCAAACGTGGCAACCCCTCAGCGCCGCTACCATTGCTGCACGAGAGACATTCGCTAACGATATAGTGCACAGGATTGATGACGGCGATATGCATGTGGGCAGCATTTGGTTTACTGACGAAGCTTATTTTTACCTGGACGGCTTCGTCAATAAACAGAACTGGCGCATATGGGGAACCGAAAAGCCCCATGTTGCAGTCCCATCGTCCCTGCATCCTCAAAAAGTACTGGTCTGGGCTGCCATTTCTTCCAAAGGAATCATTGGCCCATTTTTCAGATCCGAAACGATTACTGCATCTCGCTATCTGGACATTCTTCGTGAATTTGTGGCGGTACAAACTGCCTTAGACGACACTGCGAGCACCTCGTGGTTTATGCAAGATGGTGCCCGGCCACATCGCACAGCCAACGTCTTTAATTTCCTGAATGAATATTTCAATGATCGTGTGATTGCTTTGGGCTATCCGAAACATACAGGAGGCGGCGTGGATTGGCCTCCCTATTCGCCAGACATGAACCCCTGTGACTTCTTTCTGTGGGGACACGTGAAAGACCAGGTGTACCGCCAGAATCCAGAAACAAGTGAACAGCTGAAGCAGTACATCTCATCTGCATGTGAAGCCATTCCACCAGACACGTTGTCAAAGGTTTCGGGTAATTTCATTCAGAGACTACGCCATATTATTGCTACGCATGGTGGATATGTGGAAAATATCGTACTATAGAGTTTCCCAGACCGCAGCGCCATCTGTTGTTGACAATTGTAACTACTGTAATTTCGAAAGTTTGTCCGCCTGAAAATGTACTGTTGTCCCAAGCATATTGCAACAAACGGTGTATTTCTATCGCTGCTCGTTTAGTTTGTATTGCCGTTTCAAATATACCGGTCATTTTTGAAACACCCTGTAGCTGAACAATTATCGACAGGTTTCTAGACAGGATGCACTGTTCACTGGTTGTACAGATGTTGCACAGATGTTACAGCACAGTGTCCTGGGCATTACAATATTTTTTTAAGCAACAGTAGCAACTTAATTATGTGTAAGCTCAGTTAACAGCTGCACGTCTGTTCAAAAATTTTAGATAGTTTGAACCCACTGACCAATACACTAGCCACACAAGACTATAATTACAAGTGAAAAATAAATGTAATTATGGTGAAAGGAACTACACACAGTGGAGACACCCCTTAGCGACACGAACTGTAGAAATGCTGCATGTGCAAACAGGCTCTACCCTGAATTTTGGGTGCACATTGCTTCTACAAAGCAAACGTGGCTAGTTCGCCTTTCGATGAAATTCTTTGCACAGGAACATCACCAACAAAACTTAAGTGAGCTGAAGTTATTGGTTACAATCAGCCAGAGAAAGAAGGAACAGCTGCAGAACACGTTTGCCAGTATCTCTACTTAGCTCTGTTAACAAATTATTGGAAAGAACGATCTTAGACCAAACACAAGACCAAATTAATTCTGTGGTACCAGAAGAACAAACTGGATAGAAAATGCTGTGCACAAATGCTCTCCTTGACTACTCACACAGAAAGTGGTTACCAGGAGAAACTCAAGACAAAGGTAGTTTCCACTGAACTTTCAGCAGCTTATGACATGGTGTGGTGCAAGGGTAAACATCAAAATTTCTGAAAACAGTACCTTGTAAAGCTCTAGGCAACCTTTTAAGCAACATGTTGAGCACTTGGCAGCTTAAAGTAAACCAAGGTGAAAAGATGTGCAGATGGCATGTACTCAGTGATGGCTTGTCTTTGATCAGGATATCGCACAAGCAAACCACGTGAAGTTCTTAGGCCTAAATCTTGACAAAAATTTAAATTGGAAGGTACACATAGATTACTTAGCAAATAAACTGAACAACTTAGCATTTGCAATGTGTATTTTGTCAGGTGCTACTTTGCTACTTTGAGTCAGTTATTCGTTATGGCATAATCTTCTGGGGAAATTCTGCAAATGTCACTAGGCTCCTAGTATTACAAAAGAAAGTAATTAGAAACATGTGTGTTGCAAAAAACGGGAATCCTGTTGACCACTGTTAAAAAATTTAAAAATACTATCTATCCCCTCACTTTACATGTATGAGATGGTGGTGTTCCTACATAGAAATCAACATACACTAGACACTTTCCATTTTGACCACAACTACAGCACTCGCCACAGAGATAACTTCAAACTTCCAACACATCGTTTAAAACTTTATGCCCAAACGCCAGAGTATATGGGGTTAAAAATTTTCAATAAAATAAAAGGCAGTAATATATTTAAAATGGAGATTGGTTCACTGAAAAGATTGCTCTTTACTCTTCTGGTGGAAAAGTGTTATTATTCTGTCGATGAATTCATTGAGGACAGCTTCACAATCTGAACACAGGGATTGTATTACATCTATTATTTTATGTACATGTGTAGCTGTAACTTAGAACTGTAAAATATAATGTAAACTTTTGTATTTCTCTTAAAAAAGTGAAAAAAGTGTCTTTTGTAAACCTTGACATGTCTCCTGTACATCAAATCAAATGATTTGAAAATTGTATGTAATGAGATGAATAAACCACATATCACATATCACTGTTCTTACTCTAGTGTCATTCAATCTCTACACAGCAGACCTGCTGAACTTGACTTACCAGAATTTCCAGAATGGAGATGACCTTGCAATTTAAAATCAAAGTGCAAGTGCAATGGACATTAGCTGGGCCACCAATAACAAAAAGTGTAATGGACATCAGTTGAGCCTTCAATAATATAAATAAGAGGAGAGAAACAGGTAAGGAACTGACAATCCCCAGGGCTCTGCATGTGACAGAAGTCACCCCCTACAAACATCCTACCCCTGCTCCAGTGTAGTCAAGGCATTTAAGTGCATCCACTACTTAACACAGTGCTACCTCTAAAACAGAAAATAGGGTGTAGCAGAAAAGGAGACAAACTGCATCAAAAAGCAATTAAAACAGAGTTAGAGAAGGATGGAAGAATGAGCTGGTCAAGATGGTAGGGTCAGGCATCCGTCAAACGCATCCGTCAAACCCAGCATGTAATGGGAGAGGCCTGAACCCCAACCATCTTATCCCTAACCCAAAAATAGCTTAAAACCATATATCTGAAAATAAAAACCACTTTCACAGAGAAAACAGAGAACCAGTTCAATCATCCGTGACTCACCTGTCAGTATTTGAGGCAAGCAATTCTGGAAGCCATGTCACGCATGGAGAAACAGAAGAAGGGAGCATTCCACTATGATATGAGCTACTGCCTGTAAGGTTCCACAACTACAATGTGGGGGTGGCTCATTACTTAAAATGAAACTATGGGTTAGCCTGGTATGACCAATGTGGAGGTGATATAGGTTGGTGGATTCCTTATGGGAGGAACAGAAGGAAGAGTGCCAAGCAGCAGTAATCTCCTTGATAGTGCAGAGTTTATTGGAGAGAACAGTAGCCAACCAGATGTCATTCCACCTCCAAGAGGCAGAGGTCTTATTTGCACCCATATATCTGCACCTGGGAGTAGCAAATTGAATGATGCGTCGAGTAATTGCTCCTCTAGCAAAATGGTCGGCCAGTTCATTCCCTGGGATACCCACCAACTTGGGACAAACCGAAAGACAACTGAGCAGTCAGTATGACTAAGTTCAGTGAGAATGTCATGAATAACAGAGACAACAGTGTGATAAGAGTAACATCAATCAATGGCCTGACGACTTCTCACTGAATCACTATACATTAAAACATGGTCTAGGGAGGCCCATTCAATAAAGTGTTGGGCTCTTGTTAACAGCTGTCAGCTCTGGTATAAGAACCCTACGAGTCCCTGGAAACAAATTGTGTTCCTGACCAACAGGGAATGTAAAAGCATATCCTGCCTTATCCATGGTTTTAGATCTGTCAATGTAGAAGATGGTAGCACCCTGACTGTTGAAGAACCAAACATATCAAAAGCCGAAAGGTCACGAGGACAACAGACTTTAAAAGCTTGAAATAAATCGGTCCTAATTCAAGGATTGGGCACCAACGAAGAGTGGGGAGGGGGGAGGGAGAGATTCTGGCAGAGGACTACCAACTCATAATCCCAACAGGGGGTAGGTATCAGGACACTGAAGGACATTGATACCCTTCTTATGCAAAATGAAAGGGATACATTGGATGTTCAGGGAATTGTGGAATGGACATTCCATAGCAGCCCACAAATTAGTACCACTGACAGTGAAGAGATAAGATCCCACATCGGCCATGAGACTGCCTATGGGACTAGTCTGGAAGGTGCCACTGGCCAGACAAATTCCACAATCGAGGATTGGGTGTAACAGTTTCAAAGGGTATCAAAGCTGGATGGCATCTTGGAGCTGGCATCCTGCCAATGCTACTGAGTGGGAGCTGTACCAAATGCAGAAGTTGTCTACATACAGCACTGGGTGACCGACAGAGGTCACTAGCCCACTGATGGCAATAAGGAAGAGAGTGACACTCATCACAGACATCTGTGGGATGCCATTCTCTTGGACCTGTGGAGAGCTGAGTCAAGTACAAACTCCAACTCTGGACAACCAGTGGGATAACTACTGATGAATCAAAACTGGTAGGCAGCCTTGAAAGCCCCAGTTATGCAGGGTAAGTAAACTGTGATGCCACCAAGCAGTCAAAAACAGACTTCTATGAGGACAAAAGCCTGTCACATTGTTGTTTCCACCTGTACCAGATGGTCGGTTGTGTATCATCCCTCCCGGAAAAGACACTGGCAGGGGGACAAAAGGCCTCAAGACTCATTAAACCAGCATAATCTGTGGGCAACCACCCTTTCAAGTACTTTGCAGAGCATGTTGCTGAGGCTAATCAGTTTGTAACTGTCTAGACATGTTGAGTTTTCACTTAGCTTAAGGATCGGGATGACGATAGTGCCTTGTCATTGCAAAGGCATATTTGAGCCAAATACAGTCGAAGACCCTGAGTAGATGTAGAATTTGAGTGACAATCAGGTGTTGGATCACCTGATTATGAACTCAATCAGGGCCTGGGGCTATACTGAAGGGATGAGGCAAGAACCTGAAGTAGTGAATAGTTCTTTATGTGATTGAGCTTGGCAGGGGGTGAAACAAAGGATTATGTCTTCAATTCATCATCATCATTCCTGCAGTAGAAAGGAGGCCCAATAAGAGGATGATCCCAATGCTATTGCAGAAAGGGTCCCAAGGTATTCTGCAAGAACCTATCCATCGGTACACAGCCTAGTCTGCAGGACAAGACCATTGGCAGCACAGAAGACTACAGAGCTTGCCCCACACCTGGGATGAAAGGGCACAGGTCCCCAAGGTGGAGACATAGTACTCCTAGCATTCCTTCTTACCACATTTCATTAGATAGCGGGTTTTAGCACAAAGTCACTTAAAACCAGTCTGTGAACGATGTCACTTGAAACAGGTCTGTGAATGATGTCACGTGAAATATTGTAGGTCTCTCTGGCAGTCCAGAAGAGCTACTGCAATGTGTTCAGTCCACAATGGCACCAGCCAGCAGTGGATGGGACCTGTAGAAAGGGGAATAGCAGTGCCGACAACATTGGTCATCACATTAGAGATGTTTTGCACAACCTCGTTGATGCAGTCTGATAGAGACAGGGGGAATGTAACAGCAGAGGCATACAACTGCCAGTTGGCCCTTCAAAGCCAGCAATGTGGAAACAACAAGATCACCATAAAATGACCATTGTCACAGTGAGCAATGCAATGAAGCCACAAGACTGGGGGAAGAGGTGATTAGATTGACAGCTGAAAAGGTGCTGTGAGAGACAGCTCATGGGCAGCACTGAAGTGCAGGAAAACCATCACTGAGGCAAGTATCATGGTCAGTATTAAGATGGTCAAGTAGAAAATGAAGTGGTACTAATGCACAGGGGTTGTGTGCATTGAAATCCCCATGTAGGAAAAAGAGAGTGGGGGGGGGGGGGGGGACAGAGTTGTTGGATTAAGGTGGTTGACTCAAGTCAAGTAAGTAGCCTGCCAGCAGGTGTGTAAAGATTGAAAACTGTGATCAATGAGGTCATTAACACTCTCACCACTATTTCCTCCAATGGAGTATGCAGGGGAATCAACTCACTGACCACATCTGTGCGAACCAATGTACAAACTCTCTAGATGCTCTCTCAGAGCCAGCATCGTCCCTATAAATGCATGATAACCACAGAGTATTGGGGAATGTTTATCAGAGAAGCATGTTTCTTTTAGAGCAACACAAATTGCAGAAGAGGAGGAAATAAGGTGATGATGTTCCAACACGTGATGGTAATATCCACTACAGTTCCACTGAATGATTAGGATATGGATGTCCAAGTTAGCCATGAAGCAGCAAGAACTGGTTATATCCCAGAATGACGGTATCACTGATGGTAGTGAAACTGCATCAGTGAAGATTGGTTCAGAAGTCGACAGCATGGGGCAATATGCTGCCTAGAGGCTAACCGGAGTGGCCTTGTTCCAAATTGTTTCCTCCTCCTCCACTGCCACAGCCTTTGGTGGCTGGGATTCTTGTGAAAACCTATCCTCAAAAAGTTTGGAGACAGATGAAGAGTGGACAACCTGTGACCCACAGGTCACAGTTCCTTTAGTCACTGGTTGGTGTCGGGCCTCTGGGCTGTGAGTTTCTGGGGAGAGGGATCCCAAGAGAGAGCTCTGTTACCAATAAATGTCAAAAGACAAAGCTGCTCCTCTGCCCAGATGCAGGAATTGGTTTTCAAAGATGCTGCCCCAGGAGTGAGGAGGGTCGTGGGAGAAAGGGTTTCAAAAAAACTGAGGTACTGAGGATGATGGCTATGACTTTTCCATAAATTGTCATCATATCAATAGGATGCAGGTTCATATTTTTTTTATGAGCCACATAGGAGGTCACAGATCTATATTCCTGCATTTTCTTTTCTTTCTTGAAGACTAGGCAACTTGTGAACATGGAGGGTGGTGTTCCTGGCAATTGACATACAAAGGTGGTTGTTCGCAAGGACTACCTTCATGACGTGATTGTCCACAGTTAGCACATCTTGGGTCTGCTGTGCAGCAAGATGACATGACCATAATCTCATGGGTGGTGGGGCTTCAGATTTCACACCACACCTGCACACTATGATTCAACTACTTCTGAAAGAACATTCCCTGCAAAAGCTACAATACAGGCACCTGTATCTACTGTATTATCCTTGGGCCTTTCCAGACATGTGGAACAAAACTTATCCCTTGCCACTGAAGATTAACCTGTAGCTCCTCGTCTGTATGGAGCATAAGATCTCAGTGTAAGGCGATTCCTTGCACCATGCTCAAAGTCTTGTGTGGGACAATGGTCAACAGTATGTCACCCAGAAGCTCACATGTCTGAAGAGCTTTAGAGTGTGCAGCAGAAGAGATTTTATTCAGTACCAATCAATTGCACAGTTTTCTAATGACTCAACTTTTCCAGATTTATCTTCAATATGCTCCACAAAAAATAGTGGTTTTATCACAGTAAAAGTATCCCCATCAGTTCAGGTATATAAAGTATTGAATAAATTGTTTTGTTCCTTGATGTCTAGCTTTTCTCTCTTCCCATGGGGTAGCCAAGGTAGGGAAAGCACTGAAGTTTCAATTCCTACCTGAAGACACAGCCGGATCAAAGCAGCCATTGTTCTGGTGTAACTTAATATGTTTCATGTGCAAAACATCCGCCCTAATGCCACATTCCCCGATCAAGGGCTCTCCCCACGGGCACCACCCAGCTGCAGCAAAGGCCATCTGGCACAATGGTTGTTGCCAGGAGTCCTGATGCCAAAGGAAGATGGGCATCTACTCATTAGCATGCAGGGGGAGCTAGCAACTCTGGCATCAGCCGTGCAACCCCTATGTTGCCATGAGAGCTCAATTGAGAGGGTACATAATGACCCCACCACATCTAATTGGCTACTGCATCGGCTTTTTAGGGCAAATAAGAGCCTATGCAGGTATTGTGTGCAGGTGATCTTTAACACTGCATGCAGTAGGCACTATTTGAGGTGTTCTTCCCCAGTTGGTCCACACTACAGAAACATTTGGATATGAAGGTCAAACCCAAAAGGGAACCATAAAATATTTCAGCCAAAGTATGGTGACTGAAAGAGGAAGGGAGAACATAGTGGGAAGCCAGGTCCACATCACAGGCTGCCACCATAAGAAAGAAAGCAAGGAAAGGAACGGCAGATGAGAAATTGCAGCACAGGAAAGGAGCACCAGACTATTACTTATCAGTTTGGCTCCACAATGTCCATGTGTAGAAAACTGACAGTCATTTGAATGCAGCCATGATAAACATTACTGGTACAGTCATATCTGCAACTATATGTTTGCTACCAACACCATCTAGCAATCTGTCCAGCTGACATTTGTTGAAAGGTGGCTCTCTACAACCTTTGTCAGCCAGTTTCTAAAAATGAATCAATCCTCTCTCTGCCTTGGAAATGTCAGTGAATGGAAACTTCAGTGGCAAGCCATGAAAACCCACAACTATAAACTCATCAACAACCCAAGCACTTAAGTTCCTGGCTTCTTATCATCCTAGGGGTGTATAGGTACAACTCAATAGATTCCAGACTTTAGAAGGTATTTGCTAATACAGCATGCACAAGTGTGACTTCTGCACCAACAATACATGTGACTGTAGTGATATTCAGACAATGAGCCACCCCATAAGTGAGTGCCCTAAAAGATGTTTCTGTTGTGGTATCAAATGTTTCCATTAAGCATCCTACAATGTACTCCATTGGATTGAATCTTCTGACATTTGTGTCAAGTCCAGGCTGTTGAACGCTTATACAGTGTAAATAGTTCCAGGTATGTATTTTTTGGTTAAATGTGTAAAAATTTCATTGTTGCAGCTGATGCAGATGATTATTTTGGTAACAATAACAATGTATGCAGCATTACAGAGACTGATTGTGTGGGCATAAATTGTTTATGACAAAAGTGATGAAATAATCACCAACAAATGAGAAATGACAGGAAGCAGAGGAGAGTCCAAAGACTGGTTTGCTGCAGCCCTCCATGGTAGTCTATTCTTTACAAGCTTCTTCATCTCTGCATAACTACTGCAAGTTATATCCATTTTTACTTTGTTACTGTATTTGCCTCATTCTACAATTCTTATCCTCATTCTCCCCCTATTACCAAGCTGACAATGCCTTGATGCCTCAGGATATGTTCTATTAATCAATCCTTTTTTAGTCAAGTTAAGAGAAAAATAGTATAAAATAAGCAAATAACTGTTCAGATTTGTGTTTAATCATAAATGTATTTTTTATGTCATTGAACTAAGTGACAGAACTTTCATAGCTATTAAATTTATGAAATAACTAGAAGAAATGTAGAGCAGTTCATGAAGCTAAATATATAGGAATTATAAATACAAGCTTTTCATTTATGTTTTATTAAATTATGATGATACTCATGATGAGAACTATGGTACCGATTTGAAACTGAACACTATGTTCGAAAGCATTCACCAATAAATTTGAGTTTCATTCAAACTATGACAGAACATAAAAACAGCAAAGTCCTGTTTGTGATCTAGGTTCGAAGGGTAGCGGTAGTATGCGAAGGCCTTAGAAGACTTTCAGCATACTCATCAAGGATTTACAAGGAATGGAAAAAATATGGAAAAACCAAAAAAACCTCACACATTACTGTGTCTAGCACAACGTAGGAAACCAGTTGGTATTCAATGTAGCTTCCAATCAATCGGAAGTGATAAATCTAGTCCTACATGGTTTTCAAGGAAATCTCATACAATTCTTCCCACAAACTAGTCAAGTTCAGGTAATGATGCTGTAGGTGGGTAGTGATCATGCATACTTCTCTCCACAGTAAACTACAGAGGCTCCATAATACAGAGATCTGGTAACTGTCCAGGCCAGGAAAGATACAATAATCCATACTTGTACCAACAAAACCAGTTCTGAATTATGCGAACTGTGTGAATGTGGGCCCTATCATCTTGGAACACAGCATCACTATTAGAGAACAAACATTGTACCATAGAATGGACCTGATCAGCCAAAATGGTCCCATAACTCGGACAAAATTTGGAAAAAGTGTGAAACAAGACTCACTCAGCCAAACGATTTTTTTTACCCCCCACAGTCCATGTCTTGTGTCTTTTGTGTGTTTTTGGTACCGATAGGGTTAGCGAGTGTGAGATTCAGTTCTGCAGTGACCTTTGCAGCTATTGTCTACTGATTTTTCATCACAATCCTCTTCAACTTACCAACTGTCACGATCACTCAACACACACACTTGCATCCAAATTGCAATTTAATGAATGACATTTTTCCACTTTCTCCAAAAACATAATAAATCTTTGATATGGTTCCTCTTGAAACACCTAACACTCCAGGGTTCTTGTTTATGGAAGCAGTCACCATACAAGCACCAACAATTTGCCCACATTAAAATACACTTAGCTCTGACATAATGGACCAAGACTACACTTTCAATGTATTGAGGACATTACACAGATGCTGCTCCTGGCCAGTGTAATCTAAAGGCTTTGTTAGCATCTGCATTATGTTCAAGCATACATTCCTCACAGTGTTTCCATTCTTTTGTCCAACCCTGTACTTGTCACTACAGATATGCATTTGCTGGTGGCCAAACTGTATGGAAGAGATTTTTTAATGGAGGGCGTCTTCATATTTAAATTGAGGAAATGTGGATGGATTTGGTATGAACATGGGTTTTTTTTGACCAATCAGAGGGAATGAGGTTGGTACCGAGAAGGTGGCACGATGGACTAAGGAAGACCAGACATAATTGACAGGATAGGTGTTGAGGCAGTGAAGAAATGAGAACAGAGTGTGTGGCACTGGATACAGATGGACCACAAAAATACCCTCAATGAACCTGAATCAGATAAAGGATTTAGGATCTTTGGTGGATATGCAAGTTTCCTCCGCAGTGCCCATAGATGGACATATGAGGGGCCTTGCATGTACCAATGGTCATGCCACAGATTTGTTTGCATATCTTCCCCTGAAAGGCAATGTAGTTCCGGTTAGAGTGATGATGGTGATGATGAGTTTAAGAGATTGAACTACTGGGTCATAAGTCCCTCTTTATCATGACAGAAACATGTAAAAAGGGTAAAAAGCGAAAATAAAAAGACACTTGGCTTTCAAATTATATGAGAAAGTCACAGACTTTAAAAGGGCATGACCGTAGTTGTAACACGATAGGTAAACTAAAATAGAAATAACATAGGCAGCATCTTGCCTAAGGGGGTCTAAAGGCACAACAAGGTGAGAGGTTGCATGGTGGGTACCCGCCAAATGGGAAGGCTCTCAAACCACAACCACCCCAACACTGGAAGTGGAAGAATATTACAAATTAGAATAAAATCAGTATTATAGTTTAAAATAAACTCTGGTCTCCATCACGAATTGCAACACTTTGGTGGTGGCTGTCACATCATCTGCAAGCATCTGTGGTAGTGAGGTAGGCAAACTGAGAGCATGCTGTGGATCGGCCAGCAGGGTGTACTCAACAAGAACATGTGCTATTGTCAGTAGGCTACTGCAGCTGCAGTGAGAGGGATCCTCCTGATGCAGAAGGAACTCACGGATGAGTCATACTGTTGACCAGGTATGCTATGATTGAAATGGTGGGTTTCAAATTTGTAATACATTGGGAGAGGTAGTACTCAATGGCAGGAAGGCCATGGGTCATCCCACATTTCCACCAACATCCCCCCGGTTACCTTCCAGGAATTACTCGCCTCCAACATGGCCTCACCCTCTTTACCTACATCATTACAAAAAGCACACAAATCTCTCAGCAGAGGAAAGAGGAGCCAACTAAAAGCTCAAAATAGACCCTAAGTTGATTATCCCCCCACAGACAAAAGTTCTACCACTGTTGTGATGAAAAACACTGATTATCTGACAGAAACTAGCTGTCAACTGTCCAACTCTTCCATTTGAAAGACATGCCACAGGGATCCTATCCCTTAAGTCCATATTGATCTCCAATACCTTGGCTCATTCTGGAATCTCTCCCCAATATCTATCTCTGTTCTCATGCTAGCTACCCACCCCTCACACATACCTTCACATTCTACATGCATCCCAGAATCCAAAACCTCATCACCCTAAATTCCCTGTTGTAGCTGGTTTGTGTTCCCACAGAAAGAATCTTAGTCCTTGTTCAGCAACACCTGTAACATCTCCAACATCTCCGAACCATCACACATACCACAGCTTCCTGTATCAAGGAAAAAACTTCTACTTTCATTGCCTCTCAACCATCACCACCCCAATGCCTCCTGGGTCCCTCCTTGCCACTGTTGACACCATCTTCCTATTCAATATCTTCCATCCCAATGGCCTTGCCACTGTTGAGCTATGCCTGTTCTGCCTCCTGCTCCCCTCTCACCCTCTCCCCTCCCACTCCAAACATTTCATCTCATTCCACACACTCCTGATCAAATACATCCTTGCCCTCAAAATTCTAAACCCAATGACATGTTCAGGTTCATTGATGATATTTTCATAAATTGGACACATGGCTAAGTTATCCTATCCTCATTTCTCCACATCCTGAACACAAACTCCTATTTCCTTCACCTGATCTTCCTCAGCCAGTGTACCACCTTCATAGGTGTGGCTTCCACCTGTCTGATGACTGAAAAAAAAAAAAAACCCTCTGTCTTTACCACACCCACTATCAACACTACTGTCATTTCAACAGCTATTATTCCTTCCAAGGAAAAAGTCTCTCCCATACAGTCAAGTAGACAGAGAATCTATGTAATAAGCTATTGCTTACCCAGAATGCTAAAGGTACACTAGACTCTCACTAATCTGGCCATTCCTTGGGTGCCAGATTAGTGGAGGTGCTGGATTATTGACAGCATCTGAAATTTAATTTCAACTCATAGACACTGCACTCTCTTAAATCCAAAGATACATTTGTTTTCAAGGGAAACTTAGTTTTCGAGTGAGCACATATTCAGTAGAGTCACTCCCTATGAAACGTGTCCCAAATGTTTAGTTATCACAATGATGATACTTTGTGTATCTGGTTGTTGCATAATGTGTCAAGGAAGGTGTTTGCAGCTTCAACAACAGAACTGTGAGAAATCTTTATGCTCTCCATGCCCTCTTCCTCATCACTCTCATCATTTGTTTCCTGTACACTTTTGATTATTTTTTCATCTGTTAACATTTGGTCTATGTCACAGTTTTCCTCACTAAGCCACTTACCAGCATCATCTTCATCAACTTCTTCTCCTCCTCCTGCTCCTGGAAGTTTGTGGAACATGTCAATGTACAAAGTAGGAGCAGTTAATGATTCCAAATTAACTGACTCATTGCTATCACTCAGTACTGGCTCCAACTCTGCATCCATGATGGCATATTTTCCTCCAACTCTACATTATGGTAGCATACTGATATTTACCCCATGCTTCTGATGTTTGGAAAGCATCACAGTGTAAGTTGATTGCTTACCACACCTTCGACATAGTCTCAATAAAGTCATTCTCACATTTATTCTGCAAGAAGACAAGGAGTGCATGATGATTATGACATTTAATTAACTCAAAAATTCCATGGGCTGGAACAGGATTGCCTCACTAGGTGGAAGAAAGATGCCTGTATACTATCAGATCTTAGAGGCACATCGGAAGGATCACTGGGAGCACTGTCAATTATAAGGACAGCTCTAAGTGGAAGCTTTTTCTTCTTCAGCTCCTCTATCACAGCTGGTACAATGCTTCGTGGAACCACCTAGAAAATATTTCTCTGCCTATCCAAGTTTTCTTCTGGTAATGGAGTTTTGTCAAGGTGTTGAAAACAATGTGGATGCTGGGCAGTATCTTGTGTGACTCCCAATTGTTATTAATGTTAGGCATTATTTCTGTTGGTTGCACCAACTAGCTTCCTTCTTGCTCTTGGCAACTAATGTTTTTGAAAGAAGTATGTAGAAGAGTGCTGTTTCATCAGCATCATACATGACATTAGCAGTTAAATCTCCTTCCTCTGTTATCTTCCATATCATCTTTACGAATTTTTCGTATCTTCTTCGATGGCTGAGTGACTTCCTTGGCGACTTTCAGCTGCTGCATGCCATGTCGTTTTTTTGTAGTGCTCCTCACCCTCCTCCAACCCTGTCCTTCTCCCCCAATGCCTCCAACCCCAGCCCAATGCACACCATCAATCTACTCGCACACTTTCAGGTTCTCCATCTACCAATGCCTCTGTTCAATCACCTTACAATCCAATCCTGTACTTACCAGAAGCAACTCTCTGTGCCTAGGAATGGGTAGTATTACTAGTGCTATATTCCCATGCCATTCCCTTTCTGCCTCTCCTGTACAGCTCTTAGGCAGCCTTCTTTACACCACTCCCTCTACCCCCATCCTTCCTTTCTACTCTCTTAAATTTCACCTGACACAATTCTCACAACAGTTGAGAATCAAGATGCAGCACTATTACCATGTAGTTAGTCACGACAATTCAGCTTTGTGGGCGATTGCGCATGCCAGTGTTTGTACAACTTAGCTTTGAAGGAGGAAATTGAAAGCTCAGCAATGTTTCCAATCTTGTTCATATAATGTAAACGTCTCAGTGATCCAACTATACAGTGGGTTGTTACCTTCACTGCTTCCATTATTTTTCCCTTAACTTATTTACAGAAACCAAGGAAAATGTAAATGTTGATTTTTATTGTTTTATTCAATCAAGGAATAGGAATTGTGGTTGCAGTTGCCACTTTACTTACAATTATAAAATATAGCCCCTTTCACCCATTGGTGGATACATATGGGAAGCACACGCGTCCCCCGTGCAGGGCCGCCCATATTGCCACCCGCGCCGCCCCTGCCATTCAGTCCGCACGCTATTCGTTTGTTTCTTTCGTTAGTTGACTTGACTGAATCAAGTTATGAGTAGTTGAACTTTCCTATGTAGCACGCATGTTCACGTCATCGTATTTGACAATGTAATTAACCTATTTGCCAGGAAGAATAGGCGCATAGAATTCATCATTTAAGGAAGAGAACCACAATTTTAACTTTTTTATATCATAAGATGGTGTTGTCTTGTATATGTGTATAATCAGTTTAAATATAACTTTCTTAAACTTTGCATGTGAGTTGATTATTTTTTATTACAGTAAAAGTAAAGGTAGCTCAAGTTATTTTTTCTGTATATGCCACTGCTTTCAGCTGTCTCATTAACACTCATGCTCAAATTACACTGTGATGGATTTTGTAACCATGAGATTCAATCTTCAGGCATCTGTAAAGAAAGCCTGGAATTACTTGGAATCCTCAAGTTAAAATCTGCCAAAAAACAAGAAACAATGAAACAACTGACGGGTACTGAGATGAAAATTGGCATCTTCCAACTTCCATGACCTGGTCATCCTGCTCCCACCCAGACTACAAACAGTCGAAGTGCCTTGCTCCTATGTATTCTGAATCACTTACATGGGGTGTGCCCATCCATCTTGGGTCAAATATCGAAGTACATTCAAAGGCTCTCAGCCCCTGTGATCCTTCCCTTAGATAAGTGCTTCATAATGCCACTCCATTTGAAGTTACTTCATCAACAACACCATCTGTGTAGTTCCAGCACAAATCGTGTCACTGTTACTTGGTATACAGGCAATGTGTGATAAGGCTGCACTCACCACAATCTCTGATAGCGCTTCAGATAGAGATTCAAATGATTGTCATCAGTATCCAGCAAAACTGACAGCTTATGACATCACAACTCCAGGCCATAGCTGTTAGCAGATACTAATACATCACACTTTACCAAATCATGCCACGAGTGCTATGATAAACACAGCTGGTACCAATGTCCACATTGTAAAGCTGTGTGTACGTGCTGCAACTTGTCCAGCCGCCTAGCCAATGAACGAGCCCAGCAATGGCAGTCTATATCACACAATGCCAAGGCTCGATACACTGTCAGAAAGGTGTCTGCAACTGGTTGAGCTCTGGATTACTGATAATTACACTGGCCATCAGCTGCCAGCAAGTGGAGATACTGGTAGACACAAGAGCAGCTGTATCACTTCCTGATCTGTGTATGACTGTGTTGGCACCCTGATATTTCAGATGTCACAAAAGCAGGTAACCATTAACAGTGGCCACACAATCGCACTATGGCATCAGTTGAATGCCCAAGGAAAGCATGCAATATGTAAAGTGTAGACTAGTATAGTAAATGAACCAGTACCAACTACCACTTTTACTGTAGATGCTTTTACAACACAAAGGCTCACAACTGATGAGCAGATTAATCTAGTGCTTTCAGTTATTCCTTTCAAGACCTGAAAAAATTGTGCACAAATACAGATAGCTCTTTCAACTAGGTTTTGGTTGTGATAAACATTTCCAAGGATCATAGCGCATTAAAATTTCCCTCATTGCCCAGTTTTATCGTGCAAGCTCAATTATGTTCACTTTCCGGGCCATCATCAGGGCTGAACTCTACAGACTCCACGAACCTGGTGTCATCAAGCCCATGTCCAATAGTCAGTGATAGTGATACTGACGGTTTTCAATTCTGATAGCCAAATATGAAAATATATGGCAACTTCAAGATGACAGGTAATACTACGTCACACCGATTTTTAACCGATTATTTATATGGAGGAATTACTGGTAAAATTAGCTGGAGCCAACATTTTTCTAAAATTATCCTTGCAGATTCCTTCTCATTTACAATAATCTCTAGATGCACAATCATGGCAGATTATGATACCAAATACACCGTTTGCCATGTACTGGTATAATCGTCTAGTTTGAGAGCATCTAAACTATCTCTGATTGCACAAATTACCTGAATGACATCATTGTCCCAGTAAAAGTACCTAAGGAGCCTGTACAATTTGTTTAAGCACTTACAGAAAATTGGGCCAGCTTGACAAGTGCAAATGTTTCAAGCCTAGTATTAAGAAGCTGGGCCCTATATTAAGCCAGAGCAATCTGACACTGACTTCAGACCATACAGAAGCCATCATTAACATGACTGAGCCTAGAAATATTAAAGGACTTAAGTCATTTTCAGTCAGTATTAATTATTATAGTAAATTCTTCCTCCAAGTAGCCCAAATGGCATATCTGCCCCCACACAAAAAGGGTATCAAATGCAAATGTTCTGAGCTGCTTTCCTTAAATTGAAATGGAAATGTCGTGTAACGAGAGCCTCCCATCGGGTACACCGTTCAAAAGGATGCCTTCAGTCTATCTTGCCTAGCTACTTCCACGCTAGGCATGTGCCCGACACCAGCAATCAGTGCAACCCAATGCAGCGTTCTCACACAAGCCACCACGTGACGAGAAACACCTGATCATGCTCACATAAAAAACTTTGGAATATGACCAAATTATTCTCAGATTGACAAAGAGATTCTTACAATAATTCATGGCAATAGGAAGTTACATATCTTCCTATACAGCACAAATTTTTTATTTACTAAAAAAACAAACTATTGATCTTCATTTTTCAGCCCTGATAAAAAGTGCGACTG
Source organism: Schistocerca nitens (assembly GCF_023898315.1). Classification (NCBI taxonomy): domain Eukaryota; kingdom Metazoa; phylum Arthropoda; class Insecta; order Orthoptera; family Acrididae; genus Schistocerca; species Schistocerca nitens. The sequence goes on along the minus strand of NC_064616.1, from coordinate 913,721,407 downwards.
CAGCAGAGGACCCTTTTTATAAGCAACTGTAACAGTGTCATCCCATCAACACTTGTCAACCCCCGCCCCCAAACCTCCTCCCTGCTGTATTCTAAGCACTGAACAAACATTCATAAACTGCTTGTCACAGAATTCTCAGACCTTAAAAACAGGCTCTGCCTTTTGGAGCAGAAATTTTCAAGCTGCCAGAAATTCAACTGAAATCTAACTCAGTCTAATCAACATTGTTCCTTTGAAGGAGGACATTATTCCACCAGGCTGTGTTTAAAACATTTTATTTGTACTACTAGGTTTAGGCATTGCCCATTCTCAAGTGCATCCAAAAAAATACAACACGCCTTAAATAAAGAAAGCTTGAACATGTAAGTCATGCAACAACTTTGGATGTAGTGTTAAACAAACACAGTAGTTACCTGTAGTTGCAGATATAGATGTAGATACATTACTGTCATTTAGTAAAAAAAACACGTACCATGCATATTTCCGCACAGCACAGTCATCAATGGTCGTCATCTAAAATGTAAGATGAATCAGCTGAAAGTGCTTTCGAGAACAGTAGCATTACTATTTCATTAAAATGTCACACCTGGCAAGAAGCACCAAGCAAACAAACCTTGTAATGTTCTAGCTCTATTTATTTATGGTGTGTTATGTTTTTTAGGTGCAGTTGAGAATGGTCAATGCTCGAAACTAGCAGTACAAATATAATATTTTAAACAGTCTTGTGGAATAAGAAAATGAACACTGTTCCTATTTACAGGGGTCCCAATTAATTAAGAGACCTGCAGAGGTGAACAGGGGATGCCACACTAACAGAACAAATACACTGAAAGCCAAAGAAACTGGTACATCTACCTAATATCGTGTAGGGTCCCTGCGAGCATGCAGAAGTGTCGCAACACGTCATGGCATGGACTCGACTAATGTCTGAAGTAGTGCTGGAGGGAATTGACACCATGAATCCTGAAGGACTGCCCATACATCCATAAGAGTACGAGGGGTTGGCAATCTCTTCTGCACAGCAAGTTGCAAGGCACCCCAGATATGCTCAATAATGTTCATGTCTAGTGAGTTTGGTGACCAGCGGAAGTTTTTAAACCAAGAAGAAAGTTCCTGGAGCCACTCTGTAGCAATTCTGGACATGTGGGGTGTCACAGTGTCCTGCTGGAATTGCCCAAGTCCGCCAGAATGCACAATGGACATGAATGGATGCAGGTGGTCAGACAGGAAGCTTACATACATGTCACCTGGTGGAGTCATATCTAAACAAATCAGGGCTACCATATTACTCCAACTGCACACGCCCCACATTACTGAGCCTCCACCAGCTTGAACTGTTCCCTGCTGACATGCATGGTCTATGGATTAATGAGGTTGTCTCCATACCCGTACATGTCCATCCATTCAATACAATTTTAAACGAGGCTCACACAACCAGGCAACATGTTTCCAGTTATCACAGTCCAATGTCGGTGTTGATGGACCCAGGCGAGGCATAAAGCTTTGTGTCATGCAGTCATCAAGGGTGCATGAGTGGACCTCCAGCTCCAAAAACCCATATCAATGATGTTTCGTTTAATGGTTCACACACTGACACTTGTTGATGGCTCAGCATGGAAATCTGCAGCAATTTGTGGAAGGGTTGCACTTCTGTCACACTGAATGATTCTCTTCAGTCATCGTTGGTCCCACTCTTGCAAGTTCTTTTTATGGCCACAACGACGTTGGAGATTTGATGTTTTACCAGATTCCTGATATTCACGGTACGCTCGTGAAATGGTTGTACGGGAAAATCCCCACTTCGTCGCTACCTCAGAGATGCTGTGCACCATTGCTCATACACTGACTATAACACCACATCTTGATAAGCTGCCACTTTAGCAGCAGTAATTGATCTAACAACTAAGCCAGGCACTTCTTGTCTCATACAGGCATTGCCAAACGTAGTGCCGTATTCTGCCTATTTAAATATCTCTGTATTTGAATACGCACACCAATATCAATTTCTTTGGCACTTCAGGGTATATACACAAGAGCAGCCTCCACTGACAAGTTAATACTTATTCCATATAGAGACAGTAATCAATGACGGTGGGCATAACATATACAATTTCTAAAAGGACTTCTAAAAACACCTGGATTATTAACGTGTAGAGTTGAATTCATGTGGGAATCCTAGCATGAGAGAGAGAGAGAGAGAGAGAGAGAGAGAGAGAGAGAGAGAGAGAGAGAGAGTTGAACCCCTGAGATATTGATTGAGGTTACAGATGAGGGTGACAGTGACACTGTGTTCTCAAAGTTGTGGACAGACAAACTGTAATTAGACTCAAGGTTCCAAGTGCCAAAATCACAAGATTACATGTCATCCTTTGATCCAAACATCGAAACATGGTGGTCTTTGTACCACTGCGTCTCCTTGAGGAAGAACAGCTATTCCTAATTTTATCCTAATTCAGTGGTTGACACCAACCTGTGTGAATTATTAAATCCTCTCAAAATTATCATATCCAAATTCAGATTAAGGAATGTCACTCCTCATACATCAGAATTTTGTCTGCTGTGCTCTCTCTTAACTCTGAATTCTTAATTAGGGGTTGATTTGCATTTTATGTTAGGGGACACCAAAATAAAATTGACAACCTCATAGCAACTTCACCAGTGAGACAGTCATTAACAATAAATCCAGAATTTGCAATGATATGATTTGCCTATTAATTATCTGGGATTTCTTTCTTCATTAGTGACCTCTCACAAATACACGCATCCAGACACGTGACAAGCCTGGTAAGGGTAGTCATGTCATACACTCCACTCCTACATCCTCCAGTTGCTTCATCGTTGCCAGTGGGTGACGTCATGAGTGAAATCATTCACATGTCGTTATAACTTGGATGCTGCCACAGAGCACAGGGTCTGTGCATTTGCACAGAATCACAGGTCCCTGATTCAGCAGCTTTCCCAATGGTCAGCAGCAGGCACTTGATCGCAGGTGCATACAGGCTTCTGGACTTCACTGGAAAATTTAAAAGACACACATGGTTGCTAGTCATGGATACCCTCTGAAGCTTTCCATATTTGGCATGCATGACCTGGATAACAGAGCACAGTGTTGTCTTTGCTTTGTCCACCATTTTTATAATCAAAGGCACTCCACATACCACTATACCTGATAATGGTCCCAAATTTACCTCTGTGTATTCCACAGTTTCTGCTTAATAAACAGTTTTTTCACCTAACAACCACCATTTCACCCTGTGTCTAGTTCCGTTTATCCCCGTTTATCTCAACCAATATAATATGTTGTATTCTTCTGCTACTATTTTTGTGTAAATGATTTTTTCAATGCAGTTTATACACCGAAGTGCCAAAGAAACAGGTACAGGCATGCATATTCAAATACAGAGATATGTAAACAGACAAACAGCGCCATAGTAAGCAATGCATCTACTAAACAAGTGGCTGGCACAGATGTTAGATAAGTTACTGTCACTACAACGGCTGGTTATCAAGATTTAAGTGAGTTTGAACATGGTGTTATAGTCAGCGCAAGAGCAATGGGGCACAGTATCTCCGAGGTAGCGATGAAGTGGGGATTTTCCCGTACCACCACTTCACAAGTGTACTGTAAATATCAGGAATCCAGTAAAACATCAAATCTCCAACATTGCTGTGGCCATAAAAAGAACCTGTAAGAACAGCACCAACGACGACTGAAGAGAATCGTTCAATGTGACAGAAGTGCAACCCTTCCACAAATTGCTGCAGATTTCAATGCTGAACCATCAACAAGTGTCAGCCTGCAAAGCATTCAATGAAACATCATCAATATAGGTTTTTGGAGCTGAAGACCCACTCTTGTGCCCTTGATGACTGCACAATACAAAGCTTTATGCCTCACCTGGGCCCATCAGCACCAACATTGGACTGTAGATGACTGGAAACATGTTGCCTGGTTGGACGAGTCTCATTTCAAATTGTATCAAGTGGATGGACATGTATGGGTATGGAGACAACCTCATTAATCCATGGACCCTGCATATCAGCAGGGAACTGTTCAAGCTGGTGGAAGCTCTGTAATGGTGTGGGGCATGTGCAGTTGGAGTAATATGGCAGCCCTGATTCATTTAGATACGACTCCGCCAGGTGAAATGTACATAAGCATCCTGTCTGATCACCTGAATCCATTCATGATCATTGTGCATTGTGATGGACTTTGGCAATTCCAGTAGGACAATGCGACACCCGATACTTCCAGAACTGCTATAGAATGGGTCCAGGAGCATTCTTCTAAGTTTAAACACTTCCAATGGCTACCAAACTCCCCAGACAGGAACATTATTGAGCGTATCTAGGATGCCTCACAACGTGCTGTGCAGAAGACACCGCCACCCCTCGTACTCCTATTGATTTATGGACAGCCTTGCAGGATTCATGGTATCAATTCCCTGCGGCACTACTTCAGACATTCGTCGAGTCCATGCCATGTCATGTTGCGGCACTTCTGTGTGCTCAAGGGGGTCCTACACGATATTAGGCAAGTGTATCAGTTTCTTTGGCTCTTCAGTGTGAAAATATTTGCTAAGACTCCTGAAACTGGGGACCTCATTTGTGATCCATCCTCTTGTAAATAAAATTCATTACTGAACTGGAAGTAATTTTGATCTGTTATGAGCTTCAGTCATGTGTTTCATTAATCTGTTCACCAGGGAGTTGACTACAAGTTTTCATTTTCTGATCTATGATTTCTATCATTTCTGGTACTGGTATGGTGGAATACATGTTTTCTACATCAAATGAGAAGAGTGTTGCTGTAGTTGGGATTTTTATATCTTATTCGTTGTATTAGCTGTGTAGTATTTTAATGGTTCTATCTTCTTGTACCTTGAAATTTTCAGACAGTAATTTTAACATGTCCTGCAAGCCTGTAAGTGGGGGATTTTCTGAAATCCGGCATTGGCCTTACAGGAAGACACAGTTTGTGGATCTTTGGTTGGCTTCAGAGGACAGGTGCAGTGGGATTAATCTGTGTCAACTTTCTTGTATCTGTATTATCCACTATGACTATATTTTTCAGCGTGTTTTTTACTTTTGTCAGGAATCTGTTTGTTGGGTCTGATTTTAATTTTGCAATGTTATTTGTGAGAGGAAGTCTTGTGGTTCTTCACTGTATTGTTCTTTGTCTATAAGTACTATTGTGTTCCCCTTGTCTGCTTTCGAAATGATAACACTTTTATTTTGAAGTTTTTCCCTAAGTTTTCTGAGTTTTGCAGATTCTATGTTTTTGTTGATTTTGTATTGACGTGTTTTCATATTGGTTATTACATTAGGGATTTGTCGGTTTACTACTTTTCTAATTAGTCCAATATTGACACTGCTGTTTTCATTCCTATCTTCCCTTGTCACTACACTTTCTTCTTCTGTAATTAGATTTTCTATGTAAACTTCCTCTATTTCTGCATTTATATTGTATTTTTGTCCTTTCTCCAACAGTTTCTTTACTTTTTAAATGTATGTCCGTAAGGTTCACTGATCTTGGGTAGAATGTGTGTGTGTGTGTGTGTGTGTGTGTGTGTGTGTGTGTGTATAAAGTTATTGTGTTGTGACTGGAGATTTTTGAGTTACTAATATTTCTTCTATGAACTGTTTCCATTCTTTGGACAGCTGTTTTTGTGTGCCTTTCAACCTTGTTGACCAGATGGGAGAAAACTGCCAAATTATTAATGGTGTTTGCAAGCTGCAAATGTGTCTTAAATAACTCATAATTTACCTCTTATTTTGCAGAGTATACAGATCTGATTTTGTATTTTATGAACATTTTCTGAGCAGCTGTATCATTCCAAATCTCACTGAAGAGCCTTGATTAAAAAAGGCGAATCACGTCTGGGACAAATAAATTACAGTGCAGCAAGAAAAGGCAGTTTCTATTTACAAAACCAATATTTCTGTGCTTGCTGTGGAGGAAAGCCACGCAAACATGCTTGCTTGTAAACAACACTGCAGTTAACTACAAAATAATATTGAGAGTAAAGACAGAACTGGAACACAGCAGAAGCAGACACAGATAGGGTGAGAGACAAGTCGGGTGATAGACATAATGAAGCAAGTGCTAGACAATAACACAAAAGGTTATGTGACAGAATTTATGAAGGGACTCCTCAAACGATAATGGGTACATATGGAAATAGAATTAATGAAGGCAGTCCTTATATGATAAAAAATCAGTAATATAGCCAAGTGGGTCTTAGCAACCAGGGGAGCAAGAATGATGATTGGTTTGTGGGGTGCTCAACTGCACGGTCATCAGTGCCCATACAAATTCCCAATCTGTACACAGTTCAATTTAGTCATTTTCATGAATGATGAGGGCAACAAAAACACCCAATTCCTGGACAGAGAAAATCTCCAACCCAATCGGGCATTGAGCCCGGGACCCTGTGATCCAGACGTAATAAAGCTAGCCACTAGACTATGAGCTGCAGACAGGCAAGAATGAAAGACAGAAAGAAAGAACAAAAGACAGACACACAGAGAGAGAGAGAGAGAGAGAGAGAGAGAGAGAGCACTGCAACAGGAAGACAAACAGAGCTTGTGATGGGAGAGATGCAACATCATTTATCCAATTAAAGGCTTAGGATGCAGTCCTGTGCCTTTATGGAACAGCTTCACAACACCTCCACTCATCCTCTGTAAGATATATGAAGAGTAACACACCATGTAGCCAGTAAGATTTCGAAGCTATGTGATGCCAGGGATTGGTGCGGTTGGAGGGGAAAGTGAAACTAAACTCCAAAGTGGAGTATCCAGAAAGAGCCAGTCATCGGAGAACTGTCAAGACAGAGAAGTAGTTAGAAACATGTAGTTAGTCATCAGAATTGGAGAGTTGGAGAGGAGTCAGCTAAAACCCAAAACAGAAAGCTCCGAGATATTTAGTGAGCCATGGAATGTTTATCTACAGGACAGATTTGACGTTAGAAGCCATACGAGAGGGAGTGCTCATGCAGTTGACAAAAATATTGTCTCAATTGAGTTGAAACAGAATGTGACAGTGAAGTTATATGGTTGCATATAACAGGTCAAGGTGAAACCACGTTAACTGTTGGAAGTTTTTAATGGCCATTCAATTTTGCTGTGACATTTCTATAGGCATTCGCAGAATGTCTATGGTTGGTAGGGTGTAGATACCCAAATCAAGCAACTGTAGTTGGAGGTGACTTTAACCAACTGAGTATATATTGGGACGTCTATGGGTTCATTGCAAGAGCGGCCTGAGCTGGCGAGGTGAGCGCATCACTGCCGTTGCGCGCTATGCTTACTCGGCCGCTGAGAGCTCATGAAGAGGTTTCTGTACTGTGGGCGCTGCGGAGAGCAAATTGTCGTGCGTTGTTTTTACAACGCGTGCAGATTGTCGTGTTCCGTGCCTCGCAGCATGGGAAAGAAGGGTGCACAGAGGAAACCTGCCGCTACGAAGGGTCCTTCGGTTGTGCAACTCACTGAGTCTGCAGACCATGCAAGGAACTCCCGAGAAGACGAGTCGCGGCCTGTCCCCCCTTTGTACGTCAAGTGCAAAGGCGGGTGGACAGCGCTATTCAACACCATGACGAATTGCGCTCGGAACGAGGTGGTCTACGAGTCTGTCGATACAGACTCGCTGATCTGCGTTCGAGCTGCAAACATGGCCGACCACAGGGCGATCAAGGTCGCAGTGGGCGACCACATCGTCGACGCGCCGCCGGTGCGTGTGAAGGCACCTTCCGTAGGAAGGATGAAGACTACCAAGGCATTCCTCAGGGGGTTACCTTGGTGCCGTGATGAGGCAGCAATCCGGGAAGGGCTGCTGCGAGCCGGGTTTGGTAATGCAACTGCAAGGTTGCACAACCGGACCAACAGAAAGAGGGCGCCACTCTATGCCGTGACCGTGCAAACGGTCGGCGGCGGGAGCGACATCTTCGACTTGCGGAAGTTGCTGGGCTTCCCGGTTACGACAGAGGCTCTCCCGACCGCCATGGACCCTCAGCCCCAGTGCTTCAGGTGCCAGGGCGAGGGCCATGTTGTGAAGTATTGCCGCAAGACGGCGCGGTGCGTCAAGTGCTCAGGCGAGCACGACAGCCGTGCCTGCGACCACGGCTGCAATGTTCTGCCGACTTGTGTCCGGGGTGGCGGCCCGCACGTCGACAGTTGGTGCGGTTGTGCGGCTTTCTCAAACCGCCACTGCGCCGAGGACGGCGATGCGGCCGCGGCCGCACCGGCGCAGCGGCAGAAGCGAAGACGACGTCGGAAACGGCATAGTGTGCAGAACAGCCCGGCGCAGCTGAGGGACGGCACAGTAGCAGATCCACCTGCCAGGGGCAGGGACGACTGCTCGGATACGGGTAGCCAGGACGCAGCTCGCTCTCCCGTGAAGAGATGTGACCTCGAACTCAGCACCGCCGTGAAGGAGGCCACAGCAGCCCTCAAAGCCGTCATGGCGGCGGAGAGGGCTGCCTTCACAGCCGCCATGGCTGCAGAGAAGGAAGAGGCCTTGAGGCAACTGTGAGCAGTCTTCGCCCAAGGCCTCAGCGGAGTCGTACCTGCGAACACTCCTGCGACCTCGCAGAAGGACGTTCGCGCGCCTATCCCAGCGGTCGCCCCAGCAGCACTGCAGGTGAAGGGTGCAAGGAGGAAAACCACCGCCCCAGCGGAACCGGTGGCGACGCCGACCGCTGTGGGAGCGGCCCCTCCAAGGGACCGAGAAGATAGAAAGGCAGCCCTCATCACGCAAGCGCGAGCGAACGGCGTGCACTTCTCCGACGCTCAAGCGGCGCAGCTCACTGAACATGCGGAGCTGCTCGAAGCTACACTGCAGAAGTCCTGCGCCGTGCAGTAGAGGAGGATGCTGAATGGTAGCCGATCGCCGCTGTTCTGCACCAGCCTGATGAAGCTGCATCAAGTCACCGACGACAAGGCGCAGCAGAGGGCCTAACAGCAACGCAAGCGTTGCCACGCCAAACTCTTATGTTACAGGGAGGAAGCCACTGCGGCCGGCCAGGAGACTACAAACAAGCCCAGCCACAGCACCCAGACTGACCCAGCTAATGACCACGCAGCACATAGGTAATTATACACGATACCTCACGCTAACCTTACCTCACCTTGCATGCTCTGTCGCAGCTAGCAAGCCGCTACTGCCCTTACTACCCGTCCTACTGTCGCAGAGGTTTTTTTCCCTTGGCGCTGGCCTTGGCACTTTTTTCCTCTGCCCTTACAACCGCTACCCATCAATCGCTTTCGTCCACTTCTATCTCCTGATGGACCATGTTAATGAGTAATCTTACCCAGACGCATCTATAACATCACAGCCCGCATCCTGTGACGCCTGATTCAAAAACTAACATGTTTACGGAGGTGACAGTAGAACTTTTGGTTTGGTCCCCACGTTGGTGTGGGCGTGGAGGGGCCCCATCCTTTAAAAGGGTTCATTGCAGGGGAGTGCAGACAGCAAGTCTTGCAAAGTACTTTTGAAGATGTTTTCCAAAAACTGTCTCAAGCAGTTAGTTTGGCAGCCCACATGCAATGGAAATATCTTAGGCCCTGTAGCTACACACATGCTGGACCTTATCGATGGTGTCAGTATAGAGATGGGGATTAATGATCGTGACATCATAGCAACTATGATTATGGAAGTTAATAAATCAGTCAAGAAGGCTATGAGAGAGTTTCTGCTATAAAGAGCAGACAAGCAGTTGATAGCATCTCACTTAGACAATTAAGTGGAATCATTTAGTTCTAGGATGATGAACATAGAGGGATTATGGGCAAAGTTTAAGCAGATTCTAGATCATGGTCTGGAGAGTTATGCACCTAGTAATTGGATAAAGGATGGAAAAGATCCACTGTGGTTTAACAAAGACATTAGGAAGATTCTGAGGAAGCAGATGCCATTGCACTCTGGGTTCACAAGACAACACACAAATGATGACACGCAAAGGTTAGCACAGAGTCATGCATCTGTCAAAAGATCTAGATGCAAAGCATACAACAACTAGCACCATCACACCTTAGCAAAGGATCTGGCAGAGAATCCAAAAAAATCCTGGTCAATAAGCAGGTCTAAGGTTGCCGTCCAGTCACTTACTCATCAGTCTGGTGTGGCAGTTGAAGATGAGAAAACGAAAGCCAAAGTTTTAAATTCCACATTTAAGAAATCATTCACACATGAGAATTACAAGAACATATTGTCATTTGACCATCGCACACACTCCTGTATGGATGACATTGTAATAAGCATCCCTGGTGTAGAGAAACAACTGAAAGAGGTGAAAATAAATAAGCCGCCAGATCTGGATGGAATCCCAATTGGATTTTACAAAGGGTACTCTATGGCATAGGCCCCTTACTTAGTTTACATCGCAAATCTCTCACCCAGCACAAAGTCCTAAGCAAATGGAAAAAAGTGCAGGTGACTCCTGTATATAAGAAGGGTAAAACACCAGACCTGCAAAATCACAGACCAATATCCTAACATGAGTTTGCTACAGCATTCTAGAATATATTCCGAGTTTGAATACAATAAATTCCCTTTTCTCACATCATGTACTGCAAACTCTGAATAAAGGACAACAGGCAGATTCCTAAATTTCTGAAATGCATCTGACATGGTGCCCCACTGCAGACTGTTAACAAAGGTACAAGCATGCAGAATATGTTCAGAGATATGACAGTGACTCTAAGACTTCTTAAGTAACAGAACCCAGTATGTTGTCCTCAACAGTAAGGCAAGGGTATCGTCAGGAGTGCCCCACGGAATTGTGACAGGAACACTATTATTTTTTATATACATAAATGATCTGGCAGACAGGATGGGCAGCACGCTGATGATGCTGCAGTGTACAGCAATTTGTTGAAGATGAGTGATTGCATGATGATAAAAGATGACTCAGATGAAACTTCTAGTTAGTGTGAAGAATGGATGCTGGCTCCAAATGTAAGTTAATGTAGATAAGTAGGGAAAACAAACCCATAATGTTCAGATACAGCATTAGTAGTGTCCTCCTTGAAACAGTTACATGGTTTAAACACTTGGGCATAATGTTGCAAAGCAATATTAAATGGAACAAGCATGTGAGGATTATCAGAGAGACTGCAAATGGTCAACTTCAGTTCTTTTGGGAGAATTTTAGGACTGTACTGTGACCTATTCTCAAGCACTCTCAAGTGTTTGGGATCCACACCCGGTCAGATTCATTGATGACATTGAAGCAATTCAGAGACGGGCTGCCAGATTTGTTACCAGAGCGTTTGAACAAAATGCAAGTTTTGTGGAGATGCTTTGGAAACTCAAATAGGAATCCCTGGAGGGAAGATGACAATCTTTTTGAGGAACACTACTGAGAAAATTAAGAGAACCCACACTTGAAGCTGACTGCAGAATGATCCTGCTACTGCGAACATACATAATTCATAAGGACAACGAAGATACAATTCGAGAAATTAAGGCTCATATTGAGGCATATAAAGTCATTTTTCTCTCCCTCCCTCCCTCCCTCTCTCTCTCTCTCTCTCTCTCTCTCTCTGAGTGGATCTGGAAAGGAAAAGTCTAGTAGTACATGGTACCCTCTGACATGCATCATACATTATCTTGTGGAGTATGTATGTAGATGTAGCTGTACAGAGATGTAATCAGAGTTGTTGGCAAGTAGACAGTATGAGTTGGACGTGAGAAGTTGTAACAGACGGAGGCAGCAAGAGTGTTAAGCTGGAGTTGCCAGGAAGACATTAGACAGCTGCAAGGGTTCTGAGCAGAAAGAGTGATGGTAAACAGTTACTGTCTTGAAGTAAGTACTTGGCTTCTTACAAGTTAATAATATCTCCTGAACTATTTATTATCCCCACCATCCGATTTCTATGTACCTGAAGGAATTTACATCAGACAACTTACTTCAGTCAGTTGACTTAACACTCTTTAGTAAGAAGCTCTGTCATGCAATCCCTTGTAAAACACTCACTCAGGACATGACCGGATGTTTAAGGCACACATGCACAAAAAATGGCATCTCCCTATTAACTGACACGGTCTGGCTGAAATTTTGCCCAAGTACCGGCCTGTACATTGTTTGACCAGCTGAATGCAGCATAGCAAGCCCAGAGCACACTCCCATTTCACCATGTGGGCTCCCAGGCTTGAGCTCGAACCTTCTGCCAGACCTAAGTGGACTTGTAGCGACATAACAGGCAATAAAGGGTGCCACGGCTTTTCAATATTGCAACCACTAAGGAGTAGATGTCTGACTAGCAAAACCAGCAATGACTATGACAATAACAGAAACATGTATCCTCATATCAGTACCCTGGGAAACTTAGCAGCCACAATGGCGCTGTCCCTTATACACCGATGTCCCAACTGCAGCACTGTAAGACCCCAGTTTCAATGACAAGGACCTTCAAGGTTCATCAATGAAGAGTGGGGTGTACCTGGAGACAATTTCTGTCATCCACCAAAACCCTCCCTGCATTCACCACATATGGAAAGGACATACTGTTCTCACCATTCCCACCCCACTGACGAACTCTGACACGGAGAGGCCACTACCTTTCTTGAACACTGACACCAACATACTACAAGATGCTGTGGCAGAACTCCTGGTGTGATGCTTAATTTTTCATATCTGTCACATCATCATCTCAGCCAGTTTCAGCTCTATGGTCCAATTACAGGGTGGAGGGGTTCAGTAACAGCAGATTATTCTGACACTGAGTAAGGAAAAAACCTTCTAGCAATGAAAATGCTCTCTAATCGGCTCTGGGCAGTGCTCCAAACAATGATGTTATACAGACAGGTATTAAATATCTGGCTATAAATGTCAGGACCACAAGAGGACATTCACTTGTGTATGAAGGCAAATGAGATACGACATTTCTTAAAAATGTAGCTTCGACAGGAGGATGGAAGCTTATGTTCCATCCAGCCACTGTGATAGAGGTTTTCCTAAATTACTAAAGGCAAATACTGTGATGGTTCTTCCAAGGTCACAACCAACCACCAGTTCTCTCCTCAAATAATCAGAAACCTACCAGGGACTTGTCAAATACATGCCATGCAGAATTGCTGCTGTATTGTGTTCCATGCTAAACAGCATGGTGGTCATAATATTTTGGTGCATCAGTGTATGTCTGCTTATATGACTTAAATTTCTCTTTGTATAAGCTGACAATTAATATTATTCTCAAATGGCCCTTGAACAAATAAACTGCTGCTGCTGCTCCTGAAACAGCAACCCTTTTATTTCATAGAGTTTATTCCAAATCAGTCACCATTGCAATACCAATATTTTTTGGCGACTAGTTCTGAACTGGCTGGTTCATTCTCAAGTCTGTCCAACTGGACCTGCACTGAAAGTGCTGGATTTTAATGACAACTATCTAAAATTGGCAAAACATGCATAAAACAGTAATATGTACATATGCTCACGATACCAGTCAAACTGCGTGGTCATAAGTGCCTGTACAAAGTACCAATTCTTACACACAGTCCCATTCTTACACACAGTCCCATTCTTACACACAGTCCCATTCTTACACACAGTCCCATTCTTACACACAGTCCCATTCTTACACACAGTCCCATTCTTACACACAGTCCCATTCTTACACACAGTCCAATTCTTACAGTAGGAGGAGGAGGAGATTCCTGTTTAACGTCCCGTCGACAACGGGGACATTAGAGACGGAGCACAAGCTCGGGTTAGGGAAGGATTGGGAAGGAAATCGGCTGTGCTTTTTCAAAGAAACCATCCCGGCATTTGCCTGAAACGATTTAGGGAAATCACGGAAAACCTAAATCAGGATGGTTGGAGACGGGATTGAACCGTCGTCCTCCCGAATGCGAGTCCAGTGTGCTAATCACTGCACCACCTCGCTCGGTAGGGATTAGAGAAGGATGGGGAAGGATATCGGCCGTGCCCTTTCTAAGGAACCATCCCAGCATTTGCCTGAAGCGATTTAGGGAAATCACGGAAAACCCGAATCAGGATGGCCGGAAGCGGGATTGAACAGTCGTCCTCCCGAATGCCAATTCTTAACCACAGTCCAATTCTTTCTTACACACAGTCCAATTCTTTCTTACACACAGTCCAATTCTTTCTTACACACAGTCCAATTCTTACACACAGACCAATTCTTACAGTAGGAGGAGGAGGAGATTCCTGTTTAACGTCCCGTCGACAATGAGGTCATTAGAGACGGAGCACAAGCTCGGATTAGAGAAGATGGTGGTGGGTAGTGTTTAACGTCCCGTCGACAACGGGGTCATTAGAGGCGGAGCACAAGCTCGGGTTACGGAAGGATTGGGAGGGAAATCGGCCGTGCCTTTTCAAAGAAACCATCCCGGCATTTGCCTGAAATGATTTAGGGAAATCACGGAAAACCTAAAGCAGGATGGCTGGAGACAGGATTGAACCGTCGTCCTCCTGAATGCGAGTCCAGTGTGCTAACCACTGCGCCACCTCGCTCGGTAGGGATTAGAGAAGGATGGGGAAGGATATCGGCCGTGCCCTTTCTAAGGAACCATCCCAGCATTTGCCTGAAGCGATTTAGGGAAATCACGGAAAACCCGAATCAGGATGGCCGGAAGCGGGATTGAACCGTCGTCCTCCCGAATGCCAATTCTTAACCACAGTCCAATTCTTTCTTACACACAGTCCAATTCTTTCTTACACACAGTCCAATTCTTTCTTACACACAGTCCAATTCTTACACACAGACCAATTCTTACAGTAGGAGGAGGAGGAGATTCCTGTTTAACGTCCCGTCGACAATGAGGTCATTAGAGACGGAGCACAAGCTCGGATTAGAGAAGATGGTGGTGGGTAGTGTTTAACGTCCCGTCGACAACGGGGTCATTAGAGGCGGAGCACAAGCTCGGGTTACGGAAGGATTGGGAGGGAAATCGGCCGTGCCTTTTCAAAGAAACCATCCCGGCATTTGCCTGAAATGATTTAGGGAAATCACGGAAAACCTAAAGCAGGATGGCTGGAGACAGGATTGAACCGTCGTCCTCCTGAATGCGAGTCCAGTGTGCTAACCACTGCGCCAACTCGCTCGGTAGGGATTAGAGAAGGATGGGGAAGGATATCGGCCGTGCCCTTTCTAAGGAACCATCCCAGCATTTGCTTGAAGCGATTTAGGGAAATCACGGAAAACCTGAATCAGGATGGCCGGATGCGGGGTTGAACCGTCGTCCTCCCGAATGCCAATTCGTACGCACAGTCCAATTCGTACGCACAGTCCAATTCGTACGCACAGTCCAATTCGTACGCACAGTCCAATTCGTACGCACAGTCCAATTCGTACGCACAGTCCAATTCGTACGCACAGTCCAATTCGTACGCACAGTCCAATTCGTATGCACAGTCCAATTCGTACGCACAGTCCAATCCAGCCAGTGTCACGAATCATGACGATGCTGCTGCTGCTGCTGCTGCTGATGATGATGATATGAAGAGGACAACACAAACACCCAGTCCCCAGACAAAGAAAATCCTCAACCTGGCCGGGAATCAAACCAAGTTGCCATAAAGATATATGATACGGCGCACGCTGCTAACCTGTGATCTTTTTCAGAGCGCGCACTGTAATCGATTATAGTTTGCTGTCTTGGTGTGGGTGGCACTACGGTGGCGATTTGCTATGACATTGCCGGCGTGTGTTTGCTGTGGCCGGCGGAAAGCAAGATGGTAGTTGGTTTTCCGGGGATTGTCCCGAACGTGAAGTTCGCTCTGCCTGACCGGCTAGTGACTAGCGCTAAGGTTGTTGTGCCTCGCTATATCAGCAGGGTGTTCTGGGGCGGAGGCAACTCGCCGCTGTGCTTGCCATGCAGTGGTGATTAATTCGAGTCGGCGTACTTGTTCTTCCTGCCTGTCTGATGTGGAGGTCCGGTGGGGTCCTGTGATACTCTGGCCCGGAGACAACTAGCTGCGTTCATGTATGGTACATTTGGCAGTCAATGTGTTAGGTAAAGTCTGCCTAAGAAGGGCGGTTTTGTACAGTATATCCATAATGAATTACTGCTGCTTAGTGTATGTGGTATGTTCCGTATTTTTTTTTTTTTACTGTGTTATTATTAACTTGGTGGAATAGTAGCGTTTGGTGTTGTTAAGGCACTTCTAAGACTGTGGTTTGACTATTCATGTGCGCTTGGCTTTTATTGTTTCGTTTTAGGAAGCGAGACTTGTTTGAGATTTGTGTGTGTTGGCTTCCGGCACTTATTAAGAGCGCCCGAGTTAACAGCGCTGTGGTTATCAAGTGCTGTCGGGATGTTATACTGTATTTTTGAATTTTATCTTGTGTTGATATTATCTGTCGTGTGTTACGGAACATAACCAAGGTGCGTAAGTGAAGGGTAGTTGTGGGAGGCATGTCGTGGAGCTCTCAGCGGTTTATTTCAAGGACCGTTTCTAGTGAGAAGGCTCCGAAATGTTGAGAGCTCGCTGGTCTGTGATTGCGTTGGGAGTTGCCCTCGCCCTTTGGTTGTATCAAATTATTATATGTTGTTATATTTATTGATTGTGTGTTGCGTTTCTTTCATTTTATGGTGCCAAGCACCATTATCTTTCTCAAAGTTTTTTATATAAATCATTTTAAATTGTAATGCCAAGTTAACTTATTATTGGATTTTGTCTTTTGGATAAACTCTAAAAGCACTATTGTAAAAGGTTCTTGATTTTATGGTGGCAAGCCGCTGATATTGTTTTTAAAGCTCACTCTTTAACATTTGTTAAGATTTGTAAGTTGTATGAATTTGTTGTTATTTAAAAGTGTTTAGTATTGGCAATTTAATAAATTGTGTACAGAGTCTGCTGTTTGGATATTATTGGGTGGAAGTCATTGATTTCAATATATGTACTGCAACTGTGACAGATTTCTAATAAACTCTTCATGGAGTAACATATCCTTCCAAGTTTCCCCTTAAGGCGAATTGATATTTCCAAACATTGACATAACCTACCATTTAAGCACCAGTTTTATTGTTTGCTTTCAAACAAGTCCACAAGCATGGTGGCTCACAGAATATCAAACCACAAATCCAAAGTTCGTATATTTTTCTGGTGCTTAGTATTACTTTCACCTACTGGAAGGCTTGCACAAGACAGGTTACATTCCCACTGCTGTTGCGATTTCACATTAAACTATAGAAGCCCTTATTAACAGTTCACAGGATATTGCAAGCCAAGGACATAACTCTTAGAATGAACCTTTAAGTTCATAACCGCTTTACCTTTACTTAGGATTAACACAGATAATTGAATTTATGTAATCAATAAAAAGAAATGATCTCCACAAATTTCAGCACTGAAGAGTATTAATAGTTAGCCCAGTATGAATTAAGGCTGTATACAGGAAGTGGTATCCAATTTTACAGTACACACTGTATCACTAGAAAGAAGTCACCTCTGAAGAAGCTACCCGACAGACAACAATGAAAACATTACATTAACAGTTTTTACTGCTACTGAAAAAACGTACATCCGAGACACATACTACACTATAAACATTTTTCTTCTTTTTCAAAACTGAGTTAAATTGTCCTTTTTTATGTAAAGTTAACAAAACAACCAAATATACATACGAAACAAAGCATTAGAAATATATATGCAGAACAAAAGATAGCAGTACATACCTTCTCATTTAGATGCTCGTCACCGATGCAGTAGAAAAATATCTGAAGCCTCTGTGGTAAACATTCATCCAACATTGAGAAAACATTCACTGGAGCAGTTTCACAATCTGGTACCACAATTACCTGGATATTTTCATGAAGTAATGGGTGACATATTTCAATAACAGTCATTGTTTTAAGGCTGTCCACCTAAATAAATAAACAAAAGGCATCAGAAACAAAGCCACTATAAAACTTAATATGTAAATGACGATAGTCCATCTCCTTTCACCAAATGGGCAAGTCAACTAACATGGTTCAGGAAAGGAAAACATATTGAAACCTAATTGAATTTTTCACACTGTAGCAAAGCGTGCATTTGTATGATACTTCCTGGGGGGGGAGTGAGCTTGGGGGGGGAGTGAGCTTGCGGGGGGGGGGTTGCGGGTAGGGGGAGAGGGAGTGGGGGGGGGCGGAGAGGGAGGGGGGGGGCGGAGAGGGAGTGGGGGGGGCGGAGAGGGAGTGGTGGGGGGAGTGGTGGGGAGAGGGAGTGGAGGGGCGGAGAGGGAGTGGGGGGGGGGGGGGCGGAGAGGGAGGTGGGGGGGCGGAGAGGGAGTGGAGGGGCGGAGAGGGAGTGGGGGGGGCGGAGAGGGAGTGGGGGGGGGCGGAGAGGGCGTGCGGGGGGGCGGAGAGGGCGTGCGGGGGGGCGGAGAGGGCGTGCGGGGGGCGGGGGGGGGCGGGGGAGAGAGGCGTGCGGGGGGGCGGGGGGGCGGGGGGAGAGGGGGGGCGGGGGGGCGGGGGGAGAGGGCGTGCGGGGGGGGCGGGGGGGCGGGGGGGAGAGGGCGTGCGGGGGGGGCGGGGGGGGAGAGGGCGTGCGGGGGGGGAGAGGGCGTGCGGGGGGGGAGAGGGGCGTGCGGGGGGGGGAGAGGGCGTGCGGGGGGGAGAGGGCGTGCGGGGGGGAGAGGGCGTGCAGGGGGGAGAGGGCGTGCAGGGGAGGGGGGGCGTACGGGGGGGGCGAAGGCGTGCGGGGAGGGCGTGCGGGGGGGGCGTGCGGGGGGGGCGTGCGGGGGGGGGCGTGCGGGGGGGCGTACGGGGGGGCGTGCGGCGGGGGGGGGAGGGCGTGCGGGGGGGCGTGCGGCGGGGGGGAGGGCGTGCGGGGGGGCGTGCGGGGGGGCGAGCGGGGGGGGCGAGCGGGGGGGGGGGGCGAGCGGGGGGTGGGCGAGCGGGGGGGGGGCGTGCGGGGGGGGGGGGCGTGCGGGGGGGGGGGGGGGGGGGGGCGTGCGGGGGGGCGGGGGGGGGGGGTGCTGGGGGACGGGGGGGCGTGCGGGGGGGGCGTGTGGGGGGCGGGGGAGGGCGTGCGGGGGGGGAGAGGGCGTGCGGGGGGGGAGAGGGCGTGCGGGGGGGGAGAGGGCGTGCGGGGGGGGAGAGGGCGTGCGGGGGGGGAGAGGGCGTGCGGGGGGGAGAGGGCGTGCGGGGGGGAGAGGGCGTGCGGGTGGTGTGGCGGGGGGCGTGCGGGGGGGGGGGGGGGGGCGGTGGCGTGCGGGGGGGGGGGGGGGGGGGCGTGGGGGGGGGGCGTGCGGGGGGGGCGTCCGGGGGGGGGGGGGGGCGTCCGTGGGGCGTGCGGGGGGTGGGGGGCGTGCGGGGGGTTCGGGGGGGCGGGGGAGGGCGTGCGGGGGGGAGGGCGTGCGAGGGGGGGCGTGCGAGGGGGGGCGTGCGGGGGGGGTCGGGGGGGCGGGTGGGCGTGCGAGGGGGGGCGTGCGGGGGGGGCGGGGGGGCGTGAGGGGGGGCGTGCGGGGAGGGGGGGGCGGGGGGGTCGTGCGGGGGGGCGGGCGTGTGGGGGGGGAGGGCGTGCGGGGGGAGAGGGCGTGCGGGGGGGAGAGGGCGTGCGGGGGGTGGGCGTGCGGGGGGTGGGCGTGCGGGGGGGGGCGTGCGGGGGGGGGGCGTGCGGGGGGGGGCGTGCGGGGTGGGCGTGCGGGGGGGGGGGGGCGTGCTGGGGGGGGCGTGCGGGGGGGGGGGCTGCGGGGGGGGGGGGGGGGGGGGTGAGAGGGCGTGCAGGGGGTGAGAGGGCGTGCAGGGGGGAGGAGGGCGTGCAGGGGGGGAGAGGGCGTGCAGGGGGGGAGAGGGCGTGCAGGGGGGGAGAGGGCGTGCAGGGGGGGAGAGGGCGTGCAGGGGGGGAGAGGGCGTGCAGGGGGGGAGAGGGCGTGCAGGGGGGGAGAGGGCGTGCAGGGGGGAGAGGGCGTGCAGGGGGGGAGAGGGCGTGCAGGGGGGAGAGGGCGTGCAGGGGGGGAGAGGGCGTGCAGGGGGGGAGAGGGCGTGCAGGGGGGGAGAGGGCGTGCAGGGGGGGAGAGGGCGTGCAGGGGGGGAGAGGGCGTGCAGGGGGGGAGAGGGCGTGCAGGGGGGGGAGAGGGCGTGCAGGGGGGGGGGAGGGCGTGCAGGGGGGGGAGGGCGTGCAGGGGCGGGGGGAGGGCGTGCAGGGGCGGGGGGAGGGCGTGCAGGGGCGGGGGGAGGGCGTGCAGGGGGGGGGAGGGCGTGCAGGGGGGGGAGGGCGTGCAGGGGGGGGAGGGCGTGCAGGGGGGGAGAGGGCGTGCAGGCGGGGGAGGGCGTGCAGGGGGGGGAGGGCGTGCAGGTGGGGGGAGGGCGTGCAGGGGGGAGGGCGTGCAGGTGGGGGGAGGGCGTGCAGGGGGGCGGGGCGTGCAGGGGGGCGGGGCGTGCAGGGGGGGAGAGGGCGTGCAGGGGGGGGGGGGGAGAGGGCGTGCAGGGGGGGGGGGGAGAGGGCGTGCAGGTGCGGGGGGAGAGGGCGTGCAGGGGGGGGGAGAGGGCGTGCAGGTGCGGGGGGAGAGGGCGTGCAGGGGGGGTGGAGAGGGCGTGCAGGGGGGGTGGAGAGGGCGTGCAGGGGGGGGGGAGAGGGCGTGCAGGGGGGGGGGGGGAGAGGGCGTGCAGGGGGGGGGGGCGTGCAGGGGGGGGAGAGGGCGTGCAGGGGGGGAGAGGGCGTGCAGGGGGGGGGGGAGGGCGTGCAGGGGGGGGGAGGGCGTGCAGGGGGGGAGAGGGCGTGCAGGGGGGGAGAGGGCGTGCAGGGGGGGAGAGGGCGTGCAGGGGGGGAGAGGGCGTGCAGGGGGGGTGGGAGAGGGCGTGCAGGGGTGGTGGGAGAGGGCGTGCAGGGGGGGGAGAGGGCGTGCAGGGGGGGGGGAGAGGGCGTGCAGGGGGGGGGGGGGGGGGGGAGAGGGCGTGCAGGGGGGGGGAGAGGGCGTGCGGGGGGGAGAGGGCGTGCGGGGGGGAGAGGGCGTGCGGGGGGGAGAGGGCGTGCGGGGGGGAGAGGGCGTGCGGGGGGGAGAGGGCGTGCGGGGGGGAGAGGGCGTGCGGGGGGGAGAGGGCGTGCGGGGGGGAGAGGGCGTGCGGGGGGGAGAGGGCGTGCGGGGGGGAGAGGGCGTGCGGGGGGGAGAGGGCGTGCGGGGGGGTGAGGGCGTGCGGGGGGGAGAGGGCGTGCGGGGTTAGGGGGGAGAGGGCGTGCGGGGGGGAGAGGGCGTGCGGGGTTAGGGAGGAGAGGGCGTGCGGGGTGAGGGGGGAGAGGGCGTGCGGGGTGAGGGGGGAGAGGGCGTGCGGGGTGAGGGGGGAGAGGGCGTGCGGGGTGAGGGGGGAGAGGGCGTGCGGGGTGAGGGGGGAGAGGGCGTGCGGGGAGAGGGCGTGCGGGGTGAGGGTGGAGAGGGCGTGCGGGGTGAGGGTGGAGAGGGCGTGCGGGGTGAGGGGGGAGAGGGCGTGCGGGGTGAGGGGGGAGAGGGCGTGCGGGGTGAGGGGGGAGAGGGCGTGCGGGGTGAGGGGGGAGAGGGCGTGCGGGGTGAGGGGGGAGAGGGCGTGCGGGGTGAGGGGGGAGAGGGCGTGCGGGGTGAGGGGGGAGAGGGCGTGCGGGGTGAGGGGGGAGAGGGCGTGCGGGGTGAGGGGGGAGAGGGCGTGCGGGGTGAGGGGGGAGAGGGCGTGCGGGGTGAGGGGGGAGAGGGCGTGCGGGGTGAGGGGGGAGAGGGCGTGCGGGGTGAGGGGGGAGAGGGCGTGCGGGGTGAGGGGGGAGAGGGCGTGCGGGGTGAGGGGGGAGAGGGCGTGCGGGGTGAGGGGGGAGAGGGCGTGCGGGGTGAGGGGGGAGAGGGCGTGCGGGGTGAGGGGGGAGAGGGCGTGCGGGGTGAGGGGGGAGAGGGCGTGCGGGGTGAGGGGGGAGAGGGCGTGCGGGGTGAGGGGGGAGAGGGCGTGCGGGGTGAGGGGGGAGAGGGCGTGCGGGGTGAGGGGGGAGAGGGCGTGCGGGGTGAGGGGGGAGAGGGCGTGCGGGGTGAGGGGGGAGAGGGCGTGCGGGGTGAGGGGGGAGAGGGCGTGCGGGGTGAGGGGGGAGAGGGCGTGCGGGGTGAGGGGGGAGAGGGCGTGCGGGGTGAGGGGGGAGAGGGCGTGCGGGGTGAGGGGGGAGAGGGCGTGCGGGGTGAGGGGGGAGAGGGCGTGCGGGGTGAGGGGGGAGAGGGCGTGCGGGGTGAGGGGGGAGAGGGCGTGAGGGGTGAGGGGGGAGAGGGCGTGCGGGGTGAGGGGGGAGAGGGCGTGCGGGGTGAGGGGGGAGAGGGCGTGCGGGGTGAGGGGGGAGAGGGCGTGCGGGGTGAGGGGGGAGAGGGCGTGCGGGGTGAGGGGGGAGAGGGCGTGCGGGGTGAGGGGGGAGAGGGCGTGCGGGGTGAGGGGGGAGAGGGCGTGCGGGGTGAGGGGGGAGAGGGCGTGCGGGGTGAGGGGGGAGAGGGCGTGCGGGGTGAGGGGGGAGAGGGCGTGCGGGGTGAGGGGGGAGAGGGCGTGCGGGGTGAGGGGGGAGAGGGCGTGCGGGGTGAGGGCGTGCGGGGTGAGGGGGGAGAGGGCGTGCGGGGTGAGGGGGGAGAGGGCGTGCGGGGTGAGGGGGGAGAGGGCGTGCGGGGTGAGGGGGGAGAGGGCGTGCGGGGTGAGGGGGGAGAGGGCGTGCGGGGTGAGGGGGGAGAGGGCGTGCGGGGTGAGGGGGGAGAGGGCGTGCGGGGTGAGGGGGGAGAGGGCGTGCGGGGTGAGGGGGGAGAGGGCGTGCGGGGTGAGGGGGGAGAGGGCGTGCGGGGTGAGGGGGGAGAGGGCGTGCGGGGTGAGGGGGGAGAGGGCGTGCGGGGTGAGGGGGGAGAGGGCGTGCGGGGTGAGGGGGGAGAGGGCGTGCGGGGTGAGGGGGGAGAGGGCGTGCGGGGTGAGGGGGGAGAGGGCGTGCGGGGTGAGGGGGGAGAGGGCGTGCGGGGTGAGGGGGGAGAGGGCGTGCGGGGTGAGGGGGGAGAGGGCGTGCGGGGTGAGGGGGGAGAGGGCGTGCGGGGTGAGGGGGGAGAGGGCGTGCGGGGGGGAGAGGGCGTGCGGGGGGGAGAGGGCGTGCGGGGGGGAGAGGGCGTGCGGGGGGGAGAGGGCGTGCGGGGGGGAGAGGGCGTGCGGGGTGAGGGGGGAGAGGGCAGCAACTCCGTAAGATAAATGACACTGTCACTAAAAAACTCTAATTTATTTTAAATTATTTAAACCTGGTCCATCCATTAGTAGCAATATGTGACAACATACATTATCTTATCGTAAGTATCCAGCACCCATCAGTGGAAATTAATATGGGGAGTGTGTGCCCTTCACCTTTGTGATGGCGTGAACTCTGGTAGACACACTTTATTGAGTTGTCGGTATGTGTGTGGAGGAATAGCATCCCATTCTTACTGAAGAGGCAGAGGAAGGAAAGAAAATTTGTGTTTAATATCCCATCAACATGAGGACATTAGAGACAAGCACAGCTCGGATTGTTTTAAGACTGGGGAAGGAAACTGGCCACATCATTTCAAAGATACTATCTGTATTTGCCTGGAGCAATTTAGGAAAATCACAAAAATCTGAATCAGTATGAGTGGATGCAAAATTGAATTTTCATCCTCCCAAATGCAAGTAGAGTGTGGTAACCATTGATCCACCCCGCTCCACCTCAAGAACCAAAACCAGAGAAGTCAAAGTTCCAAGTCATCCTAAAGATGTTCTACTGAGTTTGGGCAATGGCTCTGGGCAGGCCAGTCCATTTCAGGAATGTTACTGTCCCCAAATCATTGCCTCACAAATGCCACTTTATACCAGGGAGCACTGTCATGCTGGTAATATCATCGTCTCTGAACTGTTCCTGTACTGAACACAGTACACAATGCAGTACAAGGTATTCATATCTTTCAGCATTTAGCATTTTCACCAGCGCAACACAAGGACCACATCCTAACCATGAAAAGTACCCCCGTATTGTTAAATTACACCCCCACCTTCTACACTTGATGGCAGGTAACATTCTCCAGGCATTCGCCAAACCCACACCGTCCCATGTGATTGCCACAGAGTATGGCGTGATTCATCACTCCAAAGCACTCATTTTCGGTCGTTCAATGTAGAGTAGTACTGATCTTTACACTACCTCAAGCATCACTTAAGCACTGACAACAGAAATGTGTGGGTTTTGAGGAGCTTTTTGACCATGGTGCTTCATTCTTTTTAACTCCTTATAATGAGTCATTGTGTTAACTGGACTGCAGGTAGCACTTAGGAACTCTTAAGTGATTCTGTACACAGTTTTCATGTGATTTTCTACAACCACCCTCCGTAATGCTCAACGGACCCTGTGTATCAGTAGATGAGGTCTGCCTGGTCTTGGTTTAGCTGTGATTGTTCATGTTTTCACTTCACTGTCACATCACCAATAGTTGACAGTTTTAGAAAGGTTTAAATGTCCCTGATGAACCAGTTACTCCGATGACATCCAATGATTAGTCCATTTTTAAAGTCACCAAGGTCTCCTGATTGACTCATTCTGCTGTTACTGCTTTTCTACTGGCAATACAATACTCCCCCAGCCTCCTTTCATACTGGCAGGTCTGCATACTATGAGATCTAGTGGTCAATTCTTCATTACATTAGGGTATCTAGATACTCTTGATTAGATAATGTATTAACACCACACCTCACATGTTAATATTTTTTTCTCTACTGGATGGATTTAAGTTGTACAGTGCTGGATGTTTCAAAGGGTGATCAAACAGCAGGAAAGCAATAAGGTGACAAGGAAACAATTATGTATGTACGCAAAGTCCCCAGATATGGGATGCTTACCTTTTCATTTTCTGGTTTTTTAAAATAGTTTTCAGGTACAGATAACCATCCACTTCTGAGCTCTTGCCTTTCTGCATTATTTGATTCTGGCAATGAAGTTGTGTATGCTCGTTTGCTATGACCATACCGTACCAAAATCCACCTCCATAAGTTGCTGCAGAAAGGCAGGAGAGGTTCACCCAAAAGAGCATTAACAAGTTGCACTTTTGCTTTACAAGTTTGTCCAGTCACAATCAATGCCGGTAGACTTGTCAAGACATGGTCAAGTTCTTTGAGAACAGATGCTGAAAGCATCTGTTTTTTAATATCCTCTGTGACAAAAACAAGTATTATGAAATTAATTTTGATTAAGAAATAAATCACAATATACAGCAGCTTCTTAAGATATAAAAACAATCCTAGTACTTTAAACAGAATGTCCCAAATATCTGAAAAACCATAAACCTTTAAAATATAAACACATATTTAATTACTGCAATGTTTTCAAGAATAAAGGAAGAATTCATGTATATTTTATGGTTTATTTTTAGTTATTAACATCAGCGCCTAGCATAAAACATAAGATTGTATGATTCTAGTTTTACGGAAATAAAATTATGGATCAACACTGATATGAACAACACTAATTTACATACTAAACCAACACTCACTATTTTTTATTAAAGTATGATACACATTACAGCTTGACTGTTTTTATTTCAAAAAGGTTTGTTCTGTGGGAAAGAAAAAGAACTGTGTCTGAAGAATGAGGTGTAGAAACAATGGCTAGTAACAGAAACCAGCTAAATTGGGTTCTATATGGCACAATCATCTTTATTAACAATCTAATATGTGCACAGTTTATTATTTAAACTAATTTACATATTACTACAGTCCATTCATACATATGCAAACTCAAATATGCCAAACATAAATGATTCAAGGTGATTACGATAAAGAGGTACAAAAAAACCATGCTAGAAATAAACAAACAGCAGTATGGAGCAGAGTCCTAGTCTCAAATAAGATGACTACCTTTCCAGACGAGTTAAAAAATGTTTCGTTAACACTACATGTATCCCCAACCATAGTAATAGGCAATCCATAAATTATCTTTATAGGTCAGGAGTATCCTTTAAATTAATGAGTGCCTTTTTCATATGTATTACTCCAGAATGATATTTTCACTCTGCAGCGGAGTGTGCGCTGATATGAAACTTCCTGGCAGATTAAAACTGTGTGCCCGACCGAGACTCGAACTCGGGACCTTTGCCTTTCGCGGCAGAAGTAAAGCTGTGAGTACCGGGCGTGAGTCGTGCTTCAGTAGCTCAGATGGTAGAGCACTTGCCCGCGAAAGGCAAAGGTCCCGAGTTCGAGTCTCGGTCCGGCACACAGTTTTAATCTGCCAGGAAGTTTCATATCAGCACACACTCCGCTGCAGAGTGAAAATCTCATTCTGGAAACATCCCCCAGGCTGTGGCTAAGCCATGTCTCCACTATATCCTTTCTTTCAGGAGTGCTAGTTCTGCAAGGTTCGCAGAAGAGCTTCTGTATAGTTTGGAAGGTAGGAGACGAGATACTGGCAGAAGTAAAGCTGTGAGTACTGGGCGTGAGTCATGCTTCGGTAGCTCAGATGGTAGAGCACTTGCCCGCGAAAGGCAAAGGTCCCGAGTTCGAGTCTCGGTCGGGCACACAGTTTTAATCTGCCAAGAAGGTTCATATGTATTACTATTCATGGGTCAGGCGAAGTTATAAGATTGCAGCTTGCACTCAGTTCTGAAGTTTAGCATTAAATCCACAAATCTGTTTGAGAGAATTCCCATGTAGGGAATGGAATTAAAATCATCCCTTTCTTAAAGTAGTATGACAGAACTACAGGTAACAGCACTTATTTTAGATGACATGTCACCAAAATGCTGTACGCCTTGGTCAAGCGGTTCTAGGCGTTTCAGTCCAGAAACACACGGCTGCTACGGTCGCAGGTTCAAATCCTGCCTCAGGCACGAATGTGTGTGATGTCCTTAGGTTAGTTAGGTTTAAGTAGTTCTAAGTCTAGGGGACTGATGACCTCAGAATTTAAGTCCCATAGTGCTTAGAGCCATTTTGAACCATTTTCTCACCAGAATGAGTTTTTCACTCTATAGGTAAGATTAAAACTGTGTGTCAGACAAGGATTCAAACACAGAAGTTTGCCTTTTGTGATAAACGCTCTCACCAACTGAGCTACACAGGGACATAATGGTGCCCATAGATAGCTGTCAGTGACAGTATTGCCTGTGAAAGGCAGTGTTTTGGATTTTGGATTTGAGTCCCAGTGTGGTAGACAATTTTACGTGTGAAGATGGTTAATAACACATTATGTCATTTAAAAACACAAACGGAGCTAATCTTCAAATTTACATACATAATCCTCTTAAAAAGTAATGTAGATGTTTACTTCAAAACTGCTACACCTTTATTCATGAGATTGTCCTTATCAGTTAGACCACAAATGGCTTCATTTCTGTTACAAGTTACAGGAAAATGCAACCATACATATCAAATATCACACAAATCAACATCATTTCTAGCAGTGAGACGTACACTGCCCACGCTGAAACATTAGAATAAAAGTGTACATAATATCCAATAAAAGAGAACAGAACCAAACTGTTATAGTGGGTATATGTAACTGTGTGATGGATGGGTGTCTCGAGGTGCCGTATTAAAACTCGGCGAGAAGTTTCCAAACGATTTATTTGTTTCCACTACAGTGCTCCGTTCACCTCGGTCTGTGTCAGACGGCCGTGCAATGCTGAGAAAGCACCCCAGCAGCCTGTGCAATGCAATGCAGTGTCGTGCCAGCCTTGGCCGGCCCGCTGAGTTCCGATGATGTCAAGATGGCTGCGCCAGCAGTAGACTCAGCAGCCACTTTCCATGTTGACTCCGCACTGCTCTACCAGGAACTGTATAGACCCCGCACCGGCCTCAGAGGGTTGAACCAACGACCCACTGTGGACTGGGACGCTGGCGCCCCATCTGTTGCTGCATGTAGCCCGGCGGTGTGACACGCCCCGCCGTCCAGGAGAGCTGCCACACTTACATGAATCTCGTTAGAAAACGGCACCTATTTGTACTCGGCTGTGCGCCTTTGTTTTGCCAAGTGCATCGCTTCACATCACGTATGCGTAACACTTAGGTTGGCCAGTGGCCATCTTCTGCCTGTGACTTGCACCATGGAAACTGCTGTGTACGCCCTCTCTGGCAGTTCTACACCCCTGTGGCCTCTATCTGCCTTCCCAACTGTTCGTATGCGTACCTTACTGCAATCCGGCCTGCACCTGGCTGTAACTCGTGCTCCGAATATCGCACAAAACTGACTTCCCCTATGCTAAATGGTGGTGCCGCTACAACTGGTGGCTGGCAGAAGCTTGGGTATGAGTTAAGAGTGAACAGTTTTAAAAAGCATCACATAATGATAAAATTTTAATCTAAAATATAGGTGAGGTTCGCACTTAACAAATGCCTCTCACTGGACTATAATGCACACCCTGTTAAAATATGGTGTACAGTAATAGTACAATGAGAGCATCACTTTCCAGGAGGATCCTCTCATTCCCATATGAAGCTACACCTAAGTGGACAACAGCCAATTTGGGCACAGGTCACAATGACTTCAACCCGTCAGAAGGCTCCAGCTCTCACCTGATACACATCTAGAGAGCTGCAAGTTAAGTATTGTTTGTTTTCTTCATAATCTATTTATTAAATTTTGTGTGCGTTTTTCTATTTAAGAGGTTTAATCTCTCGTTTTTGTAGGTGAAAATTCATTCACTCTGTATGGCAGTAGTTGCTCACTGAACAGCCAGCTAGATAGCTCATTAACACATCAGCATCCATTGATGACACATCAAGATGGTAGTAAGTTGCATATCTAGGATCCTGTCTGCTTTTGTAGTTTACTTCTTCAGTTAGTCTCACTAGGACAGTTAGGATATGTACAGGAGGAGATGGCTGCAGTTCACGAACAGCTGAATTAGCTTTTGGCTACGGTCAGTCATCTTCACATTGCTGCGTCGAGGTGTAGTAGTGGCGGAGAATCTGGCACATCGCATGGGACATCTCAAGCATTGCTTATTCAGCCCACAGACCCTGTTTCTGAGGCACCTCCTAGTGCACCAGATGTGGTGGATCTGTCCTCACAGCAGGGCGAATGGCGGGTGGTAACACATTCACATCGCTGAAGGCAGAGGTCTAACGTGGAGTCTCGTTGCCTGGCCTCGCCCATTCACACTCTTGAGTAAGCATGGGGCCGTTCCCTCAGTAGGGTCTCACCAGGCACACAGGGAGGCGAGGGGGGGGCGGGGGGGGGGCATGTTTACTAGTTACCGGTAACTCCATCGTTAGGTAGGCACGTTATGGAGCCCCGTAGGCATACAGCATTCACAGCTAGAAAGAAGCCAACATGCACTTGGTATGTGTGCCAGGAGGCCTCATCTGAGATGAGGAAACAGCTTTGTCCGTGGTTACTGAGCATGCAGGGTGCAGTCATTTGTAAGCTGTGACTCACATTGGTATCCATGATGTCTGTCGCATAGGTTCCAATACCATCCTCAGTTTATACAGACAGCTGGCAGACGTGGTGAAGACTGCTGCCCTAATGCATGGCATGCAAGCAGAGCTCACAATTGGCAGTATTGTTCTGAGAGCTGATCGGGGTCCTCTCGTTTGGAGCCGAGTGGAGTGTCTCAACCAAATGCTTCGTCGGCTCTGTGACTGACTTGGATGCAGATTTCTAGACCTGGGTTATTGTTCGGAGATTTATAGGACTCCCCTTGATAGGTTACAGGCACGCTACTGGAGTAGCAGAGTACTTGTGGAGTTCACGTGAGGGTTTTTTAGGCTAGACGATAGTTGAAGTGCTCTAATGAACACTCTTCAGTCTATACACAGTGAGGGAAGGCAGGTGGCATTCAGAATATAGACACTTTGTAAAATTTTAAAATTTTATCAGTAAGCTGTCAAAGTATTCATAATAAAGTTCCCAAATTTACTACCCTCCAGGAAAGTTCTCACTCTCAAATTATTCTTGGGACTAAAGGCTGGCTGACACCTGAGATGGAAAAGTCTGAGATATTTAGCGAGTCATAAAACATATATCAGAAAGACAGATTAGATGCCATAGGAGAGGATGTGCTCATTGCAAATGACAGAAATATTATCTCTATTGAGGTAGAAGTTGAATGTGACAGTGAAGTTATCTGGTAACATATAACACGTGTAGGTGAATCCAAGTTAATTGCTGTATGTTTTTACTAGACAACCCACTCCATTGTGATAGTTCTAAAGAAATTCAAAGTAAGTCTACCGTCAGTAGTACATAAATACCCAGATCATGCAATATTGGTCACAGGCGACTTTAACCTACAGAGTACAGATTAGGATGACTATGGATTCATAGAGGGGGAGACGGAGGGGGGAGGGGAAGGGAGGGGAGGGGAAAGGGGAGGGAGAAGGGAAGGGGAGGGGAGAGGGAAGGGAAGGGGGAGCGGAGGGGGAGGGGAGGGGGTAGGGAGGGGGAGGGGAGGGGGGAGGGGGAGGGGAGGGGGAAGGGAAGGGGGAGGGGAGGGGGAGGGGGAGGGAGGGGGGAGGGGAGGGGGAAGGGGAGGGGGAGGGGAGGGGGAGGGGGGAGGGGAGGGGGAAGGGGAGGGGGGAGGGAGGGGAAGGGGAGGGGGAAGGGAAGGGGAGGGGTGGGGGATGGGAGGGGGAAGGGAAGGGGGAGGGAAGGGGGAGGGGATGGGAGGGGGAAGGGAAGGGGGAGGGAAGGGGGAGGGGAGAGGGAGGGGAGGGGGAAGGGAAGGGGGAAGGGAAAGGGAGTGGGAGTGGGAAGGGGAGGGGGGAAAGAGGGGCAAGGGAAGTGGGAGGGGAAGGGGAGGGGGAAGGGGAGGGGATGGGGAAGGGGAGGGGAAGGGAAGGGGAGGGGGAAGGGGAGGGGAGGGGTAGGGGAGGGGAGGGGTAGGGGAGGGGAAGGGGAGGGGGTAGGGGAGGGGAGGGGAAGGGGAGGGGGTAGGGGAGGGGAGGGGAAGGGGAAGGGGAGGGGGATGGGGAAGGGGAGGGGAGGGGGAAGGGGAAGGGGAGGGGAGGGGGAAGGGGAGGGGGAGGGGGAAGGGGAGGGGAAAGGGGGAGGAAACCGGAGGGGAAAGAGGGAGGGGGAGGGGAGGGGGAGGGGAGGGGGAGGGGGAGGGGGAGGGGAGGGGGAGTGGTAGGGAAGGGGAGGGGAAGGGGGAGGGGAGGGGGAGTGGTAGGGAAGGGGAGGGGAAGGGGGAGGGGGAAGGGAAGGGGGAGGGGGAAGGGAAGGGGAGAGAAAGGGACAGATAAGGGTGAGGAGGAGGGAAGGGGAGGGGTAAAGGTGAGGGGGAGGGAAGGGGAGGGGGAGGGGGAGGGTGAGGGGGAAGGAAGGGGAGGGGGAAGGGAGGGGAGAGGAGGGGGATGGGAGCAGGAGTGGGGGGAGGGGGAGTGAGGGGAGGGGACGTGGAGGGGAGGGGACGTGGAGGGGAGGGGACGTGGAGGGGGAGGGGATGGGGAGGGGAGAGGATGGGGAGTGGAGGGGGAGGGGAGGGGGAGGGGAGGGGGAGGGGAGGGGTTGGGGAGGGGAGAGGGAGTGGAGGCAGGAGAGATGGGAGGGGTGAGGGAGGGGAGGGGAAAGGGACAGGAGGGGAGGGGCCGGAGGGGAGGGGAAATGGAAGGGAGGGGGAGGGGGCAGAGGGTAGGGGGAAGGGAGGGGGAGGGGGCGGAGGGTAGGGGGAGGGGCGGGGAGGGGCGGGGAGAGGGAGGGTAAGGGGAGGGGCGGGGAAAGGGAGGGCAGGGTGAGGGGAGAGGGGGGCAGGGGAGGGGGAGGGCAGGGTGAGGGCAGGGTGAGGGCAGGGTGAGGGCAGGGTGAGGGCAGGGTGAGGGCAGGGTGAGGGCAGGGAGAGGGGAGGGGGGAGGGGAGGGGGGAGGGGGAGTGGGGAGGGAGAGTGGGGAGGGGGAGTGGGGAGGGGGAGTGGGGAGGGGGAGTGGGGATGGGGAGAGGGGAGGGGGAGAGGGGGGAGAGGGGGGGGAGAGGTAGAGGGAGTGGGGAGGGAGTGGGGAGGGCGAAGGGGAGGGCGCAGGGGAGGGCGAAGGGGAGGGCGAAGGGGAGGTGGAAGGGGAGGGGGAAGGGGAGGGGGAAGGGGAGGGGGAAGGGGAGGGGGAAGGGGAGGGGGACGGGGAGGGGGAAGGGGAGGGGGAAGGGGAGGGGGACGGGGAAGGGGACGGGGAAGGGGACGGGGAAGGGGACGGGGAAGGGGACGGGGAAGGGGACGGGGAAGTGGACGGGGAAGTGGACGGGGAAGTGGACGGGGAGGGGGAGGGGGGCGGGGAGGGGGAGGGGGAGGGGGAGGGGGAGGTAGAAGGGAGGGAGAAGGGAGGGAGAAGGGAGAAGGGGGGAGGAGGGAGGGAGAAGGGTAAGGGGAGGGAAAAGGTGAGTGGTAATGGGAGGGAAAAGGTGAGGGGAAAGGTGAGGGAAAAGGTGAGGGGAGGGAAAAGGGGAAAGGGGAGGGAAAACGGGAAGGGGAGAGAAAAGGGGAAAGGGGAGGGAAAAGGGGTGGGGTGGGGTGGGGAGGGAAAGGGGGAGGGGAAGGGAGGGGAAAGGGAAGGGGAAAGGGAAGGGGAGAGAAAAGGGAAAGTGGAGGGAAAAGGGGTGGGGGTGGGGAGGGAAAGGGGGAGGGGAAGGGAGGGGAAAGGGAAGGGGAGGGGAAAGGGAAGGGGAGGGGAAGGGGAAGGGGAGGGGAATGGTGAGGGGAGGGGGAAGGGAAGGGGAGGGGGAAGGGAAGGGGAGGGGAGGGGAAAGGGGAGGGGAAAGGGGAGGGGAAAGGGGAGGGGAAAGGGGAGGGGAAGGGGAGGGGTGGGGGAGGGGAAGGGGAGGGGAGGGGGAAGGGAAGGGGAGGGGAGGGGAAAGGGGAGGGGAAAGGGGAGGGGAAAGGGGAGGGGAAGGGGAGGGGAGGGGGAGGGGAAGGGGAGGGGAGGGGGAAGGGAAGGGGAGGGGAGGGGAAAGGGGAGGGGAAAGGGGAGGGGAAAGGGGAGGGGAAGGGAGGGGAAAGGGAAGGGGAGGGGAAGGGGAAGGGGAGGGGAAGGGGAAGGGGAGGGGAAGGGGAAGGGGAGGGGAATGGTGAGGGGAGGGGGAAGGGAAGGGGAGGGGGAAGGGAAGGGGAGGGGGAAGGGAAGGGGAGGGGGAAGGGAAGGGGAGGGGAGGGGAAAGGGGAGGGGAGGGGAAAGGGGAGGGGAAAGGGGAGGGGAAAGGGGAGGGGAAAGGGGAGGGGAGGGGGAGGGGAAGGGGAGGGGAAAGGGGAGGGGAGGGGGAGGGGAAGGGGTGGGGAAAGGGGGGAAGGGGAGGGGAAGGGGAGGGGAAAGGGGAGGGGAAAGGGGAGGGATGGGAGGGGAAATAGGAGGGGAAATAGGAGGGGAGTGGAAAGGAAAGGGGAGGGGAGGGGAAAGGGGAGGGGAGGGGAAAGGGGAGGGGTTGGGAAAGGGGAGGGGTTGGGAAAGGGGAGGGGAGGGGAAAGGGGAGGGGTTGGGAAAGGGGAGGGGTTGGGAAAGGGGAGGGGAGGGGAAAGGGGTCTCAAAATGTGCTTGAGCAGCTAGCTTGATAGCCCACACGCAATGAGAATTTCTCTGACCTCGTAGCTACAAATAGTTCATAAATCAGTCAATGAGGCCAGGAGAGTGTTTCTGCTTGACAGAGCAGACAGGCAGTTGTTAGCACCTCACTTTAGACAGTGAACTGACATCACATAGTTCCAGTAAGACGGATATAGAGGAATTATGGGCAAAGTTTAAGCAGACTGTAAATCATGGTCTGGAAAGTTATGTGCCTTATAATTGGATAACAGATAGAAAATATCCTCCGACGTTTAGCAACAAAATTCGGAAGATAATGAGGAAGCAGAGACTGCTGCACTCTCAGTTTACAAGAGGACGCCCAAATGATGGCACGCATCTGTCAAAAGATCCATGTGCAAAGCATATAATGACTAGAACCATCACATCTTAGCAAAGAATCTGGCAGAGAAGCCAAAAAAATTCTGGTCCTATGTAAAATTGCTTAGCATATCTAAGGCTTCTTTCTATTTAGTCCCTTACTGAACCAGTGTGGTGTGGTAGTTGAAGATAGCAAAATGAAAACCAAACTGTTAAATTTCAAGTTCAAGTAATCGATCACACAGAATTGTGGAAATATACCATCATTTGACCATCGGACAGACTCCTGTATGGACAGCATAGTAATAAGCACCCTGGCATAGAGGAACATCAAAGATCTGGAAACAAATAAGCCACCAGGTCTGGATGGAATCCCAATTTGGTTTCACGAAGAGTACTATACTGCATTGGCCCCTTACACAGCTGCATTTATTGTGAATCTCTTGCCCAGCACAAAGTCCCAAGTGACGAACAAGCACAGGTGATTTCAGTATATAGCAAGGGTAAAATAACGGACCTATAAACCCCTAACTTCAGTTTGCTTCAGAATCCTTGAACACATTCTCAGTTCAAATATAATAAACTTGGGAAGCTTATGTCCACGAATACACATGGTTTTAGAATCCATCGCTTGCGTGAAACTCAGCATACCCTTTTCTCACATGATGTACTGAGAACTATGGATGAAGGGCAACAGGCAGATTCCATATTCCTAGATTTCTAGAAATCATTTGACACGGTGCACTATTGCAGGCTGTTAACGAAGATACAAGCATATGGAATAAGTTCACAGATAGGTAAGTGGCTTGAAGAATTCTTAAGTAATTGAACCCAATGTGTTGTCCTCAATGGCGAGTATTCATCAGAAACAAGGTATCGCCAGGACTGTCCCAGGGATATGTCATAGGACTGCTGCTGCTCTATATGTACATAAATGATTCAAATATAATTGATCAAGTGTTTGGGATCTATACCAGGTCAAATCGAAGTAAGTCATCAAAGCAATTCAGAGCCAGGCTGTTATATTTGTTATTGGTAGGTTTGAACAACACATAAGTATTATAGAGATGCTTTGGGAACTCAAATGGGAATCCCTGGAGGGAAAGCAACATTCTTTCAAGAAACACTATTGAGAAAATTTAGTGAACCAGCATTTGAAGCTGACTGCCAAACGATTCTACTGCTACCAACATACATTACACATAAAGACCATGAGGTTAAGATATGAGAAATTAGGGCTCATATAGAGACATACAGACAGTCATTTTTCCCTCGCTCTATTTGCGAGTGGAACAGGAAAGGAAATGACTAATAGTGGTACAGGATACCACCAAAACGCACCGTATGGGGGCTTGCAGAGTATGTATGTATGTATGATGTATGTACGTATGTAGATGTAGATGACGCTGCAGTCATAAAGCTGGTTTTAACAAATGCAGCTTCTTGTCCTCACAACTATCAACTCTCTTATCTGAATTATTCTTCAACTTGGCAAAACAATGCTGCTTTGGGGTGAGGGGAAGGGGATTAGCTGTGTAATGGCAGATTGTGTCTCACTACATTCCTCATAGACCTCATCGACTCCAAAATGTGCTTTCTTGTTTCTCTGGATCACAATGTGCCATAGTGCCAAGTGGAATGATACAAACTTCCATTGGTGAGGTAGCACTTTTTAAATTTTTTTAAGGATACTGAGGGAAGCTGATCAGGCAAACAATTCCTTTCCCTTATGTCTCAAGAACTCCAGAGCCTTGAGAGTCACATGAAACTCACCAGTAAACACAACAAACTTATTCTTAAAACAAACATAAGAGGAATATTTGAAGAAATCAAATGGATAACTCTAATATCTCACCTGCAACTTAGGAACAGAACTTATTTTGAAAAATCAGTGTACAGCGTGTTGATGATTGATTGAT
Organism: Schistocerca nitens; assembly: GCF_023898315.1. Classification (NCBI taxonomy): domain Eukaryota; kingdom Metazoa; phylum Arthropoda; class Insecta; order Orthoptera; family Acrididae; genus Schistocerca; species Schistocerca nitens. The sequence goes on along the minus strand of NC_064616.1, from coordinate 913,685,767 downwards.
TAATTGAGAGAGTATGGGACCAAACGGCGAGGTCATCAGTCCCGCGATTCCAAAGGGGATTACATAAGAAACAGTCAGTCAGAGGAGTCAAATTATAAAAGAATGAACATTAACCCCTTAGCTTACAATGTTGTGCGAGAGATGTAGCATGCTGACCTGGCCAAACATCAACTAGACGTATCAGAGTCGTGGTACGTTTACCACGCCGAACAAGCGCATATCGTGTGACAGACGTCGTAGGTCAGCCGCGCCAAATGTAAGCAAAACATCTCTGACACGTAGCGGAGCTGATTGAGTACAGGCTGCATACACGAAGTGTTCTTCACCGCATTCGGACCTGCCGACATTACAAAAATACTTTCACAATGTTTCCGACGTGTAGCAAATGTGTTCACGAGGAAAGGGAGACATGTGGTTGCATAGCCAACAATGATTTTGCAGGATATTTTGACAGCAGCAGTGACAGTGGTAGCGACGCTTTACCTCCTGTACAAAAACGGTGTAAGCGGCTGGTGACTGAAGATGATACTGACGAAGAAGAGTAAACCTACCAGCCACAATCAGAGTCGTGGATGTGGCAAAAGGAAGACAATGAACCAACAATCTGGACGTATATGGAAATTCCCCGAATAAAGGAAGCAGCTTTACAGCAAGTGAGTACAAGCACAAGAGAATTAGACATTTTCTATGTAATATTTAATAGTACACTTTGGGAAAACACTGTAACTGAGACGAATAGATATGCACGAGACGCAATGAACAATGAACAGAAGAGATGAAAAATAGACCAAAACTGGTCTCCTATCGGCTGTAATGAAATAAAAATATACATTGCGCTATGTATAATCATTGCTGAAGTAAGGAAACCATTGATTCAGATGAATTGGTCTAGGAGGGCCGTTATAGAAACGCCAATCTTTAGGAAGACGATGCCATTCAGGAGATTTCTGCACATAAGTAGATTTCTGCATCTAGCGAATAACAGTTTAGCCAACAACACAGGTAAGCTGTACAAACTAAGGCCAGTCATAGATATGTTTAACCAAAAATTTATGAAGTGTACACAATGCAAGAGAATATAGCCATTGCTGAATCATTAACGAAATTTAAGGGGCGCTTATCCTCCAAACAATTTAACCCATCAAAATGAGCGAGGTTTGGTATTAAAATTTATAAATTGTGTGAGTCAAGTTCAGGATACTGCTACGATTTAAAGATATACACGGGTAGTGACAAACGTGATGCTAGTGGTAGTGCCTCTGAAAGTGTAGTTCTAGAACTATCACAGTCGGTATTACACAAAGGGCATAGTCTATATTTAGATAACCGGTTTTCTTCACCGAAACTTTTCAAAACGCTCCTCACCAATAAAACTAATGTGATTGGAACAGTGCGCTCAAACAGAAAAAATATGCCCACAGACTTCCTGAAGGCAAAGTTAAAGAAGGGAGAATATACAGTGTGGAGTTGTAATGGAATATTGGCACTAAAATGGAAAGATAAACGAGACGTTTACATGCTTTCCACAAAACATTCAACAGCAGAAATCATTGCCACAGACACACCTCTCCGCAATGCGTCGTGGTAACCAAAATGTGTCGTAAAGGCAATAGAGGCATGATTGGAATTGATCGCCAACATCAGACGCTCGCATGCTTCCCTGTGACGAGAAAAGTATGAAAGGATACTGTAAGATATTCTTTTACCTATTTGATTTTGCTTTATTTAACAGTTACATTTTGTATTGCAAAATACATTGTGGCAAACACCAGAGCTACACAGAATATAGGATTCACATTGCAGAATCATTGTTGAAAACTACACCTTTACCGGACTATAATCGGAAGGGACGATTAGCATCCGGCAACATACCACAAAGACTGTATGCGCTACATTGGGCACATTTTCCCAAACATATTGATCCAACACCATCAAAAGTAAATCCTGCGAGACCTTGTGTAGTGTGTAGAAAGCATAAACAATGCAGCGAAACAAAGTGGGAATGCAAAAAGTCCAGGGTTGCATTACATTTGCCAGATTGTTTTGAACGATATCATACAATCAAAGACTATTAAATTCGTGTACATGTCATTGTAAAGATGTTGCATTTGAAAATATGTTTGCCAACGTACTAACGTAACTGGTCCCAGAATGTTTCGAACAAAATATTATACAGTCTTAGATCATTGCATTGTTGTGAATATTATTATTAAGATGTATTTCATCAATGTATGTTTGCTTATAAAGGGAAATAAAACATCTGAATATATCGTTGCATTTGAGACAATGAATGTTTCGTTTCCAATGGGCAACTAATCATCATTATTTATGATACCTCTAGAAATGTCACATTACTGGTATCTCATATACATACTTCCAGACATAGTGCACCGCAGCCTTAGCGTGTGTAAGCACCGGGAATCTTAAGGCGCATCCGTACCTCGCAGCCACTTACGGCTCATGCTAACGGAACTTAAATTGTAAGGCAAAAGGTTAAACACACACAGTATAAGCATAAAAGGTGAGACCAAATCTAAAAACTAGAAAAGAGGGGGGTGGAGGAGGGAGGAGGCAGTCATGGGGTCACAGACTGTAAAGACTGCAAAAGGAGTCCCAATCAACCCGCCTCTGCTCCAAGGCGAAAGGAAACTGAGGACCAGGTCTACTATCTGTTAATTGTCCACTAATATTAAATTTAAGGAAGGAGGAAGACTATACTTAGTACAAAGGGTCGAAAGAAGGGGACATGCCACCAATATGTGAGATATCCTCAGTCTGGCACCACAACCGCATTGTGGGGGTGAGTCGCTATGTAGGAGGAAACAATGGGTGAGCCGGGTATGGCCAATGCGTTAACAACCTAAAACAGTGGACTCCTTCCGAGAGTGGTGGTAAGAAGTGCCCCAAACTGCAGCAGACTCATTGATTGTGTGGAGTTTATTACTATGAGCAGTAGTGCTCCATATGGGATTCCACTGTTAAGCAAAGAGAGATTTGACATAGATCTGCATATCCGCAGCTGGAATCGTGAAAGGAAAAGGGGAGTAAGTATCCGCTTCTCTAGCCAAATGGTCAGCCAATTCATTCCTTGGGATTCCCACATGACTCGGGACCCAGAGAAAGACGACTGAATAGGTGGCACGCTCAAGGGCAGAGAGAAGGTCATGGATGCAGAGACCAAGGGGTGAAGAGAGTAGCATCGATCAATAGCCTGAAGGCTGCTCATGGAGTCGCAACAAATTAAAACACAATGGAGAGAGGCCTGAGAAACAAAGAGGAGGGCCCTGTAAATGGCTAGAAGCTCTGCTGTAAATACACTAAAAGATCCTGGCAACAAATGGTGCTCAAAGCTGGTAGGAGATGTGAAAGCATATCCCACCTTATCAGTAGTCTTAGAACCATCAGTGTAAAGGATCGTGGCACCATGGAACTCTGCAAGGATGGCACATACAAGACACTGGTAAAGCATAGGAGCAACAGAGACCTTGGGACCCTGGAAGAGAGCAGTCCTAATCTGTGGTCTAGGCATCATCCAAGGGAGGGTACAGGAGGAAAGACACAGATCCCAACAGAGTTTAGTGAGATGCATGCCAACCGGCAATCCCACCCGTGGGCAGGTGTTAGGAGGGAGACATCCCTCATTGGCAAAGTGCACAGAGAATTGGCGAATGGCGACTACGTAAGAAACAAGGAGTTGGCTCTGTTGGATGTGTAGAGGGGGAATCCCTGCTTCTGTGAGGAGACTATCAACAGGACTAGTGCGAAAGCCACCAACAGCCAGACACACCCCACAATGATGAACAGGGTCAAGGAGTTTCAAAATGGATGGAGCTGCTGAGCCATAAACCTGACTACCATAATCGAGTCTGGACAATACCAGAGCATGGTAACGATTGAGAAGAGTGGAGCTGTCTGCACCCCCAAGATGTGTGGGCCAGGAGGCGGAGAGCATTAAGCTTCCGCATGCACATAGTCTTTAGGTGATGAATGTGGGGCAGCCATGTCAGCTTGTTATCAAAAATAAGGCCCAAGAAACTGGACTGTGTTCCAACATCAAGGAGCTAGTTGCCTAAATAAAGTTCTGGATCAGGGTGTACTGTGGGTCGACGACAAAAATGCATAACCCGCGTTTTGGAGGAGGAAAACTGGAAGCCATGGGTGGTGGCGCACGTAAAGGCCTGTCGGAAGGGTCCTGGAGCTGGCACTCAGCAGACGCCAGCGTGTGGGAGCTGCACCAGATGCAAAAATCTTCAACGTACAACATTGGGGTAACCAGGAGGTCAACAGAGGTCACAAGCCCATTTATGGCAATGAGGAAGAGCGTGACACTTAGCACAGAACACTGTAGGGTACTATTCTCCTGAATCTGAGGGGTGCTCAGTGAAGTGCCAACTCTAACCCGGAAGAGCCAGTAAGATAAAAACTTGTGGATAAAAATTGGAAGGGGACCACGGAAGCTCGAAACATGGAGAGTACCTAAAATGTGATGGCACCAAGCCGTGTCATACGCCTTATGTAAGTCTAAAGATCACTGCGACAAGGTGCCGACGGCGAGTAAAAGCCTGTCGGGTGGCTGATTCCAATCGGAGTAAATGGTCAGTTGGAGATCGCTCTGACCAGAAGAAAAGGCCCCAAGATTTGAGTACCCAACATAATCTGGAGTTGACCATCCTTTCAAGAAGTTTACAAAGCACATTTGTAAGGCTAATGGGGTGGTAGCTGTCAAGAGACGTTGGGATTTTCCCGGTCTTAAGGACAGGGATAACGATACTGCCTCGCCATTGTGAATGAAAAGACCCTGAGGAGCTGTTGCCTCTGGGGAACGTCCAAGTGTCGAATCATCTGATTGTGAATGGAGTCTGGCCCTGTGGCTGTGTCTCGTGAAGAGCTAAGAGCCTGCACCAATTCCCATTCAGTGAAAGGCGCATTGTAGGGCTCAACATGTGCTGGATGAAATGGAGGGGGGGTCTGTTCAACTCTGGGTTTATGCTGCAGAAAGGCTGGAAGATAGGAAACGGACAACGATGCCATCACAAAGTGTGTCGCAAGGTGTTCTGCAAGGACCAATGGATCAGTGCACAGAGCTCTTTGGGCACTGAAGTGGGTAGGAGAACCGTTGTCGAGGAGAGACAAATCGAAGTCCGTGATAAGTTGGTCGATTAGGATACCCCGAGCCATTGATGTAACACTCTCCCACAGTGGATGGTGGCCACTGAAATCCCCAAGGAGGAGAAACAGGGGCGGGAGTTGCTGAAGTAAGGTAGATAATGCAACATAAGCAAGTGACCTACCTGGACGGAGGTGGAATTTGCAAATGGTGATTGCTGGAGTCGTTTGCACTCTAACCACTATACTTCCAAGGTGGTACATAGGGGGATCAAATCACTAAGGACATCGGAGCAAGCCAAAGTGCAGACCTCACCAGATGCTATCCCAGGGCCAGAACTCCCGATAACCACGTAAAGTGGGAGAGTGGTCGTCACGGAAATGCGTTTCTTGGAGAACAAGAGAGAACGCAGAAAAAGAGGAGACAAGATGTTGCATTTCTGGTAGGTGACGATAGTGGCCATTGCAGTTCCACTGGATGATCGTGTGGCGTGAGTCCAAGGTAGGCATGAAGGAGGTCAGGTCACTTGGTCAGTAGTTGTCAAGTTGTCACCGACAAGGATAGGGTAACATCCACAAATAAGATGTCAGACTCAGGTTGCGAGAGGGGAGTTGGCACCTCCAGGGGCACCGGAGGCACCTTCTCTTGGGATTTACGTTTCTTCTTCTTCTTCTTCTTCTTCTCTTTCTGAGGTGGAGGAGGAAAGGACACAGGGGGAGTGCAAGCATCTGCAAGATCGGGAACTAAAAGAGAGCGGGCGACCTTGGGGCCCACAGATGGTGTGCCTTGTGGCTGAGTGGTGATAACAGTCTTCTGGCCTGAGAGACACCGTGGAGAGGGTTTTCAGGTGGGAGCCCGATCACCGGAAGATGCAAAAGAAATGGGGCACTTCTTCGGACGGGGGGGGGGGGGCCGCGACTGCCTAATGGGAGGTGGTGGGAACAGCATGGGAGGTGGAGGGGAGAGTGAGGTGGGGCCAGGGTGAGGAGCAGGAGGAGGAGGAGGAGGAGGAGGAGGAGGAGGAGGAGGAAGTAACAGAGGCAAAAGTTGAAGATAGTGACAGCAGGTGGAGTCTCTCATACTTGTAGCAAGCCTCAGTGTAAGACAGGCGATCCAGGGACTTAAATTCTTGTATCTTCTTTTTCTCTCTTGTAAGCCAGGCAATCCGGTGAGACAGGGGAATGGCGGTCATCACAATTAACACACACAGGCAGAGGAACACAAAGGGTTCCCTCATGGACAGGGTGGCCACAGTCACCACACAAAGGGTCCGCCGTACAGCAGGAAGACATATGCCCAAAATGCAAGCACCGAAAGCACGGCATCGGTGGAGGGATGTACGGCTTCACGTTACATCTGTAGCACATAACCTTTATGTTCTCTGGGAGGGTACCCCCTCAAAAGCCAGGATGAAGGCGCCAGTATCAGCGCAGTTGTCTTTGTGACCCTTCTGCACACTTCGAACAAAATGATTGCCATGCCACCCCAGATTAGCCCAGAGTTCCTCATTAGTTTGCAGGGTGAGGTCCCTATGAAAAATGACTCCCTGGACCATATTCAGAGATTGGTGAGGAGTGATAGACACTGGGACATTGCCAAGACGATCACAGGCATGAAGAGCTGCAGATTGGGCGGCAGAAGAAGCTTTGATCAACAGGGAGCCCGAACACATCTTACTAATAGACTCCACTTCACCAAACTTGTCCTCAATATTTTCTACGAAAAACAATGGCTTTGTGGCGGTGAATGTGTCTCCATCTGTCCTAGTACAGACAAGGTAACGGGGAAAAGGTTTCAGCCCAAGACGGTGAGCCTCGCCCTCCTCCCATGGGGTAGCCAGGGAAGGGAAGGCTGCCAGGTCATACGAGACAGCATTTAAGGACCCTTCACCATTTGAGGAGACAGCCATGTGAGAATGGCCAGATTTTTGCAGCTTGATACGCTTCATGCATCAAGCATCTGCCCTGGTACCACCCACAGTGACCAGGGGCTCTCTCCATGGGTGCCACCCAGCCACAGCAAAGGCCGTCTGGCACAGCAGCCATTGCTGGGAGTTCTGATGCTCCAAGAAGACAAGCAACCACTCCTTGGCATACATGGGGAGGGAACAGCTCAGGTATCAGTAGTGCGATCCCTGTGTTGTCGGGGGGCTCAGCCATATGGGTACATAACAGCCCCACCACACGGACTGGCTACACGTGCTGGTGACCTAGCAGGGTGGGAGGCAGGCTACAGTGGGTAAGGGAGAGGGGAGAGGAATCCACACTGTAGATGCTACGGAGGGAGTTCTTCCCCATATGGCTCACACTAAAAACAAGAAATTTTGAAGCGGAGGTCAAACCTCAAGTGGGAACCAAAACGCCAAAAGGGTGAAAGAACCGGCAAAAGGAACAAAATTGCAACCAATACAGGAAACCAGGGGAATAGCTAGGTCGACATAACATAGAACACCAACAGAGAGGAAGGAGGTGGCAAAGAGGAAGGAGCTGGGATAGGGAGGGAGGGGGCAGGGAAAAGGAGAAGCTGCTAGGGAGTGAAGAATGAGCTGCAATAGCTCAGGGCACCATGTGCACCATGCATGAACTCGTGAAAGAACCATGAGCCCCTGGGGGGAGTGTACAGTGTGTTAATATAACGTGAGGATTGTTCCATCAACAAGGCCAACCACCTGTATTAAGTTACCAAATTTTACATCATTATCACAATTCTCTCTGACCAAAGAAATTACTCTACTATACTAACAATATTAAAGGCTGGGGACAGTGTATCTGACTTGAGTCTTGTACAAACCTGATCTGAAAGACTATGAATTCCTCTGATAATAATCTGCTTCCATGCATCTGATCAGCTGACATGATGGCTTTATAATAAATTGAATAGCATTTCACTTCATGTGTGTCTCGACAAGGAATTATTGAACCTGCTGCGCCTTAAATATTAAACAAACTGCAAATGGAAAGTATGTAAATCAGTGGTAACAAAAATGTAAGCATGCACCCTCCACTGTGTTAGCACTGATGTTATCCTCCCTGTAAAACAGTGGCCACTTAGGATAACCCAAAACATTTCAACAGTAAACTGTGAGCTTTAATATCCCACAATCTCTGCTCCACTCTATTCTGTGGGCCATTCAGTTGTTAAATTTTTCCTTATTTTTATCATTACACCTTGTCTCCAACAACCAAGTTAGATACAGAATTATTGCTACATAATGTCTCATGTTTAGAATTAGTCCACAGGTCAGATTAGATCAGATGTTCTTTTTGTTCCAATAGATCCATAGTGAGGAGCTTCTTCAGGGTGTAGAAGATGACACAAAAACAAGAATACACAATAAATATTTGCAAAGAAACAGAAATATGCTAATGTACCTTCCACAGATTCCAAGTGAAATTGTATTCATGCATGCGGAGTAAGTCAACAAATATCTTAAACTTATTTTTATTTAAAAGGTAATACATAACATATAACAAAACCTGTATCCTAGATGAGTTCAGTACAAATCAGATCAGGTGAGCTGTACAGCCACACAAGCATCCTCACATTCTTTTTATGTTCCTCAAATAATCTGGGAGTCATAGGTCACACATCATCCTCAAGTTAATATCTCACTTGTGAGGTGTTGAAGGTGAACAAACATGTATACAGTAAGACAGCAAATTCCTTTATCACTCATTGATATCTGAATGGTGCCCTGTTGGCATGACAATTATTGTTATTATTATTATTACTATTATTAGTGTTTTTAGGGTGATAAATTGTGAGGTCATCACTGCCCTTCCTGTTGGCAAATGGGATGAATAACCTCATGTGGTTTACAATGTACTTATACCATGTCATGGTGCAGTGTTTCTGGAAACATTACTGAGATTCCAATTCCAGCTGTAAAACTACTAAAACTGAGTCCCGTCAAGTACCAGAACTCTTATGTTAAGGTGACTTTACAGTCCAACTGCAGTGTCCTGTGCCCATACTAATCTCTCTACATTGCGACAGATCATAAGCCGTTGAGCATGACTTAACTGGTGACAGTGGCTTTCCCAAATCGATGAACTTATGGTATACCCTCAGCAACGTGGTACATGAAACTGCCAGTGCTTTTTGTATCACTTTGGAAGTAGTGTCCCACACATTGGGCACTCACTATCTGGCCACCACAATCAAATGTAATGACATCACATATCGTTTATTCTGCGCATTACTGCAGTTCTTTCACCCTGCAGCCAGTATAAAGTTAACAGCATCCTAAAAACTCTCCCAGCTCCCTCTCCCCCTCCTGCTACCCCCCTGTACCTCCCTCCTCTCTCTCTCTCTCTCTCTCTCTCTCTCTCTCTCTCTCTCTGTGTGTGTGTGTGTGTGTGTGTGTGTGTGTGTGTGTGTGTGTGTGTGTGGGCGCGCGCGCGCAAATGTAAATGTACAACAAATTCAAAGAGTGCTATAAATTTATTTAATTCGAATACAACCATTTTGTTTGCACTGAATGAACATTGTATGCTTTATGTATGAAGAGTGGACTATACCATATAACTTCTTCCAGACATCATCACTCTTTCTCTTATGGAACAAATTTGCAAGTTTCTACACTGCAGAACTTTATTTTCGTCTTACATCCTCCACAATCTCCCAAAACACAGCTTCATTAGAGTCCATCTATTCCAGAATGTTGGTCATTTTCACACTGTCAGTGTTACAGTACTACAGCAAGATCACGCCCTCAACTTTTGTGATACATAATGGCTTTACACGCCTGTATACTTTACAGAGGGAACGAGTTGATTAGTATGGAAGTGATAGTCGTTTCTCCACTCTGAGTTCCATAACTAAAGCATGAACGAAGGAAGCCAGTATAGCACTGATGTAACAGCAGTGCCTTGATTTCTAATGTATGCAACATTCGACACTGGACTCATATCTTTCTAAGGTTTTTCCTGGGAAATAACAGTCTCACAGCTACGTATCTTGGGGTTTTAACGTCATTCTCAAGTGCTCCTGTCGACAATAGTACATAAAGAGTGAGTCTTAGCACTGGCATGATTTTTTAAATTACATGTAAACAATATTATGCTGCAATTAATTAATACAATACATAATAACACATTTTAATACAATACATAATAACACATTTTAATACAATACATAATAACACATTAAACCCTATAAAGCATAATATGTTGTTTAGGCTACAGGGAGTTACATAACCTGCTGAGCAAATTGCTGTACATCATAGTAATGAAACACGTTTGCTGCACTTGAAGGCAGTTAAATTGCTAAGAAGGAATAATGATACTAAGCCTTGCAAAGTAAATAAAACGTACAATCAGTATATGTTGTTCACAACAGAGCTTAGCCCATAGATATCTACACTGACAGAAAAGGTAACTGCAACACCAAATAATAATGTAGAGTAATGAAATTTCAGGAATACAGTAGTCTAGAGAACATATTTAAGTGATTAATACTACAAGATCACAAGTTAATGTAAGAACGAGATAAGCCTTTGCAAATATGAAATGCTGGTATGTTAGTAACTAGTGTAACTGCCAGAATGTTGAAAGCTAGCACACAAGCGTGCATGCATCGTGGTGTACAGGTGCTGCATGTCAGTTTGTGAGATGGAGTTCCGTGTCTGTTGCACTTAGTCAGTCATTACACGGAAGGTTAATGCCGTCTCTGGATGACGCTCGAGTTGCCGTTGGATGATGTCCCATATGTGGTCAATTAGGGAGAGATCTCGTGATCGAGCAGGCAAAGACAACACATCGACACACTGCAGAACATGCTGGACTACAACAACAATATGTGGGCAAGCATTATCCTGTCAGAAAACACCCCCTGGAATGTAGCACAACAGATCGAATCATGAGATGACATACAAATTTGCTGTCAGGGTGCATGGGATAACCACGAGAGTGCTCCCACTGTTATACGGAATCGCATCCCAGACCATAGCTCCAGGTGTAGGTCCAGTGTGTATAGCGCGCAGACAGATTGGCTGCAGGTCCTCAACTGGCCTTCTCCTAACCGACACACACTCCTCACTGGCACTGAAGAAGAACCAGCTGTAACCAGAAAACACGAGAGACTTCCACCCTGGCCTCCAGTGAGCTCTCGCTTGATGCCACTGAACCTGCAAATGGTACTGGTTTGGGGTCACTGGGATGGCTGCCACAGGGCATCTGGCTCAGAGCTGTCCTTGAAGTAACCAATTTTTAACAGTTTGTTGTGTTACTGTGGTGCCAACTGCTGCTCAAATTGCTGCTGCAGATGCAGTACAATGCACTAAAGCCATAAACACACTGGTCCTTCCTCCTTGTAGTGCCACATGGTCGATCGGAGCCCGGTCTTCTTGCAGCTGTACATTCTCATAACCACTGCTTGCCAGCAATCGTGTACAGTGGCTACATTCCTGTCAAGTCTTTCTGCAGTATCGCAGAAGGAACATCCAGTTTCTCGTAGCCTTATTAAACTACCTTCTTCAAACACATGGTGTTTCTCAGGGATCAGTCACAGAGCCACTCCCATTCAGATTATATGTAAATGATTTGCTTTCAGTAGCTACTGATAATGTAATCATGTATACACATGGCACTAGTCTCATAGCAGGCAATGTTTGAAGTGAGTTTTTCTCAAAATATATGTCACCAATATATACTTCAGTGAAAAGAATCTAGAAATAAAGCATGCAAAAAAGCTAAGTCAAATGGGACTCCTCTTATGCTTTGAGATCCAATTATAAATTAAGTAGGTTGTCGTAAATTACTAGATGACACGGATCAAACATATGAACAAAATCTGCTTAAAAGTAAATACATGCTTAAGAAAGAACGTGTCCACAATCGAGATAATATGAACAATGTACTATGCTTATTATACTGACAACTATCATTTTGAACCCTAGTATGTTGAAATGTAGCAAACAAACACATACTAAGCTTTGTAACACTAGAGAACAAAGCAATTACGCGCATTGCGTATTTTCCACCATAAAAGTACTGGCATAAATGTAGTCGGAACTATGCAGCCGAACTCGAGTACCTACAAATATGAAACTAAATGTAACAGAGATCATATATACAGATAACTTTGTTTAATTGACAAGACACAGAAGTGATTATTACATGTTGCACAACCAACTTCCGAGTAACACGAAAAACATAGAAAAACACTACTATTAAGACATAAATTAAAATGTTATTTAGCAATATAGTGTCCATACAATATTAAAGAATATCTTTATTGCATTAGAATCTAAAAAGAGAGAAAAAATTCAGTTCATTATTCAAAGCAATTAGTCAGCAAAAATTTCTGTTGGTCGCTTTCCTTTCCTCATTTCGACTACTTACGGAAGCTAACACTGCTTTGAGAGGAGCTAGCAAAAGAAATAGTGGTGATATTAATCAAGATGTATTGATAATATGTTCATTGTGGGAGGTTCCACAAATATGTATGTATTGAAAACTTATTGTTTATTTTACCATCTCAGCTTTTTTTGCTAATAAATAAACACACAAATAAATGTGCTACTGAGATGGCAAAATAAACAATAAATTTTAATCAAGATGGTTATAAACAGATGGTTTAAGGGGAAGGGGGAGAAGTTGTTTTTATGGTGCTGTGTACTAATGCACATCTGCTTGCAAAATAGCATCTTTCTTTGAACAAAGTTTGCTTTTAATGTTGATGTATTGTAGGTTACCTGAAAACTGTTTTATATAATTTTGATTGTACCTATATAAATGTATGTTTTCAGTGCTTAGTATTAGTTGACATCTGTGTAGAAATAATGTTTTAGGCTTGTTAGAAATTTCCCTGTCCTGTGCTCCTGTACCGAGGCTTATCTATGAAACCCAACCATAGTTGGTTTAAATCTGTATGATTATTATGTGTATATATTAAAAAATTTGATCCACAAACAACCAAAACCACCAACACCACTAATACTGCACTCTCTTTAGTGACATATTCCTAGTCTAGTTGGGCTACAGCACCAGTATAACATGACTATGAGTATCTGTTTGCATGTTCTGGAGGAGGACCAGTTTGTAGCCTGAAGTACTGTGTTCCCGTTCATCTTTAGGTACACTTTTTGACATAAAACTCGACCGGTGGCCGCCCGCTGCAGAGGCTAAGTCCGCGCCGATCGCAACATGGGACAAATAAACTGGCCAACTTGCTAATTCTCTAAGTCCGGCAATCTGCACAATCTGGCAACACTGTAGACTGCGGCACTTCCTGGCGGAAGTCTTGTCCCATGTAAGAGAAACCATACACTGTTTACGCCCGAGGTATAGCGGTACCGTGCGTTGTTTCTGTCTACAACGTCTATGGATCGGAACTAGCTGCCGAAAATTTTTATAGCCTCTTCCAACTGAATGTTGAAGACACGAATGTAATGGTAATAGAGATTCAATCTATTTCACTTTCTATCACTCCGATAGCAAACTTTTATCCAGTAACCATTTTGCGGCAGATTTCTTGCAGAGTGTCCTCCTCTGGACGTCGCATGCGGCAAAGCTCCGGGATCCGCTTGCCGGCTACCAGCAGAGGCGGTGGCGACAGCAGCGGCGCGACACTCCCCCGTTCTTTATCGAAAGCGCCTGCTACCGCTCATCGATTTTGATAATTTAAAAGGCTTTATTATTATTAAATGTTACTCCATAGAAGATTTCTATGATTTCAATTCACGCTCGAAAGCAACATAGACCGACGCCCTGATTAGTAGATGGGTACTGTATTACATTCAGAAATGTTCAAATGTGTGTGAAATCTTATGGGACTTAGCTACTAAGGTTATCAGTCCCTAAGCTCACACACTACGTAATCTAAATTATCCTAAGGACAAACACACACATCCATGCCCGAGGGAGGACTCGAACCTCCACCGGGACCAGCCGCACAGTCCATGACTGTATTACATTAATCGGCAAGAGCTGCGTATGGACCGAAATTAATTTAACCGACTTAGACGAAATTAAACCACCGCACTACATTCGATGAATTTATAAATGCTTCATACCTCTTTCTTTTCCTTTCAAAGTCCATTATTTGTGCAACTTTTGGCCAATATTCGGATGTTTTTGTCAAGCCAGAGTAAGCGTCTGTGGTGTAAAGTGTATTACAGTTTTTTTGTTTCATTCCTTATGGTAAGTCTATGCGATAAACTGTGTAAATACCTTCCAATGCATGCTCTGTAGCAGTGCAGGAACACTGCACATTTGGAGTTCCATGTATGGATTCAGGAAGTATTTAATGTTGATCGGAAGTGATAGTTAAGGTCATCAGATTTAAACCAGAAAAAGTTATCGATTTTGAGGTTTCATGGAGTGGAAAGGAATTGCTAACGCCGGTGTCAGCAAACGTCTACAGTTAAATGCTATTGCAAAATTTAAGAGAGAGGAACTATATCTACATGTTCACTTCATAAACAAACTCCTGACATGTTAGACCTAAATGACGAACAAAGCTCAAATTCGAACCGTTGACAGTAGGTTTGAATCTTTTCGGAAACTATTTTACAGTGAAGCACCTTGGCATTTGCAAAACAGACATTCATGATATTAACAGAATTTACTAAGTCGAAATTGCGAGAAGATTTATCTGTAAAGCATCCTTCAGATTTAGCAGTTTGCAACTCCATTAGTTAAAATGGAAAATAAAACGTTGTGTTCAGCGGCCTTCACCGAGTTTGGAACTGCCATTTCATATAGCACCAGCATCGCAACGCATAAGGGAATCGCTGAGCTAACGACACACTGGCGGCGACAGGCGGACTAGTCATTGCGATATTGCCTGAGCCTCAAAATGCAACATTAAACACACAAACAGCTGTTACTTATGTGAAGAATGCCGTTCTTGGAGTCCAGAAATTAAATATACTTTCTATGTGTCTCATCTTACAGTGGATTATATCGTATGAGTCTTCGATGTGAAAAACGAATTCCAAGTAAATTTAGCGACGTAATGCCGGGCTACACCCGGAAGTAAATGCACTCTCACAGTGTTGACAAATACTTGCTACGACGCTGCCAATTCTCAGCTCTCTTACGAGACAGCTCTTTAGCGAAATGCTTGTCGTGATTGTCCGATACGGTTCTTCAGAGGGGAGACGCGCGTGCACGTTTGGTTTTTATGCGGCGTTCTCCCCTGATAGTTTCTGACGTCGCCTTGTGGGCTATGTATACATTTGAAGCATTCAATTATCATTAATCCAGAATGAATTAAGTTTCAGCTTCTGGCGTGGAAGAAGACTGTTGACGCCGACATTATATCATTAAAACGCAGGGAAAGCAAAACGGATGATTCAGTGTTTCTCATTCAGCATAAAGCATGTGAGAGAATTTTCCGTAACGTTCATAATCATATCAAAATACGAACGAAGTAAAAATACATCGAAAGCTTATTTTAACTGAATATAATGTAAGATATCAAACACTTTGCACCTCGATGTCGAATGTGTCCACGTGCAATCTTTTGCAGCATACATATAGAATGTCATGATTGCCACGAGTCTTAATAAATATGTTATTATGGATGGAAGTAACAAGAGAAGCAATCAACAAATTTTTAATTCCACATGGCATTCATTTAATTTGAGATTTAAGAAGAAGTAAAGCTAGATATTACTTTCGTTAACACGAAAGATATGCCGCACATATGGATAACGAGGAAGTTGTGTCTTCACACGTTTCCTCCTTTGTGTATGCTCTATTATATACTAACAAGGGAACCTCCCCATCGCACCCCCTCAGATTTATTTATTCGTTGGCACAGTGGATAGGCCTTGAAAAACTGAACACAGATCAATTGAGAAAACAGGAAGAAGTTGTGTGGAACTGTGAAAAAATAAGCAAAATATACAAACTGAATAGTTCATCACACGATAAGCAACATCAAGGAGACTGTTAACGCAGGAGCGCCGTGGTCTCGTGGTAGCGTCAGCAGCTACGGAACGAAAGGTCCTTGGTTCAATCTTCCATCGAGTAAAAATTTTAATTTTTTATTTTCAGTTTATGTGACAAACTCTTACGTTTTCATCACTTTTTTGGGAGTGATTATCAGATCCACACGAAAACCTAAATCGGGCAAGGTAGAAGAATCTTTTTACCCATTCGCCAAGTGTACAAGCTAGGTGGGTCGACAACATATTCCTGTCATGTGACGCACATGCCGTCACCAGTGTCGTATAGAATATATCAGATGTGTTTTCCTGTGGAGGAATCGGTTGACCTATGACCTGGCGATCAAATGTTTTCGGTTCCCATTGGAGACACACGTCCTTTCGTCTACTAATCGCACGGTTTTGCGATGCGGTCGCAAAACACAGACACTAAACTTATACAGTGAACAGAGACGTCAATGAACGAACGGACAGATAATAACTATGCAAAAATAAAGAAAGTAAAATTTTCACTCGAGGGAAGACTTGAACCAAGGACCTCTCGTTCGGCAGCTGCTCACGCTACCACGGGACCACGGCGCTCCTGAGCCCACAATCTCCATGATGTTGCCTATGTGGCCCATGGACAACTCAGTTTGTTTATTTTTTCACAGTTCCACACAACTTCTTCCTGTTTTCTCAATTGATCTGTGTTCAGTTTATCAAGACCTATCCACTGTGCCAATTTATAACTAAATCTGAGGTGGGTGCGATGGGGAGGTTCCCTTGCAAGTAGCCTAATCATTGTTTCCGTGATGTTACGCTCTTGTTTGGCCCCTAAACGATGAACAGATTCCAAATGCATGTCTCTGCATGAAAGTAGTTGTTCGAACCCTTCCTGAGCTGTTTTTTGTGTATTTGCTTAGAATTCATTAAGCACACCCCCTCGAGGGTTAGGTCTCCAAACTAAACCGTTTTTTATCCACTGGCATAATTTATTCAGACAGCATCAGCACAAGACATCAAACAAAGCCTTCCATTTACAGATGCAACACACTTAACCAGCAGCTGACCCAAGAGTAATTCACGGTCATGGTCCGAAATTAGCAGCTCTCTGCTACTGTGGCATAGTCTGTACTACATTTTCGATTCCGCAGCACCAGTTTATCTGGTAACACTGTTGAATCAACAGGAGTAGTTGCAGAGTTGTGCCAGCGTATCTGTCCTCCTATTGACATCTTCATGTATCTCCCTTCTCCTAAAGCGTTGATCACGAGGTGCCGAAGTAAATGAGTGTATTCTGCATGACGTAACATTCATTATTCCCTTCTTTCATAGCCACTCTTCATGTGCATCGACACCAAATAGGGATGTGAAAACTCTTGCGAGTGAGAGAATGACAATAATAATCGTAACAAGAACAAGCAAGTAATGAATGAAGTTCATTGCAATGGAGAACGAGAATAGCTGTGAAAATAAAAATCTATAAAAATAGGCTGATCGTTGAGCTGGCACAATGCAAATACCTTCTTAGCATTTTGTTACTGATTTAGTTCTGAATGTTTGCAGAGAAAAAGGAAAATTCGGTACTTCTCGCTAGTGTAATATAATGTGAACCAGCAACTACCCTTTCCTTAGAACACGACTCAAGCAAGTCCCAAGTAGTTACCAAGGTACTGCTGCATTCTGCTCCCTGACATTGTTCTGATGACGGTTAATGTAGATAGTTTTGATTATGAAAGACGAAACATATTGCTGGTTAGTTCCTAGGATCGCAATATTAAATTTGCGTTGTAGATGGTACTTGAACATGACGACTAACCAGATGACTCATCAATATAAAAAGACAATATTATGACAGTTTAGCAGGACTACTCAACATGAATTCTGAAATTGGGTGACTGACCGCAAAGGTGCTAAATGTTGTCAAGAATATACAGAAGTCTCAATCGCATTAATAATATGAAGATCGTCTTCGACAGCTCGCCATTTTCACATTGCTATA
Organism: Schistocerca nitens; assembly: GCF_023898315.1. NCBI lineage: Eukaryota > Metazoa > Arthropoda > Insecta > Orthoptera > Acrididae > Schistocerca > Schistocerca nitens. The sequence continues at coordinate 913,667,779 of NC_064616.1, read as the reverse complement.
TCCACCCCACTCCAGACAGCCCTCGGTGGAGATGCACTAAGCTGCCGATGTAATTGAAGGCCTTCAAACAGACAACAGACCACAGATTGAAAAATACAAGCGAATTCTCTTGCAGCGTAAGCTTATTGTAACTAAACCTCAAATGATTGTCCTATTCAAAAAAGTAAAATGTTACACACTGTTGACGTCAAACGGACATTTTCTACGTTCTGTCTTGTGTCCTACTCATCTATATTATCAGGTGTACTATCAAAATGATTAGGTATAATGGTTGCTAAGGTAAAGCGTTGATACCAGATGGTGGGTTCACAACAACATTGATGAAAAAATAAAACACAAGTTCGCAAAAGTGCAGTTGTGCATTTTCGTACGTTTTCACCTCCAGATCTACCACAGATAATGCATACTAACAAACTTGGTCACTGTCCCTGTAATTTTTGCCCTCTTATTTCGGACAGAGTTAATGAACAAAGTAAAATTCGTGACTCATAGATGTTTCGAATCCGTTCAGTAATTTTGATGTGACTTAAGATTAGTGAGGTCTACGAACATGGCAACTCCTGCCAGTTTCCTAGAACACACTTACATGTGACAGGTAGCACCTGATTTAAAACTTACCGAAAGGAATTGATAAGACACATCTTTTGCAGCAAACCTGGAATTGCTTTCGCAGGCAACTACCGTTTTATAAAGGAATTCCTGCATAAACTCACTCATTGCCATAATCGCGGCTGCAGTAGATAACTGATAACTCACAATGTGAAGGATGAGACAAGGGATACATTCTGCATGAAATGACCTTGTACTCACAAAATATTACTAAATCAATAAGATATCATCAGAGGGAATATTCACAGTATTTCATACAGATGACAAGAAAAGTCAGGCGAAATTAGCAGGATAAATCGGTCCCACAGCTGCAAATCATTGTTATGCCAACAGGGTTGCCAAAGGATGCCTACAACATTGCAGTCTGGACCACGCTGACAGCAAGAAGAACGTGTTTTCGTAGCCTGAATATTTCATGATAGGATCCAGACATCCAATCTATCGCGAGAGAGTCTGCTCTCCAAATTTTAGATATGTGGTGTGGCCATGTGCCTACAATTTAGTAAAAACCCTCTGACTGTTATTCCCATTTATGTGATTCGGATGACGAGAAAGCTCTACCATGGGTTATTTATATGTCTACTGAAAGCAAGCGACATAACATAATAGCAGGAAGCCTGTCGTATACTTTCAGATAAGGTTTCCTGAGCGTCAGATATATATGATATTAGCATCCTTATCCCATCAAAAAGGATTTCTTGTTATTGAATTTTACATACATTTTAATACTGAAGGACTCAGGTTTCTTGCTTCCCACATAGCAAACAATGGCTACCACTCTCGCTGTCGCATGTCATAACCTAACCTATCACCTGGTTTAACTTCGACTACAGTTCGTTATCCTTAAACATATGCCTTTACTTCAAAAACTACAAGTATCATCTCTAGGTAATGTTCACTGCGGGATTACTCAAGAAGCTATTCGAATAGAAGCGAAAATCGTTTAGCGGATGAGAATTATATTTCGGGGTACACCTCAGAACGAAAGAAACAAAATAACAGTAAGAGCAGCAGGCTCATCATATCGAGCGTGGGCACCGTCAACGCAGCGCCCTGAATTTGGCCATATTCCTCAGAATTTACTTCCTGATAGCCCAAAGGCGCTGTACTTCAGAAATATCAGCCTATTCGCACGGGAATTACTATCCACATGTAATTGCTAAAATATCTTGCTACGTCAGGTATCAGGTATCTGTTATCAGACGCTCGATCTGAGCTGCTGATTTTTATTGAACCAACCTGCTGTGTTTAGGAAACCGATCAGAGCAACTGGATGAGTTTATTATTTTGGTATAATGTATAAAAACCCACTTTTCCCACTTATCTTACCCTAAATAGTCCACGATTGGGTAGAGAGCAAGGCAAATAGTATGCATTGTGGATAGAATGGGAGTGAATATTGAAACGAAATTATTAGAATCATGGGAAGGCAATAATGTATCGATATGCAGTGACATGAGAGTTTTCTGAGGTACAGGTCTGTCTCTGACATTGGAGAGAAGGGGGCTAGGTTTGTCTGTATTCTTACGTTAAGCTCATTGAGTAGAAAAGCGCGGGCAGATTTCATTGTGTGCTGGGAAGAAGACAGCCGGGAGTTTCAAATGCTTGAAATTCTGGAGCCTTGATTCGCCAGGGTGCACACCACCGTCGCCGTAGGCAGGGGGACAGCGGTAGCGCGGTAAGAGAAAGGCACTTGCCTGGGGACGACTGAATCAGCCGGATGGACTGAGGAAGTGGCGGAGCAAAATGCTCTGCGCAAAGGGAAAGGAAATCAGTTATTTAAGGCTCTAACGTTCCACGTCCACCTTACGTGGTAACATTCTCTTTCAGAGTATATTTAAATATAATATTTTTGAGGGAACCAAATTGTTTATAGACAGGTAAAAGATAGGCCAATGTGAGAATACTATGTCGCGATTGCGAAGAGTAAGTTGAAAGTTAACGGAATTTGATATTTCGATTTAGTAATTCGGTAAACAGTAAAGTGTTAGAATTCAATTGCAAAGCAGGTACGACACAAATAAGATACATGTGACGAGCTAATATAAAGACCTGGCACTCACCACATGGGGCTGATGAAGAGTGGATGACAGTGCTAGGAACCATTAGTTTATAATTAGGAATGTGTTGATTTACCATAATTCTTTTTAGTAATGGTCAAGTTAAATTGATGATTCTGGTTAGTTTGTTTCAAAATCTGATCTGGAAGTGTAGGAAAATATTATCTCGTGACTTTAACTAATCAAGCTGCTAACAGAAATTCATGGTAGAAAGTAATGCTCTTAATTTTGATCTGAAAGAATTAGTTTTCAAAGAAGCCATTTGTAGCTTGTGTGTGTTTTAATTGACGAGTATCTGAACTTCATGGATAAAGGCAAGGTTGCTAATTTAATATGAAGGAATAAGAAGTCACCTTTTGTGGAATGAATCAGTAGAAATTTACGTGTGAAGCTGATTTTCAGAACAACTGGATTTGAAAGATACGTGGGAATCACTGAGATCGCTTTCCTGGATTAAAAAAAGGGGAAACAGTAATTCGTGTTGCCATGCTATACACGAACTGTAAGTACTGTCAAAAGTTCTGTGTGTGTATTTATGTATCTTTTGGAGGGGAGGCTTTGGATGGTATATTATTTAATGGTGCCGACATGTAATTAGGAAATCAGTCTAGGTAACCTGTGAAGGGCATTTTTTCAGTTGAAATAACGTGCCGCGCACGAATATGAGGGGAACTTAAGTTTCGGAATCGCGACCGCGTGAACTTTCCAGCCACGCGCGACTTAGTTAACATCGAGGCACGTCAATAAATGAGAGGTTTGATTGAAGAAGTTAGACTTTTTCTAGTACTGGTCCGCGTGGAGATATGATCATTGCTTTGCCCAATGGTAATAAGAGTGATAGTGTGTTGCTGTGACGTTATGAATCAAGTATTGTGGGCTATCCTCCATTCCTTCCCGTGGGTGAGAAACCATAGGAGTAAAATATCTTTATATGTGCTGTTACAAGGATCAGCTGTTAGGAAATTTTATCCCGTATCTTATTGGTAATACCGTCATTATGTTTGGAGAGATGAAAGTAAGACAGAATGAAGGGAAATAGCTTACAGGACGGAGGAGGAGTTATTATGCAGGCCTAGTTACGATTCCTGTTACGTATTTTCTTTAAACACAGTCGGGTGATTAACAGTGTACCAAATTTGGGGTTAATACTACAAAATTAAACATTTATCTGTTGCGCGTACATTTGTTTATTTATTTCTTTGAGTCAAGAATTTAATTGGTAGTTATGTGTAAGAATCACGTTGTGACACATTTAATGAGAATACACATGGACGATTTAGCATTAGTACGTTTCCGGAACACTTTAGGACCTCGCAACTGGTTTGGCTTTTATTTTTCTTTCAGTACCCTACCCATCCTCCCTCGTTGTCTATGATTGCTCGAAGGCGTCGGGGAAATGTTAAGGCTAAATTCATCGAGAGATTGTGATCGTTTATCTCCCATCATGTATTCTCTATATTTTCCCCACAGAGTTTCTGAATTCCTTGACCCATATGGTAACGACCTCGTAACCTCCGCCCACATATTTCCGCCGGCCGTTGTGGCCGAGCGGTTCTAGGCGCTTCAGTCTGGAACTGTGCGACCGCCACGGTCGCAGGTTCGAATCCTGCCTCGGGCGTGGATGTTTGTGATGTCGTTAGGTTAGGTTTAAGTAGTTCCAAGTTCTAGGGGATTGATGACCTCAGACGTTAAGCCCCGTAGTGCTCAGAGCCATTTTTGAACCACATATTTTCAGTGGGGTTGAGGTCTGGTTATTTTGGCACGAAAGGAAGAAGTTTTATTCTCTGCTGACCTTGGAACCAGTTCTGGACAGCTCTGCTATTATGAATCGGGCTATGGTCCTGTAAAGAAATGATCATCCATTAACTTAGATATTCTGACTAATACTATGAATTTGCATACTGTGAAAAAATTTGACTACTGCATTGGCTATGTAGTCTAAGCTACAGGTTTATATATTATTTGGAGGATTCCACATTGCAAAATCCTTTGCTGATAGCTGTTGACAAAAACCTACATTGACAAGGGGAGGGTGCTGGGACGGGGATCAGAATATAGTTTAAGGCATCAGTTATAAGACGCAGGTAGGACTTCTTTCAGAATACGCCATCCTCCTATGCTTTGGTAATGATGAGGTGGGGTGTAAGTTGTTCAATACAGTGCAGCAGTCTGTTGAACTGTTGGACTCTGTTGCATGGTTGTAAAGCTAATCTGCTTCGCTTATTCAAAATGATTGCTAGCCTTCACTATACAATTCTTTTTTCTATATTTCCACTGACAAAGATATATAGAAGAAAGAAATCTGTTTTATATCGATATATTCTCCATGGACTTTACACGTGCTCATTCACTCAATGTGTTGCATTTACGGAAGGCGACCGTGGCCGCTGACGTCGCCTGTTCACACCTCGTGTCAACGCGGCCCGCGCTCGGAGTAAACGCCTACAGTTGAGATAGACAGCTGATTTCATTAATGTTAGTGAAATAAGTCATACCTTCATATTAGTGAGAACTAAATACCACTACGAGTATGTATCTTTATGTAATGCTCATTGCTCAAGAACAATTCGTGTATGCAGCGTTGCTGTTATGACTCCGATCATAAAATTTGTAAATCGTAACCCAATTCATATATTTGCATGCGCCTATGGAATATTAAACATGAAAACAATTTGTTTCTTTGTCATATAATTTTTAATCAAGGCAATGCAGGCAGTTGTCAGCTGATATCAAAATTGAATGTAAAGGAGGAATTAAGAAAAAGATTTACGAGAAACAAATCTCTTTAACAACTGTGTACTATCTTGGAAACTTGCTGATGCGGCTATCTCACAATTTCAAAGGAAGAGAAAACCATCCTGTCCACTTTCTGAGGACGATATTTCCTGACAGAAAGCACACTAGGGTGAACGGCTTTAGGTTGAGACACCAGGAACCACAAACTAAGTCACCAGTACGTTCACTCTCCGATTCCTAGCCCCGTCATCAGGCACTTCCCATGTCAAAGTGGATGGCAGAAACAAGCGCGAATGACCGGGGATTAGGTGATACAGACCTCGCCTCTCCTGTTTGACAGATGTGTTATCATTCACCCATGCCAGGAGGTGAGGAAATACACTTACGAAACATTGAACACATTTTAGTTTTACATGTGGACATTACTGCGCAATTATATTCTAAGTTTCGACAAGTTAACTGGAGAAAAAGAGTGTATACCTTGGGGGATATGTCATAGTTCATGATTGTAATGTTAGTAAAGTACTGTAAAGTATATTTTATCTTATGCTTAACTTTAAAAGAAAAATCAGCCAAGGCATTCAACAGTGAAAAGTACAGCATGCCTCCAAGAAACATACGAATATCGTACAATTTTAATAAAAGGAAATATAGATCGGTTTATTGGGGCAGGCCTATTAGGGAACAAAATAAGAATAACTAAATCAGTTAAAGGTTTGTATGTGCTGCTATTTAAAAGAGAAGAAATGAACTGATAAAGAAATAATTCCTTCATTGATATAGGAATGGTTCGAAATGGAAGGTATAATTTTACTATTATAAAAAACTGGCCTGGACTGAGTTGATTGGTTCCAATTTTTGAATACATTAGACCCCAATAACAAATATAAACGGAATAAAATAGGAATATAAAGTCTGGAAATGAGTATGGGCATCCTTTATCTACATATCTGCTTCGAATACAGGGTATTAAAAACAAGTAATCCACATTTCGAGAGCTGATAGGACGGACAGAAACAAGACAAACATATCCACTAAACAAGAGAAATGAGTCTGAAATCAATATCTTAAGAGCACTGAGCACTTCTTCACCTTTACTATTGTCAAACACATCTGTTGTTCTACTTAAAACACTTCTCTTGTACTGAAGAAGTGCGTGTAGCTCCTACAATATGCAGGTTGTCTTCTTTTAGTCCATATACCGACTCGCAAAGTATGGAAAACCACTTTCCTTAACACCGTGTGCATCTATATATATTACAGAAGCAATGCAAGCAACAGAACAGGAAATATTAACAGTTAAATTCAATTGTGAAAAGATACGCTGCATCACATATGTCAACAATTTCCTAATAGTTCCAGATTTAGACAGAATAAACAACATTTTGCAGGTATTATCTGAAAATCGAGAAAAGAATAACACTGGAATGTGAGAACAACAAATGGTAATGGCAATGAGAAAAAGTAATAAACATATGAACACAGCAATAAAAACTGATGGCATTAAAAGTACAGCACTTCAGGACCAGAATGAGAGAAACAGATGCTTAACAAAAGTAAAGCGAAGAACAGAGATAACAAACCATTTATGTTTACAAATAATATTCTTTGAAGTAAACATACAAGTGATAGAAATATAGAAACACACTGCAAAATGGATGATGTGGAGTACTCTTCTTTGGAAGTGAAAGATGGGATCTGAAAAAATAAAGTATGGTCCGCCTACAGGTCACAGGATACTGAATGTAGCAGAAAATGACTAAAACAAGGTAGAAGGAGATACTCTTATAAGAATTAACTGTTGAGAGAAGCCTAAGAAGAGAAAATGTAATGGCTGGAAGCATTGTCCTCGTGGGCGATATACCGAACGCTAAAAACATTTGCGTGTTAACAAAAATATTCACAAATTCAAGGGTCACATTTATTTATCAGATGAGGGATGAACTACTAAAACCATGATATAGGGAACTGTTTATATTTATTATTTTGTGTCTACTACAAATGTAAAGTCACTAACTGCATAAACTGATAAATTTATGTAGAAAATTTCGTGTCTCACTTCAACAGGGGCGTCGCTACAGGAAAAAAAATTTTTATCATCCGATAAGATTACTCTACTCCAGTCAGTCGATATATTCTGCTGAAAAACCCATGCGGTCAGCCCTCTGATAATCAGTTAATTGCTGCTTTATAACAGCTTTCCGACAATATAATCCGACGTCTTTCAGTCTCCTCATAACAGTCTTTCTGCTGCCGGGAAACTGAGATAGCTATTTCAGGGCACGGCTACTGAGGAATGGATTAGCATGTATATTCGCCAAAACACGTTGATCATCTGCTGCGGTAGACACAATGAGCCGTCCACTTACTCTTTTCCGCCCTATATAGCCCCTTTCCTTGTATCCTTTCCACCAGCATCTAGCTGTTTTTGCCGGTACTCCACACCTTTCTCCAGGTTCTGATGCCGAATAGCTGCCTTGCTCAATCAGTGCAACCACACGCACACTACTCTCTCAATTCCACTGCGACTGCATTGCGACAGTTGCCCTTGTGATGCTACTACGCGTTTTATAAAGAGAACCATTTACAACTCAGTGAAGAAAGGAAGACTGACAAAATAAAAGAATATCTTTTTTCAGTTATCTGTCACATACAAACAAACTTCGTTAAAATACTTTGTCAAGGATCACTATTAAGAAAGAAACAACAGTCATTAGGCAAGATATTAAACGAACGGCTTGTATGGTAGTCTTGCGCTGATGCTGTATGAATAAATTATGCCAGTGGATAAAAAACGGTTTAGTTTGGAGACCTAACCGTCAGGGAGGGGGGAGGGGGGGGGGGCCACAGCAGTCTGCATCATGAGTTCCAAGCAAATACACAAAAAACAACTCAGGAAGGGTTCGAACAACTACTTTCATGCAGAGACATGCATTTGGAATCTGTTCATCGTTTAGGGGCCAAACAAGAGGATAACATCACGGAAACAATGATCACGATACTTAGTATATAATAGAGCATACACATTTCATTTCAAGGAGGAAACTTATGAAGACACAGATTTCCTCGTTGTCCATATGTGCGGCATATCTTATGTTTAACAAAAGTAATATCCTGCTTTACCTATTCTTAAATCTCAAATGAAACGAATGCCATGTGGAATCAAATATTTGCTGATTGCTTCTCTTCTTGCTTCCATCCATACTAACATATTTATTAAGACTCGTGGCAATCATGACATTCTATATGTATGCTGCAAAAGATTGCACGTGGACACATTAGACATTGAGGTGCAAAATGTTTGATATCTTACATTATATTCAATTAAAATAAGATTTCGATGTATTTTTACTTTGTTCGTATTTTGAGATGATTTTGAACGTTACGGAAAATTCTCTCACATGCTTTATGCTGAATGAGAAACACTGAATCAACCGTTTTGCTTTCCCTGCGTTTTAATGATATAATGTCGGCCGGAAGCTGAAACTTAATTCATTCTGGATTAATGATAATTGAATGCTTCAAATGTATACATAGCCCACAAGGCGACGTCAGAAACTATCAGGGGAGAACGCCGCATAAAAACCAAACGTGCACGCGCGTCTCCCCTCTGAAGAACCGTATCGGACAATCACGACAAGCATTTCGCTAAAGAGCTGTCTCGTAAGAGAGCTGAGAATTGGCAGCGTCGTAGCAAGTATTTGTCAACACTGTGAGAGTGCATTTACTTCCGGGTGTAGCCCGGCATTACGTCGCTAAATTTACTTGGAATTCGTTTTTCACATCGAAGACTCATACGATATAATCCACTGTAAGATGAGACACATAGAAAGTATATTTAATTTCTGGACTCCAAGAACGGCATTCTTCACATAAGTAACAGCTGTTTGTGTGTTTAATGTTGCATTTTGAGGCTCAGGCAATATCGCAATGACTAGTCCGCCTGTCGCCGCCAGTGTGTCGTTAGCTCAGCGATTCCCTTATGCGTTCCGATGCTGGTGCTATATGAAATGGCAGTTCCAAACTCGGTGAAGGCCGCTGAACACAACGTTTTATTTTCCATTTTAACTAATGGAGTTGCAAACTGCTAAATCTGAAGGATGCTTTACAGATAAATCTTCTCGCAATTTCGACTTAGTAAATTCTGTTAATATCATGAATGTCTGTTTTGCAAATGCCAAGGTGCTTCACTGTAAAATAGTTTCCGAAAAGATTCAAACCTACTGTCAACGGTTCGAATTTGAGCTTTGTTCGTCATTTAGGTCTAACATGTCAGGAGTTTGTTTATGAAGTGAACATGTAGATATAGTTCCTCTCTTTTAAATTTTGCAATAGCATTTAACTGTAGACGTTTGCTGACACTGGCGTTAGCAATTCCTTTCCACTCCATGAAACCTCAAAATCGATAACTTTTTCTGGTTTAAATCTGATGACCTTAACTATCACTTCCGATCAACATTAAATACTTCCTGAATCCATACATGGAACTCCAAATGTGCAGTGTTCCTGCACTGCTACAGAGCATGCATTGGAAGGTATTTACACAGTTTATCGCATAGACTTACCATAAGGAATGAAACAAAAAAACTGTAATACACTTTACACCACAGACGCTTACTCTGGCTTGACAAAAACATCCGAATATTGGCCAAAAGTTGCACAAATAATGGACTTTGAAAGGAAAAGAAAGAGGTATGAAGCATTTATAAATTCATCGAATGTAGTGCGGTGGTTTAATTTCGTCTAAGTCGGTTAAATTAATTTCGGTCCATACGCAGCTCTTGCCGATTAATGTAATACAGTCATGGACTGTGCGGCTGGTCCCGGTGGAGGTTCGAGTCCTCCCTTGGGCATGGATGTGTGTGTTTGTCCTTAGGATAATTTAGATTACGTATTGTGTGAGCTTAGGGACTGATAACCTTAGCAGCTAAGTCCCATAAGATTTCACACACATTTGAACATTTCTGAATGTAATACAGTACCCATCTACTAATCAGGGCGTCGGTCTATGTTGCTTTCGAGCGTGAATTGAAATCATAGAAATCTTCTATGTAGTAACATCTAATAATAATAAAGCCTTTTAAATTATCAAAAGCGATGAGCGGTAGCAGGCGCTTTCGATAAAGAATGGGGGATTCGATAAAGAACGGGAGAGTGTCGCGCCGCTGCCGTCGCCACGGCCGCTGCCGGTAGGCGGCAAGTGGATCCCGGAGCTTTGCCGCATGCAACGTCCAGAGGAGGACACTCTGCAAGAAATCTGCTGCAAAATGGTTACTGGATAAAAGTTTGTTATCGGTGTAATAGAAAGTGAAATAGATTGAATCTGCATGAACATTACATTCATGTCTTCAACATTCAGTTGGAAGAGGCTATAAAAAATTTTTGTGGCAGCTAGTTCCGATCCACAGACGTAGACAGAAACAACACACGGTACCGCTATACCACGGGCGTAAACAGTGTATGGTTTCTCTTATATGGGACAAGACTTCCTCCAGGAAGTGCCACAGTCTACAGTGTTGCCAGATTGTGCAGATTGCTGGACTTACAGAATTAGCGAGTTGCCCAGTTTATTTGTCCCATGTTGCGATCGGCACGGACTTAGCCTCTGTAGCGGCCGGCCGCCGGTCCAGTTTTATGTCAAAGAGTGTACCTACCTACAGTTCAATGCCTACTCTATACCATGAGTAGCTTCCTTTCTTTATTCCATTGTTCTTATTCTACCCAGGATTTCCACCTGAAGATTTCCCTAACACTAATGCTTCTCTTCCTGCCTAACAATGTATACCCAATCACTCTAGAAATTTCATTTGTATCCTTAATTCAGGTATTTTCATTTGCTTTTTATTTGTCTCCAATGAAATCATAATACTTTCTGTTCAAAACCTTGGAATTAACTAAATCCATGGAACTTTATAAAAAAAAATTTACAAACCCAAATTTCTACAACTGCACATTCTTTTAATACCCATTACTAGATCCACAAGGATATGCATATTAACCACATTCAACTGTAAAGGAAGGACATAAACCAAAAATAGTGCATCCATTCCAATTAATAGATTCAGCTTAGATTAATCTTGAAATCTGCTAGTATTTCATAATAGGAGAAATTTCAAATTTCAATAAAATAACTGCAGCAGTTCTACCTGCAAAATCTCAAATCCAAGAGTGTGTCGAGAATCCACTGATATTTGTTTGCATTGTTTTATTTTATTTTTCAAGAAAACCACTTTTCCCCTTCTGTGCATTTGAGTTCAAAACAGTAGAGCTGGGCTTTTATATGGAAACTTCTAGCTTTTATACTCATGTTTATCAGTCTCAAAGGATGTATGTATTTTTAGACAAACAAGATTCTAAAGATGTATTGGTAACCAGCATTGGAAGGGAGTTCTGCGATTTTTGTGTTGTTGGTATACAAATACAGGAACCTGCAGATAACAAAATTGAACTGTCATTTTTACTTACCACCTGGAAATATATTTGCTGACGCTATTTCATCCAAAGCTGTCTGAGTATCATACAGGATCTGGTGCAATTTGCAACGATTTCTTTCAAATTTTCTAAAGTCTTGAGGAATCTTGCTAAGCATGTCGAAAATTTTCAGAAATAATCTGGAAGTTCTAAATCCATCGGCACAGACCTCAATGCTTGTTCATTGAAGTACAACTCCAGTAACTTGATGAAACCACCACTGTGAACCTATACATGAACAGTAAACATGAACCAAGTACAATTTACAGTACCAATACAATCACAAGTACACAATAAAATGATCAAAGCCTAAAACACACACACACACACACACACACACACACACACACAAGAACTAGTGCAGCAGTGTGAGAATTTAACTACATTATGTGCATGAAAGTTTAACGACAATTCTAATCTTGTTTATGTGCCTGTTGATCATTATACGTGCAAACCATATGGTGAGTTTTAGCTTTGCTCCACCCATTATTTGCATTCTACACAGGACTTTGCAGCATCTGATTCATATCATCATCATCATCATCATCATAATCCTAGGATTTAAGTGCAGCTTGGTGACTCAGGGGATAAGTTACAAATGATGAATCCAATGTGATGCTTGAAGTTTTCCTGGCATAAAGAGTATTCCATGAAGTTTTGGGATTGCAGCCAGATGATGTCAACTTCTTGTCACAATATTTTGGCTGACAACCGTGCAACCATCTTCAGGTGAGTGTTTAGACTGGAGATTGCTAGCTCACATCACTAACTTAACTTTAAAAAAGACGCAGATTTGCATATGCAAAGGCAGCTGCTACATGAGCGATCTGTATCGAGTTTCATGCCCTCTTTGAGTATTGCTCCATCTACGGCGTGTGGGCGGATGCGTAACTGTGATACTACAAGTGCACTCTGTCGGTATGCAGGTAAGTGGAGTTAAATTAATAAATAAACAAATAAAAATAAATTTAGTTGCCACAAGACGGGTCACTAGTCATAAAATGTTTGCTTTCTGTAGGTATTAAATCACTTGCCTTTTGCAGCTGAGTATGTCAGCCATAGCTGAGCATTGTATATCCACATGACAATCCATGGATTATTCTGCCACAGAAGTCTTGGCCTTGACAAGATCCTTCTGTGATTCAATTACTATGAAACTGAATTCTTCATTTGTGTGGGCATATTGTCCGTAGCTGCTTTACAGTTCCTGAGGGTATTTTTGTTCTGCCATTGGAATTACAAGAAAACGCGTGGTTTTTTTTTTTTTTTCACTTTATCGAAGTAAAACATCATCAGTGATCCGTAATTAAAGATATTTATAATTTGATTTGTCTTTAAGATCAAAAAACAGTTCATTAACAATATGTTGCTTTTTACTTACTGTGCTTTCTGCTCAGTTTCTCGACTATATCAGGATATATAGCCCGCTAGCACATCTTTGCAGTTTTTCTTTCTTAGACACTGATACTTATAGACTAATTTTTAGTTTCTCTCTGGGACTATGCATTTCTCACATTTTACACAGCTCACTTCTTTGCACACCACTGTTTTCTGTTTATTTTTTATACTTTGAAGTGTGTATTGTGGTTTGTAGTGTTGCCTGCATAACATTGCCTCTAGTTTGTCTTTGACCTATACTCTTTTTTACTTTTTTGTATTTTATTTAATTGTATGTGCGTAATTCTAGTTAATTATGTTGCTGTGTATTTACATACTGTGTAAGAGTATACAGTACAAATAATTCAACATTTGCAGATCATCTAACACAAAAATGCCACAGACCAAGCAATATTGAAAAAGATATGAATATGGAAAGTAGACACTACATAAAGTAACTGAAAAAATTACATGAAAAAGAAAAGAGCCTGTTCCATTGTTCCCACCCACACAACAAACCCCCCACCCCTCTCTATATTTCATTTCACTTCTTGCTCATCACCTTCTCCTCCAACTCTCGCTCCATCACACTACTGCACTCTTATGTTCACACTCATCACGGCTTCTCCCTACCCTACCAAAAAAAAATTACTACTACTCCTTCACTACTCTTACACAGTATATAAACACACAGCAACATAATTAAATAGAGTTACACACATACAATTAAATAAAATAAGAAAAAAAAGTGTATAAGTCAAAGACAAACCAGTGGAAATGTTATGTAGGCAACACTACAAACCATGATACACACTTAGAAGTATAAGAATAAACAGAAAATAGTGGCATGTGAAAAAGTGTGCTGGGTAAAACATGATAAATGCATAGTTCTGCAGAGAAACTAAAGATTAGACTGTAAGTATCAGTGTCTAACAAAGAAAAACTGCAAAGATGTGCTTGCAGATGGCATTTCCCGATGTAGGCGAAAAACCAAGCAGAAATCACAGTAAGTAAAATGCAACATATTGTTACTGAACTGTTTTTTGATCTTAAGAAAAAATCAAATTATAAATATCTTTAATTACAGACCACTAATTATGTTTTATCTCCATAACGCAAAACGTGTCTGGTGCAAAAAAAGAACACATTTTCTTGTAGTTGCAACAACAGAATGAAAATACTCTCAGGAATTAAGAAATCAGTGGAAATACGTTTAGCAGAAGGTCGTATTGTGATGACTGCTTTCAACTGGATAAGGCGTGGGAACCGGTGATTCCTTTAATAGATACAGAAAGGAAACTGACTACTGAAACGTCCAGTGACAACTAATTATATTAATTTGACACCTGAATTTTAACTCTTAGCCCACATTCTAACAGAGAGCATGCATGTAGTATTATCATTACACACATGCCTTGTGCCATAGGTGGAGCAATATTCAAAGAGGGCGCGAAACTCTACAGATGTCACCCATGTAGCAGCTGCCTTCGCACAACTGTCTCCATATCAATTTTTTGGGTATAAAGTTTGCAATATGAGCTATCAACCTCCAGTGCTAAACACACACATGGCAAGAAGTCAATGTCATCCAGCTGCAATCTCAAAACTTTATGGAATAATGAATTCAGTAGTCCGAAGTTAAATCCCCAAGTGTCCTGTGTTTTTTGTCAACTTTTTTCACATATGGCAATGTTTTTTTAATGTAAAAATGCCAAGCTGCATTGTAGTTCTCAGTCCTCGTTAAAGTCGGCTTTAACAGCAAAAGAATGCAAGGGCATACCACCTACAATAGTGTCATGTCTAGTGAAGTACTGAGGTGTTCACAACAAAATTTGGGTTATGAAAAGCTCTACTTATGGGATTCAGTGGGCTCTACACAGGGATCTTGAGCAATGTCACTCAAATATGATGAGTGTTTAAAAATAGAAAAGTTTAAAAATTTCCATAAAAATTTGGAAAACCACACATGTACATGTACGCTTGTGAAAATGTGTATTATCTCGCTTATTAAAAACTGTAAAATAAGAACAATGATAAGAGAGATAAAATACCAGAGGAGAAATATTTGCCTTGTTGGTCACTAATCAAAAAGTGAATGATTAAGACAGCAACTTTGGAACACAACACAACACAACGTCCAACCAGAACATTTAGGATGGAGTTAAGACAGTACATGAAACTGTAAAATACATGACACACTTACATGCTAAAAGCTAAGACAAACACTTAAAATGTAGTATCCTGAAGAGTGTATGACATACTTGTCACAAACATATGCAGATTCCCACTGGAGCAGAAAACCCCAGATAAGTGCTCTATGTCCTACACACAGACCGATGAATGTGGCTTCATCCCACCTCTGCAATCAGAATGTGGAATACCACAGCCATGTTGTTGCTTTCACTACCTTACCCTAGCAACTGTAGCATGCAAAGGGAATCCTGTATGTTCCACACTATTTTCTCCATTGGTGTGATTGCTGAAAGGTCTGAAGACTACTAATGGAGTTGCAACAGGTGAGAAACATCACCCCTCATCATCTTAAGTGTCTTGAGATGAGGATAATTTGAGATACCAGCACATACTGAAGCATATAGACAGTCTTTTTTGTCCTTGTAATCGGACTGCACCTATGTGCTTGTGCCATCTTGACCACAGCATACAACACAGCACATAAACTGTGAAGATATCTAGTACATGGAACCTCAAGACACTGACAGAGTGCATCTGCATCATCTACATCCACATCTACACTCCACAAACCACCATGAGGTGCATGGCATAGGGTATGCTCCCACGGTACCAGTTATTAGGGTTTCCTCCTGTTCCATTGAAGTATGGAGTGCACGAAGAATGATTGTCTGAATGCCTCTGTGAATGCAGTAATTATTCTAATCTTATCCTCAGGATCCCTATGTGAGTGATGTGTAAAGGTTTTAGTATATCCCTAGAGTAATCATTGTTGACAGACTTTTTGGGATAGTTTATGTCTATCTTCAAGAGTCTTCCAGTTCAGTTCCTTCAGTACTTATGTGACACTCTCCCACGGTTTATACAAACCTGTGACCATTCATGCTGTGTTGTTCTGTATACGTTCAATTTCCTCTGTTAGTCCTATCTGGTATGGGTCCCACACACTTGAGCAATATTCCAGAACTGGTTGCACGACTGATTTGTAAGTGATCTCCTCCCTAGACTATTGTACATCCCCAGTATTCTAATGATAAAGCAAAGTCTACCACCTGCTTTACCCTGAACCTATGTGACCATTCCATTTCATAGCCTTAAAAAGTGTTACAACCAGGTATTTGTATAAGTTGGCCAATTCCAACAGGGACTCACTGATATTATAGTCATAGGATACTACGTTTTTCTGGTTTGTTAAGTGTAAAATTTTACATTTCTGAACATGTAGAGCAAGTTGCCAATCTGCATCATGTTGAAATCTTATCAAGATCTGACTGAATATTTATGCAGCTTCTTTCAGATAGTACTTCATCATAAATAACTGCATCCACTGCAAAAAGCCTGACTTTACTATTAATATTGTCTGCAAGGTCATTAATATACTACATGAACAGCACGGGTCCCAATACACTTCCCTGGGGCACACCTGAAGTAACTTCTAAATCTGACAATGACTCTCCATCCAAGATAACATGCTGTAACCTCACAACCAAAACGACCTCATTCCAGTCGAGAATTTCACTAGATATCCCATATGATCATACTTTTGACAATAAGTGCAGGTTCGGGACCGAGTCAAATGCTTTTTGGAAATCAAGAAATACTGCATCTACCTGGTTGCCTTGATTCACAGCTTTCAGTATGTGATGTAAGAAAAGTGCAAGTTACGTTTCACATGATCAATGTTTTCGAAATCCATGCTGATTGACACTGAAGAGGTTATTCTGTTCAACATACCTCATTATGTTTGAGCTCAGAACATGTTCTAAGATTCTATAACAAATCAACATCAAGGATACTGGACAGTAGTTTTGTGGATCACGTCTACTACCCTTCTTGTAGAAAAGTGTGATCTGCACCCTTTTCCAAGAACTGGGCATGGGTTTTTTCTTCGAGGAATCTGTGATAGATTATAGTTAGGAGAGGGGCTAACTCAGTTGCAAATTCAGTATACAATCTGACTGATTCATCAGGTCCTGGAGCTTTGTTCAGTTTTAACAATTTCAGCTGTTTCTCAACACCAATGACACTAAGCCTTATTTCATTCATCTTCTCAGTGGTACGAGGACTAAACTGGGGCAATTCTCCTGCGTTTTCCTTTGTAAAGGAACATTTGTAAACGGAGTTAAGCATTTCAGCTTTTGCTTTGCTACCCTCAATTTCAGTTACTGTCTCATTTGCTAGGGACTGGACACTAACTTTGGTGCCACTAACAGCCTTTACATATGACCAGGATTTCTTGGGTTCTGCGAAAGATCAGTTGACAATATTCGTCTTCTCCCCAATTCTATTCAATACCTCATTCAGCATATGGGTAGATCACATAACTAATAAGGAGGTATTTAATAGAATTGGGGAGAAGACGAGTTTGTGGCACAACTTAACTAGATCACCAATTTAGTACTGGAGGACAGCGTGGAGGGTAAAAATCGTATAGGGAGACCAAGAGATGAACACACTAAGCAGATTCAGAAGGATGTAGGCTGCAGTAGGTACTGGGAGATGAAGAAGCTTGCACAGGATAGAGTAGCATGGAGAGCTGCATCAAACCAGTCTCAGGACTGAAGACCACAACAACAACGCATCTCTATCTATAGCCCTATGCTTTGTTTTACACATATTATGCAGTAATCTCTATTTCTTTAGAAGTTTCTTTACAGTGACTGTATACCATAAAGGTTCCCTCCCATTATGAACTGTTCTACTCAGTACATATCTATCCAGTGTATGGTCAACTGTTCTTTTAAACTTGCGACAGAGTTCCTCTACATGCTCCTGCCCTGTGCTGAAAGTTTCAAGTGCATCACTGAGATATGACACTAAAGATTTTTTTTTTATCTGGGTTATTTATTGAACATAGATTTCTGCTTGTTTTAGTTGCCCTTTGCACTTAAGTAATCATTGTTATCACGACCACTGTTACTAGTTTCGATGTGGACATCCTCAATGAGGTCAGGTCTAATTGCTGCCATTAGATCCAATATGTTTCCACCATGAGTGTGGATCCTAACTATCTGCTCTAGATAGTTTTCGGAGAAGGCATTTAGTAAAGTTTCACAGGATGTCTTTTCATGCCCACCACTAACAAAACTGTAATCTTCCCCATTAATTGCTGGTTGATTGAAGTCTCCACTGATGATTATGTTATGATTGGGGAACTTACTTACAAGTTAATTGAGGTCTTCTCTGTTACATCAGCAGATGAGTCTGGTGTGTGATAAAAGGATCCAATCACCCTTTATACTCAGTCTTGCCCAAGCACTCTCTCATGTGTCCACAGCTCGAGGTCTAGTGACTAGTGTTGCTGCCTCTGGATCACAGGGTCTCGGGTTCAATTCTCGGCCGGGGTGGGGATTTTCTCTGCCCAGGGATTGGATGTTTGTATCATCATCATCATCATCATCTGACAGTGGCTAGATAGGACTGTGTAAAAATTGGCCTGAGTAAAAAATTGGGACTTTGTACGGGCACTGATGACCGCGCAGTTGAGCGCCCCACAAGCTAAATATCACCATCAACTTTCACATGTAGCTTAGATTTCTATCTCAGTGGATCTGATTTTCTTGTCTACTGTGACAAATATACACACTCCATTTCCCATTTGCCTATTCATTTGATAAACACTTAAATTTTCCCCAAAAATCTCACTGCTGTCAATTTCAGGTTTCAACCCGCTTTGTGTACCTTATTTATGTGAGCCTCGCTGCTTTCATGAGTGCTTTACACTCTGGCACTTTGTTGTGAATGCTTCAGCATGTTGAATGTGGCCTCCAGTCATACACATTGGTTGCACCTAGTATCCTTTCCTGTCCCTTGCTGCCATTTCCCTAGGGGGTACCATCATTCGCCATGCGTTCAAACTGCCAACAATTAATACATCCCCACCCTTTTGCATTTGTTGCCTACTGACACCCGACAAAACAGGTTTCCCCAAAACAGGTGAGGTTAGGTGAGTCCCACCAGCACAGTTTCAGTAAAAGACAGCACCTCAAATTTGTTGGTTAAAGGGATTGGTACAACACCCAGAGTCCTCCCTGGTCCCCTTCCACCCTGTACAGGACACCTAGATCTACCACTGACGCACCAGTAAACTGCAGAAGAGAACTCATCTGTATACACTATGTTGGAATATGCGAACTTTTAATATATGACAAAATAAAGCTATAAAAATCACATTTACATTGGTTTCCTCTCTAAGATTTGTCAAACTGGAAACAATTCTAGGCCTTCTAGGCAGCCAAGTCAGTGATTCATCTAGTAATACACTAACGCTCACCACACAAATTTGTAAAATTACCAACTTTTTGCCTAAGTTCCGATTACTCTCACATTACATAAAAGTTGTTCCATGGGTGGGTGATGAATGAAATTCAAGGCTGGTGCATGGGAAACAAAACTGGCCCTGTATTGTAGAAGATGGTGGTAAGGATGCAACATATGAGATGTCGAAAGACCATAGGAGTGACAGAGACCTTAGGATCCTGAAATAGTTTGATCCTAATCCGTGGTCTAAGCACCACCCAAGGGAGGTGTGGGAGGAAATATACAGGGTGCAGTCCAGTGAGTGGAGCTGGAGATCTCGACAGAGGGAAGTGAGGTGCATTCCAAACTGCAATCCCACCTGGGGGCGTGTATCAGGAGGGAGACATCCCTTGTGTGCAAAGAGGACAGGGTACATGGGATGTTCAGGAAATCGACAAATGATGACTGCGTAAGAAACCAGGAGTTGACTCCATCATATTTGTAGAGCAGGAATCCCCACTTCTGTGAGGAGACTGTCAACGGGACTAGTGCGAAAGGCGCAAATAGCTTGGCACACACCACAATGGTGAACAGGGTCAAGTATTTTCAAAGTGGAAGGAGCTGCTTAGCCATAAACCTGAGTACCATAATCTAGACTGGACAAGACCAGATCATGGTAAAGATGGAGAAGAGTAGCACAATCTGCACCCCAAGATGTGTTTGCCAGGAGGCAGAAATCATTAAGCTTCTGCATGCATGTAGCCTTCAGGTGATGAATATGGGGTAGCCACATCAGCTTTTTATCAAAAATAAGGCCCAAGATGTGAGACTGTGGTACATCTACAAGCTGGTCAAAACTGGAAGCCGTGGGAGATGGTCCATGGAGAGGCCTGTTGGATGGAAACGTTGACTTACAATGTCTGGGTAACCACAGGCCTACAATGTCTGGGTAACCACAGGCTCAACAGAAGTTACAAGCCCATTGATGGCTATGAGGAAGAGACTGACACTTAACACAGAGCCCTGTGGGATACAGTTCTCCTGAATCCAAGGCGTGCTGAGAAGTGCCAACTTGAACGCAGGAAAGCCGGTGGAACAAAAACTCGCAGATAAAAATCAGAAATGGGTTGTGAAAGCCCCAGTCATGGAGGGTAACTAAAATGTGATGGTGCCAGGCTGTGACATATGCCTTATGTAGGTCGAAGAAGACCACAATAAGGTGCCGGTGATTAGTAAAAACCTGTCAGATTGCAGTTTTCAATCTGAGTAAATGGTAAGTTGGAGACAGTTCTTCCCGAAAGCCTCACTGACAAAAGGACAAAAGGCCCTGAGATTATAGTATCCAACATAATTGGAAGCTAACCATCCTCTCAAGCATGTGCATTTTCAACTTATCATGGCATAACGAACAATCCATTAAATTTTGGGCATGCAGCCGCACAAATAAAATTTCTTCCACTGATATTTCTGCCATGTGTCACCTGGCCAGAATATCAGTGGAAGATATTTTATTTATGCAGCTGCATGCCCAAAATTTAATGTATGATCTTCTCAAGCAATTTACAAAGTACATTCATCAGGCTAATCGGGCAGTAGCTGTCGAGAGATGACGTGTTCTTCCCAGGTTTAAGGACAGGTATAACTATAATGTCCTGCCATTGCAACAGGAAAGCACCCGTGAGCCAAATGCTGTTGAAGACCGTGAGTAGATGTTGCCTCTAGGCAATGTCCAATTGTTGGATTATCTGGTTGTGGATGGAATCTGGGCCTTGGGCCATGTAATGTGAAGAGGTAAGAGTCTGCAAGAATTCCCACTCAGTGAAGGGTGCATTATAGAGTTCAGTGTGGTGGGGGCTGCAACAGATGGGTGTGTGCAACTCGGGATTTCTGCCGGAGAAAGGTAGCTGGAAAGGAAGAAGATGCTGATGCTGTCCCAAAGTGTCACGAGGTGTTCTGCAAGGACCAGTGGATCAGTACAAAGAGCACCTAGGAGGATAAGAGCCTGGACTATTGACTGTGGCTGGTAACCCAGGAGACTGGAGCTTGGACCAAAACTGTGATGAAGAGGCATATGTCCCCAGGGAAAAAACAAAGCAAGCCCAGCACTGCTTTTTACTCTGCGTAATAAGGAACAAGCCTTAGCAAAGACACACTTAAAAGTAAGGAGGTTGGTCTGTGAAGGATGTCATTTAAATCGCTACAGCATCCTTCCAAGGACCTGGACAGCAACTGCTACATCCTTGGTCCACCACAGTACTGGTTGACGAAGAGGGGGACCTGTGGATAGCGTGACAATAGTGCCAGCAGCATGAAGAGTAGTGGCAGAGATGCCCTGCACCACTGCTTCAATACAATTCGAGAGAGAGGTGTCGAAGCACACAGTAGACGTATATAAAGGCCAACTGGCCCTGCGGAATGAATAGTGTGGGGGCCTGTATGCCTGGTAGCAGCAGATGAATGATAGAATCACCAGAAAGTGGTCACTGTCACAAAGATTGTCAAGCAGTGACCAGTGTAGGGAAGCTACGAGAGCAGGGATGGAGATAGTGAGATCAATAGCAGCAAAAGGTTCCATGAGCAGCAGAGAAGTGGGTAGGGCAACCGTCATTGAGGAGACAACGTCTGTAATAAGTTGGTCAATTAGGAGACCCCTATCCGTGAAGTGGCACTCCCACACAGGGGAGGTTTCCCTCCCGAGGAGGGGAAATGAGGGCAGGAGTCGCTGTATTAAAGTAGATAGTTCAACATAAGGAAGTGGCCTACCTGGAGGGAGGTAGACATTACGAACGGTGATTGCCAGAGTCATTTGTATCATAACCACTATTGTTTCCAGGTTGGTATGAAGGGAGATCCAATCACTAACCACATCAGAATGAACCAAAGTGCAGACCCCTCCAGATGCTATCCCGGGGCTGGCACAGTTCCGACAGAAAGACCGATAACCACGAAATGATGGACAGTGGTCATCACGGAAGCACATTTTTTGAAGAGCAAGACAGAACACAGAATAGCAGGAACCAAGATGTTGTATTTCCTGTGGGTGATAATAGTACCCGATGCAATTCCACTAGAATATCATGAGGTGAGAGTCCAGGTTAGACACAAAGGAGCCAACGGGAGGTCATATCACTCGTTCAGTGGTTGTCATCAACAAGGACGGAGTGATTGGTAGGTTTAAAAAAGAGGGGGGGGGGGGGGGGGGGGACCAAACTGCTAGGTCATCAGTCCCTCGTTCTGATTAAAATAACTCCATGAGGGTAGGAGTAAAATAATCAAGGCATACAAAACACAACTAGAAGAAAGGAGAAAACCACAAGAATGACAGAATAGCAACAAACACTAAAATGGACAAAATCAGAGAAGTAAACCACACAGAGACACAAGAAACATGCAGAATAGATCAAAACAAAACAAGAGAGCAGATTACCATGGCTGGTTGATCATAAGAATAAAAAGGAAAAACCAGTCACTCTACAACACATTAACACCTCCAAGCTAAAACCATTGGGTGGAAGACACAAGAGGGATAAAGGACATGTGCTAAAACTTAGTTCAAATGATAAAACCCAAACTCACGAATAAAACATAAAACTAAATCAGCCGAAGAGGTATTGTCAGATAAAATTAGCAGCAACAAGTCCGGTAACCCAAGATTTCATCACAGGACAGTCAAAGTGGGACAGTGCACCAGAATATGGGCCACTGTCAACCGGGTGTCGCATCGAAAGTGAGGAGGGTCTTCACGGCACAAAAGGTAGCCGTGGGTCGCCCAAGCATGGCCAATGCGGAGCCGGCAAGAGAACCACAGAGTCCCTGCAAGAGACCTACATGGAGGACTTGCGCACATTCATAGTCTCCTTAATGACATGCAGTTTGTTGTACGTACTGTTATGCCGTTCTGTCTCCCAAAGCCGTAAAACTCTGCGGCGTAAGACAGAAGGCAGGTCAGTTTCGGAGATCCCAATCTCCAGAAGTGGTTTCCGTGTAGCCTGTTTGGCCAGCCAGTCAGCAAGTCCGTTTCCTGGAATTCTGACATGTACTGGGGTCCACACAAACACCACTGAACGACAGGACAGTTCCAGGGCATAGATGGACTCCTGAATGGACGCTACCGAAGGATGGCGAGACTAGCACTGGTTGACAGATTGTAGGCTGCTCAAGGAGTCAATACACAGGAGAAATGACTTGCCAGGGCATGAGCAGAGGTGCTCAAGAGCACAAGATATGGCCGCCAGCTCTGCAGTGTAATCACTGAAGCCATCTGGCAACGAGTGCTGTTCAATATGTCCTCCATGAATATATGCAAAGTCTACGTGACCATCAGCCATCAAGCCTTCGGTGTAAACCACTTCATGGCCCCGGTACATGTCGAGAATCAAGACAAAGTGATAGCGGAAAGCCGCAGGGTTAACGGAGTCCTTAGGGCCATGTGAAAGGTCCAGAAGAATCTGTGGCCAAGGTGTACGTGAATGGACCTCAAGGAAAGGTGGTAATGGGAAGGACTGCAGTTCAGACAGAAGGGACCGGACACGAACCTCAATCGTAAGCCCTGACCTGGGCCACCAATGCGGGGGATGAACCGCCATGGTTGGGAAAAGGAGATGGTAATTCGGATGTGCAGGAGAATTACAAACATGTGCATCATAACTGGCAAGCAGTTGTGCATGCCAAACCTCCAATGGAGGGATTCCGATCTTCCATCAGGACACTGGTTACTGGACTTGTTTTAAAAGCTCCCGTTGCTAGGCAAACACCACAGTGGTGCACTGGGCCGAGTAAATGCAACACTGGGGCGCCACCAAACCATAATCCAGACTCCCATAGTCAAGGAGGGATTGAACAAGGATTCTGTAGAGCTGCAGCAGCATAGAGCGATCTGCACCCCAGTTGGTGTTGCTCAGGCAGCACAGGGCATTGAGGTGCTGCCAGCACTCTCATTTAAGCTGAATAACGTGAGGTAGCCAAGTCAACCTGGCATCGAAAACCAGTCCTAAGAATCGATATGTCTCCACTACAGTGATGGGATCGTTATTAGACAAAGTTCGGGTTCCGGATGAACAGTACGATGCTGACAGAAGTGTATGACACACAACATCGTGTCTGAAAACTGGAAGCTGTGGGCTAGAGCCCATGACTGTGCCTTTTGGATGGCTCCGTGTAGGCACCACTCAGCAACACCAGTACTGGAGGAGCAACACGAAATGAAGAAGTCATGCACATACAGAGAAGTGGAGACCGATGGCCCTACAGCTGCTGCTAGGCCATTAATGACCAGTAAAAACAGAGATACACTCAAACGGAGCCCTGCAGAACACCATTCTGCTGAATATGGGGGGAACTATGGGAGGAACCAACTTGGATATGGAAAGTACGGAGAGGCAGGAAGATTTTGATTAAAAATCGGGAGTGGGCCTTGAAGACCCCACTCATACAATGTGACAAGTATATGATGTCGCTAGGTCGTGTCATATGCTTTGCGTAGGTAAAAAAAGATGGCAACCAGATGTTGGCTTCTGGAGAAGGCTGCTCGGATAGCAGACTTGAGGGACACAAGGTTATCATTGGTAGAGCAACCCTGGCAGGAGCTGCCCTGACATGGAGCCAGTAGGCCATGTGACTCCAGGACCCAAACCGACTGCTGACACACCATACATTCCAGCAGCTTACAGAGAATGTTGGTGAGGCTGATGGGCCAATAGCATTCCACATCAAGCGGATTTTTAATAGGTTTTAGCACTGGAATGATGGTGCTCTCCTGCCATTGTGATGGAAAGATGCCATCACACCAGATCCGGTTGAAGAGGACAAGGAGATATTGCTTGTAGTCAGACGAGAGATGTTTAATCACCTGACTGTGGATCCGATCTGGCCCAGGAGCTGTGTTGGGGCAATGTGCAAGGGCAATGAGGAGCTCCCAATCTGTAAAGGGTCCACTGGGGCATGTAGTGAACGAGAGGATTTTGCTTTCCATCCACCGTTTGAGGTTGCGAAAGGCTGGGGGGTAGTTCCCCGACACAGAGGCTCAAGCATAGTACTCAGCGAAGTGCACGGCAATCGCGCCTGCGTCGGTAGAGAGCACGCCACTGATGTTAATGCCAGGGACACCTGTTGGGGTCTGGTACCCAAAAAGATGTCTGATCTTCACCCAGACTTGGGAAGGTGACGTATGCCACTCAATGGTCGACACGTACCTATCCCAACACTCCTGTTTCCATCGTTTTAAAAGCAGGCGAACGCGGGCACGGAGCCATTTAAAGGCTATTAGGTGCTCTACGGAAGGGTGCCGCTTATGTCACTGTCGAGCTCGCCAACACTCCTTAATTGCCTCAGCGACCACCAAGGGACTGTCTTTTGCGGGGGGGGGGGGGGGGGGGGGGGGCACCCTAAAGAATGAGGGATCGCATTTTCCGCCACAGAAGCGATCATTGTAGTGATCACCTCAATCACAACATCGATGGCACCATGTGGGGGACATTCAACAGTGACAACAGAGGTGAATGCTACCCAGTCTGCCTTGTTTAAGGCCCATCTGGGTAGGCGTCCATGGGCATGATGCAGGGCAAGTGACAGGAAAATGGGGAAGTGGTCACTACCACACAGGCTGTCATGTGCCCTCCAGTGGATAGATGGGAGAAGTCCTGGGCTGCAAATTAATAAATCAATGGCTGGGTAACTACCACGAGCCACACTGAAATGTGTGGTCACCCCAGTAATTAAGAGGCAAAGGTCGAGTTGAGAAGTAAATTTTCAGCATCTCTGCCACGTCCAGTAAGCATGGTGCTATCCCACAAGGGGTTATGGGCGTTAAAACCTCCCAATCAATGCAGGCAATACGTTCAGGGGTACCACACCATCTGGAGGGAGATATACACTGCAGACAGTTATTTCCTGCATCGTCCACATCCTGACAGCCGCAGTTTCAAGAGGAGTCTGAAGGAGCACAGGTTCACTACATACCAACTTCAGGACATAAATGCAAACTCCACCTGACACACTATTATATTCACCATGGTTCTTTTAATATCCCTTTAGCCACAAAGGGCAGGGATCTGCATTGCCGGGAACCAGGTTTCCTGGAGGGCAATGCAGAAAGCAGGTCTAAAGCTTAACAGTTGCCATAGCTCAGCCAGATGGTGGAAAAAACTGCCACAATTCCACTGGTGGATGACGTCATCATGAGACTGGGAAGCCATGAAACACTCAATGAGGCAGTCTATGCCTCAGGGTCACCTGCTGCCACAGATTTATTTCCTGAACAGGCTATATCCATTGTGTCTGAGGGTCTGGCGAGATCTAGGTCCTTAGTGGATGCCAGAATCTTCATTTCATCCTCAGAAGCAGAGATTGTAGGCAGCAGTGGTGTGGGTGCCGCCACAATCCCCTTGGTTTTGGGGTATTCTTTCTGGATTTCTCTCACTGATCCTTGTGTTTCTCTGGCTGGGATCATGTCACTGATTCCGTGTCACTGATTCCGTCTCCATGACGGAGGATGATCGTGAAGCCCTACGACCAGCTGCTTTTGGGCGCTGGTGGATGTCATCTTTCCCACTAGCAGTAACCTGGGAAGGGAGTGACCCAAGGGAACCCTTCCTAGCAAGGGCAGCCAAAGAAGACTTATGCTTCTCCAGCTGAGAAGTAGAGACTGATGTCCCTGATGGTTGGGGGGGCCAGTGCTCCCGAGGTAGGCGGTGCAGGAGCAACAAGGAGGAAAGTTCCCCCCCACCATCAAGGGGGCAAGTGTAGTCTTCCAGCTCCGAGAGCCGACTAGAACTTGCGGAACTGATGGGGCTACAACTGTTCTCGTAGCAGCGGCATAAGAGGTGGTCCTAGCCACTGGATGTAGGTGCTCAAATTTCCTCTTATCCATCGGCCCTGTGTCTTGTATTCCATGATTTTCCTTTCTAGCTGTAAAATCCTGCAGTCTGGTAAGCAAGGGGAATGATGCCCTCCACAGTTGACACAGGTGGGAGATGGTGCACATGGAGTATTGGGATGGGGTGGACGTCCACAATCTTGACATGTGATGCTGGAAATACAGCAGGAAGACATATGCCCGAACTTCGTGCACTTAAAGTATCACCTTGACCCTCTCAGGTAATGTGTCACCCACGAACGCCAAGATGGAGGCACTGATGGCAACCTCATTATCCCTCAGACCCCGATGGATGTGCCAGACGAAATGAACTCCTCATCACTCTAAATTGGCACACAGCTCTTCGTTGGACTGCAAAAGAAGGTCCCTGTGAAATATGATACCCTGGATCATATTTAAGCTCTTATGAGGTATGAGGGTAATGGAAACCTCCCCCAGCTCGTCACAAGTGAGTAATGCCTGTGACTGGGCAGAGGATGCCATTTTTATCAAGACTGACCCTGACAGCATTTTGGACAAGCCCTCAACCTCCCCAAACTTGTCCTCTAAATGCTCTACAAAAAAACTGAGGCTTCATCAAGACAAAGGAGTCCCCATCAGCTCACTTACATACGAGGTACCGGGACGAATAAGCTTCGCTGCCATCGTTAGCCTGGCGTTCCTCCCATGGTGTGGCCAGGCAGGGGAACAATCTAGGATCATACTTCCTTGCATTGTACTGAGACTTGGAATGCTTAGAGACTGCTGGCATTTGATCAGCAGCAAGTGGTGACGTTGTACGCTTCATCGTGCGTCATCAGCTGCCACCCACTCCGACCAGGGGCCCTCCCCACGGGCGCCACCCAGCCTCAGCAAAGGCCACCTGGCAGGATGGCCATTGCTCGGAGTCCCTATGCCCCAGGGTGACAGGCATCTACTCCTTGGCATATGTGGGGAGTTAACGGCGCAGGCATCAGCACAGCGATCCCTGTGTAGTCAGGGGGTTACAACCAACAGAGTACATGACGGCCCCACCACAACAGACTGGCTACCGTGCTGTATATGAGGTGCAAAGAATTCCATGGTCATCGTCAGTGCAGAAAACAACACTGCATAGTAGGTGGAGGAAAATGCGTACAGGAAGGTGTCCTCACCCAAGAGATGGAGGATGAGTGGGACTGCAATGCCTTGATGAGAAAGTAGGCTAAAGATCTCAATGCACAATGGACATGATGCACCATGTAAGGCACCCTTCCCCAATTGGCTTGCTCTTCAGGAAAATTTTGAAAAATGGAGGTCAAACCCAACAGGGGAACTTCACATAAAGGTCGAAAGATGAGAGACTCCTTTTACTTGCCTCTTATGACAGGCAGGAATACCTCAGGCCTATTCTAACTCCTGGTCCTGCAGGGGGAAGGATGGCGTGTATTCATAAATGAGAGATCAGACTCAGGTTGCGAAGGGGGAGATTGCATCTCCAGGGGCACCAGAGGACCATGTCCTGGAACTTCTCCTCCTTCTCCTCCTCTTCCTCCTCCTCCTCCTCCTACAGAGGTGGATGGGGTAGAGCACAGAGGGAGTACAGGATTCTGTAAGATCAGGAACTGAAAAGGAGGGGGGGGGGGGGGGGGAGGCCATCACTGGCAGATGCCGAAGGAGGGGGCACTACTTCTGCAGGGGAAGGGGTGTGGCTCCCAGAAGGGAGGATGTGGGAACTGCAGGAGAGGGGGAGAGGAGATATAGACAGGGCTGGGGTAAGGAAGAGGTAGTAGGGGGTAAAAGCATGTAACAGAGGTAAAAGTTGAATAAAGTGACACTGGATGGAGTCTGTAGTGTTTTGGTGAGCCTCAGCGAAAGACAGGCGATCCAAGAACTTGGTCACTTGGATCTGGTGAGTGAGGAGAGTGACGTTCATGACAATTGACAAACACAGGCAGCGGAACAAATGGGCTTTGCTCATGGAGCGGGTGTCCACAGTCACCACACAGAGGGTCCATCGTACAGGGGAAAGACATATGCCCAAAACGGAAGCACTGAAAGCACCTCATGGGTAGTGGGACGTACAGCTTCATGTCACATCTATAACACATAACCGTGACCTCCTTTGGGAGGGTACCCCCTTGAAAGCCAGAATCTACGCACCAGTATCTGTACAGTTGTCTTTACGACCCTTCTGCACATGTCGAACAACATTAATGCCATGTTGCTCCAGATTAGCTCAGAGTTCCTCATCTGCAGGATGAGGTCCTTATGAAAAATCACTCTGTGGACCATATTCAGAGATTGGTGCGGGATAATAGATACTGGGACACTGCCAAGACAATGACAAGCATGACTGGGCGGCAAAAGAAGCTTTTATCAACTGTCATCCAAAGACGGCAAGCATGGCCCTCCTCCCATGGTGCAGCCAGGGAAGGGAAGGCTGCAAGGTCATACAAAGTAGCATTCAATGATTCTTCACCACTCAAGAGAGATGGCCATTTGAGAACAGCCAGATTTTTGCACCTCGATACACTTCGTGCACCAAGCATCCACCCTGATACTACCCACTCCGATCAAGTGCTCTCCCCATGTGCACCACCCAGCCACAGAAAGGGTCGCCTGGCAAGGCAGCCATTGCCAGGAGTTCTGATGCTCCAGGAAGACAAGCAACCATTCCTTGGCATACATTGGTAGGGAACAACTCGGGTGTCAGTAGTGTGATCCTTGTGTTGTCAGGGGCTCAGCCAAATGGGTACATAAGAGCTCCATCACACGGACTGGCTACATGTGCTGGTGACCTAGAGGGATGGAGAGGGCACTAAGCGGGGAAGGAAGGGGGAGGAGATGATGATGATGATGATGATGATGATGATGATGATGATGATGATGATGATGAATGGTTTGCGGGGCACTCAAACGCAGGGTCACTAGTGCACATACAAAGTCCGAATTTTTACACAGCCCAATTTCTGGATACATTCCAGTCTAACCACTGTCACGAATGGTGGTGATGAAATGATGAGGACAACACAAACACCCAGTCCTCGGGCAGAGAAAATCCCCAAGACGGCCGGGAATCGAAACCGGGACCCCGGAAGTAGGGAGAGGAATCCACACCGTAGACAATAGGGAGGGAGTTCTTCCCCAAATGGATCACACTAAAAAAAGAAAATTTAGACATGGAGGTCAAACCTCAAGTGGGGACCTAAATGCCAAAATGGATGAAAGAGAACAGGCAAGAGGAACAAAGCTGCATGCAATATTACAGGGAACCAGGTGGATAGCCAGATCGACATTAATCTGAACACCGAGAGAGGAGGAGGGGGCAGTGAGGAAGGACTGAGGATAGGGAGGGAGGGGCAGAATGAAGGAAATGCAGGCAAGAAAGGAAGAATGGGCTACTACAATAGCTTGGGGCTCCATGTGCGCCACACACCAACTCACAAAAGTACCTTGAGCCCTGGGGGGGGGGGGGGGGGGGGGGAGAGGGGGCTGAAAATATTGAACTGGTCCTAAATGCCCCTGTGGACAGCCTACTTTCTTCTCAACAGACTGCATTTGGTACCTTAAGGTATGATGGTCTGGCAGATCCATACATCATGCATCCACTATCAAACAGAACCTATATAAAGGTGTATAAAACTGGAGCAAACAACCTCAGTGTCAGCTCACTGCAAAGTTGGGAGAGTAACTAAAACCTGATGTGTCATTCCCAAAGAAAGAGTACTGAATGGGACCCTTCCGCATGGGTAAAATTCTATCTATAGTTATTACAAATACCATCACACCTAAAACACTACCATGAAGCACACTACTTCTTACAGGGAATCATCAATAATGAAGGCACCTACATGCCTCCCTATGCATGAAGCTGTCTGAGGTAATGGATTGGATTGTTTGGGGGAAGAGACCAAACAGTGAGGTCATCGGTCTCATCGGATTAGGGAAGGACAGGGAAGGAAGTCGGCCGTGCCCTTGCAAAGGAACCATCCCGGCATTTGCCTGGAGCAATTAAGGGAAATCACAGAAAACCTAAATCAGGACGGCCGGACGCGGGATTGAACCGTCGTCCTCCCGAATGCGAGTCCAGTGTGCAACCATGTGCCACCTCGCTCGGTGTCTGTCTGAGGTAATAGCCTCCAAGTAATGTCATACACCTTCTCCAGATAAAGAAATACATGTTTACCTATTAGGCGATGTCCGATTGAGGAAAACCTATTGTGTAGCTTTATCTTCAGACAGATTATCTGAGATCTTTCAAAACCACAATGAAAGCAATTTAGGACCCATTTGGAATTAA
The DNA here is from genome assembly GCF_023898315.1 of Schistocerca nitens. Taxonomy (NCBI): domain Eukaryota; kingdom Metazoa; phylum Arthropoda; class Insecta; order Orthoptera; family Acrididae; genus Schistocerca; species Schistocerca nitens. The sequence goes on along the minus strand of NC_064616.1, from coordinate 913,635,963 downwards.
TACAAAGACCAGATAGTTGACCATCTACTGTACAATGCTTCCTAAGTAGTTAATGTGGTAACTAACAGTGGCTTGGGGAGACTCAGTCTTTTCAGGCTTAAGAAGAGTTAAAATAGGGCAATTCTATGTCATTGACGGAAGTTATTCCTATTATTAAGTTAAAAATGTCAAGAATTTTGTCATAATTTCCAGTGAGGTGCCGTAAAGGTTGTAATGGATTTTGTTATGATTTGGTGTCATGTTATGAGTCAAAGGAAAGGCTGACTCCAACTCCCACATGGTAAAAGGGCAGTTGTGAACTTAATTATAGAGAAAACTGAAGTCCTAACCATCACTTAGCAGCCCCATGGAAGTTGCAGAAAGCTGTACTTTGCACAACAATGATGGGGATTCTGACAAAATGTTCAGCCATACTCTGGGCTCTATCTCCTTTCCTGGTCAGGAGAATTTCACTCTTCATTACAGTACAAACATGGCACCTCTGGCCTCTTCCTGAAATGGTCCCAATGGATTCGCACACATCAATTGACAAGGGTGGTTAACAGTATTCAGAAACTGTTGCCACACTATGACCTTGGTATTTCAACATCCTGGCACATTCTCTCAAGTCAGCCAGTCTTTCAACTAGAAATAGCCACCTACATGCCTCCAATTGCTGAACAGTATTTGTCACTCCACCAGAGGCAAACTGTCCTCCTCTTCCTCCTTAGAACTGTATAATTGTGTGATGGATGCTTCACCACCATGACTGATGTGTTGGTAATGTGATCCAACCTCTCTTGAACACAAGTTGACTATAGAACCCAGTACCCTGTTTGCCTTGATGAGCACCCATATTGATGTTTTTATATTCCACAGATATATGCACTAAATATGTTACTCCTTGCCTTTTTCTCTCCATTCAGTGAGATGGGGAATCTGTTGTGAGATCTGTTAGCTCACTCAAACTGATAACATCTGTATTGTGATCATCATTGTCGAAGAGGTGTCTGTCATACGAAATTTTACTTTCCTTAAAATTTATCATCTTCCTTACTCTTGCTCCTCTGGTGAGGGGCTATTGTGTGCTATTGCTGTTGCTTTCTTTGTGAGGCAAATGTATTTTGAAAGACCTTCAATTAATTACTCTGCCATGAAACATGAAGTGTTACAGCAATTTTCATGCACAAAAACATTGGTCTCTTTCACTGACTTCCCTGTAGCTGGTGCAAAACTTTTGCAACTGGCAGATTGTGCAAAGATATATGCTCCTCTAATGACACCAAAAGATTCTGTGGCTGACAGGTGCTACTTTTTTTTTATTTTATTTCTTAGAGAGAAACATGGACCTCTCTTCAACATGTGATACTTTCTTGTACAATGAAAACACATTTGGTGTAAAGGGTGTGATGTGTTCTGTATACATGCTGCATTTGCTACAGATTACTTGTTCCTTATAAGTCTGAGACAGATCAGAAAGGGCATATTACAGCTATACGTTTTATTGACTTCAAAATTTTTTGTCAAGTCGTTGAGGACTCTTCATATGTAGAAAGGGATCCCTTTCTCAAAATTTCCGATATGAGCCTTTTGTTTGCAATTTAATTTTTTTCCATGAACCTTCTTCGCCCAGTTCTTCTCAGCAAGGTTACAGTAGAGCCATGTCAGGCATTAAACAAAGGCAGGAATGCAGAGAAAGACTGCAAAAACGATGTAGTTCTCTTTCATGCTGTGATGACCTACATAATTCATACACTTTTGATGAACCTTAAAATTTTACAAATTTTCTGCCAATAAGAAAGAATTCATCAATTTGTATTCACTGCATTGGACAGATTAGATTAGATTAGATTATTACTTGTTCCATAGGTAATGAATACGACACTTTGTAATGATGTGGAACGTGTCAGGTTAATAAAAGATGTCTGTACAAGATATTACATTACACAAAATATTGCATGACACTAATGTTTAAGTTTCTTTTCTTTTTTTCCCCCTTAATTTATATCTAAAAATTCAGCCAATGAGTAGAAGGAGTTGTCATCTAGAAATTCTTTTAATTTATTTTTAAATGTTAGTTGGCTATCTGTCAGGCTTTCGATGCTGTTTGGCAGGTGACCAAAGACATTTGTGGCAGCATAATTTACCCCTTTCTGTGCCAAAGTCAGATTTAACCCTGCATAGTGAAGATCATCCTTTCTCCTGGTGTTATAGCTATGCACACTACTATTACTTTTGAACTGGGTTGAATTATTAACAACAAATTTCATAAGTGAACATATATACTGTGAGGTTACTGTGAGGATCCCTAGATCCTTAAACAGATGTCTGCAGGATGACCGTGGGTGGGCTCCAGCAATTATTCTAATTACACGTTTTTGAGCAATGAATACTTTTCTACTCAATGATGTATCACCCCAGAATATGATGCCATACGAAAGCAGTGAATGAAAGTAGACATAGTAAGCTAATTTACTGAGATTCTTATCACCAAAATTTGCAATAACCCTAATAGCATACGTAGCTGAACTCAGACGTTTCAGCAGACCATCAATGTGTTGCTTCCAGTTTAACCTCTCATCAATGGATACACCTAAAAGTTTTGAAAATTCTACCTTAGCTACAGACTTCTGTTCAAAGTCTATATTTATTACTGGAGTTGTGCCATTTACTGTACGGAACTGTATATAATGTGTTTTATCAAAATTTAAAGAGAGTCCGTTTGCTGAGAACCACTTAATACTTTTGTGAAAAACATCATTTACAATTGCATCACTTAGTTCTTGGTTTTTGGATGTTATTACTATACTTGTATCATCAGCAAAAAGAATTAACTTTGCATCTTCATCAATGTGGAATGGTAAGTCATTAATGTATATCAAGAACAGTAAAGGACCTAAGACCGAACCCTGTGGGACCCCGTACTTGATGGCCCACCAGTTTGAGGAATCAGCTGTTGTTTTAACATTACATGAACCACTTATTTCAACTTTCTGCATTCTTCCAGTTAAGTATGAATTAAACCATTTGTGCACTGCCCCACTCAAACCATAATGATTTAGCTTATCTAAAAGAATTCCATGATTTACACAATCAAAGGCCTTTGAGAGATCACAAAAAATACCAATGGGTGAGGTCCGGTTATTCAGAGCATTTAATATTTGATCAGTGAAAGCGTATATAGCATTTTCTGTTGAAAAGCCTTTCTGAAAACCAAACTGACATTTTGTTAGTACTTTATTTTTACAAATATGGGAGGCTACTCTTGAATACGTTACTTTCTCAAAAATTTTTGATAGAGCTGTCAGAAGATAGATTGGGCGGTAGTTGTTGACATCTGACGAATCCCCCTTTTTATGCAATGGTTTTACAATGGCATATTTCAGTCTATCGGGGAAAACACCCTGCCCCAAAGAGCTATTACATTCGTGGCTGAGAATCCTACTTATCTGTGGGGAACCAGATTTAAGTACCTTGCTGGAAATGCCATCAATTCCGTGAGAGCTTTTACTTTTCAGTGAGTTTATTATTTTACTGATTTCAGAGGGAGAGGGTGGTGGAATTACAGTTGTTTCAAACTGCACAGGTATGGCCTCTTCTATTAGTAGCCTTACTTCTTCTAGTGAAGATCTAGATCCTATTTTCTCCACAACATTTAAAAAATGATTATTGAAAATATTTTCAATTTCTGATTGTTTGTTAGTACACTTGTCATTCAGTTTTATGGCACAGGCTCTTGGTTGCCCTGTTTCCCTTTCAATAATATTCCAAATTGCTTTAATTTTATTATCAGAGTTACTGATCTCAGACATGATACACATGCTTCTGGACTTTTTAATAACTTTTCTTAGTACCGCACAATAGTTTTTATAATATTGAACAATTTCAGGGTCAGTACTCCCTCTTGCTGTTAGATACAGTTCTCTTTTACAGTTGCAAGATATTCTTATTCCTTTAGTTAGCCAAGGTTTTTTATGTTTTCTTGGAATTATGTTTAACTATTTTATTGGGAAAACAATTTTCAAATATACTTAAAAACGTATTGTGAAATAATTTATATTTGAAGTTTGCATCGGGTTCCTTATACACTTCATCCCAGTCTAGCAGCTGTAGGCTTTTCCGAAAGTTTTGCAATATTTACACTGTTAATTGAACGCACTGCTTTGAAAGTCTGATTTGATATACTGCATGGAGCTATGTCATGTACTGTAACTAGCTGTGCACCATGATCTGAAAGACCATTCTCAACAGGATAAGCATTTATGTCCTTAAATTTATCTTGGTCTATAAAAAAGGTATCTATCAAAGTACTGCTGCTCTTTGTTATCCGAGTAGGAAAATCAATGACGGAGCTCAAATTGAAAAAAACTGAGTAATACTAAAAGGTCATTCTTCCTATTACACTCTTTCAGGGAATCAACATTGAAATCCCCACAAATGATAATTTGCTTCCCCCTGTCTGACAGATAGCACAACAAAGCATCCAAGTTTTTTAGAAATAGCTGGAAATTCCCTGAGGGGGACCTATACACTGTTACAATTATGAAAGTGCCATCATTTAGTTTAAGTTCAGTGGCACATGCTTCTACACAAAAAATTTTAATTTCTAAATTTTTTACACTGTGGAAGCTTTTGATATCTATGGCAACTCCTCCTCTCATCATATTAGCTCTATTTACATGTGCAGCTAATTTTTACCCATTGATGCTAACCTTTTGCATATCAGTGACAATGTGATGCTCAGACAGGCATAGTACATCTATTACATTCTCAGTTTCTGTATCTTCTCAACAAAGCAGAAGCTCATCAATTTTATTCTTCAATCCCCCAATATTTTGAAGAAATATACTAACATTATTTTTCACTTTACTTTTGTGAGTATCTTGAACTTTTTTAACATCATTAGTACTTGCCTGGCTGAGTTTCCCACAGTACTTGCTGTAACCTCTATGGATTTAAAGACTGCCATAAGAATGAGGGTATCCATTGACTTCAAGTTCTGAATATTTACAAACACAAATCGTGTAGTTACTTGTTCAGTGTTTACATATTTGCATACAGATAATTGTTTTATTATGTGTAGAGTAACCCAAGGCACTAACATGCACCCGGAATCTCAGTTTTAGAAAAACTTATTAGTTACAAACAGGCAGGTTATTATAAAAACTTATTTTGCCCATCTGCAGGCTTCAAATTTTTTGCAGTGTACTAATTTTTCCACCAAAACGTTAACTCCATTTTGTTCTTTGGGCAAAGGTAAATAGGCTCTACAGTGCTGTTATTTCGTGTTTTGTGATGATTTGTATTAAGATCAATAAACCTTTAATCACAAAAAAGGAACCAGAACAATATGTTCATAATGTATGGACAGTTGATGCAGAAACATCAACAATTGATGCAGAAAATATAATACTAATACCGAAAAACAGAAACTCTGCAAGCACCAACAAAAGTCATTAAATTTGTGCATAAAATTATAGGAGACTCAATATTTATAATAATAAACCAATCTTTTAAATGTGGATGTTTCCCCAGATTTGCTAAAGTGCACAGAAAAAAATGGTGTTAGGAAAAGGGTTAAGAGAGGATATGGGAAATTATCATGCTCTGTCTGTCTGTCTCTCTCTCTCTCTCTCTCTCTCTTCTTCCAGTTCTGCCAAAAATATTCGAAAAAGCTGCTACTATCCAGTTCGAAACTTTACTGAAAATTATGAGATTCCGAAAAATCAATTTGGCTTCCAGCTTGGAGAAAAGCTGTTGTCATCATGGTCTTCAGTCCGAAGATTGATTTGATGCAGCTCTTCGTGCTAGTCTATCCTGTGCAACCTTTATCTCCAAATAACTACTGCAAACTACATTCATTTAAACCTGCTTACCGTATTCATCTCTTAGTCTCCTCCTACAATTTGTACCCCCCCCCCCCCTCCCCCAGCCCACACACACACACACACACACACACACACACACACACACACTCTCTCACTCTCTCTCTCTCTCTCTCTCTCTCTCTCTCTCTCTCTCTCTCTCCCCTCCCCCCCCCCTCCAATACTAAACTGACAATTCCTTGATCTCTCACATATCATCTCCTGTCAACTGATCATTTGAGGCACTGAGAACCATAAGGGTCTAAAAAACATACCACCGTTGGAACCATGTGTAATCAGATATCAGAAAAACCAGTCAGGCAGCTTTTCATGAATGTTCATATACATGTTGTGGACCTACAGCACAGATGAATCTGGATCACTGTAATATCAACAGATGTCAGGAGAACAGATACTTCCACAACCCCACAATCAATCACTGCTGTGCTTTAGACTAGAGATGGGTAGTTCGCAAACAAACGGGTTCCAAGGAACGGTTCACCAAGATGAACGAAAGGACCGAGAGGAATGATCGGTTCATAGTTCACTTCGGTCGCGGCGGTCTACTTATAGTTCCCGGGAACGAGGAACGATCAGTTCATAGTTCACTTTGGTCGCGGCGGTCTACTTATAGTTATCGGGAACGAGGAACGATCGGTTCATAGTGCACTTCGGTCACAGCGGTCACTTCGGCTGTTCTTGTTCCAACCTCGGTCCCGTGCTCATCTCAGTCTTGGTCTCCCTCGGTCGCACTCATTGTTCTTCGCGTGACCACCTGTCTCAGTTCCACTGCCGACTGCTCTTAGTTGTTCAGTATCCAGTTGTTCGTTTCGTTCACTGCGCTCGCCCATTTTACATGTGTTCCAAACTGTTCTTGCACTTGGTTCTGGCTATGCAGCGTCCACGGCCGGGAATTAAAAAGTATTTTATAGTTACGTAAATTACATAAAAATTACGTTGTATCTAATAGGTAGGTCTTTTCAGGTAACAAAAGGGCATATCAGCTCACTTCATTATATCAATGAACAGCAGAAGACATACTTATAACAAGGCAAGTTTTTTTTTTTTTATTCATATATTTTTTGGTTTCATCAACTTGATTTAGTAAGTAACTTTCAATAATTTGTTCAATTTTTAGTGTAAGAAAATTCATATAAAACGATTTTCGTGTATCTTTCATATACAAAACATTACATTTAGGAAGGCTCTAATTATTTTTAAGTTTGGTTGTTTCCAATTTGCATTACCTGCTAGTTAATACAAAACATTACATTTAGGAAGGCTCTAATTATTTTTAAGTTTGGTTGTTTCCAATTTGCATTACCTGCTAGTTAGGTGGGTTGTGGGTCATTTTGGCTCAGTAGGAAAAGCGGTGCCTCTCCATTTGAAAAAACATAGATTGCCATAAAATTGTATTTACTTATCATCTCAAAAACATTTGTTCAGAAGGAGCTTTCAAGCCAAAAACTTTATTACTGCAAACTTAAATATTATTATTATTATTATTGCTGCATTAACTTTAATAATGCAACATAAAAACCTAATTTTTACTAAGCGTGTGACGCAAGTATGATGAGAAAACCACATTTTATTTTATGCTTCCATAAAGTCTCTACTTGGTGCCCTGCATCCTTCAGTCACCTACACTACTAGTTTTCAGTTTTTCATAAGAACCATATACCAAACACAAATGAACGGTGAAAGAGTAAAAATGAACAGTTCCCAAAATAGAACGATCAGCAGTGAACTAGTTCCCAAGGATGAACGAGTTTGCCCATCTCTACTTTAGACCCTTACAGTTCTCAGTGCCTCATTTGTTTTAGTCAAGTTACACCCCAAATTTCTTCTCTCCCCATTCTATTCAGTACCTCCTCATTAGTTAGGTTATCTAGCCACCTAATCTTTAGCATTCTTCTGTAGCACCATGCTTCAAAGACTTCTATAATTTTCTTGTCTGAACTGCTTACCATCCACACTCACTTCCATACAAGGTTACACTCCACGCGAATACCTTCTGAAAAGACTTCCTATCACTTCAATCAATATTTGATAAATTTTTCTTCTTCAGAAACGTTTTTCTTGCTATTGCCAATCTACAGTTTCTATCTTCCCTACCTTAGCTATCTGAAAAGACTTCCTATCACTTCAATCAATATTTGATAAATTTTTCTTCTTCAGAAACGTTTTTCTTGCTATTGCCAATCTACAGTTTCTATCTTCCCTACCTTAGCTATCATCGGTTATTTTATATTTTTACCGGCCAAAACACAAAACTCATGTACTACGGTACTTTTAGTGTCTCATTTCCCAACCTAACTACCTCAGCATTGCCTGATTTAATTCGAATACACTCCATTAACCCTGTTTTGCTGTTGATGATGTTAATTTTCTATTCTCCTTTCAAGACACTGTCTATTTCATTCAACTGCTTTTTTAAATCCTTTGCTCTCCCTGAGAGATTTACAATGTCGTCGGCAAACCTCAAAGTTTTTATTTCTTCTCCCTCGACTTTAATCCAGTCTCTAAATTTTTACTTGGTTTCCTTTACTGCCTGTTCAATGTACAGACTGAATTACATCAAGGATAGTTTAAAACCGTGTCTCACTCCCTTCTCAATCACTCCATCCCTTTCGTGGCCTTATTTTAGACTTTTAACTGCAATCTGGTTTCTTTACAAGTTGTACATAACATTTATCTCAATGTATTGTACCCCTACCACCTTCAGAATTTTAAAGACCATACTCCAATCAACATTGCCAAATGCATTCTCTAAGCCTACAAATGCTATAAACAATTCAGTTCACAGTGTGACTGCTGTATGATGTTTAATTACTCACACTGTGCAGTTTACTGCTTGTTTTAGCAAAAGGGATAAAACATATATTTTGTTACAAGTCTTAGCATCAGTAACGCATTGTGCATTCCTACCTTTCTCTGCTACCCAAACAATTCCTCTCTCAGGTTGTCTTCCACAAGTCATCCCATTCTTCTGCACACAATGAATTAGTATTTTGCAACCATGAGATATTAAACGTATGGTTCAGTAATTTTCACATCTCTCAGCACCTACCTTCTTCAGTAGTGTGATTATAACATTAATCTTTAAGTCTGACTGTAATTCACCCTGGTCTAGTTTAGTTTTATTGAAGACATCTTTATAATCTGGACCCAAGGCCAGGACGTATTATTCTCATTCCTCCACAACCTTAACACCTTCTCTCCCATCCACTTCATCTGGTCCTCCTCCGCCCATCGTGCCACCTTCCTAGATGTTGATCTCCTCCTCTCAGATGACTCCATCCGCACCTCAGTCCACATCAACTCCACCAATCACCAACAGTACTTTGACAGTTGCCACCCCTTCCATACCAAAAAATGCCTCCCATACAGACTGGCCACCCATGGTAGGATGCATCTGCAGTGATGGGAACTCCCTCACCCTGTATGCTGAGGGCCTCACAAAGGCCTTCAGCAGACAACCAATACCCTCCAGCCCTAATTCACAAACAGATCTCCCATGCCACATCCTCTCACACACCTGATCCTCACAGCCATCCCAAGAACCAGCCACAATAGAGCACCCCCTTGTCACCCAATACCACCCCGGACTGAAACAACTGAACCACGTCCTTTGTCATGGATTTGATTATGTATCATCATGCCCTGAAATGAGGGACATCCTACCCAAGATACTTCCCCCTCCCTCTCCCCAAAGTGGTGTTCTACCACCCTCCCAACCCCCTACAACATTCTAGTCCACTCCCACCCCCAATCCCCTGCCATAGGGATCATACCCCTATGGAAGACCCAGATGCAAGACTTGCCCAATACACTCACCCAGAACCACCTACTACAGTCCCGTCACAGGCTCATCCTACCCCATCAGAGGCCAGGCCACCTGTGAAAGCAGCCATGTTATATACCAGCTCTGCTGCAACCACTGCATAGCATTTTACATTGTTATGACAACCAACCACCAGTCAACTACAATGAATGGTCACCACCAAACTGTAGCCAAAAACAAGGTGGACCACCCAGTGGCACAACATGCAGCAGAGCATAACATGCAAGATTTCAATAGATGCTTCCCCTCAACCCCCTCCCTGCCTCCCGCCTCTCTCCTGAGATTTATCTGTTTGCCTTGGTGTTCCCCATCTGCATTCAATATTTGCTTTCTTACAGCTCCCCATCAATCTCATATTGTAATTCTATAGACCATTTTACACAGTTGTTGCCTACTGCTCCCTTTGAAACTCTCAACAACTTCTTTTCGTTTCAACACATCCCTGTGCCTCTTTTTACTTTTCTGCCCTTCCATAGCTTCTTCAGGTTTAAGCTACATTTCATAACTAATAAATTACAATCAGATACAGATCTATACCTGGAATTGTTTTGTAGTTTCATACCTGGTTTCTAATTCTGCCTCTTACCATTATATAAGAATAACCAAGTCTCTTGCACATACTATTTTTTTTTCCTTAGTTCTTGAACCAAGTGTCACCAATGATCAAACTGTGTTCTTGCAAAATGCAATCAGATGGCTTCCCCTTTCATTCCTTTACCGCAGTCCTTCTCCTATTTTTCCTTCTCTTCCTTTCTGTCCAAATCCAATCTCCCACCACAATTTTCACCTCCTTTAATGAACCGGATCATTTCTCTTAATTCATCACACAGTTTTTCAATCTCTTCATTATCTGCAGAACCAGTAGGTGGAGGCCCATGACTGTGTGTACCTTGATTATGGCAACTTTTACACAATAATGATAATAGTTGCTCATTCAGGTTCCTATTTTCTTTTCCATTATTAATTTTTTTCGTCTCATCAGTCTTCTGAACAGTTTGACACACACCATGAATTCCTCTCCTGTGACAACCTCTTCACCTCAGAGTAGCACTTGCACCCAACTTCCTCAATTATTTGTTGGATATGTTCCAATATCTGCCTTCCCCTACAGTATTTACTTGTTACTACTCCCTTGAGTACCGTGGAAGTTATTCTCTGATATGTTAATACCTCTCCTCTCATCCTGTCAGTTTCTCTCATCAATATTACTCCTTAGTTAGTTACTTAGTTTCATATTCCATGGATCATTTTACACAATACATCATATTGATGTGGACTGAATAATTTTACATTCACATCACAAACTAACTCCTAAACATGGCTACATGCTTTTTTCCCTTCAATATACAGACGAGAGTTAGTAATTGTTAACCAGCAACTTTAACACATTATAATAATAGAAACTGTTCTACAGAATAGAAGGAGTTGTCAAGGAGAAACTTTTTCAGTTTGTTCCCAAATTTTACGTTGCCGTCTGTCAAATATTTCATATCACTGAGTAAGTGATGAAAAATTTTTCTTGTAGCATTGTGCACCTCTTTTTATGCTAGAGACAACATTAATGCGGAATAGTGAATGTCATTTTTCCTTCTGGTATTGTAATTATGTACATCATTATTGCTTTTAAATTGTAGTGGATTATTTACAACAAATTTCATGAAGGAATACATATACTGTGAAGCTGTAATCAAACTGCCCAACTGCTGAAACACAAGTCAACAAGACAATCGTGGGCAAGCATCACATATTATTCTAACATTTCTGAGCGACAAAGACTTTCTTAAAGATGAGGTGGCCTAGAACATTATTCCATATGACATTGTTGGATGAAAATATGCAAAATATGTCCACTTATTGATTTGACTCTCCCGAAGATTTGCAATGACTAAGTGCAAATATGGCTTAGCTAAAATGTTTAGTGAGTTCCAAAATGTGCTTTTTCCAATTTAAATTCTCGTCGATATGGACACCTAAGAATTTTGAAGTTTCCACCTCACCAAATGTTACACTTGTCATTGGTGTAGTACCCCTACATATTCAGAACTGAACATGTTTGAGTCTTTTTAAAATTGAGACAATTTGCGGAAAACCGTCAATGATACTTTTGAAAACATTGGTCACCATCTCTTCTATTTCTGTATGCATGCTTGGCAATCCAATACTAGTGTCATCTCCAAAAAGAACTAATTCTGCTTGTTATACAGGTGTTCGGAAATTCCCATTACAAACTTCTAGGACTTGTAGAGTGGAGTGAGTACATACCACTTTGAATAGAAAGCCATGTCCAGAATTGTACCATTTCCATTCTACAATGGTTTCAATTCAAATCTGAAACACGTCCATGGCTGCTGAGGGAAAGAGGAAAGTCCCAGAATTTCTTGTCTGGTATAATTGGGTAGACAGGATGATATATACTACGTCTGATGGTCACATGATATCACTTAATGTCTACCTTGTTGTGAGATCTATTCAATGCCTGTGCATCTCTGATACAGTAAACATGGTTTGGCACATTTTCAAAATACACAGACACACTCCTTGTGTATGGTGAAGCTCAAGGTAATGGAAGAGCTGCTAGTCGGCTGTATCACAAATGCTTTCTGCAATGCAGCACACCATCATACAAACTTTTTGCTCAAGTTATGCAGCAGCTCCAAGAAACATGTACCTTCACTGTGAGGATGCAGGACTGTGGTGCTCCATAGCAACATCGCACACCTGATTTTGACAAAGAAGTACTGCATTGCGCTGAAGAGATCCCCCTAACGACTACTCAAACAAAATCGTGTGCAATGGGTGTTAGTCACAGTATCATCTGGGACATTCTGTGTGCACAATGATAACATCCGTACCACTTACAAAAGGTACTCTCAATGGGTCCAGCCTATTTTCCAAACACATTGCCTACTGCACATGGTAGCTGCACCTCTGCATTGACACAGACCTGTTTCCACATTGAGTTCTGTTCACAGGTGAGTGTAAGTTCATTAGGGGCTGTGTTCTGTATTCACAAAACAGCCATGTAAGGACAGACAAAAACTCTCATGCCACACATCACAGCACCAGTTTGGTATTAATGGGGAGGGCAAGTATTCTCAGTGGTCATGTGACTGGGCCATAACTCCTTCCACTCAAACTAGCTGGTCCTGCACACTTGATCTTCCTAGAAAACAAGAAACCTGTGCCATCATGAAATGCTGTTTCAGCATGATGGTGCACCCCTTCACTCCTCACATGCAGTTCACGGGCATCTCGGCAGACAATATGGTGTAAGACGGATAGGCTGGCCACCACGATCATTATATTTAACTCCTCTGGGTCGTGTTCAAAGCTTAATTTACGAGACTCCTGAGGAGAGAGAGGAAGATCTGCTGGCACGAGTTTCAGCCACTGCACAAGAAAATGAAGAGACATCAGGTGGGATGAAGAGAGTGTACCAGAGTATGCTTCGTAGGTACATTGTCTGTAGCAATGCTGGTGGACATTACATCGAGCTGCTGTTGTAATGCATAAGTAGTGTTCTGTATGTACATAATGTTGGCTTTTTTGTTTTGGAATTATGTAAACACATAGAGTTTAAGTGTTAATACAAACAAATGTGCTTAAGTGACAAATGTATGCTTAATTATGTTTCCTTTCCAATTGTTACCTAGTAACTGTACTGCGTCATGCCCAGCTCAGTTCCTCAACCAGGAGTGGATAAGTTGAAACTGTCATGGAATGGAAATCACTCCCCTCTACAAGTCCTAGAAGTCTGTAATGGGAATTTCTGAACACCCTGTATATTTGACATGAGATGGTTTATACATATAAGGAACAATAGTGTATCTAAGACTGCTTGGGGAACACCACACATGATTTCTCCCTAGTCAGAGTAACATCCCAGGACTATATTGGCTGAACTACTAAGTACAATTTTATGCAATCTTTTTGTTAGATAGGACATTATCCATTGTTGGGTATACCCTCAATCCCATACAACGTTAGGAGAAAACTGTAATTCAGGCAGGCAAATTCCTTAGATATGTTACAGAAAATACCACCCGGTGCTATTTTATTTTTAGTAATTGTAAAATTAGGTGAGTGAACATGTAAATGGTATTCTCATTAGAGCAATTCTTCTGAACACCAAACTGTGATTTGCTGTAGATATTATTGCCATTCAGGTGAGATACTTGGAAAATGATGTCCGCAGTGAAACAGCTCTGTAGTGATTGACATCTCTGCTATTACCTTTCTTAAAAGAGATTTGGCAATGGTATGTTTCAGTCTCTCTGGAAAAATTCCACGAGTTTTTGATTAATTACAATTTCAGATAAGACCAGGCCTATTACAAGGAAACAAATCTTTTGCACTATTGCAAAAATTATCAAAACCAGATGAGCTTTTATTTTCACAAATTCTGAGGAGAACCACCTCATTTCTTATCTGTCCACCTAATTTTCAACATCCTTCTGTAGCACCACATCTCAAATGCTATGATTCTCTCCTTTCCTGGTTTTCCCTCAGTCTGTGATTCACTTCCAAACACAAATGTGATTAAAATGTACATCTGGAAGATACTTTCCTCAAATTAAGATCTACATTTGATATCAATGGCCATCTTTTGGTCAGGAATGCCCTCTGCCAGTTCTAGCCTGCTTTTTCATTCGTTTTCACCTTCACTGATGATAGCAACCCCATCAGCAAATCTTAACATTGATGCCATTTGAACCTGAACTTCAATCCCACTCTTGAACCTTTCTTTTATTTCCATCATTGTTTCTTTGATGTATAGATTGAACAGGAGGAGTGACAATCTGCACCGCTATCTTGTAGCCTTCCAAACCTGAGCATTTTGTTCTTCGTCTTCTATTATTCTTTTTCCCTCTTGGTTCTTGTACATAATGTACATTATACATCTTCCTTTATAGCTTACACCTATTTTCCTTAGAGTTTCAAACATCTTGCACCATTTTACACTTTTGAATTTCTTTTTCTAGGTCAAAAATCCTATGAATTGTTGTAATAGTTCTTAATTCTTGTTTCTATTATTAACTGCAATTTCACAACTTCCGTCTTGGTGCCTTTACCTTTTCTAAAGCCAAACTGATCAACAGATTCCCAGTTTCCTTTTCTATTCTTGTGTGTGTTAATCTTATCAGGAACTTTGAAGCTTGAGTTATTTAGTTGATTGATTGATAGTTCTCGCTCTCATCTTCCCTTGCTATCTTCTAGTTTTGGGTAGATGATATTTCTCCAGCTGTCAGATGGTATGTCTCCAGTTTCATAGATTCCAAAAAATAATTTGAATAGTCAATTTCAGAAATTCCAAAGGACTGTTGTCTATGATTACTGCCTTATTTGGTCACAATTCTTTCAAACCTAACTATGACTCTAATACTGGATCCACAATGTCTTACCTCCTCTTCTAGCAATTCTCCAAACAGTTCCTCCTGTAACTTAATGGTTGTGTACTGTGGCCTGTATAGCCATGAACATAAGCTGGACAACAATGTCAGTATCATTCTAAAATTCTCTGGTCAACATCAGTTAAAAATCAGTTTTCTTGATTGCCATTTTTCGTTTACCAGCCATAGAAACAAATCTTCATATTTACGTCAGTCCTAAGTGACATATTGCTGTGTTCCTGGCTTTTCCTGAACATTTTTGTACTGCCTTCTTTCACTGATCAGTTTAAGCATTTCTTCTGTTACCCATGGTTCCTTTGCAGTTACCTTCCTTGTAGCTATTTTCGTCTGACTTCTGTGATTTCTCTTTTTAGAGATTTCCATTCCTCTTCAACGAACTGCCTATTGTCATATTCATTACCACAATATCTACAGCCTAAGAGAACTTCAAATGCACCTCATCACTCCTCAGAACTTCCATATCCCACTTCTTTCCACATCATTCTCCTTATGATTCTTTTATACTTAGATCTACTCTTCATCATTACTGAACTGTGAGCCAAATCTGTATCTGCTCCTTGGTATGCCTTACAATCCACTATCTTATTTCAGAATCACTATATGACCATGATGTAATCCAACTGGAGATACAGGAAGCCATATCTAAAGGCATTTTCCAAGCAAACTTCCTCCTCTTGTGCTGCTAATCCTTCATTACACCTATTTGATTTTATGTTGATAATCCTGCATTCACCTGACTAAAACTCATGATTTCATAACACGAAATTTCATCAATTCCTACAATAATTTCAACCTACTCATTTCTCTTTCCCAACTGTCTAACCTACTTACACAGTTATGGGATCTAAAATTCCACACTGTGACCAACAGACCGCTATATTTTTTTTGAGGACAAGATCATCATCCTCAGCAGTGCCACATCAATTTCCAAATGGGGGACCATTTTACCTCATACTGTTTTAGCCACAAGGGTGCAATCACCATTGAAATAAAGTAGAAATATTACAGTTTAATGTCCTGTTGATGATAAGGTCATTAGAGGCCCAGCACAAGCTTGAATTGGGGAATACACTCGGTTGTACCATTGCATAAGAACCATGCCTGAATCTACCTTATAGGAATACAGAAATGGCAGAAAACCTAAATCGGGATGGATGGACAGAGATCTGAAGCACCAGCCTCCTGATTACAAGTCCAATGCCTCACCTCGGGTCAACAGAAACATCCGATCTCACGCGTCGGCTTTGACCCGTGACGTAAGGGTGTTGTGGTGTGTGACGTCATTACGGCGCGGAGTTTGGTTTGTGAGTGTGGCGTGTTTGTAGATGTCGTGTTGTTGTTTGTTGTGCCCTCTGGTGGTATGTTCATGGTTTTCGTTTGTTTGGTGTGTTGGGCTCAGTTTGCTGTTGCTCAGTGGTGAGTGCTGCGTGCGTCTTTTTGAAGCGGAATTTGTATCAGTGAGTTAACGGGTTTGTGTGATGGTTAATGTAATGATGATTGCTGTACGTCGGGTGAGTTTGTTATTAAGTGTATTCGGTTGTGGTTTTTTGTTCAGGAATGGATATGAAAGACCAGATTAATAGTTCTCGGTTGAGGGCTATGATGGGGGACACAGCTTTAGAGCTGATTAAATTCCTTCAGCAATTTGGCTTAATTGCCGAAGTCGTGAAGTGCGGTATGTGCCGTGAACCAATGAAATTGGTTAAAGTTCCGGCCTGTCGGTATTGAGATGTTTTTTGTGTTGCATTTGGTTTTTGTTTGTGGGTTTTTTATTTTGGGGTTGTGGGGGGGAGGGGGTTGAGGTGTGGGTGGGTTGGGTTTTTCATTTGGTTCAGTATTTTTTCGTTGGTTGTGTGTGTGTGTGTGTGTGTGTGTGTGTGTGTGTGTGTGTGTGTGTGTGTGATTGTGGTGGCCAATCTAGTTTGTGGGGCTGGAACTTTCTTGTGGTAAGTTCCCTTTTTTTTGTTTTTTGCGTATGTGTTGTGTATTGGGGTATAGGGAAGTGTTTCATTGAAATTTGTGGCTGTGAAGGTTGGTATTGGTATTCGTATAGGGAGATGTTTTTGAGTTACATAGGTCAAGGGTAGTGGTCGATCCTAAGCTGTTGAGCTATATAGTTGGAGGGAAGTGTTAAATCTCAATGTTTGGTGGAGTATGTTGATTTTTGTAATGGGAGATGGGATCGGGCGTTGCTGTTGAGCTATATAGGTCAAGGGAAGTGTTCGATCCCAATTTATGGGATCGGGAGCTACTGTAGATCTATATAGGTCAAGGGAAGTGTCCGATTCCAGATAATAATGTGTTTTGTGGTATTTGGTGAGTTTTGTGATGTCGATTTTTTTCGTCGTCTTGCGTGGTTTTGTATGGCGGTGGGTGGCTAAATTTGTTTATATTTAGTTTCTCCCCACCCAAAAACCCCCAATTTCCCACGCTTGTCCCGTTAGAGTCATTAGACTTTTTGTGAAACCTGTGTGTGTGTGTTTTTCTATGTATTTTCGTCTTTGTGATACGTATGCAACGTTTTTATATCCGCCATATTGGAATTGTCGTTTATGGTCGTTTCCGCCATATTTGTGACGTCATGGGTCAAAGCCGACGGGTTGGATCGGACGCTTCCGTATTTCCCTCACCTCCACACTCTGACACAGTGACATCATTAAACCAGAGATGCATGTTGTTGGGAAAGATAATGACCTAAGTTTCTCCTTTCTCTTGGCATTGACACACAACCAGCATAGCTTGCATTAAACTGTTCACACTTAACATTTGCATATCTTCAAACAAAGTCCCTAAGCATTAAGTTACTGCAAGTCAAACAAGCTGGTGGTTTATTAGCCATTATTATACAATATTTGGTATTGCTGACTGGAATATTCACCACAAGAATTGAATTTATGTTAGTAGGAACAGTTTAAGCTGCTACATAACATCTGAAGGTTTATTGACAGCATATTTAATTTGAGGAGAATACTGAATACAAATTTTTATTCCTGGGTCTGATATGGGTAAAGTGATGTACTTTTCATTGCTACTGTAAGAGTTGAAACTGTGCAAAGAAGGTGAAGAGTATAAAAGCATACAAAGTGTCTACTGGACACTTTTCTCAGATAATACACCCACAACTTGATTAGTGATGAAAAATATCGCCATGTCATTTCAGCAGCCTTCACAAATGCTGAACAGAATAATTATTAATACAACATTATCTGGAATATGGTGACATATTTTGTAAGTATTATTTTGTCAACATCACTGAGTTTTTCAAACTAGAATAGAGTGCTGATGGCAAGTTAGATCTAAAATATTACAATACTTGTGACATTATTCTCAATACTTCTATTATCCAAAAATGTGAAAGAAATATTACAGGCTTCAGTGTTTCATACATAAGCCTCATTTCCTGTCCCTTATAATTGACACCTAAGCAACAATAGAAACCCAAAATGTTCAGAAATAGCACTCCTTAAACAGTAATTATTCTTATAAAGTTTAAATTTGAAATGGAAGTGCAACTAAACTTGTTCATTCTGGATTCATCTTGGGTTCTTCTAATATCACAAGGTGTATCAAGTAGGGCAAAAACTTATAATTTGTGATCTAGTTAACAAATGTAGAACGAAATACGTTCATGATACCATATAAACTCTGCTTCGTGAGAATATAATGCTACACACTTGTTTGTTTCTAAAGAGCAATGCAGCCACACAATTTCAGGAACCATATTAGAGGTCTTTTTAATTATCAACAGTGTAAGATATGAGAAAAAAAACGTAAAAAATTTTACGATTTCAGGAGAGTAGGCTAATGGAAAAAGAAGCACACCACAACTTTTTGTGAGAACTCATCACAAATATTCGATATTCTCTTACATTCGTTTCTTGAAAAGCTGGTACTTAAAAAGTAACAACAAAAATGTGCAAACTGGTAGTGTGTCTTCTGGAAACTCAATGTACGTAAACAAATTATAATACTGGGTGGGCGAACGTGATGAACAAATGCGGAAGAAAAACACTGTTTGTTTCTCTGGGAGTCAAAACATATGAAATGGTTACTAAAACCATAATAACGTTAGGTCAAACGATGAGTTACTCATGTGATAAATAGTGCTTATAATCTATACAAACAGTGATAGTGTAATGCGTAATTGCAACTCACTAATACCAAGAGTTAAAATTCGTTATTCCACGAACATATCGCGACAGTTTCTCATAAAATAGACAATTTTAGTGAAACTGCACAAGGCAGTCTAGAAGAAGAGCATACACATCAGCGTAAGAACGTACAGCGAGTATACCAGTACGTGTACAAGAAATTTTAATACGGAGGAAGTGTCAACGCACGAAATTTGAAGTACATGCACAAAATTAAGAAGGTCTTTCAGTGCGTTGCATATTAATATAATACGTCGTAACGAATTGGAGTCAAATTATTATCACTAAATTTACATTTCTCTTCCATCATTAGTGCATTTTATCTTTTTGTCTGCACAGCAATAACTACAGGCAACATACACCTGGTGTTTGGCTTGTGTGCCCTAGACTTACGCACTTTAGTACACACTCTGGTATCCAGTTCCTGATCGAAGTGTTTAAACAAACTAAAACCATACAAATTACCCTCATCTACAATTGGGATAAATTTTGCGGAAATTTGAGTATACCGCATGCCTGGCACATTCTACTGTTAATTAAATTTTATACATTTACTGCAGTCTCAAATGCTGCGAATTATTAGAACCGACAATCTGAATCGTTCATAACCGGGTAAATTAGTCGCTTCAATCAATTTGTCAACAATTAAAATGTCTCAGTATATTAAACTGAGGTATCACAATGACTTTGTATACTATTAATGTATTACAACAGCAAACCTGAGGCTTCACAAAACAGCGAGACGTAACGATGCAATGCTAATATATAACCAGCCACACTCAAAAATTTAATGCCACAAAAACTCATCCCTCCCTACTAGCTTCTGTACACCAAATGTTACAAAACAAAACACAACACTGGTGCAAAGAACTTTAGCTGTCAGTGAAAGCTGTCAAACATGCAATTATTCTATTTTCTCTCTGAAAACGGCAAGTCAAACCTCGGACGAATGATGCAAAGTTCCCTATTTTCACCATATTGTTCAAATTAATTTTTGAGGAGACATTCAAAAAGTAGCCACTCCAGCAGTAACAAATACGGAAAATATTCCTCCCAGACACTTAAGACCAGTTCACACCGGCCGTCACTTCACGTCACGCCAAAACAATCCACAATGCTTATCAAATAGCATTATTCAGACAGGTCGTCAACAGACATGGCGTATGCACACGCTCTATATTTATTGACATTAGTCCCCAGATGGCAGTTATAAAGGCTCGTTTAAGCTGAGGCAACATCTTGCAACATTGTGACGTGCCACGGAAATGTGGCGTGCGTCGTCCTGTAGTATGCTGCAAAAGACAACATCTTGCGGCCTATGTTGCATGCGGCAGGTTAAATTATATAAAAGCAACAGAATTTGTGCCACACTGAGTAGGTCTTGCAGGAAAATGGGTGATAAAGTGATTATGGCAGCTGCTTACTTGGTCATCGCACATGCAGCTAACAATGGAAATGAAAATAAACGGAAAAGGAAACGATGGTGGAAGAGATGGATATTTAAAGAAGTCCCTCGAACGAGTATACCAGGAGATCTAGCAGCAGAAGATGGTGCATTATATTTTAATTTTACGAGAATGTCCAGTGAAGACTTCAGTTTTTTACTACAGTTAATTACACCTCATATTTTAAAGAAAGATACCAATTGCTAAGACAGTATTTCACCAAGAATTTGACTGGCCATCGCATTACGATTTTAAGCCACTGGGGATTAGTACAAGCCACAAATGTACTTATTCAAAGTATCATATACCCTCATAGTGCCAGAAGTATGTGAAGGTATTTCATCAGTGTTGAAGAATTACATAAAGGTAAGTACACAACATTCAATACTGATTTTATGTAAATAATTTTTAATTTCATTTTTAAGTAAGCAAATAATTGGTGCAAAGTATTTCACTTATTTTTTAAATCTCAAAAATTGATGGAGCTCTTCTGATGTACCTGGTACTTCAAAGAATTCTTCACTCTCACCAGTGTCATTGTCAACGTACACAATTTCGCTGTTAGCTTGTGGACAGCTTATTTCTGCACTGTTTTCCGATACGACAACCGGTAATGATGTGATGCTGGGAGTTTGCTTCTCATACTTCCCCCCAAGTTGCTTATTTCCAATGTTGTGGTTCACATAAGTTTGTGTTGTGTGGGAAAATTTTCTCATTTCATTGGCGATGAACGCTCCATACACACTCCATTCATCTCTGTTGTTAACAGCTCTTTAAATCTGGTAAGCTTCCTCAACTCGAGAATCTCTCTCCAATGGGTTTAGTAATTCAATTTCTCTGCGTTTCTCATGAGACGTAGTTGGTGTTTGATCCAGACTGCCTTCAGAAGGCTGACTTGCATCTTCATCTTTGGTCTCTGTGTCATCATTCTGAAGAAGTAGAGAAAGTAATGATAATGTTTTATTTTTCAGATTCCAAAGGATACTGAAGAACAGAAGAATATTGCCAGGAATTTCGAAGTGAAGTGGAACTTCCTTCTCTGTGTAGGTGCCATAGATGACAAACATATACAAATTATATATCCTTCCAATACTGGAAGTGAGTATATTAACTACAAAAAGGCGATTGCAAACGCAAATTACTGCTTTGAGTATGTGCATATTGGTTGTCAGGGCCATGTATCAGATGGAGGAGTTTTTAAGAACACTTTGTTTCCTAAAGCGTTAACGGAAAATAAATTAAACATTCCTCTCCAGAATATCTTTCAGGAAGAGAAAATTTGACACCATATGTTGTAGTAGCGGACGAGGCATTTCCATTGACAACAAATATAATGAAACTGTATGCTGGTCAGTAACCAAGGTCGGAGGAAAGAGTATTTAATTACCGACTTTCTCGCGCACGACTTACTGCCGAAAACGTTTCAGAATAATGTCCTCTGTTTTTAGTGTTTAGGAGGCCATTGTTACTTAAAGTTGAGAAACCTGAAACAGTTACAAAAGCTTGTACGTAAGTCCATAATTTTTGAGGCAAAGTGCAACATCCAGAACTATTTATTTGCCCCCATATAGTTTGGATACAGAAGATGTAGATAATGGTGTAATTACTCTTGGAGAGTGGAGAGAAGCTAGTCGCAACTATACAGTCTCAACGAATATATCAAAGGTATCTTGAAGACCTTCCTGTGATGCACAGGGAGTACGAGAGGAATTCAAATAATATTTTATGACACCACATGGAACGGTTGTGTGGCAAAAGAGATATCAATAGAATCATCATGCACCACTGTATATTAATTATGTTCGTACTACACTGTATATTCATTTGCGTAAACAAACAGAATTATCTAGATGAACTCAAACTTTTTAGTTATTTTTTTCCTACAAACGTGTTTGTGTGGTCCACTGTAGTAAAATAAAATTAGAAATTACTGTTTATATCTATCGATTACATACTTATTCGAAAGAATTTATTAGGAAGTACTATATGTAGCTTATTCATTACAACAATGTAAAAAATGGGACTTTTTAAGAACATAATAAAATTTCCAATTTTACAAATATACTTATTAATAATTTTGTTGCCATGGATTGGTGTAATACAGATCTCAGTTAAAAATATGAATAGTTAATGAAATCGAGATATTTACAATTGAGCTGTCCATTCCTGCACGTGGTTCCGTCACATCTAAGATGAATTTTAATGCTTCATATATGAACCTTTTTTTTCGTATTAGCCGCTGAGCTGCTTTTTTTAATTCGTCACGCGCGTGTGTTCGCGATGAAACGCGCTTCTCAGATTTTTAATCTTATTCCTTTCAGCGTTCTCATTGATTTCCTATTTTAAAGCGAGATTTTATGTAACGTCTCTTGTCACTACATTATTTTTATAATTACTTTCACGTATGTTCCACAGAAGCTCAGTTTGTCTGTAGTCCTCTATGAATGCTAAATACTTACGTTGATTGTTGTTCAGACATTTAAACGGAAAACGCGGTCAGATTTCACAGAGAGCAGCTTTACAGTTTGCGAATGCGACGAGACGAATCTATCGAGCAGTTGGCCGACAGAATTCGGAACATCAACGCTCAAACGTACCAGTTAGTAGAAGACGAAAATGAAAATCTCATTCAGTTGTTCGAAGCCGACCAGAGAGCCTTGGACACATTCATTCATGGATTGCACAGAGAGGAAGTAAGAAAAGCTGTTCGATTGGCACGATGTAAAACGTTTCAGGAAGCAGTAGAATCAGATGTTGGTTTCGTTGAAGCACTAAGACGACCGAATGAGATGCAGAAACAAGAACGCAGAGTTTTCAACGCAATAGTATAATGCTATAGATGCAATAAACTGGGTCACAAGCGTAAGGATTGTAAAGAGACTCGAATCTGCTATGATTGCAGGATGCCGGCTCATGTTTCAAGAGATTGTCGCAACAAGAAGAAAGGTAATGCGAACAACATATAATCTGCCAGATCTTTAAGCCAGTACGGGGACGAACGGGCCACCACTCCGCCCGCCCCTTGCCAGAGACAGTGATTCCTGTTAGTTCCAGTGAAAATCAGACCGAAAATGACTTCGTAATAGATGCTGTACATCGTGGGAGACACACCAAACTACTTATTGACACAGGAGCTCCGACCTCATTAATGTGGTGTGGCATAGATAAACGGGATAAATTGAAACCGCCGCTATTAAAAGTGCGAGGGTTAAACGGAGGAAAACTGCGTAACTGTGGTGAAGTTGATGTAGAATTAATTCTTGGCCAAGGCCAAGATGAAGGTGAAGATAAAGATAAAGACACAGCAAGGGTGCAAGTAATTTCAAATAACGAAACGCGTTATGACGGTGTACTTGGATTTGATTTCTTGTCCGCTAACGAGGCAGAGATATTTGTCGCAGAAAGAAAGATCAGACTAGGCCATAGCAACTACAACCTAGGAAATCGTTCTTCAGATCATAATCAAAGGAGCAGCAAACTGACGTCGTGGGAATGGACCGCCCAAACGATGCATCAGTTTAAACCTTCCGAGTCGATGTTCAAATTGATTAGCCTCAGAAAATTCCCAAGGGAGCAGGAAAGACAATCTACGTTGCAGTTAAGTCACCCAGATGCAAGGAAGGAACTTTGTTATTAATTGAGCGCTCCGAGAAAAGTAAGTTACTGGATACAATGCATTGTTACGTTGCTAGAAGTGTAGGTGTCGCTACAATGGTGAGACAGAATCTCGCAAAAGTCTCAGTTACAATAACGAATATGAGCAATGAGGATGTTATTTTGCCACGAGGAACAGAAGTTGGTGAAGTGTCGAGCGTAAGTAAAAGTGACATAATTCAGATTCCAGATGAGGTAACAAATGCTGCAGTTATAAACACAGATTTTTATACCAGTACCGCAAAATTGCAATGAGGAGACGAAGTTAATAACGAACTGAAGTGCAAGATTTGGAAGAAGATAAAACATTTGACAGCTGATGAACAGAAGATTTTAGCGCCTGTTATGTTGGAGGATGCAGATTTATTCCGAGATCGTTCAAATTTACCTGTCACTCATTTAGTTCAGCATTGTATTCATACAGGGAATGCAGCCCCAATCACACAGAAACCTGACAGAATAACATTCAGTCAAAGAGAGTTGCAAGAAGACATGATTAAAGATCAATTAGAAGCCGGAATTATAAAACCAAGAGATCCTTCAGACCCACCATGGTGTTCCCCTATTGTAATTGTAAAGAAGAAATCAATTTCTGAAGAACCACAGTTTCGTTTTTGTGTTGGTTACCGATCTTTGAATGCTGTGACCATACTCGACATTTACCCCTTACCAAATTTAGTGGAAACCTTGGATTACTTGCGCACATGTCGAATTTTTTCTGTATGTGATTTAACAAGTGGTTATCACCAGTTAACAGAGCATCCAGATGATCAAGCAAAAACTTCATTTGTAACAGCAACAGGAGTATACAAGTATCTTTGTATGCCGATTGGACTTCATAATGCTCCAGCTACGTTTCAACGCCTGATGGATTCAGTTTTACGAGGGCTCACCACAATACAAGCACTTGTTTACCTTGATGATGTAATAATTTTTGGTGAAAACATGAAGCAGTATACTGAGAGACTACAAGCTGCTTTTGAGCATATAAGAAGCATAACCTGTCTTTATCAATAGATAAATGTCATTTTGTACAAAGTAAAGTTAACTATCTTGGTCAAGTTATAACCAGTGAAGGTGTTCGACCTGATCCAAAATTAATTGAAGATGTGCAGAATTTTCCTGAACCACAGAATTTGAAAGAACTACAATCATTCTTGACATTATCAAATTTCTACAGACGATTTATAGCCAGTTATGTGAATATAACACATCCAATGACATAGCCACTGGTGGAAGAAGCCACATTTAATGGGTCAACAGAGTGCAAAACGGCGATGGAAGAACTTAAAACTGCTCTAACCACAGCCCCTGTGTTAGCCTATCTGGAGTTCAGTAAACCTTTTATCCTTTCAACAGATGCAGCCAATTTTGAGATAGGTGCAATCTTGTCTCAAGAAGCTGGTGGTCATGAACATCCAATCTCATTTGCTTCCAAACAATTAAACAAAGCAGAATGTAATTACACTACTCCTGAGAAAAAGATTTATGCTTTCATTTTTGGTGTAACACATGACAGATGTTTCTTAACAGGAAGAGAATTTACAGTTATTACAGATCATGACATGCTTAAATGGTTATTGAGCTTAAAGGATCCAAGTTCCATATTAACGAGATGGGTGTTAAGACTGAGTGAGTACCAATTTAAAGTTATTCACCGAACTGGTAAACAACATGTGAATGCTGATGCAATGAGTCGAAAAGTCAATGATTGTGTTACAGTAAGTTGAGAAGAAGAGTTAAAGGCAAGTAGAAGATCCACAATGCAAATTATGGAAAAATGATCATTTTGTCTCAATAGATGGATTATTGTACAAAATCACTAGTAAAGCAATCCGCCTAGTTATTCCAAAAAGCATGAAAGAGCAAATCATGAGATTCTTTATTATCAGGACATTGCAGTAAAAAAGCAACAAACATTAAAATAGCTCAAATGTTTTGGTGGCCGAGCCGCAAATCTAACGTTTACGAGTTTGTTTCAGAATGTGATTCCTGTAAGTGGCAGAATACTGTAGGAAAAAATGGAGCACCAATTCAAGAACTGACAGTGACAAGTCAACCCATTGAACGAGTACAACTAGATGTTTTAGGACCGTTGCCTAAGACTAAAGATGGAAACAAATACATATTGACAGCGTTGAATCATTTCTCTAGATACCTTCACATGATACCAATACCTGACCAGAGCGCTGAGACTATAGCTAAAGTATTTGTAAAAGAATGGATTCTTAAGTTTGGATCACCATTAAGTATAATAAGGGATCAAGTGAATTAGTTAAACAGACTTGTAAGGACTACACCAGCACACCCCGAAAGAAATGGAGAGTCGAGCAAGTCCACAGAACAATTATTAAAATGGTTAGCCATTATGTGAGCAGCAAACACGACAATTGGGATGTCTGTTTACCGTACTTGGTAAGTTGTTACAATGCCAAAATGCACAGATCAACTGGCCTAAGTCCATATGAGATCGTCTACAGAAGAAGAATGCATCCACCCTTGTACTTTGCACTATCGACTGCTGGAATCAGCAATGAACACATAAGGGATCTAGCACACAAACTAAAGGAAGCATGGAGGTGAGTGAAACAGCGAAATTATCAATCCTTTCTTCAGAAAGCAAGACAAAACGACAGCCAAGTGGCAGTGCCACAGTATCGAGTTGGAGATCTTGTGTATATGAGCAACGTGGTATTAAAGAAGAGTCAAGTCAAAAAGTTTAAGAAGTTTTAGAAAGGACCATATCCAATCTTGAAGGTGTTGTCGCCAGTCACTCTTAAGCTCCAACTGCCCTTTCGTTCGATTGTCGTTCATGTCAATCATGTAAAGCCATTACTGGATAGGTTTCCTATAGTATCAGGACCGACCGGTAGGCAGACCTGCTGTTCTCAAACATAGGAAGCGAGAAAAGCGAGGTCGCAGTCCAGACTTTCAGGCCAAGGCATCGCCACATTCTGAGCGATCCTGTTCCAGACACCCCTACAATTTGCGTAAACGTGTGTAATGTGTAAGAGTGCAATGCGTATCTTTATTTCAGCCATGTTCTTATGTGACGGTGTTGTGAAAATTTGGTATTGAAGCTATTACACGAGTGCACAAGTGAAACTAAACCTTTTATTCCACAGGTTACCACAAGAAACTCATTTTTTTATGTTCATTGTTAACTCTAGTATTCAAGACTAATTAACCATGTTCATTTTTATTCTAATGTTTGCTGAAGTAATAGTACCACAGAGTAAATGTGTTTTGTTTAAATCACGAGACATGGTAGTTTCAACAAGTAATGCAAAACTTGTCCTCAAGTACAGTCTGAGTGAAATCCAACAACAGTTCAATTCTGTAAAGAAGCAAATTGATCTAATTTTGGAAATGGGTACATCTTGGTATAATAACTGTACCACAGCCAAAATGCTGGTAGAGTCTACATTTGCTAATCATGAACAAGAGATTTACTGTTTCTTAAAGCTTTTTCCACACAAAACTTTAATTAGGCGTACATGTGCCTGGTTTGATTTTGGAGAGAGTATCCTTCATACTGTATTTGGTACTGTAACTAGTCAAGATCTACTGGAAGATAAAGGCAAAATATTAGCTCTTGAACAACATTCCAGTACAGATTCAACTAACCTCTCTAATGAAATCATCATGTTAAAGAATATGCAAAGAACCATTACTAACCACACAGTTTTTATTGAACAGATTGTAAAGCAATTTATCTAATATTTCCACGTAATTTGTAATGAAACGATGAGCACTACACTAACCCACAATTCCTAAATTACTATCACAGCTATAAAAATATACAGGAGGGAACTGCTTGTGGAAAAATTTCAATGAAAAAATAATATGTAATGCAGAATATAGAAGCAAGTTGTTTGGTTGTTATAAAACACAAAACTGGAAGGACAGACCAAAATATACACTACTGGCCATTAAAATTGCTACACCACGAAGATGATGTGCTACAGACGCGAAATTTAACCGACAGGAAGAAGACGCTGTGATATGCAAATGATTAGCTTTTCAGAGCATTCACACAAGGTTGGCGCCGGTGGCGACACCTTCAACGTGCTGACACGAGGAAAGTTTCCAACCGATTTCTCATACACAAACAGCAGTTGACCGGTGTTGCCTGGTGATACGTTGTTTTGATGCCTCATGTACGGAGGAGAAATGCGTACCATCACGTTTCCGACTTTGATAAAGGTCGGATTGTAGCTTATCGCGATTGCGGTTTATCGTGTTGCGACATTGCTGCTCGCGTTGGTCGAGATCCAATGACTGGTAGCAGAATGTGGAATCGGTGGGTTCAGGAGGGTAATACGGAATGCCGTGGTGGATCCCAATGGCCTCGTATCACTAGCAGTCGAGATGACAGGCATCTCATTTGCATGGATGTAACGGATCGTGCAGCCACGTCTCGATCCCTGAGTCAACAGATGGTAACGTTTGCAAGACAACAAACATCTGCACGAACAGTTCGACGACGTTTCCAGCAGCATGGACTATCAGCTCAGAGACCATGGCTGCGGTTACCCTTGACACTGCATCACAGACAGGAGCGCCTGCGATGGTGTACTCAACGACGAACCTAGGTGCACGAATGGCAAAACGTCATTTTTTCGCATGAGTCCAGGTTCTGTTTACAGCCTCATGATGCTCGCATCCGTGTTTGGCGACATCGCGGTGAACGCACATTGGAAGCGTGTATTCGTCATCGCCATAATGGCGTATCATCCGGCGTGATGGTATGGGGTGCTATTGGTTACAAGTCTCGGTCACCTCTTGTTCGCACTGACGGCACTTTGAACAGTGGACGTTACATTTCACATGTGTTATGACCCGTGGCTCTACCCTTCATTCGATCCCTGCGAAATTCTACATTTCAGCAGGATAATGCACGACTGCATGTTGAAGGTCCTGTACGGGCCTTCCTGGTTACAGAAATGTTCGACTGCTCTCCTGGTCAGCACAATCTCCAGATATATCACCAACTGAAAACGTCTGGTCAATGGTGGCGGTGCAACAGGCGTATCAAGGCCGTTATTGCGGCCAGAGGTGGTTGTTCTCGGTATTGATTTCTCAGGATCTATGCACCCAAATTGCGTGAAAATGTAATCACATGTCAGTTCTAGTATTGTATATTTGTCCAATGAATACCCGTTTATCATCTGCATTTCTTCTTGGTGTGAGCAATTTTAATGGCCAGTAGTGTAGTAATATAAAGACCGAAGACAGGGATAAAATAACAGAAATCGCTCAGGAACTGATCAATTTTGTAAGTGACTATTTATCTGACATAATGGAGAAGTTGCAACAAAAAGTTCGTAAAGCACAAAAAACATTCACAAAGAATTACACAACAAGCACAATGACATTATTCCCCACAATAGGGTTTCTAATCAGGAAGATAGTTCAGTATTTAAAAAATAAGAACTGAGCATGCATATTGAGAAGATGCCACCAAGTGGAAATTCTTAATGTAATTATGTCTGAGTTTCTTTAAAAAGTGATAATGCTGTTTGTAAAATCTGTGTAAAAACGGTGAAAAGCGGTATCCTGTGCGTTGACTGTAAGTACTGGTATCACAGCAAATTTGTAAAAGTAAATCTGAAGTATGTAAACGGCGAGCATGACTAGACATGCCGCCAGTGCTTCGTAAATATAGCGAAAATCAAAATAATGAGTACCCTAAAATCAAAAGAAAAAAATTATTAGTGTGACAAAAGATGATTTAGAGTTAATCAGTAGAAAATATCAAGAACTTCAGAAGAAATATCAAGATCTGAAAGGGAAATATAAAGCACTAGGTTGGTATTATCGCCAAGCCAAAAACAACGTTGTTTTTAACGGTCGTTGCTCGCAGAAAACATGGTGTGTGTTGAAGAAAACAAACAAGCAAGCACTACATGCAAGTACATGTACAGTCCCAGTGATACCGCTACCAAATAAATTCTCGGCTCTAGACAATGATTATTGCAATACAACAAAAAAAAGGCGAATCAAAACGCAATGACAAAACTTTCGATAAAGGGTCAAAAAAGAACGTAAAGAAACGAAGATGCACGAAAGGGCTCCTCCTGAATGACGACAGTGATAGAAAAGATCTATCCACTCTTTTCGTGAAAATACATATTCATTACTTCACAATAAGGTTGTCTGTAGCACAAAAAGCGGTGCACAAAGCTGTAACAACAATTTTTGATCACATACCCAATTATATAAACTTTGTGACAGACAGCAAAGTAAAATTTGAAAACAAAGTGAGACATGTTCTTCTTGACGACTCTTTCTTTTCTGTAGAAGAATTTCTGTTACTATAATGTGTACAAGATGGCTGGTAGAAATTACTAACTCTTTCATTATATCTTTTCTTTGCAAAAATGCTTAGAAAAGTTCACAATGTAAACATATGTACAAATTAATTTGCGATGTAAATATAAAATGATTCGATCCACAACAGTACGAGATATATTGCAAATTGATCTATGGAACTTGTAACTAATTCGTGAAGATCAAAACTGGAGCCACTTTAAATGTAGTAATGGAGAATATTTCAACATAAACATGTCAACTAAAACAAGACGATCTTCTAGTGATTTTAGACCGTGGAAACAACGTGTATAAAAACGAAAGCAAGACAGCCCAGTGCTGTTTTCAAAACATATTGCCAAAAGTGTTTCATACAAACATCATCGTCATAAAAGTTCCAGTGCTACATGATTTGTGTCACTGGTCGTGTGTTAATAAGGAATTTCGGTATTACAATTGCGAGCTAGAGGCACTGTGTAATGAGCTCAACTATGTGAATATGCTAGAACCAAGTACAAGGCACCATGATGATCACAGAGTCCGCAGACTATACTGAAATAGAAAACCAAAGGACAAGCTAGTTTCCCAAGTGAACTGTCGAAGAAAGATAATAATGAGGAGAGTCCAATTGTCTTTATTACAACCAGAAGACTTCTTTTTAGGATAGATGACCATAAGAATAGTGTTCAGCGATGTAATGCGGATTAATATGAGCCCCTTTCACATGAAGAAAAGTAAGACTGTGAAACAAGGAATCAGTTAACAAGGCAGACGACAGATCTCGTGTTCACAGGGAAATTAAATTAAACAGAAAGTGCAATAACGATAGTGATAAGCATATAAATAGTAACAAGCGTTTATAATCAAAACAAAAGGTGGCTAAACAACAAATTAGATTTACTGTCTGTCGACATAAATGATGCTGATGCTATTAACAATCCTCATGTATTATGTTTCAGTGAATGTTGTATGAGAGGTGAGGTCGAAAGAATGTAGCTGAGTGGTTACTGTATAGCAACACATTGTTGTAGAACTATCTTGGGGAAAGGTGGTGGTGACATTTATGTAAAGAACCATTGTATGGAGAAACATAGTGACATCTGTGAAGTAGAGAACAGTATAAGTGAATTATTAGTTGTTGTTTTAGAACTTAATAGCTCTACTAAGAGAAACATGAATGTATCCCTGAGGTGGCTACATTCCCTTTTCTGCCAGCTGTGCTGAAAGTGCAAGAATTTAATAGTTGCATGTGATTTTTAACGTCAATTTCCTAAACGAGAGCAGTAGTGAAGTAGATTTAGAACATCTAGCTGAGTCTTTTAACGTGGTGACAGTGCTAGATTTTCTGACAAGGGTGACTGATAACTGTGAAAGTATGATTGACAATATATTTATAGATAAGTCAAGAGTCAACAGTGTCAGTATACATCCAGCAGTTAATGGTATTTCTGATCATGATGGTCAAATGCATCAATCTGCGCAACAGTTCTGTTCATTCTTGGAAATAATTTAGGAAAATAAATAATGAGATACAAAGAAATTTCAATTATAGCCTGCAAGAGGTAGACTGGAGTCCAGTTTTCAATTAAACAAATGTAAATAAAAAGTATAATATGGTTTTAAATTAATTGATGTTGCTTTTTGAAACGAGCTTTCCCAAAAAATGATTAAAAACAGCCTGACAACAAGACATGACTCACTGCAGGAATCAAAACATCCTGCAGAACAAAGAAGATACTATATAGTTCTCTCACAACTTGAAATGACCCAAAGATACAGCAGTACTTTGTTGTAGCACCTTGAAAATGTAATAAATAAGTTTAAGGGTATGAATATAAAAACTGAAATTGAGAAATCAGAAAACAAAATCATTTGGAATGTGATAAAGAGGGAAACGCAGAAAAACAAGGACATGATGCATACAGAAATAAATAAAGTGACAATATTGTGAAGAAACGTGAAATGGTTGCATAAATTTTAAACAAACGTTTTTTTGACAGCAGTACAGTAGGCTGTCTGTAAATGATCTGTTTATGAAGCAAAGGCTCTTCTACTGAAAGTTATTACCAACAGAACACCACAGATTTCTGTGTCTCATGTTTCAGCAAACGAGATAGAAAGAATAAGTAAGTCAATAAAAATAAAAAATCTCGGGGTGTGACCAATATTTCTGGTAAAATATTGAAATATTGTTATAAATATGTAAGTCTAGTCTTATGTAACATATTCAGCACATCACTGTTAGAAGGAATATCTGAACTATTTAGCCAGTTGTAGGGAAGCAGCCTACTCACGCCGTAATAAACTCACATCAGTCTTTCCATTGTGTGCCAGCCAGTCTGCTGTAACTAGCTCTGACGTCATAAATGTTGCGCAATACTTTAAAAATCAAGCAAATAACCTAAAACTTTTCTAGCATGTCAGAAGTAATACTAAATTAATGTGTGTTGAATATCAGTTCGATAACTTAAGCCATTTTCGAAATTTGGACGTTTTTCTGTAAAAATCATTGGCGCAACAGAAAAGAGCTAGAGACTTCAAAATTTATATTTAAATTCATCTTTCATAATAATTTAATAAAAACAGTACTTTGGATTACACAAATTAAGATTTTAGTGGAAATTCATGATTTTCTGGTTTTCGTCTCAAAACTTAAGGAAGCAAGATAGATTAAGTAGGCTAATAAATAAGGCTAGGATGTTTATATTTAAGTAGGTTGGAGATCCGTTATAACTATGAAGATGTGAAAAGTTTCATTTGAATACCTATAAAATTATAGCGATAGCGTATCTCCAAAGGGCTAGTTCACAGCTCGTCTACTGCGTGCAGTGTAATTAAATTAATTCTCTCGCCCAAAATATTTAAGTTAGCCACGTCAAAATTTTATATCAATACTTACCTGCGTGCTGAATGCACATTTAAATTAAGAGCTTCATCGGCCATCAGCTAGAGAAGCTATGATTTATTTGGTAACTTAAAGTGGTGCACTACTAGCCCAGCGGCTAGTCGGGAGAGCCGATTTGATCAGGCGTTCCCTCAGCCGTCCACACCGCGGCTTTATATATCAGAACGCTGCGTGAGGAAAAAAGGCCCCAGTTCTCTCCAGATGCTGAATAACACGCCATCTGTGTCGGGAGCCGCGTCGCGTCGGTATCACTGCTACAAACAGCCTCGGATGCCGTATTAAGTTACTCGAGATGCGCGTAACCAGGAAATCATTTTCAAGTGAAGTATTAATTCTGGGATGATTTTCATTATCTAGCTTCAGTTTGCGTATTGTCGTATTTTCACGTGCTGTCGCGGGACAGACATTCTACCAATTATTTAGCGTGGCGTTTGATGAAATATTATCATCAAATTATGGCGAGCATTCATTTTAACATTTAATTCGGACATTTATAGTTGCATCAGCGCATTAGACTCTGAACTGCTCTGTTAGTTAGGTTGTATGGATACTTGTGTTTTTCATCTGTGACTTTCAGAATATACTCAACTATTTTAGAAAATCGTTTTTGATTATAAATCCCGGACAATCTCCTATTTCCTCAGAGCTATAAGCTGCAGCTATAATTGTATTCTCAGATGAAGTGGGCACTAGGAATTCTAATTACAGGCTTCATATTTTGTTAAATCACTTTCTGGTTGCTAAAGTGTAATTAGAGAGCCAGTGTTGAGAACGGCGAAAGACAGCATAAATAACATTCTAAATAATAGGAACTGATTCAACATATGCTCCAAACATTTATACAGCAACCATATTTTTCCCAAAACACGCCGCCCTACATATGGTGCATCGGCCAGGAAACAAGCTGAGTAAAAGTGAAAGTGATTTTAACTATTCGTATTCGCGAGTGAAATGCGACACACAACTGAGCATAGAACAGTGGAAGTGTTACGTGTGCATGTGGACGACGCAATTGGATTAACAACGCATCTGGATTGACGGAGCTGGCACTGAGTCTAGCGGCATCGCGAGAAGCCAGTTTCGCCGCACCGCAGTCGTCCGCCGGAGCAGCCGGAACCGCGCCTGCAATTGCGGGTCACGCAATCCCGGTACGCCGGTACGCCGCGCAGACAACGTCGTGCAGAAGGAACTAAGTTAAGTGAAAAGCTGTTAAAAATTTTACTAACCTGCACTAAAAGACTGTCGGCGATGGAACCGCCAAAAGAAACTGAGGTTAAACTTAGATCAGAACCTATGTCTGTTGAGGGAACTGTAAATCCAGACAATGGTTCAAGTGTAAACATGCATGAAAGCAGTAATGTTAAAGTGAAATATGAAGTATTGTCTCCTGACAGTAGTGTAAAAAGGGGCAATGATTCAATAGTAGAGACCCCTGTAGTAAAGCAGAAATTAGAAATTGTAAATTTATTGGATGATAGTTTCTCTGATGAATTAAAAATGAAACAGTCATCAGAGATGGTAGAATTTAAGAAGGAGCATTTAGATATGACTAATCAATCAGAAGTTTCATTTAGTTTTGATGATTCTGGTGTTGGAGCTAGTTTCTCGTCACCTGAGTGTGATAAAAAGCCAGCTGGTGAGCAACCCAAAGATATTGGGGCTGTTGATTTAAATGTTATATTACAAGCAATAGCTGCCAGTAATGCAAAAATGACAGCTGAATTAAAGTCTGAAATAAGTGAACAGGTCAAAAGCAGTAACGCTGAATTAAAGTCTGAAATAAGTGAACAGGTCAAAAGCAGTAATGCTGAATTAAAGTCTGAAATTGTGGCCAGCCAAACTAGTTTTAATAAACGATTGGAGTTAATGGACGATACCTTCAAGGCTGGTTGCAATAAGTTGAAAGAGGATCTAGACAGTTTGAATTGTAAAATTGATTACAATCATGAGGATATTAAGATAAAGGTTGCTCAACAATTTTCTGAAATGTATAAAACAGTAAAATCCGAAGTTGTTGAGGTGCGCAAAGACTTCCAAATGGAAGATGCGAAGCTGGAGCACAAGTTAACAGAAAAGATCGAGGCGGAATCTGAACTGTGCTCAGATAGGTTTAAAGATGTTAATATAAAAGTAAACGTATGTCAAGCAGACGTAGATGCAATCAAAACTGATACTACTCATATTGTACAGAGAGTAGATAATGTTGAAATGAAATTAGAAAATATTAGAACTAACATTGCTAACATTGAGAGTAAAGTAGCTTCAGTAACTTCTGGTAATGGTAGTATACAACAAGTTGTAGCTGCAAACGCCGCTTTTATCGGGTGTCGGCAGTTCTTGCGGTTCGATCCAGATAAAAATATCCACCCGCTAGATTTCTGGAACGATTTTGAAGATGTGATTCCACCAACTTGGTCTGAACGAGAGAAATACTCATTTATTAGAAGCCATTTAGCAGGTGACGCCATGCGTTGGTCAGCTGATGTTATGTTGAAGTGTAAAACATTAGCGGAGTTTAAAACAGCTTTCATTAATGAATATTGGTCTAACAATAAGCAAAATGAAGTGTTGAGAGAATTTTGGAGTGGAAAACGCTTCAATGCAGGCAAGGAATCAATTAAAGTGTTTGCTAGGTCATGGATTTCACGTTTGTCACATTTGGCGGAAAAGCTAAAACCAGAAATGATTATACTAGGTCTTGAAGCCAAACTGCCATGGTATTGGCAAACTAGAATTATATCTGCCCCTAGAGACAATCTGGATCGTTTCATTGAATATTTGGAACGTGTAGAACGTGTTGCTGCCAATGAGGAACAAGCACGTAATAACAGAAATGCTAATAACAATAGTAGTAATTTTAGGAACGAGCAAAATGGCAATGTAAACATCAGGACAGTCGGTGTTCGCCATCCTAAGAGAGGTAGGAATTGGGGAAATAATTATCAGAACCAACAATGGCATCCAAATGACAGTAATGTTGTTCCAAACAAAATTATGCAGGTAAACAACAGTGCGGAAGGCAATGCTGTGACAGTTAATTATAATGGAAATAAAGGAAACAGTAGTAGGCCGAGGCAGGAAAACTAGTTCCCGTCTATGAGGACACTGGCGCTCACCAGGCGGTTACTTTTCCTAAGACAGTAATTACAATAATTGGTAAGACAAATCAGAATACTCAAACTGAACATGTGGATGAAGAGTCGGTAGCATCTAAGAATACAACAGAAATATTAGATCACTCACAGTATTTGATAGATACCGTGTTAGAGACGCTTTCTAAGTGGGAAGAGAAAGAGAAGGCGCAGCAGTGTAATGGGAGGGAAGAGCTACAAAATACTGAATTGTCAGGTGAAGAAGCAGAAGAAATTCATGCTTATATTTACGATGAAGATGATGTGCTCTTATCTAAAGTGCCTGTGCAGGATGTTGATAATGTACTAATAGATTTAGGACAGGAGATAAGTGAGAATGTAGAGGGTAGGCTGTTGGGGATTGATGAACCCAGTAGCTGTGACCAGTTGTCACTTGAGAAGGAAACCGACGATAATGGTGAAAGTGGTTTAGCTGTAACTAGTGTTATGCCCGGTCTGGAGGCACAGAATCGCTCAGACTACAGTAATTTGGGTCATGTTCAGCAAACTAAATGTAATGAAGTCGTGCAGTGTTTCGATTTAAAATTAATAGACCGACTGGATAAGGCAGCTGAAAATGTAATTCAGGAAACCCCTACACACTGTGACCTAAATGTAATGAAGACAGATGTCGATCACTTTAGTTGGAGACAAATCCAAAAGGAACTATTAGATGAAGTTGAGGAACCACCTGTACAACCTAGAATAAGCCACCCTATAATAATAGTGAATATGTTGGGTATCAATGTACGTTGTCTCTTAGACAGTGGAAGTGAGGTGAGTGCAATATCTCAGTCCTTCTTTGATGCATTACCCGGTAAAGACAAGCTTACAGTAATGAGGGTATCAGGACTAAGAATAATTGGTGCTACTGGCAAGGTGTCAAAAACGGTAAAGCAAGAAGCTTTACTGCCCTTTAACATTAATGGTAATTTAATTGATCATCCATGTTTAATTGTAAACAATCTCAGTATTGAGGTTTTAATTGACATAGATTTCTTGTCAAAATATCAGAGTGTTGTTGACTTTGAAAGAAGCCAGTTAAAAATGGTCTTGCCAATAACCGGAGTAATTATAGTACCTTTTAGTGATAAACATGTAGTAACTACTGATGAAACTTGGGAGCTGCCTATACGAGTTCTGAAAAATAGGAGGTATTGGGATGAAGGTGTTAATCTTAGTACAAGTAAGCTAAACACAGAAGAAGAAGAAGAAGAAATTATTTTGGACAAAATAGAAGCTAAATTGCAGGAAATCGATAAAATTTCAGCTAATCAGAAAGAAGAACTGAGACAGGTTCTAAAAAGGCATCATAAATTATTTTCAGATCGACCTGGACTGGTCAAAGGTTATGAATGTCAATTAAAGGTGAAACCTGGCCAAGTGTTTTTCAGGAAGCCATACCAAATACATGTAGCTAGGAAGGAGGCAGTTCGAAAGCAGATACAGAGAATGCTAGAGTGGGGTGTGATTGAAAAAGCGGTCAGTGAGTACAATAATCCTCTTGTTGTTGTACCCAAAAGAGACGGGAGTTTCAGATTGGTCTTGGACGCTCGTTGGTTGAATGAAATAGTGGTTAGGGAAAGTGATAGACCGCAGAACATGGACGAGTTATTGCAAAAGTTCCGGGGAGTAAAATTCTTAACTTCTATGGACATCACGTGTGGATATTGGAATTTGCCACTGGCGGAAAGTTCAAGGAAGTACACAGCTTTCTTGTACGAAGGAGTTTGTTACCAATACCGTGTGGTACCTTTCGGACTTAATATCTCTGTTTGTGCCTTCGTAGGTGTGATGTGCCATGTTTTAGGACCAGCTTTAAGTAATAAAATAACAGTCTACGTAGATGATCTGTTAATAGCAACTCCTACCTGGGAAGAACACATAGCTTTATTAGAGGAAGTGTTAGAGGCTATTGAGAGAGGTGGCATGAAACTAAAGATTGAAAAGACAGAGTGCGTTAAAGAGGAAGTAGGTTTCTTGGGATATAGGATAAGTGGAAAAGGTATTCTGCCTGACCCAGGCAAGCTAGCAGTCATTGAAAAATTGGAGGCTCCCAGAAACAAGAAGCAGTTGAGATCGATGTTCGGTCTTTTCGGCTTCTATAAGCGTTTTGTTAGTGATCAGGCTTTTAATGCTCCCTGTCTTCACCTCCTGCTGAAAAAGAATACCCCTTGGGTCTGGACAGCAGAATGTCAACAGGCGTTCGAGGTGCTTAAACAATCTTTAATTAATAGTCCAATTTTACATCATCCTGATTTTGAAAAACCATTCTGTATGTCTGTTGATGCTAGTGGCTATGGTATAGCTGTGGAGATATTCCAAGTAGAAATAGAGAACGAACAAGAAGTGCACAAGACTATAGCTTTCGCAAGTCGATCTTTACAGGCAGCAGAGAGAAATTATGGCATCTCAGAACTAGAGGCATTGTCAATTGTATTTGGGGTACAGAAGTTTCAGCAGTATCTATTAGGTCACAAGATAATTGTTTACAGTGACCATAAGGCGTTGACCTTTTTAAAGACCTGTAAGTTGAGGAATTCTCGTTTGGTAAGATGGTCATTGTATCTCCAGCAGTTTGATCTTGAGGTTAGATATATTCAAGGGAAAGACAATCTGGTAGCTGATGGGTTATCTAGAAGTGCGGAGCTCTGTGATGACGCGGGAATTACAGCAACAGACCTAAATGAAGTTCGAATGTTTGCATTGCACGAAGTAAAGGAAGAAAGTGCATTAAAGAGAGTGATTAAGAACTTGAGACGTGAGCAGAATGCAGATGACCAACTGAAATTAGTGAAGAGCTATTTAGGAAATGCGAACTATCCTAAGGTTTCGCAATACTATTGTCTGCATAAGGGTATTCTGTTTAGGAGGAAAAAGGTAGGTGTTTCTGAGTGGAAGCTGTGCTTTCCCTCACAACATGTAGACTTACTAATCGACTATGTACACCTGAGGTATGGGCACTACGGTGCAAAGAAGTGCATTGCAAAATTAAAAGAGAAGGTTGTGTTTGACAACATGTACCGCTGTGTGGCCAAGCGTCTAGCATCTTGTGTAGTGTGCCAGAAAGTACATGCTGCTAACACCAGAATACAAGGAGATATGCATTCAGTAGAGCCAACTGAAAACCTAGAATTACTGGCTTGTGATTTGTTTGGCCATCTTCCTGTTTCGAGAGGTGGTTGCACCCATGTTTTTGTTATTGTGGATGGATTCAGTAAATATGTTAAGCTATACCCAATTAAAAGAGCAAATGCAAAAACATTGGTTGAAAAGTTGGAAAAAGATTTCTTCGTGAACGTTGGCGTTCCGAAGAATTTGCTGTCAGACAATGGGCCTCAATTTACTTCTGATAGATTTAAGGAATGTCTAGATAAGGCCGGCGTGAAACATCTGAAAATATCTGTGTATTTCCCCCAAGGAAATATGAGTGAACGTATTATGAGAGAATTGAATAGGCTTTGCAGAACTTATTGTGCTCGGAAACACTCAAGTTGGGCAGAGCACATTAAGTATTTTGAGAATGTAATTAACAACTTAAGACATGATGCAACTGGTTTTGCACCTTGCGAATTGATGTTTGGCCAAGAACCGCACAATGTGATTGCAGATATGGTAGAATTCCCTATTCTAACGCAAATATCCACAGACGAAAAGAAATTAAAGGCTAGGGCAAATATAAGAAAAAGAGCGTTGGAAAGGAAGAAGCGTCATGACGCAAAAGCTGTACCTACTAGCTTTGAAATAGGTCAATTAGTACTTGTCAAAACCAAAGAAAAATCAAAGAAATTAAATGCAGAAACAAAGAAATTCATGTTCGTATACCAAGGACCTTTCAGGATCATAGGAAAACCACATGCCAATGCATATAGGCTAGAGTACCCTAAAAGTAAGAAGCTATTAGGTCTCAGGAACGTGATCGACCTAAAGAAATTCATAGGTTATGAATGAATGCTGTAGGGAGGAGGTTTTTCTGTAACCTCTACACAATGTGGCAGCTGTGCAGTCCCAGCTGTGTGAGATCTTCTTTCCATTTCAGGTCTCACTCATTCTTCATCTTTCCTATCTACAAAAATTTCTACATCTTCTTTCCAACATTAAATTTTCCGGTATGAATATCAAGCCATGAGTTCTGGAACCATTCTATCCACCGATTAGTGAAGAACAAAACCTGATATGACAAACCTAACAGTGAAATAAACAACAGAGAAGTATGACGTAATTATGATAAAATGTATTTGAGTAACAATTATGTATAGAACCATGGTAATATTATAAGTACAAAGTTGTTGTTTTATTGGAAATGGTCCCACAATAATATTTAAAAAGATGTACAAATCCGTGTACAAGCAGGATCTGAAGTGGTAGTGAAACCTAGTGTTTGCTGTAGAGCTAACTAATAAATAGTAAGAGAGAGTGCTTAGTGTTATGAAAAATATGCAGATAATTTGTAAGAATAAACTCACCTTGTGTAGCAAGGAATAGCAGTGTAATAGAATTGAGCAGTGTTTGTGGTTGAGACATGAAGGACACGTCCCTGAAGTATTTATAAGGTTGGAGCTGGCCATTATTTTGGTGTAGTGTGTGACAGGATACACCTACACGTATTGAGGTTATGAGTTGGAGGCGTGAATGCGACCATAGGTACCCTTATGTTAGATGAGACAGAGCAGCTCATGCTGTCCTATAGGTTTAAGGAATTTGGCATTACGCTCGTCCATAATTACTTGATGCAGTTTAGTGGTAGGTCGAGAGAGATTACCTGTGGTTTCAGCGTCCGATCGAGTGGAAATGGATTGCCACGTGAGCAAACTAATCAGCTGCAATACACTATGGATATGAAATAAATGTGCTATCCTATGCTTTAAATATTAATAGAGTGAATGTTAAATAAGTACATACACTAGCAAAGTAAATAAGTAACATAATGGCAGGCGTGAAACATTATTTTAGCTCAGCATAAATACACTTCGAGTATGTAAGTACCTAATTGCAGATGTGGAACTGACACAGCAGCAGAGGACCAATAAGTGGATTTTGTAATCAACTAAACGTAGTGTGTTTTGAACACTCAGAACTGTACTATTACCAAAAGTCACTCACATGTACAAAGAAGCTGAGAAAACAACTACTAATCAAATGTACTCATACTATCTCTGAGAATAAGGTAATCAAATATGAGTCAGCTAAGTGAATAAAATACAAATGTATCAGGAATGTACCGAGCATTGGTTCAGTGTTCCGACCCAGAAATAATAAATTGAAATTAAATAGGATTCATGATTGTATGCCTTGAGCATAGATTTTCTCTAGTACATGACTAAAGGCGTTTTGAGCCATTTGTTTAACGATTTTATGACAGTTAAGTAACCATAAGAGTAAAATTGAAAAGGTTCTGTTAACTTTGATCCAGAAAAATATTGAAGGATTAAATGTATATATCCCCATTTCATTGTGACCCACCCTTAGATATTAAGTGAACAGAGTCTGAGGCACTCTTTTTGTTTGTTCTACAGGACAAACCAGATAGTGGCAGCCTGGTAGCTGCGTGAAAGCGTGGAGTGACTTGGACACAACTCACAGTGACCCCTCCCCTTTCCCCATGTAATTTAGAGAGAACGTGAAGGACGCACACCATAGCAACTCCCCTCCTCTACCCTTGTGAATGGAAGTGTAGGACGCCAGTCAAAGCGGCTACAACCACGTGTGTAAAAATTATTTGTAAATTTTCTTTCAGGTTTAGAAAAGACCGCTAAGAGATAATCATCTGTTTATGTATCATGTTATTTTCTTTGAATTTGTGTATGTAAAAATGTATTTAATGGAGTTAAGATTTTCATAATTTTACATATTTTTATGTGTTTGTTTGTCTAAGGCAAAATGTATGCCAAAGTATTTCATGGACTTTGCTTAAAAATTTGAGTAATAATGTTGCTTAAGAGGCAGTGAACATGCCCGCAATTTAAATAATTAGTGTAGGTAATCAGTTTTCTTTTAGTGTTTCTACATGTTTACTTTTCATTTTAAATTTTCATAGGAAGTTAAGCTGTACTCTTGCTTCCCTTTTTGTAATTAAATTTTTTTTTCATTCATTAACATTCAAAAACAAAAAAAATTTAAGTAGAGGGTGATCTAGGGAAGCAGCCTACTCACGCCGTAATAAACTCACATCAGTCTTTCCATTGTGGGCCAGCCAGTCTGTTGTAACTAGCTCTGACGTCATAAATGTTGCGTAATACTTTAAAAATCAAGCAAATATCCTAAAACTTTTCTAGCATGTCAGAAGTAATACTAAATTAATGTGTGTTGAATATCAGTTCGATAACTTAAGCCATTTTCGAAATTTGGACGTTTTTCTGTAAAAATCATTGGCGCAACAGAAAAGAGCTAGAGACTTCAAAATTTATATTTAAATTCATCTTTCATAATAATTTAATAAAAACAGTACTTTGGATTACACAAATTAAGATTTTAGTGGAAATTCATGATTTTCTGGTTTTCGTCTCAAAACTTAAGGAAGCAAGATAGATTAAGTAGGCTAATAAATAAGGCTAGGATGTTTATATTTAAGTAGGTTGGAGATCCGTTATAACTATGAAGATGTGAAAAGTATCATTTGAATACCTATAAAATTATAGCGATAGCGTATCTCCAAAGGGCTCTTACCTGCGTGCTGAATGCACATTTAAATTAAGAGCTTCATCGGCCATCAGCTAGAGAAGCTATGATTTATTTGGTAACTTAAAGTGGTGCACTACAAGCCCAGCGGCTAGTCGGGAGAGCCGAGTTGATCAGGCGTTCCCTCAGCCGTCCGCACCGCGGCTTTATACGTATAATAGAACGCTGCGCGAGGAAAAAAGGCCCCAGTTCTCTCCAGACGCTGAATAACACGCCATCTGTGTCGGGAGCCGCGTCGCGTCGGTATCACTGCTACAAACAGCCTCGGATGCCGTATTAAGTTACTCGAGATGCGCGTAACCAGGAAATCATTTTCAAGTGAAGTATTAATTCTGGGATGATTTTCATTATCTAGCTTCAGTTTGCGTATTGTCGTATTTTCACGTGCCGTCGCTGGACAGACATTCTACCAATTATTTAGCGTGGCGTTTGATGAAATATTATCATCAAATTATGGCGAGCATTCATTTTAACATTTAATTCGGACATTTATAGTTGCATCAGCGCATTAGACTCTGAACTGCTCTGTTAGTTAGGTTGTATGGATACTTGTGTTTTTCATCTGTGACTTTCAGAATATACTCAACTATTTTAGAAAATCGTTTTTGATTATAAATCCCGGACAATCTCCTATTTCCTCAGAGCTATAAGCTACAGCTATAATTGTATTCTCAGATGAAGTCGGCACTAGGAATTCTAATTACAGGCTTCACGTTTTGTTAAATCACTTTCTGGTTGCTAAAGTGTAATTAGAGAGCCAGTGTTGAGAACGGCGAAAGACAGCATAAATAACATTCTAAATAATAGGAACTGATTCAACATATGCTCCAAACATTTATACAGCAACCATATTTTTCCCAAAACACGCTGCCCCACACAGTGTTCGTTAATAGAAAATATGCTACAGCTAGTTTGTTCAAGCCAGTACTGGTGTCAATTAAGTAGAATTCTCTCATTTGTGGTACATTTAGGTACATTCCCTTTACTGTACATTTTGGTTTTTTGTTCATATCTCTTTATAAATTATGTGTTTCATTTTGCTTATCGAATTCAACAGTCGTTTGTTCTAAAATAGTGGTGTATATAAGTGCCCACAAATTAATAGTGCTGAGGAACAGTACTATTTCTTTCATGATTTTTGCTATTTCGTTGAGCACTAAATTAGCTGACAATTTCTTTCTAAATCATTTACATGTAAGATGTCAGAAATTTGCAGCTTACGTCATTTATATACAGGGTGAGTCACAAACTATTGCCACCTAGAATAACTCTTAATGTATGATAGTAGCAGAAACGTTTGTGGGACAAATGTTGCATTGGACAACGGGGTGCATAAAACGACGTTGT
This sequence comes from Schistocerca nitens, assembly GCF_023898315.1. NCBI lineage: Eukaryota > Metazoa > Arthropoda > Insecta > Orthoptera > Acrididae > Schistocerca > Schistocerca nitens. The sequence goes on along the minus strand of NC_064616.1, from coordinate 913,591,242 downwards.
TTTTTTGTTGCTAGGTGGGGTCGCATTAGAGATACGAAGGTCAACTTTTTAAATGGAATGCTATAGTTTGGTACTCATTTTCTGACAGCAGCTATTGAGGCAAATCCAGTGATGTGAAACAGTAAGGTCTTTGAAGACCAACGAACGTCAGAAAGGTGGCATGAACATCCATTTACAGAAGTTGTTCGAAGTGATGACCATTAGTATCAATGCAGTGCTGCAGTCTTCTTATCATGGATTGAGTGGTATTCCTTATCACTGTGGCACTTATCGAAGCATGCGCTCTCACAATTCTCTCTCGTATATCGTGCAAGTTGTAAATATTCGCCGAACACGGCGTATCCATCTAACGTGCCATTGACATGTAAACACCGTTCAACGGTTTCGCAATACAATACTAATAGGAACGGTAAGACTAATATCGTTGAATCAAGCTAAAGTGATTGATGTATTCCTTCGAAGAACAAGTCGATATGCTTCTCACTTACAAAGAATGGCAACAAAATTCGGTGAGAGCTAGAGACTTTACACTGAAAGACATCCTTAACGTACTCACCCTAAACTTCGTGCATTTAAATAAGTGTATGATAAATTGAGAACAACTGGATCTTTAATGCATCGGAAACATATCTGGCAAAGGAAAGTTGCTAACGAGGAAAAGGAAATTGGTACTCTCGCCACTGTGTTTCGAGGTCCTTGTGTTAGTTCACGTTGAATGGCAAGGGAATTTGGCATGAGTCAGAGTAGTGTTGTTCGTGTTCCGTATTGCCATAAATATCACCCTTACCATATCAGTCTCCACCAAGAATTAAATGCTACAGATTGTATGTGTCGAATTGAATTCTGCTGATGGACTCAACTTGAGGTTCATAGGGATGAAACATTTATTACTTTAATTTTATTTACTGACGAGGCTACTACATTCACGAACCATAGAAATGTTAATTTGCATAACGTGCATTATTGGGGAACTGAACATCCATGTTTGCCGTGGCAAGTTGCAAAGCAAAAACTGTGGTCAGTGAATGTATGGTGTGGGATTCTGGAGGACAGAATTATAGGCCCCTATTTCATCGAAGGAAATCTTAATGGTAGGAAGTACACCACATTCTTGCAAAAAACATTAGGTCTGTTATTGGAAGAAATACCTTTGGGAACAAGGAACAGAATGTGGTATCAACACGATGGGTGTCCGGCACATTTTTCGCTGATGGCTAGAAATATGTTGCAGAGACAACTACGAAGTCGTTGGATTGGACGCAGAGGAGATGTGCCGTGGCTGGCTCGTTCGTCAGACTTGACGCTTCTGGATCTTTTCTTGTGGGTATTCATAAAAGACATTGTTTATAAAGACGTTCCTAGTACACTTGAAGATATGCAAGAGAGAATTGTCAGAGCATGTGCTTCGATAAGTGCCGATGTGATAAGGAATACCACTCAATCCATGATAAAAATATTGCAGCACTGTATTGATACCAATGGTCATCACTTCAAACACCTTCTGTAAATGGACGTTCATGCCACCTTTGAGACCTTCGTTGACCTTCAAAGACCTTACTGTTACACATTGGATTTGTCTCGATAGCCGCTATCAGAAAATAAGTGCCAAACTATAGCATCCCATTTAAAGAAACAAAGTTGACCCTTATATCTCCGAAGCGACACCACATAGCAACAAAAAAGCCAACATCAAATTATGGGCCCCATTGTCCCATTCAACTTTTGTCCCACAAACTTTTCAGTTTCTATTATACTTTTGGAGTTATTCTTTGTGGCAATAGTTAGTGACTCACCCTGTATAGCAGATACGTTTTTAAAATGTCTGAATATTTTCTTATTTATTAGTTTGTTGCACATATTTTCTGGTTTACACAGGACCACTTTGGTAAATCATGTTAACGAGGAACGTTTAACGGAAGTACATGGGCATGAGTTGGCAGACTCAGACATTTCTTTAATTCTTAACAGGCAACAGGCGGTTAGTTTTTGTAAACATTGCATGAGTCATCAGACAGCACAATGAAATACTCATAAATTCCCTGAATATCTTTTGGCAACTTCATGACTTCACGAACTTTAGCTAATGAGGCACCTTACTAGATGAATCCTGCTACACTCACACTAGGTTCTTCACTTATGACATGGCTGTCAGTGCGAATTATAAGTATTCTTTATTGTGATTCCTGATAGTATCGATATTGCATGTCATTGTCTTGAGGAACTGGTGTGAAATCACATTGATTTTGTCTTTCTTCTTTAGTAATCATTCAAAATTATTTTATTTAACTTCAGTTGGGAAGCGTGGCACCAAATCACCAAGGTCATTAAAAGTGCTTTTTCACAGAAATATCAGACGACCTCTTAGTTACAGTACTGATCTCTGTAATCCAAGGGGGCACAAACGACTGCTATCTAGCTGAGGTCTGCATGACTCACATTTCTGACGTAGAAAGTAATCAAAAATATTTTTCGCGAAAGAAACCATCTGCCCACACTGACAGTGTAACATTTAGTTGCACTGCATATACACCTTACCAGTCTTTGCTGTTTTCAAACTTTTTTGCAGAACTACACTCTCTCACTTTCGTGGGTAGCAGTGATCACGTCTCTGTTTTCTTAATGTTGGTTTCACTAGTACCTGTACTTGTAACCAACTCCTTTTTAGCTCATGTTTCAGGAACATTTGTTTTAAGAGCTATACCAGCCAATTTTCACTGGACTTCACTGTAGACGAGAGAAAGAATCATGATCACAATTAAATACAACACTACTGATGCTGCAAGGAAACAAAGAACTCTGATTATTTGTATGCAGAGCGATTATGTATTACCTATTTCACTCTGGCTCCTTGGCATCGCCTTCATCTTCTTATGACCATGAAAGTCTCTCTCCATATCCTCCACCCACTGTGGCATTTCGCTCTCACCTCAAGCACTGTGGATTCTTTGCTCCAGCTCCCCTATATGGCCTACAATATAATTATCTAATAATAAAAAACATATACACACAAAAACGACGGGAAACAAAAACATTTTTTTAGAATATACACTTACATGAGATCTGTGATAGCTCCTGCATTCTCCAGCACATATCCCTTCCTGTCCCCTTCCTTTGTATGCCAGGAAATCATCTACATCTACATGGATACTCTGCAAATCACATTTAAGTGCCTGGCAGAGGGTTCATTGAACCACATTCACAATTCTCTATTATTCCAATCTCGTAGAGCGCGCGGAAAAAATGAACGCCTATATCTTTCCATAAGACCTCTGATTTCCCTTTTTTTATCGTGGCGATCGTTCCGCCCTATGTAGGTCGGTGTCCAGAAGAGAGAGTTGGTGATTGCAATATCGTGAGAAGATTCCGTCGCAACGAAAAACGCCTTTATTTTAATGATTTCCATCCTAAATCCTGTATCATTTCTGTGACACTCTCTCCCATATTTCGCGATAATACAAAACGTGCTGCCTTTCTTTGAACTTTTTCGATGTACTCCGTTAGGCCCGTTGCACACTTAGGCTCGTTGCACACTTACGCGGATGGTCCGCACTCCGCGTTCCGCGCGCGTTTGGTAGTCACGTATTCCAATGGGGCACCACACAGTTACGCGGACGGTCCGCAAGCGGCGGAGCCGTCCGCGAAACCCTTGCGTGCAAGGGCTTCGCGGACCGTCCGCGTCAGTTGAATACACAGAAACAAGTTGGTGCGTGCACAGTCCTGCGGATACCGCGCGCAGTAGGAGCAGAGCACCTCATTTCAGCCATAGCGTTCGACTAGTGTGGTAAATACGGGTGTGATTTAAGAAGTTTCCAGAATGTCTTGTGAAATCGATACAGACATGTTAATTGCCGAAGTTGAAGGAAGGCCTCACCTATGGGATCCATCGCATGGGGACTACAAGAACCGTAAAATGCGATTGAAGGCGTGGCTAGACGTCTGTGCAAATATAATATTCGGCTTTGAAGGTCTGAACGAGGCAGATCAGAAAAAGTGTGGTAAGTAGAAGCATATTTTCCTTGTGTTTTTATTTTAGTTCTATACAAAATACAATGATTTACAATTAGGCCTATAGAATTATAGACATTCACAAGTTCAGTTTATGCACAATACAAACATTTATTATGTAGAAAAACTGTACACAAGCGCAAATGTCTGTCATTGAGATAAGTGGCATGTGTTCAGTGAATTTTTGATTCCTGCCAGGGCACAGCTCCTCTACCGACAAAATATTCTGCAAATTTATCTCGTACAGTATTACCCGATTTACTGACAGGTGTAGTTCCTGCCACATCTTCGAAGCCGGTAACATACAGGGTATCTTCAAAGTTGTATCCGTCTCTTACTCGAACAAAATTATGCAAAATGCAGCACGTTTTGACAATAGGTACTGCTAGATCGAGCATGTCTTTCTCAGTGGAGAGAAGTCTTCCGAAGTAAGAGTAATTTCAGATGTGCCACTGGGGAGTGTTATGGGATCGTTGCTGTTCACAATATACATAAATGACCTGGTGGATGACATCGGAAGTTCACTGAGGCTGTTTGCAGATGATGCTGTGGTGTATCGAGAGATTGTAACAATGGAAAAGTGTACTGAAATGCAGGAGGATCTGCAGCGAATTGACGCATGGTGCAGGGAATGGCAATTGAATCTCAATGTAGACAAATGTAATGTGCTGCGAATACATAGAAAGATAGATCCCTTATCATTTAGCTACAATATATCAGGTCAGCAACTGGAAGCAGTTAATTCCATAAATTATCTGGGAGTACGCATTAGGAGTGATTTAAAATGGAATGATCATATAAAGTTGATCGTCGGTAAAGCAGATGCCAGACTGAGATTTATTGGAAGAATCCTAAGGAAATGCAATCCGAAAACAAAGGAAGTAGGTTACAGTATGCTTGTTCGCCCACTGCTTGAATACTGCTCAGTGGTGTGGGATCCGTACCAGATAGGGTTGACAGAAGGGATAGAGAAGATCCAACAGAGAGCAGCGCGCTTCGTTACAGGATCATTTAGTAATCGTGAAAGCGTTACGGAGATGTTAGATAAACTCCAGTGGAAGACTCTGCAGGAGAGACGCTCAGTAGCTCGGTACGGGCTTTTGTTAAAGTTTCGAGAACATACCTTCACCGAAGAGTCCAGCAGTATATTGCTCCCTCCTACGTATATCTCGCAAAGAGACCATGAGGATAAAATCAGAGAGATTAGAGCCCACACAGAAGCATACAGACAATCCTTCTTTCCACGAACAATACGAGACTGGAATAGAAGGAAGAACCGATAGAGGTACTCAGGGTACCCTCCGCCACACACCGTCAGGTGGCTTGCCGAGTATGGATGTAGATGTAGATGTAGATTGACATTCAGGGGCCGGTGAAAAACCCTCCACTTGTGGCTTAATATTCCGGAAGTACATTCAATAAACCTTCGGGCTCGGGTAAGTCGGTAATTGAAAATCTTATTTTTGTGAGTCATGTTTTTTCGCGCATACGGCCTTAACACATGTTGTGTTAATGCGAAGCCTTCGTCTGCCACAAGAACATATGGTACTGGAGTGTCGTGTGTACCTGTCAGTGGCTTTGGTGGGGGTAACGCTAATTTTCCGTTTTCTATTTTCCTCCAAAAGACGCTGTTTTTAAAAATATTTGAATCACAGTTCCTTCCGTATCCTCCTACATCAATGAACGTGAAACAATAGTTAGTGTCACAGATGGCCATAAGAATAATGGAGAAATAATTCTTGTAACTGAAGAAAAGTGATCCACTTTTGATAGGTTTTACTAGACGAATATGTTTTCCATCCAGGGCTCCGATGCAATGATGAAAATTAGCGACATTTTGGAAACCATGCAGGCATGCATTCTTCTCTTAACGTAGTCCAAATAGTGGCGCTCACCTGCCTTGTAATCTGTCGAATTGTTGATGCACCCATTAAATAAGAGTAATGGAGATCTGTAAATGTGTTTCCCCTTCCAGGATACCTGTAACGTGTAAAGCATATATTTGATACTTACGTACATTCACAGAGGAAAGTAGAATTAATTCTAGGTATTACGTCGGCTACGCTGACATAAAACCTTAGATGTATTCCTTCTCAAAATAATATATGTACGCGTCCTTCGTAATAAAAGACTTATCGACCTTGTTATTTCAGTTGACAAGGTCCAGACGAGATGGAAAACTGCACGGGATGCCTATTTTAAAAGCCTCACTAGAATAAAGCAAACGAGGTCCGGATCAGCAGCAACTAAGAGACCAAAATACATCTACCATGAGCAGTTACACTTTCTTGACCATCTCCGAGTTGCACCGACAGAGAGTAACTTTGACTCAGTATCGGTCGTGCAAGATAATCTGTATAACAACAATGCACTCGCAGAAAACAGTCGAGACGAACCCTCTGAAGAACAAACCGATGATGTCCGACTGAATTTCAACACCGAAAAACAATCCTTCCAGAGGAAGAGGCCTATCAAGAACACAACATTTGAAGATAATTTACTTACATTATTAAAAGATGGTAAGGAAAAAGAGGAAGACGACGACCGAGCAATCTTTGTTTCGCTGTTGCCCTCTGTGAAGACATTAAATATTGATCAGAAGCTATTATTTCGTACTCAGGTACTTCAACTGCTTATGTCGATTAAGCACACAAATCAGGCTAATTTAAACATACACCCCCCAGCTCCCATCAGCTCTTTCCAGTATCCACCGACCTCTTTTACCTACGCCCCACCTTCAATATCCCAACAGCATCCTAACCAATCAATGCCGTACCGCGAGGATCCGTCCGTACAGACACAAGTTGCGACTCGCCATCCCTCTCCAGCCCAATCAACGTCATCATCATCTTGGGAGATGTTATAAAAATTATTGGAATTCAGTAGTAATACAATACAAATGTAAAATTGTCTATTGCCAAACGAATGTAATACATAGCTGTAGCAAAGCTTTGAATGATTAAATATATTATTAAAGTAATCGTCATCCGTATACATATTCATATTCTTACCTTAAGGTTACTGCAACTCGTTCTGTCTGAGTAATAGGTATCCTTCTGAGACTTTCAATTGTCAGGTTGTCTTGTATTTTGCCGACAAGCTCGTCAAAGCAACAAATAGACATACGAAAATATGTATGTATTGTCTTCGTCTTTGCGCAATTCGGAATACAGTGTGACGAACGCTCCTTTCGTACATCTTCGTTCCACCATAGGCTGCACCCAAAACCGTCTCTCGCGCGTGGAATTTCTCTTTTTGTATATCATATAGGCTGAAATGACTTTTACTTGCAGCGAGCTCATCTCTATAGATCCGATCAAACAGAACGATGTGTTACACCACAGATGAGATGCAGCACAGTGCAGGGAAGACCTTGTTCACTCGACTGCACAGAACCGCGCGCATCCGCTCGACTGTGTGAACCATGACGCGGGTCCGCCAACCGCGCGCGGAACACGGAGCGAGGACCATCCGCGTAAGTGTGCAACGGGCCTAAGTGTGCAACGGGCCTTAATATAGATAAGTCCTATCTGGTAAGGAGGATGGACATGCGTAGTGTAGGCAGTCTCCTGAGTGGGTCTGTTACATTTTTTTAGTGTCCTGCCAATAAAACGTAGCCTTTGGTTAGCCTTCCCCACAACATTTTCTATGTGTTCTTTCCAATTTAAGTTGTACGTAATTGTAATACCTAGGTATTTAGTTGAATTTACGGCTTTTAGATTAGACTGATTTATCGTGTAATGGAAGTTTAACGAGTTTCTTTTAGCACTCATGTGGATGACCTCACACTTTTGGTTATTTAGGGTCAACTGCCACTTTTCGCACCATTCACATATCTTTTCTAAATCGTTTTGCAGTTTGTTTCGATCTACCGATGACTTTATTAGTCGATAAACGACAGTGTCATCTGCAAACAACCGAAGACGGCTGCTCAGATTGTCTCCGAAAATCGTTTATATAGATAAGGAACAGCAAACGGCCTATAACACTACCTTGGGGAACACCTGAAATCACTTCTGTTTTACTCGATGGCTTTCCGTCAGTTACTACGAACTGTGACCTCTCTGACAGGAAATCGCAAATCCAGTCACATAATTGAGACGATATTCCATAAGCACGCAATTTCGCTACGAGCCGCTTGTGCAGTACAGTGTCGAAAGCCTTCCAGAAATCCAGGAATACGGAATCGATCTGAAATCCCTTGTCAATAGCACTCAGCACTTCACGTGAATAAAGAGCTAGTTGTGTTTCACAGGAATGATGTTTTCTAAATACATGTTGACTGTGTGTCAATAGACCGTTTCCTTCGAGGTAATTCATAATGTTCGAACTCTATATATGTTCTAAAATCCTGCTGCATATTGACTTTGATGATATGGGCTTGTAATTTAGTGGATTACTCCTACTACGTTTCTTGAATATTCGTGTGACCTGTGCAACTTTCCAGCCTTTGGGTACGGATCATTCGTTGAGCGAACGGTTGTATATGATTGTTAAGTATGGAGCTAATGCATCAGCATACTCGGAAAGGAACCTAATTGGTATACAGTCTGGACAAGAAGACTTGCTTTTATTAAGTGATTTGAGTTGCTTCACTACTCTACATTACTCATGTTGGCACCTGTTCTCGATTGTATTCTGGAATATTTACTTCGTTTTCTTTTGTGAAGGCATTTCGGAAGGCGGTGTTTAGTAACTCTGCTTTGGCAGCACTGTCTTCGATAGTATCTCCATTGTTATCGTGCAGATAAGGCATTAGTATGTGAAGTAATAGAGCATGGATAACTTAGAATTTCTGATCTGGATCAACATTTAAAATTAAAAGCATTGTACTCACCATAGCAGCAACTCCTTGCCTTGGGAAGAGAGCTTCAAAATAATTAGTAGGAATGGTATTGAAAATACGTTCGTCATTCCTTCTTGTTGGCAAATAAATCTATCACTCTTGAGCTGACATTTACAATTTTGCACACAACTGACCTTTCACAGGGTAGCTTTCCTAAGGCACTGAGTCGCTTTTCTTGCATAGTGTTTCGTAGAAACGTTTTAATTTTCTTGAGCAGTGAAAAGCAATGTCCAGAATGGCAACGATATTAGCAATTTCAAAGCTTTAACAGTCTCTTCAAAAGTATCACATAGCTCATCTTTTAGAATCTGCAAAAGAAATGGAACTGCGCAGGAAACTGCTCTCATCTCAGTCCTATCATAGGAGACATGAACCTCTCTCTTCAACTTTCTTTTCTTCAAAAGTGAATGTGTGTCGTAATCACAAGCGAATTGTCTGGCAAATTTGTTATGTATTTGTCAAACTGATTTATATCAAATAAGTTGGTTGCAATAAGGTGTCCAGTGAACTGAAAATGTAATTTTATTTTAGAACAGATGTCACTGCATGCTTCCAAAGCATCTCTTTTTTATAACTATCAACAATCTGTGGTCTCTTGGCAGGCGTTGTTTCCTCATTTTCAAAACTAATATAGTAAATGATGAGGACAACGTCACCTCTGACGTTTTGCATTCCCATTTCAAAGTACTGGATGTCTCGCTATGCTTTAGTCATTCCAGTTACCTTCATATGAAATTGATTAAAAAGTAGCCCATTTGCCTCGCCACTCATAACGTTCGCGCTGTCATAACTCTGAAATATTACTTTTGCTCCATTATCGCCAATTAAGTGCTCAGTTTCTTTCAGGATATTCTACGACATAGCATGAGCTTCTTACTTTATGTATTAACAAGGTCATAATCTTTCAGTTACGAACTTCGACATGGTACACTTCCAACAGCAGTAGTTCATTCCGAACGGTCATAGAAATAACTTTTTAACACTGATGTTTGACTGAAATGTTTGGAGTTCTTTATCCAATTCTGCACTAAATTGAATTAGCTCACAAAAACTTCCTGTATTTTGATAAGTATCAAATTCATCGTGGCCCCTGGTAGCCAGTTCAAAGCAACACAGAGCTAAATACAATTAAATTCAATGTGTATCAGTTCTATTCTACTTGTTTATTGTGGCTGTTAATGTTTGCCTATATTGGGAAATCAATTTCTGCTGAATGTTGGTTTTGCTTGGAAATGAAGGACTCAGAACGTTATTCAAGTGTCACTTTGATGTTTCATGTAGTTCCATTTTAGTCCATTTATGACAAATATCAGTTATTCTGGAATTACTTCAATAAACATCTCCCTGAAATAACACGCAAGGTAAACAGAATACAGCATCGTTTTCTTCACAGTCACAAATTCATTTGTTTTTTTTTCTTTGGTAAATTTCTGGATTTATTTTGTTTGTTAGTACAGATTCAGATTCGGGAGTGGCCTAGCTTGCGTTTTTATTTTATTTTTTTCACTTAGTCTCCTGCTGGAAAATGGAATTTTTAATAGTGCGCTTACTTTGTTCATGTTTATATTTTCACAGTCAGATCAATTTTCACTTAAAGAAAACACACTGTAAACAGCTATGTTGTGAAATATACAAATACAAAAATAATGCCTCTGATGTGATTCAGAATCTAACAGCATAATTATCTTCGAAATCATATACTTTATTTTCAATAATATGTAAGTGTATTGTTTCTGTATTCGATTAAATTACACATTAATTTGCGTTTCGAATTGTACTAGCATTAACTTGCAGCAAGATTCTAACACTGCATAAATTGAATTTTCAGCCCCGAGTGTATTCTACCATTGTCGCTAGGTGGCAGAATCGTGCACCGCAGGCTCCGTATTGTACTGCTGCCTAACGAAGGGAACGGAAAGCTCTGAGTCAGAGCAAGCTTGGCGCAACTGACACCTTAGAAACTGATAGCTTAGCCTTTTACACAGCGCTTGCGAGCGTAGACAGTGTCAATCTGAAGTTGGCTCCACGCTTCTGAAAACTACCGGGTGGAGCGCGCGCATGCAGCTTGACGCGCCTCTTCAAATCACGGACCACATTCTCGGAAACACTGTTTTTTACGCAATTTATATCGGCTTCTGTTTCTTTCGTTTTCATATAAGTGGGGCCGTAACGCAGCGGTACTACCATACAAACCGCCCCTGTCGCACAGCCAGTCTGTGCCGAGACTTCTTTGAGAGACCTCGGGATTTTTGATTCTTTGGATAGTGATAATCTCGCTAAGCTGCCTGATGTCGGGATATCTGTGCAGATGTTAACTTTGCTATAGTTAGTGTATTTACTATGTAGCATTTACTAAGTTGAGCAACAGCAACAACTACAGCAGAAGTTGAAGTAGAAGTAGAAGCCGAAGATGAAGATGAGTTTACGGTAGAGCAGGGAAGTGATCCTATTCTGTTCGTGATGATAAATAGTAAAATAAGGTGAGCCGTTAGCATCGTGTAGTATTAGTTTCTGTTACAGTGTAATTAATCAATTATATTGAGGATTATTTGATTTTAACACACTGTTGTTGACAGAGTTTAGAAACTGGGAACCTGGATGACAGATTTGATTCGCTGATAATTGTATGCATAGAATCCCCTTTATTGCAGTCTGATATCAAAGTACACATTCGCGTCGCGTGTCAATCGCTAGTACTTGCTTGTATGGGAGAACTCATTCTAAAGCTTGATTTGAACTGCTGTGCTCGGACGATGTTTCGGGCCATGTATGTATTCCATAGGTGTGAGGGGTGTCTACTGTCATTATTCTGTAATTAAAGTTTAACTGATCTAATACTGTATATTTGCAACTTGTCTAACTTCCACTAGATTATTTTGACCGGAGAGCGATGGGCCCTTTATCGATAAAAATGCAGGAATCACTGTTGTATATTTATATTTCTAAATTGGCATGAATTGATTGTTAGTATATCTAGAACGACAAGTACCAACAGCTTGAGTCCTGAGCATAAAGATAAACATATTTGGACATGGACTAAAGTTGTCACCGTTCAGCCCAGCGCTACTTACGATCATCTAGTTATTTCATTTCACCAGAATTATATATAATCCAGGTACGGGTGTATGTGACAAATCCATGGATTTTTTAAAATATATAGCTAGGGTGCGGTCAAGTGTTTTGTTTGTTCTGTTGGTTGGCTGTCAGACGTTGGAATGCTGCGTTTTGGAGTGTAATGCAGCGCCTCTCCCCTGCCTCTCCGTCTCTCTGATTTATTGCATATAAATCTGACGAATGGATTTTTAGACAAAATAGCCAATGTTGAGTAACGCCTGGAGCACCTGCCGCACAAGAGTTGTGTTGCAACTGGTTTAAGCATGTGGGGCTTAATCTTAGTCATTGTTTCATTCCTTAACTATTTGTGGAAGTTGAATGGATCCTCAAAATAAAAACAAACCTGAGGTCATGGAAAGTGCCATACATAAGTATTAAGCACAGTATTGTTGCCAAAGCTCGCTGCGGTGCAGTGGTGCCCAACCTTTTGGTTTACCTGGACCACAGTGGAGGAAGATGAATATTTTTGGACCGCACGTAATATACATAACACCAACAGTAGCCACTGAGCAAAAGAAAAAAAAGGGGAGGGGGGGGGGAGTTGGGGCGCAATGGGATCGGGATAAATTAATGAGGGAAGAAGGAATAGCATCGTGTTGCAGGAATTTCAAATTGAAAATATTAAATTTATCACCGGTAGTGACATAGGTGCTCACTTCTCGAACCACACTGATTTTAGCTGCATGCGAGCCGTGGGAGGGACACCTCTTCTGTGGGGGTGAAGGGAATAGAATGGATAGAGCCAGCATCTGATTGTAAGTATTTATGAAAGTGAAACTGCCGTGTTTTCTAGGTAGATACAAACAGTTTTCTAATTATGCCGTAAATATCAATGTGAATGTATTTGAACAAACAGTGGCTGTAGTCAGATAAGTTAACAAAACAAATTCTATAACAAATTAAAAAAAGCTTATTGCAAATCATATAAAGCTGAAACGATAATGTAAAGTTATACGAGAGGTGTCATTTCTGAAAGTTGTGATTCCCCATCTGTGCTCTGATGTGTAATGTCATTGAGATGGCGGACTACCCTGTGTCTCAAGCATATACAACATGGCAACCATGATGGCACTCATTTCACCAGCGAACACAGATAACACATGAAACAGTTAGCTCCGGCAATAAAATGAAACTAACGAGACAGCTGTGGGAAGTAGGGAGTTTTCGGCAGGGACAAGCTAAACATACCACAATAACAACACCTTTCTGAAATGAATATTAACCCAACAATTAAGTACACAGGATTTTCAATGTTCAGCACAACCAAAAAAATGCAAAAACGAAAATCTCGGCATTGTTAATTTCGTTTAATGTACATAGCTCAAACGAAGCCCTCTGTACCAAGAACCCGCACATAACTTTAAAATCTGGTACCGCAAACTTCACTTGACTTATATAACCCATACGAAACACACGATACCATGAACCCATACATAACTCCAAAGCCCGATACTGCATTTTTTGCTTGACATACATGGCAGCCCCTAGTACCAAAACCCAACACACTTAAATTGTCAAATCTATTAAACCAGACCTTCAATACCTGTATTTGTTAAAAATAAAGTACACATTACAACAAGCCAAAACTCACTCACATAACAAATATCAATAACATAACATAACCAATATCTGCAATACCTACTAACAACAATAAAACCCATATACCAAACACTGGCAAGAAAACAATAAATTAATGAAAACTTGCACCACCACCAATTTCAGTGTACACAAACAAAGACAAACATAAACATTTATTACAATTTAAAAAAAAAAAAATCTCATAAAAATAGTTACGTGCTGAATCAATCACATTAATCTAGGCTGGCCAGTGACCAGCATCCTGCTACCCCCCTCCCCACCTTGTCCTCAAGCTACGCTGTAGGTCGTTCTTTCTTCATAACTTTCATTGCATCAAATAGCTTCCTATTGTATCACATTTGTTGGCTTCACTGATACAAAGCCAAATGATCCCGTTTTAACATCACCTACACTGCAGTTCAGTTTGTCTAGGCAACCATAATTAAATAAAAGTAGTTATAAACTGTTGACATTTGATGTCCCAATGTAACTAATACACTGAACAAAATGAAGGACATTACTATAAGCTAGGAATGTTGTTGTTGTGGTCTTCAGTCCTGAGACTGGTTTGATGCAGCTCTCCATGCTACTCTATCCTGTGCAAGCTTCTTCATCTAGTACCTACTGCAACCTACATCCTTCTGAATCTGCTTAGTGTATTCATCTCTTGGTCTCCCCCTACGATTTTTACCCTCCACGCTGCCCTCCAATACTAACCCCCCTGCGGGTTTGGGGGTTAGAATAGGCCCGCGGTATTCCTGCCTGTCGTAAGAGGCGACTAAAAGGAGTTTCAACCGTTTCGGCCTTCCATGTGATGGTCCCCCTTGGGGTTTGACCTCAATTTTTCAAAATTCTACAGAAGTACGAGCCTTTTGGGGAAGGACGCCTTACGTGGTGTACGACTGGTCCTCAGTGCACTAAGACCTTGGCACTCAGCATTGTACCGGCGTTGTAACCATACCCATTATTCCTCAAATTGGGCCTAAACGCCTGATGGGTTGTACACGTCACGCCCATAGTGCGTCCCCATCTGCACCTACGATCATGATGGACTTTCCATGGCACCAGAAATCCAGCACGGTAGCCAGCCCGTTGTGGTGGGGTCGTCATGTACCCTCTAGGTTGTAGCCCCCTGACCACACAGGGATCGTACTGCCGATACCTGAGCTGCACCCTCCCCACGTCGGCCAAGGAGTAGATGCCCATCTCCTTGGGGCATCAGGACTCCCGGCAGCGGTCATCCTGCCAGGTGGCCCTTGCTGAGGCTGGGTGGCGCCCGTGGGGAGAGCCCCTGGTCGGAGTGGGTGGTATCGGGGCGGACGTTTCGCAGATGAAACGTCAACACGTATCAGGTCGCTCTGCGGCCGAGTCTTTCAAAAGGAAAGGTACTGTTTCTAGTTCTGGTTCTCCTGTCCTTTCCCCCTTGGCCACTCCCTGGGAGGAGGGACAGGCCCGCCGGCTTGGGGCAAAGTACTTCCCCCGCTATTTGGTCTGTTCTCGAACCGATGGGGGGACTTTTGCCACCTCCAAGCCCATGTTCTTTATTCAGCACATTGAGGACATCTTCGGGGAAATTGAGGCTCTCGGTAAGATGTGTTCGGGGTCCGTTCTTATAAAGACCACCTCCGCCACACAGTCGGCGGCGCTCCAGGCGTGCGACCGCCTAGGGGACATCCCAGTGTCCATTGTCCCGCATCTGGCACTAAATAGGACGCAGGGGGTTATTTTTCATCGGGACCTCCTGCTGCAATCTGATGAGGAGCTCAGGGCCAACCTGGAGCGCCGAGGCGTGCATTTCGTCCGGCGAGTCCAGCGCGGCCCCAAAGACCGTCGCATCGACACCGGGGCCTTTATCCTCGCCTTCGAGGGGGACGTTCTCCCAGAGAAGGTAAAGGTGATGTGCTACCAGTGCGACGTGCGACCTTACGTCCCGCCTCCTATGCACTGTTTTCGGTGTTTGCGCTTTGGGCACATGTCGTCACGGTGTGAGGCTGAGCCCCTTTGTGGCGATTGTGGGCGTCCTCTTCGTGAGGAACATACATGCACCTCACCACCTCGGTGCGTTAATTGTCCTGGCATCCACTCGCCTAGATCCTCAGACTGCCCCGCATATCAGAAGGAGAAGAAGATACAAGAACTCAAAACTTTGGATCGTCTCTCTTATTCTGAGGCCAGGAAGAAGTATGACCGCCTCCATCCCGTGCCGTTGACCACTTCGTTTGCCTCAGTTGTGTCCACTCCTTCCGCGGTATCCGCGGGGGCAGGCAATGTTCACATATCAGTATAAGCCTTACTGAGTATATAGCTAATAAACATGGCTAAAATAAGTTGTTGTAACACCTGATATCATGTGTAGTATCTGTCTTCTTACATAAAGTCTTAGTTTTTGGGCTTGTTAGGAGACTGAGAATTTTCTTCCATTAAAGACTTTTTAACAAATTTCTTCCTTTTTCTTAATTATTACTCAGTGTTTTCAGGCTGTAAAGAAAATGTAGTCCAGACTGTAGACTTACATTAGATGCAAATGAATGAGATTTTTTTCTATCCAGTATTTATTTTATTCTTTCTTACTCTAAAAATCCCCTTTCCATTGCAGGTGAAGATCATATAACTTTGGATATATGAAGATGAGTGTTCCTGGAAGTCACACTAGTGAGTCTGAAGCATATTCAAGCTCAGAGGTAACATTTTACAACATTTGTAAATATAACACTTGCCTTTTACCTTAATGACATAATACATGAACCACTTTAGTAACTGGATTCATTAGAAGTCTGTGATTGGAATACTCCACACATTTCATGTACTGGGGCTGGAAGAAGGTGCTACTGAGGCAATGAAACTAATAGCCTAAATAAAGTTTTCAAAAGTAATGGCTGATAGTATATATTTCTACAACAGCAGTATATATTTCTACAACAGCCCCAAATAAAACTCATATTTTGGCTAGCAGATAGAAAACTGGCATTATATGGTGTTTTCGCAGTAGTCTTCAAATTTCTGATGATACATTGCCAGCAAACGGTATGAAGACAGCCTTCTTATCATCTTCTTCCATGTTCTCATCCTCCGTGTCTGTAAATCCTCTATAATGCATATTATTGTGTATTTGGCATGATAGTATTTATTTAATAATAACCGTAGAGATCTCATTGGCTGTATAGTAAAATGAGAAGTGATCATCAGCCCAAATATTGTAACAAACAAAACAATGTTTTGCTAAATATGAAAATACTTTGAATCTATTCGGTTTCTGTCATCGATCCTGTCATTGGAGAGTGGTGCCCTCTATGGACTTCTTTGTACCTGAGTGACAATGTTCATCAGGCCAGCTATCCATCTCTGCGAAGGTGAGAACATAAGTGATTCAGTAACACCTGACATCATTCATTACAATATGAATGGAACCAAAACGTTGTTCAGTCCTTCTAAATTCCTGGACCTCTAGTAATATGTACAGCTTACATTTTTATTTGTGGAACGTAACATTTAGGTCCTTCTGGGCTGGCTTGTGACAGATGTGACAACATAACGTGAAGCGGCAGCTACCTATCAGCAGAGTACCTGGTCTGGCTGTCCTGCTCCCTGTAATTCTATGATGGATAAGGTTTTAAGAAAGAAACTTGTTACTACACACTTGGCGAATCAAGCATCACCAAGGACATAGTCACAGCTCAAATTCTTTTAAGGCAAAGACATGCTTACTGAGGACAAAGAAAACTGTCTCGAGTGTATTAAAACGTAGCATCAAGTTGCCTACCATAAAACTTCCATCATTTAATGGCTATATAATGCAGTTCAGTATTTTTGACACATTTGCAAGTATTGTTGTAAATAATTGGGAATTAGAAGACATTGCTAAGTGTCATCATTTGCTTAGCTCATTAACGGGGGGGGGGGGGGGGGCACATTCTACGTGGGCATGTTGAAAAGTAACGACTCTGAATTTTTTTATGTGAAAACTATTACCAAGCTTTTTAAGTAAAACAAACATTATAGGTCTTCATGTCTACATATGTGTATCCCTGTGCCACTAGAGGGCTCCAAATTATAGCGTATAACATAATATTGTGTCAGTGGTGCTGTTAGGCAAAAACTGAACATTGGTGACGAATCAGCTTTGCGAGGTCTCTTTCACTTTCCAGTCAGAAAAATAATGTTACATTACATGAGCTGAATTATACACTGATAACAATTATACACAAATCTTATTATTGTAATATGCACTGAAGTGCCAAAGAAACTGGTATAGGCATACGTTTTCAAACGCAGAAATATGTAAACAGGCAGAATAGGACATTGCGGTTGTTAACCCTTATATATGACAACAAGCATCTGGCGCAGTTGTTAGATTGGTTACTGCTGTTACGATGACAGGTTGTCTAGATTTAATTGAGTTTGAATGTGGTGTTATAGTCAGCACACAAGCAATGGTACATGGCATCTCCACGGTAGCAATGAACTGGGGATTTTCCTGTACAACCATTTCATGAGTGTACCGTGAATATCAGGAATCGAGGAAAACATCAAATCCCCAACATTGCTGTGGCCAGAAAAAGGTCCTGCAAGAATTGGAGCAATGCCAACTGAAGAGAATCGTTCAACATGACAAAAGTGCAAACCTTCTGCAAATTGCTGCAGATTTCAGTGCTAGGTCATCAACAAGTGTAAGCATAAGTGTGTGAATCATTCAACGAAAAGTCATTTATATGGGCTTTTAGAGCCGAAGGCCCACTTGTGTGCTCTTGATGACTACATGACACAAAGCTATACGCCTCGCCAGGGCCCGTCAACACTGACATTGAACTGTTGATGACTGGAAACATGTTGCCTGGTCAGACGAATCTCGTTTCAAATTGTATCGAGTGGATGGACGTGTATGGGTATGGAGACAATCTCATGAATCCATGGACCCTGCATCTCAGCAGGGGACTGTTTAAGCTGGTGGAGGCTCCTTAAAGGTGTGGGATGTGTGCAGTTGGTATGATATTGAACCTTTGATATGTCTAGATACAACTCTGACAGGTGACACGTACATAGACATCCTGTCTGATCACCTGCATCCATTCATGTCCATTGCGCAGTCTGATGAACTTTGGCAATTCCAGCAGGGCGATGCAAAACCCCACATATCCGGAATTGCTACAAAATGGTTCCAGGAACACTCTTCTGAGCTTAAGCACTTCTGCTGGCCACCAGACTCCCCAGACATGAACATTATTGAGCATATCTGGGATGCCTTTCAAAGTGCCTTTCAAGAGAGATCTCCACCCCGTCATACTCTTACAGATTTACGGACAGCCCGGCAGGATTCATGGTGTCAATTACATCCAGCACTACTTCAGACATTAGTCAAGACCATGCCACACCATGCTGCGGCACTTCTGTGTGCTTGCGGGGGCCCTACACGATATTAGGCAGGTATACAAGTTCCTTTGGCTCTTCAGTGTACAATGATTATTGCAATGACACAGAAATTACATTAAACAAACACACATTAAAATAAATCAAACTTCTGGCTTTTCACCTCACTGAATTTTTTTAAAAATTACATCTTAGTTAATACGAGCCACTATTTCCGCTTCAATTGATGGTACTGACAACACATATAGTCTTTCTTGGCATATTGTGCTTCTTAAGTATGTCTTAATAAATTTTAACTTTGAGAAATTTCTTTTGACAGAAGCTGTACTGACCAGAACTGTGAACATTATTCTTATTGTTATGTAAAGCTTTGAATATACGTCTTCCAAATTATTTTCTAATATGTTCTGAATAAGTTGTTTTGCATCTTTGAGTCTTGCAGGTTGGATTTTAAAAGTTGGAGTTCCTCATAAAGTTTGAAAGGCTGTGTGTTGCTATTTTCACCTTCTCGAAGTATTTTACCTTAATCATTACAATGTTTGCGAAGCTCATTCTTGGATAACAATTTCAAATAATTCATATAGTAAATAAAACCAAAGCATTCAAAATTCGTTGAGCACCTTGAATCAACATTGTGTTGACTATTATAGGGTCTATCATTGTGTTAAAAAAAGCTAACTCTGTACTGCATTTAAGCAGATTGTATAGGTTCATTAATTTGTTCATAGCTGAACATTCATTTTTTCTGTGATATTCTTTTTCTTTTTTAATCTGAGACTCAATTTCAGAACTACCCTTTTCTACAAACAATCAAACTTCTGCAGTGCTTGTTTCAAATCCTGTGTTATGGAATTATTGACTATAGTCAGGAGATGAACATAAAGTATCAATAGCGATGTTGAAGTTCCCTTGAACCGATTGCCATAGTTTACTCACATTGTTGACGCATAGTAAAATCCCATACCACATGTGTATTGCAACAATAAACTCAAAAGTTAACATTTCCTTCAAGACTGCATCTTAGTCACTAAGAGTTTTGGAATCATCAGTTCTATTTTTCAGGTCACTTACACTTTTGAGGACATCATCAAATTGCAAAAATATCATTTTTACAGCTTCGATTCCACTTTCCCATCGTGTTTCAGACAGAGGTTTCAGTGTCAATTTCACTTTAGTTTTTATAACATCCCCACACTTGTTTGATTTTGTAAAAAGCATATAAACTGTATTGATGGGGATGAAAAACATTTTAGCTGTTGTAGAATTGTTAGTGGCATCCAGAAAAAGCAAATTTCAACAATGGCATCCACATGGTGTGAGCAAAGCTCATGGATTAATATTGAGTATTCTTATTCTAACACATTTATTAATGCCAACCATATTGACACTATTATTGTATGATTGTTCTCAACAGTCTTGGCCATTATCTTCTAGTTCCTTTAAAATGTTAATTGTTAAATACTCTCCCGTTGTTTCTGCGACAGAAATAAACCCAACAAAATCTCTCTCTCTCTCTCTCTCTCTCTCTCTCTCTCTCTCTCTCTCTCTCTCTCTCTCTCCAGTTGAGGAATTACAAAATCTTAATAATATTGACATTTACTCCACACTCTAATTGCTGGTACTGTCGAGCATGAAGGCATAATATTTTGCTTGTTTGACTGTTTATAATTTCTTTGAAAACAGATTTGGACATTAATGTAATTAATTCATTTCGTATATCATGGCTCAGATAATGCTGACAAAGTTGCTTTTCGTTAATAGGTTGCAAGTGCTCTTTTAGTGTTAGATCATATTTGGATAACAGTTTAAATAGGTCTATAAAATTTCCACTCTTTCTGCTATCATTCAGGTTAAGGGGTTCTCGATGCTCCTAAATGCCAGATTGTGTGAAGCTAACAATTTTATAATATCGTTTAATCTTTCAAACAAGTTATACCAACACTTTTACTATTCCCTTATCAGGCTCTTGTTTTCCTTATCTATTGTTTTTCCATATTTGATTCCTTTACAGAACTCCATCCATCTAATCATGAACTTGTGTCCTTGACTTTGTTCATCCCTTTGCGATATCCTACACAGATCTTTCCAGTGACAACATCCTTCTTTTACCATCTGTGTCTGTAAATGTGAAAAAAGTCGACATGGAAAGCAATAAACTTTGTCGTGAGATATGGGGTAAGCTAACCATCTGTGATGTAGCTTTTCGCTGTTACTCAATTTTCTATTGAAATGATATTTAGTAAAATGTCTTTTACTTGCATCTTTGGGGTAACTTTCATCAGGTTTCTCTAGGTTTTGCTGGGCACCATTTCGAATTAAAGCATGACGCTGCAAATCTGTTACTGGAAATACCCACTTTCCCGGATCTAATTCTATAAATGACACTCTTATATGAACAGTTTTCTCTTGATTATAACTTTTGAAGTCTTTATTTAGCTCACAATCTTGGATCACAGTAGTTTCACCCAACTCTGATTTTTTATCAGAAAGGGTAACAGATTCATTTGACCCTAAAGCTGGTTCTGTTTCAGAAACTGAAGGCACGTGGATAAGAGCTTCATCTGAGGCCTCTGGAGCAGTTACACCTGAAGTTTTCATAAGAAATTTTGTCATACTCAAACTCATAGCTTGTTTGGATATAATTGTCTCGGCTCTTTTTTTCCACTGGGTTCCCAGTTTCTCCATATGTCTCTGTTAGATCATCATGTCTGGAGGACCATCAAGAGACATTTGTTTTGTGCTATGTACTTTGTTAAGTGCAGTAGTGTACTTAAAGTTCTCAATGTCATAGTATAGAGCAAATAGCCTGTGCGATTTATCATACACGGCAGAAATTTTTTTTTTTTTAATACTGTCATGTATGATAGCAGCCAAATAAATACGCCAGTCAATGTATTTGTATACTGATTTACCATAGGAGAGGTTCCTTTAGTATGTATAGCTGAAATTGATACAACCACACCTTCAGGGATAAAAGACTTGTTCACTTGTACCAGTCCAATAACTTGAAAAAGAATGAAGTGTCACTTGGTAAGGTTGGTTTCAGAGAGCTGGCATTACTGGCCACGACAATGGTCCTGCCTGTATTCTCTCTTCCATGGAGCATTGTTGCATTTGCTTTTTGTTGGATCGAAGTGCAAAATTCAGAAAAACTGTGCATCCCAAGTGGGCTGTGAATATGTGATAAAGAGAAGTAAGTGTATTTTCCGTTTAACATGCATCTTTCTTTAATGTGGCTATCAGCTTCCTCTCTGAGTATGTAATTTAATAATTTATTTAAAAAAATTTTTTTAGTCTGTATGAATGACTAAAAGTCTCCTCAGAGTCCCATGCATTACTGCCATCTAGTGCGCATGTGCTGATTCAAAACAGGTAATCAGACGTGAATCGTGTAATGTAATAGGCCTACTAGAACCAGTCTGCAGTTCCAAACTTGTATGCTTAGCGTGCTGCTGCATAGGTGTACACCTTAGATGCATCTTGTAGTGGGGCTTAACTGTCATAATGTTGCCGGACGACCTTTGATAAATACTACTACTACATTCGTACGGAAATAGAGACGGACATCTAAGTAGCTAAAATTTTAACAGCTTCAACAACTTTTTTGCGAGGTCCCCACAGGTGTGAGGCCGTCAGTGGTCGCCAACATCTAACACCAACACTGCTGAGTGTAATGTAACTATGTAGGTGCATGAGAAACTGTGTGCTGTAATCAAATTTCTAATTTGAAGAGTTGTCCACACATGGAGCACCCTTTTTTTCAGTGTGACAATGCCAGTCGACACGCCAGCACTCCAACAATCCAGCACCCTGGGTTCACTGTCCTCAGTCATCCTCCATGCAGTCCCGACTTGGCCCTATCCAATTTTCATCTGTTTCCAAAACTTAAAGAACACCTTCATGGGCTTCATTTGGACAGTGATGAAGCGGTGCAAACAGAGCTGAAGTTTTGGGTCCATCGACGAAGTCAAACATTCTACACTGACTGTATCAACAAACTGGTCTCTCATTGGGAGAAATGTCACAAAGGCGACTATGTTGAGAAATAAATATGTAGGCATGAAGAATAAAGATGTAGAATGTTAATATATTTGTTTTATTTTAAAAGCTTTAAGAGTTTTTACATTAAAAATTCGGAGGCGTTACTTTTCAGCATGCTCTCGCAATTGCTCATCTTCAATGTAACACTAACTTTAAGGTAGGTTTTAATTTGGTTTGTAGCATATACAATAATGCTCAGTTGACTGCACCAGCAAATTTGAAGAAACTGTTAACACTACTGTCAATGAAAAAGGCATGCGTAAGCGAACTTTACGCAGTAATGAATGGGGCTTCAAGCAGTACGCATGCACTAGTGGCATTACAACTAGATGTCTCTTTGCAAGAGACAGTTACATCACAGCTCCTTATAGAACAGGCTGAACAGTCAAACTTGTGCCTTTCTCAGAAACAAACACAAATAATTAGAAATTGTCAAGGCTGTAGTACCACAACATCATGGCGTACCTGGTATAAACATCTAAATGCTTCCAACACCAACCAGTTTCTGCATTCGAGATGACTAACATTGCTTCTCTTGGTTTATACTAGCTTCACATGTTGTAGACGTGTAGCAAGTTCAAGCAAGTCACATGTAGTGAGGGGAATGCCATTGTGATGCACAACAACTTGTGGTACAATTGTCTGAAGAGTGACACATAGCTTCTAACTGCTATAGTTGTGGAAAAACCACATGTTGCTACATGCTGAAACACAATGTTCACAAGGTGGAACATGGAAGGATTGTGCAAATTACATGCAACAGGGGCACAATAACAAACGTAAGTCAAGTACATTGAAGGTTAGCCCAGGCAAATGAGTGCTTGTTGCAACAGCAAGAATAAAGTTGCAAGATAGCAGTGGGGAAATGGAACACTTGTTTTGTTCTGTTAGATTCTGGGTTACAGTCATGCTTTGTATTGGAAGCATGTGAGAATGTCTCAGACTTCAAAAGTGGCACAGCAGAGTACCAATTCGAGGAAGAGGTGCAACCCTCGCAGAAACAAAGTGACTCTGTACAAGTGGGGTCTTCCATGAGGAACGTAATGTTGTCTGTTGACTGATAAGCTTTGCCAAGGATAAATGACACCTTGCCGGAACGAATAATTGATTCCAGTACATGGAACTTACTAAATGTAAAACATTATGATATGGAGTTTTGTTTGCCTGGCAAAATTGATGTATTGCTAGGAGCAGAATTTTGTCTGTACATCAAAATTCATGGGCTGTGTTCATATGAACTGATCATCCTGTGCTTCAAGAGACAGAACTAGTTTGGGTCTCATCAGGAAAGTATCAAACAATAGAGTACATCAGTTCATAACTGCAGATGGTTGCATCATGCCTTAGTCAGTGACGTTCAAACAGTTGAAGAAATTCTAGAGCATGGAAGAACTACATCAAGGCACATTGGTGAAGGAAGGGGGACATACTAACAACACTTTGTGGAACATGGAACACACAACGAAAGATTCCACGGGAAAATTCGTTGTCAGTCTTCCATTCCAAAAAGAGCCAAGTCAGGTAGGTGATTATTTCAACAATGCAGCGAATGCTTCTATCAGATTGAACAGACGAGTGAGACAGCTGAAGCTTAAAGGTGAGCTACATTGAGTGCATGAGGCAATATGAAAACATTTGTTGGGGCCCATGTGGCAGAGATAGAGGAAACCACAGCAGTCATGCTATGGAACCGTATATCTGCAGTGGAGAACTCAACTCATCTGACATAGCCACAAGTGTCTCCTGCAGATCTGCAAGAAAACAACCTGTGGTAGGAGAGACCAGACTGGCTTAAAATATCACTTCACGGCCTGTATTAGACACCTCTAATGTTTATGCAGTTGAGGAGGTGCCAGAGGAAAGAGCTAAAGTCCTCTGTCACATTAGCAGAGCAATTAAAGATGAAGAAGGCATCAGTTCGCACTTAATTTCTCAAGAATCATCACACTTTGGCAGGATATGGGGAAACTGGAGTAAAGTCCTTCAAGTACCAATTATAGCAAATGATGGGAACTAAATGTCCAATATTTGAAGAAATGAGAACCCTGATGTATCAAACTGATGCTTGCTTAAAGTCTCATCTTCTCGCATCACTATCTTGTGAGCCTAGTGATCCCCAAGTTCTTACCCCCAGATAGATTCCTGACTGGAACTGCAGTCACAAGTATCCCTCAGCCAGATTTAGGGACAGCAAAACTGAGCTTGCTCATAAGTTGGGGACTGGCAGCAAGGGTTTCAGATCTTTTGACAATGCTGGTCATCTGACTACTTATATCATCTGCAGCAACAGGTCAAAGTGGACAGTCCCCTGTCAGAATGTCCAACCTGGCGCATTGCTCGTAGTAAGGGAAGATAACCTGCCACCCTTTTGCTGGAAGTTGGCCATAATTGGAGTACACTCTGGGTGTGACAGGATGGTGGGAGTGGCCACTACTTGCACACTGCAAGGGGTTTCAAAGAGCAAGCTGTGTCCTTTACCGAATGAAGTGGTACAAAAGTGAACAAGTGAATAGGGTATTCAATGGTTTTTTTAACCTTGTATATTTTCTTTTCCTTGTTGTGTGTGTGTACCTTGTGGCAGACTAGGTGTACTTTGTCATTTTTTTATGTTTCAATGTACTTTTTGTTTATGTGTTATGTGTTTATTAACAGAATAGCTGGTTTATAGACTCAGTGTAGTATTTCCATATGTTCTCTTTCATGCTTTAGTAGGACTTTGTGTTCCTTGTATTGTTTTGGAAAGAATTTAATATTTGTTTGGTGGTTGATACATTTGGTCTCTACCATTGACCGGGTCACTGGAGAATGGCTCATGCTCTGGAGTTACTTGTACCTGAAGGACAGTGACCTGCAGGCCACCTGTCCAAGGGCACATAACGGTACAGCCATTGCTGCGAGGGTGAGAACAGTGGTGAAAGGAGACTCAGTTGGCTGGCATAGCTTATGGCCCATGCGCCATGTACACTAAATGGCAAATATGTATCTTTTGTTTTTGAATAATAAGTGACTCTTTAACATATCATCATTCATTGCAGTCCTAAATTCGTGTTCCTCTGGTAACATTTAATGTTTGTTTTCGTTGCAGATGCTAACAGAATGACTTGGCTTGTTATTGTTAAAGTTATTGGTGGGGGGGGGGGGGTTGTCTCCAACATTTTAATTGTGAATCAAAAAAACAGTGCAACTACACAGTTTGGATAATTAGTGTGTTGCCCAAGGTGAAATGCAAGTTACATACCTGAAAAACTTTCAGGGTCAGCCAGGGAGCAAACACTTGAATTGTCATTGTGACCATAAAAGAAGAAATAAATACACTGTTTCCAAGACCACTCACATTGAGACAACTTATTTACTGAGCTGTGGAGTATGGCAGCTGTCTGCTACAGAGGTCAAGATATTGTCAGATTCTTGTCACCACCTCATATGTGTTTATAAAAAAATATGTCCAAGGTACACATTTGGTGTTGCAAGTAACTGGTCTAGGTGAAATAAAATTAATCATTGCCTGTTTCAATTGGCCACCAAATTCTGCTATAACAGTTGTAGAATCGTTCAAAGAATCTCTATGCTCAACAGAACAGACATACTCTGATCATGTAATATGTGCTGGAGGCAGCTTTATCCTACCAAGTAGAGACTGGGACATCTATGGATTCATTGCAGGTGACACAGACAGGCAATCATGTGAAGTAGTTCTGAATTCTTTCTCTGAAAACAAAGTAACTAGTGTTACAGCCCATACACTGCGGAATATTTTAGACTTTGTCACCACATACACACCTAATGTTATCGACAGTATCAGTATAGAGACAGGGATTTGTGACCGTGATGCCGTCATAACAATGACAGTTGCTAAACTTAATAAATCCAACAAAAAGGCTAGGGAAATTTATATGCTGGACAGAGAAGATAATCAGTTGTTACCATTCTATTTAGACATTGAATGAACATCATTTAGTTCCAATATGACGGATGGACAAAGTCGAAACTGGTTGTAAATCATATTCTGGTGAAGTATGTGCAGATTAAATGGATTATCGATGGTAAAGGTTCAACATGGTTTAATAACAAAATTTGAAGAATGCTGAGAAAACAGAGATTGTGGCATTCTTGGTTCTAAAAAGAACACACAAATGTCAACAGACAAAAATTAGTAGAATTTCATGTGTCTACAAAAAGATCAAAGTGCAAAGTATACAATAACATCCACTGTAAGATGTTAGTGTAAGATCTTGCCAAGAATCCCAGAAAATTCCGATCCAACGTAAAATCACTGAGTGGATCAAAGGCTTCTATTTAGGCACTCTTTGATCAATGTGACATGGCTATAGGAGACAGCAAAATGAAATCTGAAATTTTGAGTTTCATGTTTTTTTTTAAACAGTTCATGCAAGAGGATCATACAGACATGTCATCATTTGACTGCTGCATGAACTCCCACATTGAGGGCATAGAAACAGCATCCCTGTCATTGAAAAGCACCTGAAGGAGTTGAAAACAAAAAAGTCACCATGGTCAGAGGCACCCCAATTCATTTTACAGAGAGTATTTTAAATGTTGAAAAATGTAAGTTAATGCAAATTGTTGGGTAAAACAACCGCATAATGTTTGAATACAGTGTTAGTGGTGTGCTGCTTGACACGGTCACAATGATTAAATATCTAAGCATTGTGCTGCAAAGTGATATTTCAGAAGGAACGTATGAGATTGGTCGTGGGAAAGGTGAACGGTTTATCGGAAGAATTCCTCGAAGGTGTAGCTAATTGATAAAGGTGACTGTACATAACAATTATATAACCTGTTGTTGAGTACTGCTAAAGTGTTTCGGATCCCATCCTCACCGGGTCAGGTTAAACGAAGACACTGAAGCAATATGCACGCACGTATGCTGCTAGATTTGTTACCGGTAGCTTTCATCGACACAAGAGTGTTACGGAAAATCCCGGTGAACTCAAATGGAAATCTCTGCACGGAAGATGATGATCTTTTTGTGAAAGATTGTTGAGAAAGTTTAGTGAACCTTTGCAGAACATGTTGTCACCAGCTTACATCTCTCAAGATAACTTTGAAGACAAGATAACAGAAAGAGGGGCTTGTGCAGAAGCATGTAGAGTATAGACAGTTGCTTTTCCCTCACTCGAGTGGAACAAGAAATGGAATGATTAGCATCAGTACAAGGCATCCTCTACCGTGCACTGTATTGTCGCTTGGGGACTATGTATGTAGATGTAGGCCTCACATGATTGTGTTACAACAATCTGCAGTCACACTGTCCTGACCCTACTGTTGAGTGTCTATTCTACAGAGTAAAACCACCACAACCTTCTGCTACATTATTTAACCCAATGCACACCAACAATTTGAATTTTCTACAGTACAATAAGTTACACATCGTCCAGTTAGTACACAGTGCTGCTGTCACATTATCAGTGACAACTGACACATGTGGTGCCAAATCATACTGGCAGTTGGATCTGGTCCACCTCTTGATGGCTCCAGCTTGTCAGTCAGTAGACTTCCCATTCATGCCCCTCTGTCGATGAATGCTTTAAGTTCATTGGGTGATAAATAGCCACCATAAACCTATTTATTAGTTTAATTTGTCGTTCTGTAAGTGTCACAGGCTGGGACGGAGCTGCCACATATGAGTAAGCGTGTGATCTGGCACTATCGTGGAATGCTGACGAACTGCGGTGTCAGTATACGTCAGCCGCAGGGCACCTCAGTGCACACCGTAGTTGCGTTGCATTGTGTTGCTGGTGCCCGAATGGGTAGAACTGTTTCCAACGTGCGTGGTTTCAATGCAGAATTTGTCTTTTTTGATTCACAGTGGAATCTTGACAAATCCGTATTTGTTCACGGTAGGGCATCAAATACAATTATGACAGGATGGTGTAGTGAGCTTGTTGTTATAAATGTCTATAGAAATAGTGTGGATGGTTAATGACTCATAGTTTGCATATTTATGTACCTCATGGACCCCTGCAATAATCCTGACAAATGCAAACGGAGGTCCTCTGCTGAGGACACAAACCTCACGACTGCTGTATAGAAGTGGTGTCAGCGTGGGGATCAATTATTATGAAAACCTGCAGTCCTGAGGACTGCGGCAACGTGTGAACTTCCGAGAATTTCAGAGTTCCTGGCATATCTCCGTGGTGAATCGGAAGTAGCAGTGTGACTGTCATCTGACAATATGGGGTCGGGTTAACTCTCTCAAATTTGGCTATAATATGAAAGGCAGTGATGGATTTGTGAAACTTGTACTGTAATAGTGGTATTGTTGGCGCACATAAATTGGTATGGCAGAATCGAATGCGGGTAACACGGCCAATGTCCAAACTGTTAAAACAGTTTACAAAAAAAGATTCAGCGGTTAAAAACAGAGAGAAGTGAGAGCAGCCTTCCACATGACTTGTCAGATGACAGCTCTTGCAGTGCTGGCCTCATAAAGAATTTCTCATTATTGCCATCAGTACTAGTGTTTAGAGGTAAACCTGAGAAAGACGTAAAAGTATTCTTCCGTAAACTCGAAGGAACTCCCTTGTTGGGTTCGTAGACTGACTCGGATAAATTAGCAGTTGTTAAATTAAGAATTGGGGACCACAAAAGATTTCATCAGTGCAGAGCTGACTTGCATGAAATCAGAAGATTACAATGAATTCAAATGAACAATTTTTCAGAGATTCAAATGCAAATATGAAATCATATTCTACAGAGAGCCACTCCATAGTCTGCAGATGTGATGTGACAACTCCATTGAGCAGTATGCTGACAGAATTTGAAACATTAATGCTCAAACATACGAGCTGGCAGAAAACGGGAATGAGAATCGCATTCAGCTGTTCGAAGCTGATCAGAGTGCTTTAGACACATTCATTCACAGTTTGTGGTGATGAAGAAAGCAAACCAGTCAGACTGGCATGATGTAAGGCCTTACAGGAAGCAATAGCAGCAGCTGTTGGCTTTGTGGAAGCATTAAGGTGGCTGAATGGTACGCAAAAAGAAGAGCATCGTGTATTCGACACAAATGCAGTGTGTTACAGATGTAACAAGCCTGGTCATACACGTAAAGATAATAAGGAGAAATGAATTTGCTACAGTTGCAGGATACAGGGCCACTTATCAAGAGATTGCCATAATAAAAGAAAGAATAATCCGAGCAACGGACAACTTGGCAGATTGTTAAATGAGTATGGGAACATGTGTGCCACTACATCGTCTACCCTCTGCCTGAGACAATGATTCCTGTTAGTTCTACTGAAACTGAGATTGACAATGACTTTGTGATAGGTGCTGTATATTGTGGATGACAGAGCAAGCTCCTTATTGACACATTAGTACAGACCTCACTAATGTGGTGTTACATTGACAAAAGGGATAAATTAAGTCCGCCACAGTTACATGTGAATATTTTAAATGACGGGCAGTTACGTAACCAAGGAGAAGTTGATGTAGAATCATGTTTAGGCCAAGAAAAATACATGGCAAAATGCAAGTAGTTACAAACAATAAAATGTGCTACAATGGTTGATTTCTTGTCTGCTAATGGGGCAGAGAGGTGTCGCAGATAGAAGGATCGAACCAAGCCATAGAAACGACAACCTAGGAAAGGTTCAAACACTCTGAGTTGATGTACAGGTTGATCAGCTTCAGCAAATTCCCCAAGGAGCCGGAGCAACAATGTATGTCGAAGTCAGGTCACCCTGATGCAAAGAAGGAACTCTGTTATTAACCGAGCAGTCATATAAATGTGAGTTACTGAACAGAATGCATTATTACATTGCCAGGAGCTTAGGTGTAGCTGCAAATGTTGTTGTTGTGGTCTTCAGTCCAGAGACTGGTTTGATGCAGCTCTCCATGCTACTCTATCCTGTGCAAGGTTCTTCATCTCCCAGTACCTACTGCAACCTACATCCTTCTGAATCTGTTTAGTGTATTCATCTTTTGGTCTCCCTCTACCATGTTTACCCTCCACGCTGCCCTGCTGGGTTAGGGATTTTCTCTGCCCAGGGACTGGGTGTTTGTGTTATCATTTCATCATCATCATCATCATCATCATCATCGCCATTTCATCGTCGTCGTCGCCGTTGCCATTTCTTCATTGCCTTCACCATCATCATTTGTGACAGTGGCTAGATTGGACTGGGTAAAAAATTTGATTGTGAGAAAAATTGGCACTTTGTACGGGTGCTGATAACTGCACAGTTGAGCACCCCACAAAACCAATCATCATCCAAATGCAATAACCACAGCAGTCATTTAACCCTTTCCAAACCTGGTAGGAACCCTGGATTACTTGAGCAGACGTCAAATTTTTTTGGTTTGTGATCTAACAAGCAGATATCATCACCTGACAGTGCATGCAGATGATCAAGCAAAAACTTCATTTAGCACACAAAAGTGTATAAATACTTGTTTATGATATTTGGACTTTGCAATGCACTAGCCACATTTCAGCATCTGATGAATTCCATTTTAAAAGGGCTCACACCAACACAAGCTGTTGTATACCTCGATGACATAATAATTTTCAGCGAAAATGTGAAGCAGCACACGCAGAGGCTTTAAGCTCATTTTAAGCATTTAAGAAATGCAGATCTGTCCCTGTCCATAGATAAATGTCACTTTGCACAAAATCAAGTGAACTACCTTGGACATGTTATAACTAGTGAAGGTGTCCGCTCTGCCTGAAAATTAAGTGAAGCTGTCAAGAATTTTCCAGAACCACAGAATTTAAAGGAATTACAATCATTCTTGGGATTAACAAATATATCTAGGCATTTCATAGCTGGGTATGCAAATATAGCACGTCCGATGACAAAACTATTGAAGAAGGGAACTACATCCAGTTGTAGGTGTTTTAAATTTTGCTATTTGTGGTATTTTGTCTCAAGAAACTGATGGTCATGAACACTCAGTATCATTTGCTTCCAGACAATTAAACAAAGCAGAATGTAAGTATACCACAACAGAAAAAGAGTTTTGTGCTTTGGTTTTTGGTATAACACACAAAAGATGTTGTTAGACAGGAAGAGAATTCAGTGATTACAGACCATGCTGTGCCTAAATGGCTGTTGAGCTTAAAGGACCCAAGTTCCAGACTAACTAGATGGGCTTTAAGACTGAGTTAGTTTCAATTTAAAGTTATTCATTGACCTCGCAAACTACACGTAAATTCTGACACAATGGGCAAAAAATATGGAAAAATGACCATTTTGTCAAAATAGAGGGATTGCTGTAAAAGATCACTACTAAGGGAAACCGCCTAATTATTCCAGAAAGAGCAAGAGAGCAAATCATGAAGGAACATTATACTTTATTATCTGGACACTGCAGTAAAAAAGCAAAAAAGTTTAAAATAGCTGAGGTATATTGGTGGCCAAGATGTAAAGCTGAAATTTTTGAGTTTCTTTCACAATGTAATTCCTGTAACAGATGGAATAATTTGGGAAAAGCTAAGGCACCATTACAAGAACTGTCAGAGACTAGTGAACCATTCGAAAGAGTAGGACTTGATGTCATTACACCTTTACCTAAGACTACAGATGGGAATAAATACATATTGACCGCATCAGATCATTTCTCCAGATATCTTCTTATGATACCAGCACCTGATCAGAGTGCCGAGACTGTGACTAAGGTTTTTGTAAAAGAGTGTATTCTAAAGTTTGGATAACCGTTAAGAATAATCAGTGACCAAGGATCAAATTTTGTGAGTGAATTGCTTAAACAGACTTGTAAGCTAATGCAAATAACACAGATAAGAACTATGCCAGGATGCCCTGAAGGAAATGGACACAGTGAGTGAGTTCACAAAACAATCATTAAGATGGTTAGCCACTGTGTGAGCAGCAAGCATGACAATTGGTAAGTGTGTCTTCCGTATGGCATGAGCACTTACAATGCAAAAGTGTGCACATCAACTGGCCTAAGTCCATATGAAAGTGTATGTGGAAGAAGAATGCATTCACCCTTGGATTTCGCATGATTGACTGCTTGAATCAACAATTAACATGTAAGGGAATTAGGGGAATGAAACAAAAGTCATCAATCTTTCCTGCAGCAAGTGAAACAACACAATCGCCAAGCAGCTGCACTGCAGTATCGAGTCAGAGATCTTTTCTACCTGAGCATTGTAGTGTTAAAGAAGAGTGAGGTCAAAAAGTTTAAGAAGTTTTGGAAAGGACCATATCCAATCTTGGAGATGTTTTTGCCAGTCACTCTTAAGCTCCAACTGCCTTTTTGTCATTCACCTGATTTGTGTAAAGCCATTTCTGGTCAGACTTCCTGAAGATCGCGAGACAATGACGATGAGGACTGAGTGAGGGGCTGATTAATTGTTCTTAAATCCAGGACACAAGCAGCACGAGTTCATAGTCCAGACTTAGAGGCTGAGGTGTCACCATATGCCGAGTGATCCAGTTGGACACCCCGACAATCTTCATAGATGTGTGTAGTGTGTGAGAGAGTGTAAAATGTGTGTTTATCTCAGCCATGTGCATATGTGAACGTGTTGTGCAAATATAGATTGCAACTCCCCCCAGGGGGTCCACAACTCTTTCGTGGATACGTGCGTGGCTAGCACGGGACCCCGAGCTAGTGCGGCTCTCTTTCCTTTCCGGGCTGCATACCTTCCTTTTCCACATCCTTCCCCAACCCCTCCTCCTCCCCCCCCCCCACCTCTGCCTCTCCCCTTCCCCTTCTCCCCCTCTGGGAGTATGTGTCGTGCCTACGTCCAGAGATGGATGCTTCTAACTGTAAGACAGTCTCTCTTCTTCGCTTTCCATGCTGGAACGTCTCTGTCCTTCCTTTGTCCTTCTCTTTTCCTTGCCTCTTGTCTTTACCCTCTTCTCCACAGTGGCATTTGAGACCTCTCTTCTTTCCTTTTCTTTGTTCCTCCCTTTCTCTTTTTTTCCTCCCTGTGCGTGTCTGAAGGCCGACCCACACATTCCCACGCATAGCCGGCAACTGGGTAACACATAATTCCCAGCCCTGGGTAGACAAGTAGAACACTTACATACCCCCTGGCAACGGCCAGGCCCAGGGAGGGGCGATTACCCCAGCTGGTACCTTCTGAACGTGCCGATTGGCCCCTCCGTCCATTTCTCAGAGGTGTGACCTGAGGTGTGAACAATCTTCTAAGGTGGGAGTGCCCTCAGAGAGGACCCCCACAAGGAAGGAGCACACCACAGAGACACCGGTAATCATGGGGGATACTTCTGCAATGGTTTCCTCTACATCTACGATGTCTGCTCACAAGCGAACATAAATGAGTCTCAGCCACAGACAATTCTTCCGTCAGTGCCACAGTTCCTTGCTGTTTCTCAGTCGGACGAAGGTCAAGACTTCTCCACAGTCAACCCTTTCATTATTCAGAAGGGTGTCGACACAATTGCAGGTCCTGTAAAGTCTTGTTCCCGATTACGAAATGGCACCTTGTTGTTAGAAACAGTCAGTGCCCTCCAGGCACAAAAATTGCTGCAAACTTCACTGCTACACACCTTCCCTGTCCGGGTGGAAGTGCACCACACTTTAAATTCATCACACGGAGTGGTTTAGACACGTTCCCTCGACGGATTGTCTGACGAGGAAATTCGAAACTACCTGTCTGACCAGGGTGTAACGGCTGTTCGAGTCATGAAAAGGGTTGACAAGGACTTGGTTCCAACCCGTACTATCTTCTTGACATTTGACAGAGTTCAACTTCCATCAAACATTAAAGTGGCCTATGAGAGAATTTCAGTTCGTCCAATCCAGACAAATGCGTTACGTGTGACAAGGATGTCCATGAGGGTGCTTGTCCACCTCCATCCCCTCGTTGCATCAACTGTATGGGTGACCACGCTGCTTCCTCTAGAGATTGCCCCATTTTCAAAGATGAACGGCTTATTCAGGAAATCAGAGTGAAGGAAAAGGCGTCTACATTTGCTACTCGTAAGGTATTCGCCAGTCGAAAGCCCACTGTGCCTCTGGCAGGTAAACATAGCACTTTTCTTGCATCTCCTCGGCCTACTAAGGAGGCAGCCACGCAGACTTGTAATCTCACCTTTAGTGCCACGGTCGTCAGATCGGCCAGTGCGAAGATCGCCGGTTCAACCTCCCCACTATCACCTGCTGACTCTACGGCTCACCCTTCATTGGCTTCTGCTAAAACACAAGCCCCAAAATCAGACACCCAGACTTCCAAAAAAAAGAGCCTACTCGCAAAAATTTTTTACGTACCCCGACAACACAACTATCGATTCCTCCCTCATCTCAACGTCCTGTTTCCAAGAAGGCTCATAGGGAAACAAGTTCCTCTCTTTCTCCACCACGGTGGGTCTCATCTACAGTGCCACCTGGTGGTAACTGCGCTCGGCCGTGTTCCGTGTCGCCAAGGTGCACTCACTGGTGGCCGATCTATCGGGCGATCGCTGGTGGCAGGACCTGCCCCCGAACAACCTGTGGATCAGGATCTTCTGCCTTAGGCTGAACGTCGTTCCACACTGTCGGCCACTGGCTCTCAGCAGTCGTTGAGTTGAGAGCAACCGAGGTGAGATTCTTCCCTTTCCTGTCCACCCTCTGTCAATTATATATTGGAATATCCATGGCATTAGAGCCAATTTGAATGAATTGTCGATCCTCTTACGATACTACTTGCCAGTCATCTTGTGTCTTCAGGAAACAAAGCTGCGTCCCCATGATCGCTTTGTTTTCCCTCATTTTCAGTCAGTCCGGTTTGGTCTCCCCTCTGTTGATGGCACTCCAGCACATCAGGGAGTTATGATTCTTCTCCATGATACTGTCCATTATCACCCAATCCCCTTAAACAGTTCCTTCCAAGCTGTTGCTGTCCGTCTTTCACTTTCTGGATACACCTTCTCTCTTCATACCGTATACATTCCATCGTCCACACCGATGGCAAGAGCTGATCTCCTTCATCTCCTTGGTCATCTCCTGCCCCCCCTATTTGCTGGTTGGGGACTTCAGTGCTCACCACCCGCTTTGTGGATCTCCGCGTCCTTGTCCACGAGTCTCTGTATTGATTGACCTCTTCCACCAAGCGGATCTTGTTTGCCTCTACACTGGGGAACCTACATTTTTGTCTGCCTCCACTATGAACTTCTCTCATTTGGAACTTTCGGTCGGTACTGTTAAGCTAGCTCGGAATTATGAATGGTTCGCTCTTGCTGATACACACTCGTGTGACTATTTTCCATGTGTCCTTCAATTGCAGCCACAACTGCCATCTATGCTCCCGAGACGCTGGAAGTTTGCCCAAGCCGATTGGATGCTTTTTTCGTCTCTAGCGACATTCGATAACCGTCACTTTCCTAGCGTCGATGATCAGGTCACTCATGTTACAGAAGTTATTCTTACAGCTGTGGAACGTTCAGTACCTCGCACCTCAGATTTGCCCCGGCACCCCCCAGTTCCTTGGTGGAACGAGGCATGTCGTAACACAATATGTGAGGGGTGACGTGATCTTCGCATTTTCTGCCACCATCCTCCTTTGGCCAACTGTATCCACTATAAGCAGTTACGTGCGCGATGCCGTCGCTTCATCAGTGGTAGCAAGAAGGCAAGCTGGGACTTCTTTACTAGCTCTTTATCACCTTCACTCCCTCCTCAGAAGTTTGGAGTCACATTCGCCGGTTATCTGGCGCGCCTAGTTTCTCCTCGATCTCTGGGCTCACTGTCACGCATGATACCTTAGTGGACCCTGTCGCAATTTCTAACTCATTGGGTCAACACTTTGCTGAGATTTCGAGCTCTTCAAATTACATGCCAGCCTTTCTCCCGAAGAAATGTGCAGCGGAAGTGCGACCTCTTGCTTTCTCCTCACACAATAGTGAAAGCTATAATACTGTTTTCTCCATACGGGAACTCCAACACGCACTCTCTTCTTCTCGCTCTTCCACCCCAGTGCCAGATGGTGTCCACGTCCAAATGTTGCTGCATTTATCATTCCATTGTCTGCGTTACCTCCTTCACCTTTGTAATCGAATTTGTATCGACAGTACTTTTCCCAGAAGATGACAGGAAGCTATCTTCATTCCTGTTCCGAAACGTGGAAAAGACAAACATCTCCCCTCTAGCTATTGTCCCATTTCTCTCACCAGTAGTGTATGTAAGGTTTTGGAGCATATGGGGAATTGCCGTTTAGCCTGGTGGCTGGAGTCCCGAAGCCTTTTAACACCTGCCCAATGGGATTTCTGAAAGCATCGTTCTGCAGTTGACCATCTTGTTTCTCTCTCCACTTAAATCATGAACAATTTTCTCAGGAAACGTCAAACGGTAGCAATATTTTTTGATCTGGAGGGAGCATATGATACCTGTTGGAGGACAGGTATCCTCCGCACACTGTTCTCTTGGAGCTTTCAAGGTCGGCTGCCCCTTTTTATTCGTGAATTTATGGGAGAGTGCACATTTAAAGTGCGGATGAACAATACTCTCTCGCGTACTTTCTCCCAAGAAAACAGGGTACCCAGGGCTCTTTGCTAAATGTTGTACTGTTTGCCATTGCCATAAATCCAATTATGGGTTCTCTCCTTCCCGATGTCTTGGGCTCCCTCTGTGTGGACGATTTTGTGATATACTACAGCTCTCAACTGTCCAGCCTTCTTGAAAGACGTCATCAAGGATGTTTCAATCACCTCCACTCTTGGAGCATCGAAACCGGCTTCTGCTTTTCTGCCAGTAATACCGTTGGCGTCAATTTTTGGCGTTGTACGGATTTTATTCCGCTTTCCCTACATCTAGGCCCTGTCGACCTACCGTTCGCGGACGTCGCTAAATTCTTGGGACTTATGTTTGACAGAAAACTGTGCTGGGCCTCCCACGTTTCCTATCTTTTGGCTCGCTGTCTGCGATCCGTCAACACCCTCCATGTTCTGAATGGTACCTCCTTGGGAGCGGACCGAGTGGTCCTTCTCCGCCTTATCACGCCTTAATGCACTCGGAATTGGACTATGGAAGCATAGTTTACTCCTCTGCTCAGCTGTATAGTCTTTGGCGTCTTGACTCTGTCCACCACTGTGGATTGCGTTTATAGCGTCTGCTCCATGACCTTTGTCAGCTTACCAAGGATGGTACCCCTTCTCTCGTTTATCGTCGGGCATTTGCTGCTCTATGCACACAAATGAAGGATGCCACATTTATTTACACTGACGGCTCAAAAACATCTTTGGGTGTTGGGAGTGCCTATGTTGTTGGCGATACCCCTAATCGATATCGGCTTCCCGACCAGTGTTCGGTTTTTACTGTGGAGCTTTACACTGTTCTCCAGGCTGTCCAATACATCCATCGCCATCAGTGGATACAGTATATTATATACTCAGATTGGCTCAGGTACATGAAAGGTACATGAAAGGAGCCTCCCCGAAGATCATGACAACGATCGGGCGTACCCTGGGCAACGTTAGGCCTGTGCCTAACGGCCAATCCTTTCAACACCAAGCCACCACAAAAAGGCTTTTATCAAAGCCAGCGCTAAATATAATGTCCATAAACATTGAAGGGCTCTCTCATGAGAAAGAAGTGCTACTTGCTGTAGCATGTAAAACTCACAACTGTGATCTCTTACTAATCCAAGAGACCCACATTGGCCCCACAAATAGAAGACCAAAGATCCACGGAATGAAATTAGTAATTGAAAGACCACACGAGCAATATGGCAGCGCAATCTTCTCCAAAATGGGCTTAGGTACTATATCTGCAGAACTGACATCTCAAGAAGACATCGAAATCTTGACTGTAGAGTTACAGTCCTGCACTGTGACGTCTATATATAAGACACCGAGCAGGGAGTTCAGATTCAGTGAGCCAACCAACTTCAACTCACAACCAACGAAAATAGTAATGGGCGACTTCAACTGTCATGGATCAGCCTGGGGGTACAGGCACACAGACAAAAGTGGGGACGACCTAGAAACTTGGGCAGACTCAACTGGCCTTAAATTAATACATGACCCCAAACTTCCATATTTCTTCAACAGCAGCAGGTGGAACCGTGGATACAATCCAGATAACATCTTTGTCAGCGAAAACGTAGCACATCAAACCAGGAAGGATGTGGGAGAACCCCTCCCACATACACAGCACCGAGCTATATTATGTCTGGTTGAAGCAGTTGTTAAACCAGCAACCACCCATTCCCAAAGACGTTTTAATTTTAAACGTGCCCTATGGGACACATTCTCTGAAGAACTTGACAAAGAGGTGCAGAACCTTGATGCTAGCCCAGAAAAATATGACACTTTCATCGAATTAGTTAAAACTGTCTCCCGAAGAAATATCCCCCGAGGCTGCAGAAATAGTTACATCCCTGGACTTGACGGAAACTCAAAGGTTCTTCTGGAACATTACCAACAGCTCTTCGAGGAAAACCATTTTTCAGAGGAAACAAGTATGGCGGGAGAAGAACTACTCCAGGCCTTATCAGCCTCAAGAACAATGAAATGGTGTAATCTAATCACAAACCTAGACATGAAACAGAATAGCCGAAAGGCCTGGCAACTTCTTAAAAACCTCAATAATGACCCCTCATCTAATACACAAAATTTGCATAAGGTCACATGAAATCAAATAGCAAATCAACTTCTACTTAATGGTAAAACCAAGAGGAAGCACCCAGGAAAGAAACTACAGAGAGGCACTCAAGAGAAAGACCACCTAGGCACCCCCTTTACTCTGAAAGAATTAGAAGATTCCATCTCCATAATGAAAATTAATAAAGCCGCTGGCCTAGATGATCTACGCCCAGAACAAATAAAAATGTTCGGACCTGTTACCAGACGGTGGTTACTAGATATGATGAACAAATGTGTTCTTGAAATGAAAATCCCCAAGACTTGGCGGAAGGTAAATATAGTAGCTATACCAAAACCTGGAAAAAACCCCACAGACCCTAAAAATTTTTGGCCTATCTCCCTGCTTTGTCAGCTCTATAAAGTCTTAGAAAGAATGATCCTTAACCACATCTCAGAACATGTAGACAAGAATATAATTAAAGAGCAAGCAGGATTCCGCCCAGGAAGGTCATGCTGTGGACAAATCCTCAACCTTACACAGTACATAGAAGATGGATACGAGCGGAAACAAATTACAGGTGCAGCCTTTATCGACCTTACAGCAGCTTACGACACCATAAACCACAGTAAGTTAATATCAAAAATATATAACACCACCAAAGACTACCGACTGGCGCAATTCATCCAGTGCCTGTTGCAGAATAGACGGTATTTTGTCACGCTGCAGTCAAAGAAGAGCTGATGGCGGACCCAGAAAAACGGCCTACCTCAAGGTAGCATCCTCGCCCCATTGCTGTATAATATTTATACCAATGACCAACCGATCAGCATGGACGCTCGCTCCTTCATCTATGCAGATTATACAGTCGTTGCCACCTAGGGAAAAACCTTTGAAGTAAATTAACTTTATTGATTGAAAAGCTGGGTGACTATTATGATAATAACCACCTCAAGCCAAACCCAGGTCTGTGCTTTTCACCTACGTAATAAGGAAGCAAGGAGGAAACTCAACATAAGCTGGAAGGGACAACATCTATCTCACTGCGACACACCAAAATATCTTGGGATTAAACTTGACCGTGCTCTCACCTACAAGGAACACTGTTTGGCCACAAAGATGAAAGTGAGTGCCAGGAACATCATCATCCGCAAGCTAACAAATAGCAGATGGGGAGCACAACCTACAGTTCTCCGCACGTCAGCTTTAGCTTTATGTTTCTCCACTGCGGAGTACTCGGCACCCGTTTGGCAAAATTCCACCCACGCTGAACAAGTAAATATAGAATTGAATGAGACTGGATGCATCGTGACAGGATGCCTCCGCCCAACTCCCACAAAGCAGCTGTACCACTTCATGGGCATAGCCCCGCCAGACATCAGAAGAAGGACTGCCGCAGAAATCGAGAAACATAAACAGGAGATAGATCCCAGGCATCCAATGTTCGGATACAATCTTCAACCTCGCCGACTTAAATCAAGGAAGAGTTTCCTACGAACAACTGAAGCAACTCTTTTATCGCCTAGAGCACGACGAGAAGAGCTGTGGCACAATGTGGACCCAGGAAGACCAGGGAATAGCCCCAGGGAAGAACCCACAGCTGGCTCTGAATTCCCATATATGACCTGGAAAGCCCTGAATAGACTACGAACAGGCGTATCAAGATGCAGAGCAAACTTGGAAAAATGGGGCTACATCAGTGCAGACGAGCCCTGCGAGTGTGGAGAACAGCAAGACCCACAACACATACTGGTCTGCAGGAAACTAAACAACCCGTGTTTGACTCAAGACCTACTTGAAGCAAATGACAAGGCTGTTCAAGCTGCAGTGTATTGGGCTTCACGTGGGATATGAAAATCGCTGTTTCGCATCCTTAGCGCTTATCATTATATGTTACATACTTTTCTATATTATTGTAGTTAATTTACCTTATAACCATGTATTATTGTATTATAACTGCTTCTCTTGCATTGTAATATAATTTATTTTGTAAAATGGTGATGTCTTGGATACAAATAAAAAAAATAATAAAAATTTGCTCAGCTCTCTCCCCAGTCTCCAAGCTCTCTACCATGTCCACTCTCTGGTCCACTGGATTCAGGACTGTCTCCACTTGCTCCACTTGGGGGGGGGGGGGCATCTCTGTGGCATTCCTCTGGATCCGAGGACACGTTGGTATCCGTGGAAATCAGGCGGCCAATATAGTGGCCAAGGCTGCAGTCTCCCTTTTTCAACACTGGACTCGCATTCGGGAGGACGACGGTTCAATCCCACGTCCGGCCATCCTGATTTAGGTTTTCCATGATTTCCCTAAATTGCTGCATGCAAATGCCGGAATGGTTCCTTTCAAAGCGCACGGCCGACTTCCTTCCCCGTCCTTCCCTAATCTGATGAGACCAATGACCTCGCTGTCTGGTCTCCTTCCCTAAAACAAGCAACCAATCCCTTTTTCAGCCTGCTGTTCGCATGGTTCCCTTCGCTGATCTACATTGTGTTTTATGTCGTCGTGTTGCTCTTTTGGCACGCTCATTGGTCTACGCTTCCTAATAATAAATTGCAGGACGTGAAAGCTCTTCCCTGTGCTTGGACCTCTTCCTCCCAAACTCGTCATTGGGAGGAGGTAATTTTAACTAGACTCTGGATAGGGTACTGTCTTTTTGGCCATCGACATCTTTTAAGTGGCAATCCTCCCCCACTTTGTTCCCATTGATCTCAACTGTGGACAGTGAGACACATTTTACTTGAGTGCCCCTATTTTACTCCGCTATGTGTCCGTCTACAGCTGTCGCCTGATATATCTTCCATTTTAGCAGATGACACGCGCTCAGCCAATTGCGTCCTTGGGTTTATTAGTGTCAGTGAGATGACGTTGGTCATTTGAAGCTCTTTTTGGGGAAAACAACCCACCTTCTATACTGGTTTTCTAAGCTTTCCTTCTGTTTTTTAGTTTCCCCACTTGTTGAGTTTTGCTCCCATTGCTGCTGATTTCCATTTTTTTTATTTTTATTTATTTAATTTTTTTCCCCCTTCCTTTCCTTAAGACACAGACCGGGCACTAATGATAACAGTTTTGCGCCCTAAAACCATAAAAAAGAAAGAAAGAAAGATTGCAGCTATTATATAAGGTGCGCAATTGTAACTAAATCTTATTCCACAGGTTACCATAATATACACATTTGTATTATATTCATTATTTAACTCCAGTGTTAAGAACTGATTAAGCAGGTTTGCTGTAGTTCTAACTTTTACCATGACAATGTGTTCCTTTAATGCTATAGTGGTGGTGGTAGTAGTAGTAGTAGTAGTAGTAGTAGTAGTACCACAGACAACAGGTATTTTGTTTGGACCACTCTGACGTGGTAGTTTCAACAAATAATGATAAACTTCTACTTAAGTACAATTTGAGTGAGATTCAACAATAATTCATTTCTTTAAAGACGCTAATTGATTTGGTTCATTCAGTCATAGATAATGACACAGTTTTAAGAATAGGAACATCTTGGTATAACC
This sequence comes from Schistocerca nitens, assembly GCF_023898315.1. NCBI lineage: Eukaryota > Metazoa > Arthropoda > Insecta > Orthoptera > Acrididae > Schistocerca > Schistocerca nitens. Next base: position 913,548,272 of record NC_064616.1, on the reverse strand, counting down.
GTTGGCTTACCATCAAAATGTAGCTAGAGTCCACATTTGCTAATTATGAAAAAGGGATTAGCTGTTTCTTAAATCTTTTGCCACACGCTACTGTGATCAGGTGCAACTGGTTTGATACTGGAGGAGATTTCCTTTGTACTGCATTTGGTACTTAAAGTTTTAGCCCTTGAATAACAGTCTAATATGAATTCAATTAACCTGTCTAATGAAGTAATTGTATTAAGGAATAAGCAAAATACCACTACTAATCACTCAGTTTTTATTGAACAAATTTTAAAGCAATTTATTACGCATTTCAACATGATTCGTCATGAGACGAATGCACCAACCGCGAGCTGTTTGAAGAATTAAATGCTGTTAGTGCTCACTTAGATTTAAACACTCTGCTTTTAAGAATTATTGACAATCTATCGAATGCTAGAATTGATGCTTTTAATTTAAGAACAGCTCTAGAAAGTTGTTCAAATGATTGCTTAAACAGTGTACTATTGCATCCAGATCAGTCCTTACAGATATTATTGTTAACTGAATGTAAGTTAGATGCAACATCTACTATGATTTGCCCTGTTAATTCTTATAATTTATATGCTTACTACAAGTTAACTAAAACACACTCTTTAACATTTTGAGATGAATTAACTGTTATTGTTTCTATACCCATTCCTACATCAAAGCATAATTTTTAAATGTGTAAAATTTGTACTTACCCTGCCATGTGACAACAAGCAGGCCTTCATTTCATGTGTCAGCTGGAGGATTACTTACTAATCAGCATGGATCAAAGGTATTTTTAGTATCTGTAAATGAGCATGATCTGTATACATGCAAACATAGTCATAAGGTAATTTGCCCACAATTGTCAGTAGTTTTAGATAGTAGTGTATAGCTATGAGAAAGAATTGTTAATTTATAACCCTCAGAGAGATTATCGCCCTAGGAAGTTAATGTATTTGTATCACCACATTTCTTGAACGATGTTCTGAATGTGCAATTTACTCTTTCAATTCGACTTTTGATGGCACGTTTACGTGTACAACTTCTGATACTCTGGATCAACCTTTCACATTCAAATTAAATGATAGTGGATTAATTTTAAAAGCCACCCACTGTGATCTATCATGGGATCTGTTTGATATGCCTTCTGTATTGCCAAATACTTTTCATGCAGCTGGATAGCTCTCATTAAGGAGAATGTTACCAGTTCACTATAACAAATCGTACATACTAACATGTGCAAACCATTCCCTGTCCATTTTTCCCAAGGATAATGATTTAATTATGGGATATCCAACTAAACATAATGATTACTAATAATGAGTTACATTTCATTCAAGCAGTAAATAGGATTAAGTCTTTCGAATCTTCAAGTAATATTAATCCATATATAGTTGTCAGTTTTGTGTTCTTCTTACTTTTATTAATTTGTCATGTCTACAGCATATGTTGTGTACCAAGTAGTGATTTTAAAAGCTTGCTCGTCAGTACCAATCATTACTGTGTCTATAAATGGAGATAAATGTTGCAATGCCTTCTCACGCCACAACTGGTGAAACAGGTCCGCCGGCTGGTGTGGCCGAGCGGTTCTAGGCGCTACAGTCTGGAACCGCGCGACCGCTACGGTCGCAGGTTCGAATCCTGCCTCGGGCGTGGATGTGTGTGATGTCCTTAGGTTGGTTAGTTCTAAGTTCTAGGGGACTGATGACCTCAGAAGTTAAGTCCTATAGTGCTCAGAGCCATTTGAACCATTTGAAACAGGTCCATGCTCTTCTCAAGCCACATTTGGTAACCCTCCTGTGGGTCCGGGGGTTAGAATAGGGACTAAAAGGAGTCTCACACATTTTTGCCTTAATGTCATGGTCCCCCCATCAGGTCTGACCGCCATCTTTCTAAATTTTCCCGAAGAGCGAGCCAATTGGGGAAGGGTGCCGTAAATGGTGCATCGAGTCCATCATCCATTGAGATCTTTAGCCCACTTTCTCGTGCAGTCCCTCTGATTCTCCATCTCTTGGGTGAAGACACCTTCGTGGGTGTCGCTTTCTGCGCTGACAATGACCATGGACTCCGTAGCACCTCAAATCCAGCATGGTAGCCAGTCCATTGTGGGGCCGCCATGTACCCTGTTGGTTGTAGCCTCGTGACAACACAGCTATCACTCTGCTGATGTCTGCACTGTTAACTCCCCACGTATGCTATGGAGTAGATGCCCATCTCCTTACACATCAGGACTCCCAGCAATGGCCATCCTGCAAGGTGGCCCTTGCTGAGGCTGGGTGGCGCCCGTGGGTAGCCCCTGGTTGGGGTGGGTGGCATCAGGGCGGATGACACACTATGAAGCATAGTACATCATCTCTTGTTGGTGGTCTGCCGCCAGCAGTCTCTAAGTGGGCAAAGTCTAACTTCAGTACTAAGAAATATGATCCCAAATTGTTCCCCTCCATGGCCACACCGTGAGAGGAACGCCAGGCTAAGGATGGCAGTGAAGCTTATTTGCCCCGGTACCTTGTATGTACGAGAGTTGATGGGGAATCTTCCATGTCCATGAAGCCTCAGTTTTTTGTGCAGCATTTTGAGGACAAGTTTGGGAAGGTGGAATGCTTGTCCAAAATGCACTCTGGATTAGTCTTGATAAAAACATCACCAATTTAGAGTGGTGAGGTGTTCATATCGTCCCGCGCATCCATTGGGGTCCTAGGGATAATAAGGTTGCCACTGGTGCCTTGATCTTGGCCTGTGAGGGTGACACATTGCCTGAGAAGGTCAAGGTGATGGTCTACCACTGTGATGTCAAGCCATGTATCCCTCCCCCAATGCGGTGCTTTAAGTGCTGGAAATTTGGCCATATGTCTTCCCACTGTACTTCCTGCGTCACATGTCGAGATTGTTGATGTCCATCGCATCCCAATGCTCCATGTGCCCCGCCTCCCATCTGTGTCAACTGTGGAGAGCATCATTCACCTTGCTTGCCAGAATTAAGGATTTTACAGAAATAGAGGAAAATCATGGAATATAAGACCCTGGATCGACTGACGTACACTGAGGCTAAGAGGAAATTTGAGTGCCTACATTCTGTGGCTATGACCACCTGTTACACCGCCACTATGAGAACAGTTGTCACCTTATCAGTTCCTCACTTTTCTGTAACGTATCAGAACCAGAAGACTTCACCTGCCCCCTTGATGGTGGGGGGGCACGTCCCTCCCTGCTGCTCCTGCACCACCTACTTCAGGAGCAACACCCCCCCCCCCCCCCAAACCATCGGTGATGTCCGTCACCACTTCTAAGCTGGAGAAGTGTACAACTTCTTCAGCTGCTCTTGCTATGAAGGGGTCCCTTGGGGTCACTCCCTTCCCGGGTTTGTGCTAGTGGGAAAGATGACACCCGCTAGTGGCAGAAGAGCCCAAAAGCAGCTGGTCACAGGGAGAAATCCAAAAACAAAGTCACCAAGACAAAGGGAATTGCGGTGCCACCCACACCACCGCTACCTCCGAGCTCAGCGTCTGTGGTTGAGGTGGAGATTCTGGCGTCCACAAAGGACCTAGGTCTCGCCGGACCCTGAGACAAAATGGATATAGACTGGTCAGGCAAAAAGTTGGTGGCAGCAGGTGACCCTGAGGTGTAAACTGCTTCATTGAATGTTCAATGCCTTCCCAGTCTCACGATGACGCCATCCTCCAGTGGAATTGCTGCGGTTTTTTCCACCACCTGGCTGAGGTATCGCATCTGATAAGCTTCACTGCTGCTTTATGCATTGCCTTCCAGGAAACCTGGTTCCCAGCAATGCGGACCCCTGCCCTCCTCAGCTATAAGGGATACTACGGGGACCTTCACGACTATAATAGTGTGTCAGATGGAGTTTGTGTTTATGTCCTGAACTCACTCTGTAGTGAACATGTGCCCCTTCAAACTCCTCTTGAAGCTGTGGCTGTCAGAATAAGAGCGAGGCAGGATATAACTGTCTGCAGTATATCTTCCTCCAGATGGTGTAGTATTCCTGAATGTATTAACTGCACTGATTGATCAACTCCCCAAACCTTTCCTACTTTTGGGAGATTTTAACGCCCATAACCCCTTGTGGGGTGGCACCGTGCTTACTGTCAGAGGCAGATGTGTCGAAACTTTACTATCTCAGTTCAACCTCTGCCTCTTAAATACTGGGGCTCCCACACATTTCAGTGTGGCTCATGGTAGTTAATCGGCCATTGATTTATCAATTTGCAGCCCAGGACTTCTTCCATTTATCCACCATAATATCAGTGTGATGGTTGAGCAGGTGACTAAAATAGTTGTTTCTGGGGCAGAAAAAGCGATCCCTCACTCTTTAGGGTGCCCCTGGTGTAAGGCAGTTCATTGGTGGACGTCGGAAGTCACTGAAGCAATTGAGGAGTGTCGGTGAGCTCTACAGCAGCATAAGCAACACCATTCGCTGGAGCACCTCATAGCCTTTAAATGGCTCCGTGCCCGCGTTCGCCAACTTATCAAATGACGGAAGCAGAAGTGTTGGGAGAGATATGTCTCAAACATTGTGTGCAAGACGTCACCTTCCCTAGTCTGGGAACAGATCAAACGTGTTTTCGGGTACCAGACCCCAACAGCTGTTCCAGTTGTTACCATAAATGGCGTGTTATCTACCGAGGCAAACGGGACTGCCGAGCACTTTGCTGAGCACTGTGCTGGAGCCTCTGCAGCGGAGAATTACCCCCCCCAGCTTTTCGCACTCTCAAACAGCAGCTGGAAGGGAAAGTCCTCTCGTTCACTACACGCCACAGTGAATCCTATAACGCCCCATTTACGGAGTGGGAGCTCCTCAGTGCCCTTGCACATTGCCACGACATGGCTCCTGGGTCAGATGGGATCCACAATCAGATGATTAAACATCTCTCATCTGACTACAAGCGACATCTCATCATCTTCAACCTGATCTGGTGCGATGGCATCTTTCCATCACAGTGGTGGGAGAGCACCATCATTTCGGTGCTCAGACCCAGTCAAAACCCACTTGATGTGAATAGCTATCAGCTCATCAGCCTTACCAATGTTATTTGTAAGCTGTTAGAATGTATGGTGTGTTGGCAGTTGGGTTAGGTCCTGGAGACACGTGACCTACTGGCTCCATGCCAGGACGTCTTCTGCCAGGGTCGCTCTGACACTGATAATCTCGTGTTTCTCAAGTCTGCCATCCGAACAGCCTTTTCCAGACCCCAACACCTGGTTGCTGTCTTCTTTGATTTATGAAAAGTGTATGGCACCACATGGCGACATCATGTCCTTGCCACATTATACAAGTGGGGTCTCCAAAGCCCGCTCCTGATTTTTATCCATAATTTCCTGTCGCTTCATACTTTCCATGTCCAAGATGGTGCCTCCCATAGTTCTCCCCATATCCAGGAGAATGGGGTCTTGCAGGGCTCTGTATTGAGCATGTGTCTATTTTTAGTGGACTTTAATGGTCTAATTGCAGCTGTAGGGCCATCCGTCTCACCTTCTCTGTATGCAGACAACTTCTGCATTTCGTACTGCTTCTCCAGTACAGGTGTTGCTTAGCTGTGCCTACAGGGAGCCATCCACAAGGCGCATTCATGGGCTCTAGCCAACGGTTTTCAGTTTTTGGCCGCCAAGTCGTGTTATGCACTTGTGTTAGCGTTGTACTGTTCATCCCGGACCAGAAATGTACCTTAACGATGATCCACTCACTGTAGTGGAAACATACTGATTCTTAGGACTGGTTTTCAATGCCCAGTTGCCTTGTTTCGTCATCCTTCATCGGCTTAAGCAGAAGTGCTGGCAGAACCTCAGTGCCATCCGCTGCCTGAGCAACACCAACTGGGGTGCAGATCACTCCACGTGGCTGCAGCTCTACAGAGCCCTTGTTCAATACCACCTTGACTATGGGAGTCTGGTTTATGGTTTGGTGGCGCCCTCAGCATTGTGTTTACTCAACCCAGTCCACCACTATGGTGTTTGACTAGCGACAGGAGCTCTTAGGACGAGTCCAGTGACCAGTGTTTTTGTGGAGGCCGGAGTCCCTCCATTACAGGTTAGGCATGCACAACTGCTGACCAGTTTACACTGCATACGTTCATAGTTCTCCTGCGCATCCAAATGGCCATCTGCTTTTCCCACCCACGACAGTTCATCCCCACATCGGTGTCCCAGTTTTGCGCCCAACAAAAAAAAAAAAAAAAAAAAAAAAAAAAAAAAAAAATATCGGTGTCCCAGGTCAGGGCTTCCAACTGCAGTTTGTGTCCTATCCCTTCTTTCTGAACTGGAGTCCTTGCCTTTACCACCTACACTTGAGGTCCATTCACGTAGACCTCCATGACGTACACCCAGGCCGCGGCTTCGCTTGGATCTTTCACATGGCCCTAAGGACTCTGCTAGGACCGCGGCTCTCCGCTGCCACTTCCTCTGGATTCTTAACATGCACCTAGGCCATGAAGTGGTTTACACTAACAGCTCGATGGCTGATGGTCATGTCGGCTTCACGTATGCCCATGGAGGACATCTTGCCCTATGGATGCAGTGTTTTCACTGACGAGCTGGTGGCTGTATCTTGTGCTCCTGGGCACATCCGTTCATGCCCTGGGGAGTCATTTCTTCTGTTTACTGACCCCTTGAGCAGCCTACAAGCTATCGATCAGTGCTACCCTCGTCATCCTTTGGTAGTGATCATCCAGGAGTCCATCTATGCTCTGGAATGGTCTGGTTGTTCAGTGATGTTTGTCTGGATCCCAGGTCACACCAGAATCCCAGGCAACAAACTTGCTGACAGGCTGGCCAAACAGGCTACTCGGAAACCGCATATAGAGATCAACTTCTCTGAAACTGACCTGCTTTCAGTACTACACCACAACGTTTTGTGGCTTTGGGAGATGAATTGGCATAACCTCAGCATGCACCACAAACTGCATGCCATTAAGGAGACTACAAATGTGTTGCAGTCCTCCATGCGGGCCTCTCGCAGGGACTCTGTGGTTCTCTGCCTGCTCTGCATTGGCCGCACTTGGGTGACACACAACTACCTCCTGTGCTGTGATGACCCACCTCAGTGTCAGTGTGGCGTCCGGCTGACAGTGGCCCACATCATGGTGAGCTGTCCTTCTTTGGTTGCCCTGTGATGGACTCTTCAATTACCGCACTCACTGCCATTAATTTTAGCTGATGACACCTTATCAGCTAATTTAGTTTTATGTTTTATATATGATGGTGGGTTTTATCATTCTGTGTAAGTGTTAGTGCCTGTCCTTTGTCCCTCTGTGTTCTCCACTCTAATGCTTTTAGGGTTTTTTTTAATGTCTCGCAGAGTGGCTGGGTTTTACTTTTTATTCTTGTGGTTGGCCAGCCATTGTCATCTGCTCTCTTGTTTTTACCCCTTCTACCTGTTTCTTGCTTCTCTCTGTGGTTTTCTTTTCCTGTTTTGTCCATAGTAATGTTGGTTGTCCTCCTGTCGTTCTTCTGATTCTTCCTTTCTTCTGTTATTATGCTGTACCTCTCCTTTCTTTTCTTCTTTCCGTTGTGTAATTATTTTACTGGCAACAAGGGACCGATGACCTTGCAGTTTGGTCTCTTCCCCCCCCCCCCCCCCCCCTTTTCCGTCCCCCTCCTGCCCTCTTTTTAAACTAATCACATGTGGTAGCTCATATTCTTTGAGGGGTGTGATGTAATTGTCACAGGATTGGACACAGCCACACATGTGGTTAAGCATGCGAGTTGGCATTATTGTGGAATGGTGACGAACTGCGGTGCAGTAATGCTGGCCGCAGAGCACCTCCATGCACATGGTAGTCGTGTTGAATTGCCTCACTGGCCGCCTGCACAGGCAGAACTGTTTCCAATGCATGTGCTTTTGATGCAGAATTTGTCTTTTTTGGCTCACAATGTAGTCTTCACATCCAAATTTGTTCATGGTAGGACTTCAGACACAGTTATGACAGGACGGCATAGTGAGCATGTTACTATAAATGTATTTATAGAAATAAAGTGGAGATGGTTAATATCTCATAGTCCATGTATTTCTGTACCTCATGGACCCAATGCTCTCAATAATCCTGACAAATACCAAAGGAGACCCTCAGCCGAGGACATAAACCTCATAACTGCCTTATAGTTCAGTTTCATTGTCTTGCAAAGTTATCTTGGGTTTTCATAGATACTGTGTCTACTATTCTATTCAGCCTAGTTGGTTATCTTTGTAGGAATGACATTATATAACACCATAAGTTACTGTTTAAATTATTCTGTAATATGTGACCAGTTTGTCAAGGAATTGTTATTCAGCACCTGTTGTAAAAATGTCATAACTACAGAAAAATTTCAGGTGAAAAGAACGTTTCAAAATAATAAAAAAATATAAGCAACACTTACAGTTTGTGTTAATAGCAAGAATTACAATATACATAAAAAAGAACACAATGTCAAAAACCACAAAGTAAAAATTGGCTTCTCTCTAACTAAAAACTACAACAAAACTAATACATAGCATAAAGTATAATAATGATCCATATTCAGACTCTGAAATGTACAGAATAACATGCCAGGAGTGCTCCATGTTCTGCCTGGGACAAACAGGTGAAGAGTTCAACACCAAGTGTACAGAGCACATTAAGGACTAAACCCATCAGCAATAGCACCACCACATGCACGCAGTAAAAGAAACCCATTTGGAAAAGTGGAGCAAAATGACAAAGTTGCCCATTGACTAAATAAAGGTCATAAAATGGATCTTACTGGAACAACTGGAGATATATTCACATTACAAAAAACATGAAAAGCTGAAAACTTAATCAGTAAATTTCTTCAGCTGAGTATACCTAAATATAATAAGGACACACAGAAATACTTACCATTGTAAATATATATAAGCAGGTAATGATCCACATTATTAAGATAAACACCCTCTCTATGAAAGTATACATACTCTGTGGATGACCTGTAATGGAAGGGAAAATCCTCTTGTTTTCTACATGCCACAGTGAAGCCTATAATGCCCCATTTATAGAGTGGGAACTCCTCAACACCCTTGCACATTGCCCCGGCACAACTCCTGCACCGGATTGGATCCACAGTCAGATGATTAAACATCTCTCATCTGACTACAAGTGACATCTTCTCGTCATCTTCAACTGGATCTGGTGCAGTGGCGTCTTTCCATCACAATGGTGGGAGAGCACTATCATTCCAGAGCTCTAACCCAGTCAAAACCCACTTGATGTGGATAGCTACCAGCCCATCAGCCTCACCAACTTTATTTGTAAGCTGCTGGAACATATGGTGTGTCGGCGGTTGGGTTGGCTCCTGGAGTCACATGGCCTACTGGCTCCATGTCAGGGTGGCTTCCGCCAGTGTCGCTCTACCACTGATAATGCCATTCGAACAGTATTTTCCAGACGCCAACATCTGGTTGCCTACCTTTTTGAACGTGGCAACTTCACATCCTTGCCACATTGTATGAGTGGGGTCTCTCGGACCCGCTCCCAATTTTTATCCAAAACTTCCTGTCGCTCCATACTTTCCATGTCCAAGTTGGTTACCCAGCAGTATGGTCCCTCCCCCCTCTTTTAAACCAACCAGCCACAAAGGACATGGCCATGCAGACTCGCGACCTCAAATACAGCACCGTGATTGTGAAATCGCCCAGTGTCATGGTAGCATCTCTGTGTCCTTCTCCTCCAGCTGTGCAACAAGCTAGCAAATTTCTGGCACATTGTTGGCTGGAGGGACGTAAAAGGACTTCATGAGAGTATTTTTTCTGTCATTTCTGACCTGCTGCATGTGCAGCAGATGATTTTGCAACCAATAATGTTAGATCCAGCAACGAGGAATTACAGCTGCTCTTGAAATGACTGTGTCCACTTGTTTTCTGTGCCCAGGAAACAAAATTTTATGCTCACGACCACTTTGACCTCTCGCATTTCTTTCTGGTCTGCTTTGATCTTCTCCATGAGGACGGCATTCCATCCCATGAGGGAGTCATGGTGCTCATCTTGGATGATATTCATAGTCAAACCATCTCACTGAACACCCGGCTGCAAGCTGTTGCAGTCAGCATTTTCCTTCCTCACTTCAGCTTTTATCTTTGTCCTGTCTACATCCCTCCATCACCTGGTGTCACCAGGACAGACTTTCTTAAGCTTACTGAGAAACTCCCTCACCCATTTTTGCTGCTCGGAGAGTTTAATGTGCACTGTCCCCTTAGGGGCTCTCTCAGAATCTCTTGGGTGACCTCAATCAGCTCAACCTCATTTGCATTAATGCTGGAGCACCCACATTACTTTCAGACTCCACACACACATATTCCCATTTGGATCTCTCGTTCTGCACTGCCCAGTTTGCCCATCATCTCAAGTGACCTTTTCTCTCTGACATGCACTTGAGCAACCATTTCCCAAGTGCTGTTCGTTTGCTGACTCCCACCACTCCAACGTGAAAGCCCAATTGGCAGCTATCTAAGGCCAACTGAGACTTTGCTCCTCTTTGGTGAACTTTGGTCATTTTGCCAGTTGTGAAGCCATGGTAGAATACCTTACAAACATTATCGTTAGTCGCAGAACATTCCATTCTTTGCACTTCACCTTTACCACACCATGTTCCTGTCCTGTGGTACACTGAGGCATACTGTGACGCAATTCATGCATGGAGACATGCTCCCAGCATTTTTAATCATCATTTTACAATGGTGAACTGTGTTCATTATAAACAGTTGCATTTGCAGTGTCATCGCATTCTTAAGGATAGCAAAAAAGCTAGTTGGATTTCATTTACTAGTTCTTTTAACAGTTCCACTCCCTCTTTGGCCATGTGGGCCAAACACTGATGGCTCTCTGGACCAAGGTTCATTCCCCAATTTCTGGCCTGACCATAGTGGATGATGTCATTTTGAACCATATTGCTATTGCAGAGATTTTGAGCTACACCTACTGTCACCATGCCTTCCTCCATCAGAAGTGAGTGGAGGAGTCTAAGGTGATACCCATCCTCTCAGAATCATGAATTCTACAATACTGCCTTTACTATGTGAGAGCTAGATCATGCTCTTACATCATCCCAGTCTTTTGCCCCATGGCCGGACAATGTTTCCACTCGGATTTTGCAGTGCCTTTCTCTTGCAGGCAGGCAGTTTCTCCTTTGTACATACAGTCACATCTGGGTGCGTGGCGTGTTTTCCAGATGCTGTCTTGAAGCCACTGTCATACCAGTATCTAATCCTTGTAAGGACTAACACCTTCCTTCTATCTACCACCCCATTTCTCTCACCAGCTGCGTTTGCAGGGTAATTGAATGTATGATTCATGCCTGGCTGGTTTGGGGCTCCAGTCTTGCAATCTACTAACCATTGCACAATGTGGATTTAAACATACCATTCTACAGTTGACCATCTCATCACTTTGTCAACCCATGTCAGGAATAATTTTCTGTGGTAATACCAGACCACCGAGTGAGGTGGCGCAGTGGTTAGACACTGGATTCGCATTCGGGAGGTCGACGGTTCAGTCCCGCGTCCGGCCATCCTGATTTAGGTTTTCCGTGATTTCCCTAAATCGCTCCAGGCAAATGCCGGGATGGTTCCTTTGAAAGGGCACGGCCGACTTCCTTCCCCGTCCTTCCCTAATCCAAAAAGAGACTGATGACCTCGCTGTTTGGTCTCCTTCCCCAACCCAACAGAAAAAACAGAAATACCAGACCGCGCCTGCTGCAGGACTGGTATCCTCCATACTCTCTACACATGGGGCTTCCATGGCTGCCTGCCCTATCTCCTTCAGGAATTTTTAAAAGACACAGTTTTCAAGGTACGTGTGGGTTCCACCTTGTGAGATGCCTTTATCCGGGAAAATAGTGCCACAGGGCTCCGTCCTGAGCATCGTCTGCTTTGCTATCACCATTAACCCTATAATAGTCTGTCTCCCATTGGGTATCTCCGGCTCCCTTTTTGTTGACTATTTTGTGATCTATTACATTTCTCCACGAAGTTGTCCCATGGAGCGGCATCTTCAGTGATGTTTAGATTCTCTTTACTCACGGAGCATTGACAATGGCTTTCAATTTTCTACTGACAAAACCATTTATATGAATTTCCGGTAGTGCAATGGGTTTCTTCCACCATCTTTACGTCGTGGGCCTGTTGCTCTTTCATTTGCTGAAACTATGAAATTCCTGGGGTTCATGCTCAATAGGAAACTTTCTTGGTCCTCCCACGTGTCTTATCTGGTCGCCTGCTGTACACAGTCCCTCAATGGCCTACATGTCCTCAGCCGTACTTCCGGGGGAGCAGATCAGACCACATACCTCCCTCCTCCATTTGTACTAGTCCTTGTCCATTTGAAACTAGACTATGGGTGTTTTGTTTATGCATCTGCATGTCCATCCCTCGTATGTTGTCTCAATACTTTCCACCATCGTGGCATCTGTTTTGCCACTGGTGCCTTTTACACTAGCCCAGTTGAGAGTCTGTATGCAGAAGCTGCTGTAATGCCGCTGTCGGACTGCTGTGATTTTCTCCTCAACAGATATGCATGCTATTTGTTTTCCGTGCCTGGACTCCCATTCCTCTTCTCTGTTACCTCCTGGAGTTCACTTTCAGGTACTGCTCTGGCAGCTTAACTTCACACTGGGTGAACCCTTTACCACCTTGGCTTCATGCAGTGGTCCATGTTCACCTTGGACTTCATTCCCTTCGTAAGGACACTAGTCCAGATTCAGTCTGTCACGCTGTAAGTTTCTCAACCTGCACACAGAACTTAGCAATAATACATTTGTATACATTGATGGCTATCGGACTGACCGTGGTGTCGGGAGTGCCTTCGTTATTGGCACTGACCTTTCTCAGCATCGGCTTCTGGAATGCTGCTCAGTATTTTGCCAGTATCTGCCAGGAAGTTTCATACCAGCGCACACTCCGCTGCAGAGTGAAAATCTCATTCTGGAGACAAGCTTTTAAGTTATGTCATCTGCTTCGATTCTCTCCGTGCTCTTCAGAGCCTCTGTGTGACGTACACAGTCCATCTCTTAGTGCAGTAGGTCCAAGAAAAAGCTTGCACTTGCTCACTCTTGAGGGAGCCACTGTGATGTTTGTGTGGTTCCTGTTCATGTTGACTGATGGGAAATGAAGCTGCTATCGCTGCTGCCAAGGGTGCAGTCCTCTTACCTTGGCCTGCTAGTTCTTCCATTTCTTCCCATGGTGTCTGTTTTGTTGTCTGTTATCAGGTGATGTCACTTTGGTGTATTGGGCACTGTTGTTTGTCATTGCCTTTTGTTAAATGGTGATCCACCACCACTTTGTGCTCATTGTACTCAACCTGTAACATTTCATCATTACCTGAATGTATGCCCTTTTTTTTAACCACTTACATTATAATGTATGTTTGCTGTCTGAGTTATCGGCTGTTTTAGCGAACAACATGTGGGCTGTAGATTGCATTTTATTTTTGTCTGTTGTAGCGATATAGTGAAGGTCATTTAATCTTGAGTTTGCAACCTCCCATGTGTCTACAGCGTATTTTGTGGGCCTTTCTCCAAGAGGAAATCCTTGTTTTTAGCTGTCATTCCTTCCATTGATTGGGCTTAATGTGTATTCACTTTTAATTCCTTTTTTGCCTTCATGTTCTAATGTTCTGATGTGGGCACATGTGACCTTAGTTGTTTTTGCACCCTAAAACAAAACAAAACAAACCTCTCCCATCCATCTTCTTGGCTTTCTGAATGCACTGTACCACAGCTTCATCCAAAAAGAGGATGTAACCAGCTTTGGATGCAGCTAATGATACATACTGTGCTGTTAAAAACAAATTTGTTTGACAGCTCCTTTCCTTTGTTACTTGGCAATAAATATTTGAAGCTTATTTTTGGTTGTATCAAGTTGGAATTATGATTATAAAGAAGTGTGTTTTATGTTAAGTGAGAGGAATATATACTGCTTGGTAATAGCTTCTACAGCCATTTTATATTGCCTACCTTGGGTCACATTTGCAGCTTTCCAGTTTCTGATTATGTATAATGAAAATAGATCTACAGATTAACTAGTAAATTAAATTGCCATTGCCATATATTAATAATGATTTTGTAGTACCTTCAGGAATAATTATAATACAGTCAGCTGTATTGTTCCAGGATGAAGAGTCAACAGATAATGCTGATGAGAGCTCTTCATCTTCTGAAGAAGAATTGAAACCTATCAGTTCCTTTATCAATAACAGAAGGAAGATGTTGAAAGTAGCATTCTCTGCAGTCAGTGAAGATAAATTAAAAGCAATAGTTCCTCCTTTTCTCAAGGTATGTCTCATTGCTCTGTTATCTATCATCTCCATAAAAAATAAAATTTTCTACATAAAGAAGGGTGTTGAGTCTTTGACTAGCATTTATATTGTATGTAAAAGGTTTGCAGTTCTGGTATGAAATTGTCTTAAGTAGGTAAAGTAGAAAATAGTATCTGTGCAAGAATAATTTGAGCGCTTAAAATTAGTAGAGCATATCATTATTATGTTATTCTAGAACGTGTTTTGCAGAAGCATCGTAATGAGGAATTAGACTGCTAACATGGCATGGAAATACACTTTCAAAAAGATTAAGGAGTTGCTGATTTTGCAATGCAAAGTAGCAACATTGAGTGTTGTTATGAAGAAGAAGAAATGGAACAGTCTTTTTTTATGAGCAAAACAGTGATTTAATTATGCTCATGAGAAGTGAAAAGTAATTAACAACAGAAATACCCCAGCTCAATTAAATCTCAATAAAAAGATTTTACAGGAATGTCCAATCTACGACCCCTCAGTCATTTATCTATAAAAATCCAAATTTGTATACAATAAATGTTCAAAAGTTAACGAATGTAAAGAGTACAAAATCCCAAATCGCTGAAGAAACTGCAATGTGAAAAAAAAAGAAGAAGAAGAACCATTTCTTACCAGCAGGGCCATTAGAGGTATTATTAGGTAGAAAGTTATACATTTACTTGAAACAATATGTTGACACACGCAATACTCACATAGCCAGAAGCTGCTGTGTTGTTGTTTGTTCCTCCCTTATTCCTCATCAGAGTGCAAATTTAGAGTTTAAATGAAGTGTTAAAACACAACAGTGTGAAACAGTATGCATAATAGACGAGGGTACCATCTACATGTTACATCATTTTCAGTGTATCTGAACTGCAATACTTAAATACTAAAGTTCACTGCAGTCACATCAGTTACACTCCACATTTACACTTCAGTGACGACTAAGTGAAGAACATACAACACAGAATTTTTTTTTTTTTAAGGAAATAGGACTCCACAAATACTTCATGTGTCAACGTACACTGTTTCAAGCAAATACTTATCATTATACCAATAATACCTCATTTACGATTTTTGTGGTCCTGCTGATCATAATTGTTTGTTACACACTATTGTTTCTTCTGTGACTCATGTTTCTTTATTCTGTAGATTCATTAACCTCAGAGTGTAAAATTTTACAGGTAAATGATATTTTAAAATCATTATTTGGTTTTAGTTGTTTGAGCTAGGGCACTCGCCTTGTTAGATGAACAACAGATTTACAGGTTTGTGCTCAATCATCAGTGGACAGTTGCATTGACAGACAGCAAATGTAGGTTATAAATACATAGGTTACAATGAACCCATCATAGTGTGTGTATAATGAGTCTGTTGGAATTGGAAACTAAAAAATAAAAGTTGTATCACCTGGGAAAGCTCAATAACAGAATTGCGTGACAGAGATGAACATTTAGACTTGCAGTAAATGTTTTAAAAAATATATGGTTCTTGATTCTGCTGCTAGATTATGTTATGTGGGTCCACGATATTTCTTTGAAGCAACTGTGAGATATCTTTAAGTTGTTGCTGCTCATTACTGCTGGTGTCCACATTGCCGTGATCTTATGAAGGCCTTGTCCAGAAGTTACATGTGTGTGACAGACTATTGTCCTAACAGGTGACAGTAGCATGCCCAAAGCTTCCTATTGAGAACTGAGATGTGGCCTTCCACACGTGTGTGATATTTTAGTCATTGCTGCCAGGCTTCACTGTAGGTAGGAGCTGAACCAAAAATTGGTAGCTATTTGAGTCCTCCACTATGATGTGCTATTCTCCTTTTCCTCATTGGGCTCTAGTGGCAGCAGGTGTAGGGTTCTAGGCTGTACCTAGCTGGAATCCCAAATGTATAATGATGGGGTTACCATGTGTGAGAATATTAATCGTATCCTACAAAAACATGTCTCAGAATTATGAATCTCAGGACATCCATATGTATTATAAGAGGAGGGAGAGAGAGAGAGAGAGAGAGAGAGAGAGAGAGAGAGAGAGTGTGTGTGTGTGTGTGTGAACCACTGGACCGATTTCAACCAAACTTGGTACATTTATCCCTTACTGTCAGGCGACAAATGTTGTGGGGGTAAGAACCACCTACCTATGATAGTTCAGGAGATATTATGCCATAAACAATGAGATTCATGAAAATATTTATTACTTCTGTGCTACCAATTCTATTTGCAACATATTTTGGTGACACTATCCATATATGCCGCTGAATGTACCTACACAAATATATCATTGTAAGACATACAATTCAAGAGATACCACACTGAGATGAGTGAAAAAATGCCACATCGGGCATGAAGTTTTAATACATACTCCTACAGTTGAGGCAACTTGAGGAAATCTGACACCTGGCAGTGCTTTTGACAGCTTTCAAATGTGAGCTGCAAATGGCTGTGGGCGAAAATGATAGCAGTCTATAGAGCTGTGAAGAGGCGTTATATAGAGTGGTTTATAAAATTGTGTTGCAGGCACATGAAGCACTTGAGGCCACCATACAGAAACTTTCAGAGATTGTGTGTCTTGATTTGGATACTGTACTTATACATTTTGACAACTGTCACTTATGTCAACTCCCAGTTTGAAGATGAACTCACCTAGTTGGAAACTTGCAACTTGCAAAGAAAGTGAAAAGATCATTTGAGGATGTAATTTTTGTCTTTTCATAGAGAACAAAGTATTCTGTGTTAGGACACTGTTATGCTGCTTCATATTTATCCAGTTAGCCCACACGTGCATGACTGTAGTATTTGTTGCAAATGGCATATGACATTCTGCATTGACATAAAATTTCTTATGCTCCTAATTTCTGGAATTCCTGACAATTGCCTCAGTGTTGCAGGTGGATGAAAGACACTAATGTTTTGTATGTTGAAGATTCTTCCTATTCTTAGTGTGAGGTGGCTTGCAGTACATTCCATGCCCCAGCTTTCTGGGGGCTTTGCCTACTTCCTAAATGTCCATTTCCTATCTTTTTTTTTTCACCACGATTATAAAATGAATATTTGGGTAAGGTTAAAAGAAACTCTGAAGAAACATTGGTACTGTTTCTGTTACACAAGTGCACAGTGCAAATGTGTTATGTTTTTAAGACTGCTGACTGCAGTGCTTTCTCTTCATAGTCCTCTTCAAAATAGTTTATGACTATGGGAGGCACCTTGCTCAGTCCTGTATCGCTGTCTACTTGCTCGAGGTCCCAGTCCTTGGAAAAGGAGTATTGTAAACTATTTAAATACACAAAGTCATGATCGTAATTAATTTGGTTGTTTTCATTTTTAGATGACCATTTTCAGTCTTCTAAAAGATTATCTTCAGATCTTACATTCTGTGAAGAGAAATAAAACATAATCAAAGTGGACGCTAAAATAAAATAATGTAGTAAATAAGGGCTGCTTACATACCATTGATGACTGTAGGAACAGTAGGCGTGGAGCAGGTCCATAGAGAACACTGCTAAATACAGCTTGGCAGGGGGTAGCTAAATAGTGCAAGCCCTGCCCATTGTCTCTGAAATAACATCATTGGTAGCCGATGGCCATGAGACTTGATCACATTGTGCGAAGAACATGTACAGGGTGGGGCAAATAAGTGACGTGGACGAGTGGATACAATTGGACATGAATGTGTGCATATAACCACACCCCGTGACTACAGTTACTTCCAACAGGATGGAGTACCTGCCCATACAGCTGGCCAAACCTGGGAGCACATTTGCACACCTTTACACCTGACAGAGTTGTTAGTAGAGGTCTGTCTGGTCATGGCCATAGCTGGCCACCTGATCTGCCAGTGTGTGATTAATTTGTCGGGGGAGCCCTCAAGTCTAAGTTGTATCACAACAACCCTCATGGTCGTCAAGAACTACAGCAGAATATTTCAGATGAGATTGAACAATTCTAGCAGTCCAGCTTTGATCCACTTTAGCAACTTACTGATCAGATCTCAAAAGTGCAAAGAGATGAATGGTGGTCACTTTCAACATCTGCTATAGTCAGGTTAGTACTGTATTTCTGTTCCTTTGCTGTGTTTCTTTGTTTACTGGAACTCTGTTCTCTGTGCCACTTTTATTTGCCCCACCCCTATTAGGGGTATAGTTACGATTATTTCAGTCCTTAAGAAAACAGCAGCAGATATTTTCAAGTTATAAAGAATAACACATTATTAAAAGCAACAAAATAGAAAAACAGTCACTACCCAGTGAACAGGGCTCATTTAAATGAGCAGGGCCTTCTGGTAAACTAAATGTAGCAAAAATAGTCAGTAGGATGCCAACTTGGTAACCAAGGAGACAATATATGTTCCACCATTAGTAAAACCGGTTATGATTTCCCACTGGCAAGAAGAATGCCAGCTAGTAACTATGGAAACAACGTGGGATCAATAAGTACCGTCATGTGCCAACAGATGTATGTAAACATCTGCAGCTAGTGTAATACATTTAAGTAATGCATATTTTACATAAATTAGCTACTTGCTATGCCATTATGTTTGCCAAAATATGATTGTTCTGTGTTTAGATGGCCTAGTCATTGCTTACAAGGAAAACTGACACCTAAAGCATGGATTAAAAGATATACAGCCACTTTGCACCAGTGTAAGATACATGTAGTTGCCATACATTTTATATAGTGTAAGTATAGTACTGTACTGGTCACGAAAACTGTGTGAGGTAACGGGCAAGTTGTGGCGCCCTGAAAATATTCTATGTTCGGAGTTAACATGGCAGCGCTGGTTCCTCTTGGCGGGCCGTGGCTCGTCGGTGGCCACGTGGTGCCGAATGTTAGCTGGGGTCCAGGCTGACCACGTGGCTGGGAATTCCTTGGTGATGCTGTGCCGGTGAAAGTGACTTGTATGCCGAGAGTGCCAAAGATGGTGGACTTTGTGAAACCATCATGGCAGACATTTCACAGTTCGTATAGAAATTAATAGTAGCCAATGAATCATGATTCCTCAAAAAGAAACATGTACATTACCATTATTTGCATGATGATTCTGATGGTGTCATCAGATTTTCAATATCTTTATTAGTTTAAAGTTTAGTATCTGACGATAAATGATACAAGTAACACCCAGCAATGAATTTCCAAAATCTAAACAATTCATCTGATTTTGTTGATTGATGTGTCTTTAGAAAACAGTTAGTGTAAACCTAAATTGGTATAAATTACAGGCATGTAACTTGAATAGTACATGAGTTATTGGAGGTCAAAGAAAGCACAGAGACATTAGGCTACTAGCTTACTTCTGTTCTATTCCTTTGATATATGTTTATTTAATTTGTTTATGTATTTAATAATGTGTGTTATAGCATGTTTATGGTCCAGCCATAGGAATATTTATTTAGTTTCAAGTTATGTAAATGTAAATCCAGTATTTCGAATACGTTTCATTATGTTTGTGAGTGTGAAATATTGAAAGTTTTGGTTGGTTTCATTGTCTAGGGTGGGAGCGCTCTAGCCAATCACAGCGATCGTTCCAACAAGGACACGTGTAGAGACTGTATGGAGGTGGGGGAGGAGCATTATTTTGAGAGAGGACAGAGGAGTTCTGGTCAGTACAGAAGAGGACACAGGAGAGTCCTGGACAGTATGGCATGACGGACGCACGGTTGCGGGAAAGACTTGGAGAGTGGAGCAGTTTGCACATGGTCACGGGAGATAGAAATATTTCGTAGTGCCGACTTGTGCACTTGTGAGATTTCTGTGGCTTCTGCAGTGAAGACGTAGTATGCGTTTAGAAGTGAATATCATGTGGGCTATGTTGTTCTTCATAACTAATTATGTGAAATAGGAATCTATTGTTTCCCTGTTATTCAACTTATATTTAATTTAATTGCTGGACCATCGACACCAATAAGTGTTTTATAGTAATAAAGGGCATTCTTAAAGATACTTCTGCTATCGTACTCATCATTTAGTCGTTAAAATAGTACCTGCAGAATTTATTTAATTGCAATCTTTCATGTATAAATGTTTATGTTACGTTCAGAATTCGCAATTGGTGAGTGATAGGAACCTTCGACCATTTGATTCTTGTGTATATTCATATTGTATACTGTAGACTCGGCAGTATTTGGCTTGTAATGCGGCAACTACGTAGCCCAGCCCCTAGACAATGAAACCAGCCAAAACTTTCAATATTTCAACTCTGAGTCAGAGGGTACGTAGTTGAGGGCCACCATTTCATTTTAACTTGAAAGCCCACGACTGATGACGACCAGGAGAGCGGTGAGCTGACCACGTGCCCCTCCGTATTCACATCTGGTGATGCCCAAGAGCTGAGGATGACACGGCAGTCGGGTGGTACTGTTGGGCCTTGAAAGCCTGTTTGGACAGTGTTTTCTTTTTTGTTTGTTTGCTTGCTTGCAGGTTCAATCTTTCATATTACAAGTAATAACCTAAATATATACCTAACAGTTCTGCAGAACCGCTTTCACTATACCACTTCATCACTGTTATTAATCATTCTTTGTGGCTAATACTTAACTATGTTCCAAAATCATTTGGATTCTTGATGTATGCGTGTATTTTGTTTTTTCATAAAAGTGACATATATTTCATTATCCATTATGTAAGACTGTATTATTATATTTGTAAACAGCAATGTGGCCATTTAAATGACAAATGTTATCTCCATGCAAACAAAACACTATAACAGACTGCAAATTATATGTACATATATAAATATTTACCAAATGGTCATACAGGATAGCTCTTACTGTACCACCCCTTCACTGTCATTAATTTTATTGCTCTTTGCAACTAAAACTTATTTCAACCTTGAATCTAGTGCAGGCTTGATATATACAAGTATCTTCCACTGGTACAAAGTGGATGTGTGTTGAAATCCATGCTTTAGGTCTGCATTTTCATTGTAAGCTGTGACTCGTCCATTTAAACAAGAAACAATTATATCTGGGTGAATGTAATGACATATCCAGCAGCTAATTGATGGAAAATATGCATTACACAAGTATATTACACAAGCTGCAGATGTTGGCAGATGACTGTACTTACTGATTCCACATTGTTTCCATGGTTATTAGCTGGGGTCCTTATTTCCAGTGTGATTTCATAACATGTTTGACTAATGGTGGAATTGTCTCCTTGGTTACAAAGCTGGTGGCATCCAACTGACTCTCTCTGCTATGCTAATGTTTACCAGGAGGCCCTGCAGAGGGCAGCACTCGTTTAAATGAGCCCTGTCATTGGGTAGTGACTGTTTCTTTTCTATTTTATCACTTTTTAAAATGTATGTTATTCTTTATAAAATCAAAATATTCCATGTTGTTTTCTCAAGGACTGAACTCCTCATAATTATACACCTAATACACGTTCTTCGCATAATGTAATCATGTCTCACGGCCATTGGCTACCAATGACGTTATGACAGAGACAATGGGTGGGGCTTCTGCTATTTAACTACCAACAGCTGAACTGTATTTAGCAGTGGTGCAGGTGGACATTCTCCACACAATCTGATCGTATGGTCATCGATGATATACAAGCAGCACTTTTTTACTACACTGTTTTATTTTAGTGTCCATTTTGATTGTTACTGAAGCTTTATGTTTTATTTCTCTTCACAGAAACTAAGATCTGAAGATGATCTCTTAGTAGATTGGAAACAGTTATCTAAAAATAAAAATAAACAATTGAAATGTGTTACAGATAACTTTGAAACTAGGGCAGGCAGAGCTAAAGTAGTTATATGTAATTGATTGAAAAATTCATACCGTGCAACAGATGCCTATTTACAGATGTTAAAACTTTTAAAGTATAAAATTGAATGAAAAGTCCTATGGTCTGCTGTAGCTGTATTTATTTAAGTCAATTAGAGATTCACACAACTGGTTTTGCAACATTAAAGTTGCATCTTCTGGTGTATATCTTTACACAAAATTAATATTTTGATAATGGGGAAATGAAGTTACTTCAGATATCGTAAAGTACCGAGTGAAAAAGACTTAAACAGTGAAGAAAATATTATACATTTAGTTAGAAAACTTGATATAGATCACATAGGGCCCACAAAGAATGGGCCTGCATGTATTTAATAAATAAAATTTGTAATTTGATTCCCTAAGAAGATTACTTACAAATGCTATGTCATTTGGTATAGGGAGTTGTTACAGAATGTCGCAGAGTAACAGTTGCTGTGGCTAGGCAGAGTTCTCAGCCTTCCTCAATTGATAAAAACCACCATCAGTGATGAATGTCCTGCCTGAAAAGCTAAAAGCTAAGAAATACAATTAGGAATAAAAAAATGATACTTGATTAAAAACAGTGAAGCAGTAACTAAAATAAAAAAAAAAAGATTGGGACAGTCCCCATGTAACATAGAACAGCTGTCAGAAATGGGAGTGACCTGTGTTAAAATCATGAACTGTCATCACTTTACCCATTAAAATATGTTCCTGTGGGCCTTCGTAAAGCAACAGACCATGCCCTTCATAAATGTTATCCAGTTGTTGTTCCATATTACATGGGGACTGTCTCCATCTCTTTTTTTTTATTTTAGTTACTGCTTCACTGTTTTTTTAATCAAGTACCAGTTTTTAATTCCTAATTCTATTCCTTAGCTTTTCAGAGTGGACATTCATCATTGATGATGGTTTTTGTCAATCGAAGGAGGCTGAGAACTCTGCCTAGCCACTGCAACTGTTACTCTGCGACATTCTGTAACAACTCCCTATACCAAATGACACAGCATTTGTAACCAATCTTCTTTTGGTATGAAATTACAAATTTTATTTATTAAATACGTATAGGCTCAATCTTCGTGGGGCATATGTGATCCACGCCTAGTTCTTAACTAAGTTCTTAACTAGACGCATAATATTTTCTTCCCTGCTTAAGTTTGTTCACTCAATACTTTGAGATTTCAGATAACTTCATCTCTCCATTATCAAAATAATAATTCATAAAATTTTCTGCACGGATACACACCAGAAGATGCAACTTAAAAGTTGTGTGTGTCTGTAATGAACTTAAATAAATACAGTCACAGCAGACCATTGGACTTTACATTCAGTTTTATATTTTAATAGTTTTAACACCTCTAACACTATTACAATGTATGAATTGCTCAATCAGTTTGTATACCTTAAAAGTGATAATGACTGTATGTATTGAAATAAGTTATAATATTGTAGAGATTGCTGTTTTTCCTGGAACAATGTTCCAAAAAAGGATAAGGAGTATGTTGAAGGTAGGAACTTGGCCATAATATCATCCTCAAACTTGCTGACAGTGAGTTTCAAAGAGTTTACAGAAATGAATTTTTGTGATTAGAGACAATGTTGACTAGCACTGCAGAGTGAACTCCTACAGTTGCTATTTGCCAGCAGCAACCACCTGAAGGTGGCAAGCAGTTGCCTCAAGGTAATATTGTGGGAGTTACACCATGTGATAGGACAACAGACCTGACAATTGTATATTCAACAGATGCACTGGGAAAGACTAAAGTGTCACAATATGTAAAATGTTGTAAGACTTGACAGTAATAAATGAATGCAAAAAGTGAAATACTTAATAAACAAAAAATATTAAGCATTTAGACTTTGGTGTTGAATGGTGTCTAAAAATGGCTGTGATTGTGTGTTCTATGTTAATGATGATGTGAAGTTCAAATGTAGATAGTAGAGTCAATGTATAAAGGTATGGCATACTGGTGAACTGAGGGATGAGTCTTTGCATTCTCTTCATGCTGGAAATTCAAGTCTGGGAGAAATTTCAAGCAGACCAACATTATTATTTTTAGATATTTATGGAGACTATATTTTATATTTATTTATTCTTGGTAAGATTTGGGCTTTGAATGTTGACTCAAATCTAGCTGTATGTTTATTGTCTCAACAGTTAAAACGTACAAAACATATTGAATAGAAATTATCTTATGACACTATATTGCATTACAGAAAAGCTGATACTGCAGCAGCTACTACTCCTGCTGGTGCTGCTACTACCAATAATACTGCTGTTGTTGTTGCTAGTTTTGATGATGATAACTTAATGAAGTACTAGAATTATAGCATAATAATTACAGTTAGTCATGTCGTTAGTGATAATTGCACTTAGGCTGCGTTCACACTGCCGGCCGGGCCGAGCCAAGCCTGGCCGGGCCACCGCCCGCTTTGATATCAAACACATGGTTTTGAATTGCGGTGTTCACACTGGTGGCCGGGCCGCGCCGACACGGCGTGAGCCTCCCGGAGCCGAGCCGGCGACATCCCGAGTGTTTAATATTGCCGGCGCGAGCCGACCACAGGCGCGAGCCTGTGGAGCAGCACTACAGCTTTTGCAGTACACGCATCACATGTCTCCCTTCTGCTTTCATCACAAGTGTGACTGAACACGTCTTTTATTTTAAGATGTTACCTCACATTTCACAATCAGTGAGGAAAAATTACGTTTATTATAATGATACATGCGAAATTACTTTTATTTCATTTATTTAATCTACCGTATTTACATGCATTTACAACAATAGCTTGCCAGCGATCGCGGCATTGCCGCCACTGAATAGTTCGCATTTACTTGTAAATGGAGACTGATATGAGTGTCACTGAGGGACGGAACTGTGTCTCTACCAGATGACAATGCATTGTAAACTCATGCTGTGGCACGTTACTATAAGCTGTTCTCTGTGACATCTTTTTGCGATGTTCTTACTTTAATGAATGCAGACTAACATATACATGACACTAACTTGTGTCCATCAATTTGGTATCAGAAATTCGGCTAGTATGACAGTAATGATGCAGTTTCCAGATTATGGAACGAAGTAACCAAGGAGTGTGTTTCAGATAGTACACACAAATATAAATTATTTTCCTCTTTAATGTTATTTGTTTTATTTACAGTGAAATGAGATACACAAAAATACAGCAAATAGCTAAGTACTTTCAATTCCAAAATTTATTTTTGAAAGATTTTTTAATTATTTTAAGTTGCATTTTTAACAAAATTTTCAACAAAAGTGTTCCTGACAGTTTTCATATGTAATGTGGAATTTCTGTGGAATGTGGCACCAGCTGTCTGCATATCAACATTGTTACAAAACTTTTCAGCTTCAACATTGCATCCTTCTCTGTCAATGACAACATTATGAAGTAGACAAATGCACTTGACTATGTGATCAGTTACGTCAATGGATGTTTCAATTTCCTTCCTCAGTAGTCTCCATTTATTGGTCATTATACCAAATGCACATTAGACAACTTTTCTTGCTCTGGAATGCATATCATTGTATAGAATCTTCTCGTTGTCCAAATTTCTGTGAGGAAAAGGTCTCATCAAATTCTCTAATAAGGGGTAAGCTTCATCTCCCAAAATGACGTACGGTAGTTCCTGACACATTCCTTCAAGTCTTGGTGGTGGTGGTAATAACAGCTCCCCATTTGTAAGTTTCTTATATAACATACTTTCTTTAAACACACCTGCATCAGACTGTTTACCGTAGGCACCAACATCTACAGCTATAAATTTGTAATTTGCATCAGCAACTGCTTGGAGTACAATCGAATAATACTGTTTGTAATTGTAAAACAAGTTGCCAGAAAGTTTAGGACATTGGACACGTATGTGCTTCCCATCTATACATCCAACACAGTTTGGAAATCCCCATCTTATATGCATTTCACTGGCAATTTCTTTAAATCGAGAAACAGTTGGCATTGGTAAATGAATGGGAGCAAGTGACTCCCATATGGCCATACAAACGTCTTTCACCACCACTGATATGGTGGACACTCCTAATCGGAATGACGATGCTAGTGCATGAAAGGAGATGCCAGTGGACAGATAACTGAGAAAAAAAATCGTAAAATGTGTTACTCAAGTGTGGTGTTGGGCGAAGTTTTTACAGTTTTGTTTGCACAGTAGATATTTACTTAGTCCATGTCATTTCACAGTTATACAACAATAAATAATTAGACATTTTCTTGCACCCTTCTATATTCTTTCAATTAAAATAATGAAATCGAAATGCAAAGACCTGAGAGACAGTTACAGAGAATAACTTGTATAACTTGGCAAAATAAGGTCATGTGATCCAGGGAATAGTATATTAAAATGCAATTCCACTCGGGCTTTGTTCTGTCATATGATTTTTCTAAGTTCCAAGAGCTATGCACAGTTCCTTATCAGTAGAAATAGAACCACTGAGGCAAAGGGCATTATCTCAAAACTCTTCACCTATCAATCTGTCTATCTTACAAGGTAATGAAAAGAATTCTGTGAGGTCATCAATGGCTCCACATGATGAACCATCACCACTGCCAAGCGCTGCATCATGAAGAAAAAAAGAAGAAAAAAGTTGGAAAGTTCTGAAGGAGTATTTCTACGATTCTTCATTGAAGGCACATCAAGACATGACCCAAAACGATGATACATACCACTTCCTGAGGAGTCTCAGGAGTGCAATAAACTCCCTTTCAGTTCAACGGTAAATGTTTGTGAAGCTTAAAATACAAGAGCTTGTTTATAATGAATTGGAGGCAGTGAGTGCAGTGCCAGGTTCTTCAAAACAATGACTGCGCTAATTCAACTTACTTCTTCATTACAGACAACTTTGCTTTTTGTATTATATTAATGTGAAACTGTATTCCGTTTTGTAATTGTTGCCTGAAATGTTCTTTGATAGTGATACATGTTATTACTCAATCTGCAATACAAATAAACGTTTTTCAGGAACGTTCTTTATTATTGTAATGAAAAACCTTTACTAAATGCCAGTCGATATTCTTAGGGAGAGTCAATGTCCACCTTATTACAATGTGCTCAAAATTCGACGAGTCACCATAATGTGAAAACAATGAAATCATTGTTACATAAGACGGTTCTAATTGGATAGTGGTGAAAAACTTCTGGCTGCACCTTTGTTATCTTCGACTTTCAGCTGCTAATGAATTAAGATCCTTTTGCCGCTGGGGACAAGACCACCAAGGGGAAAAAATACACATAAGCAAACAGTGACACACACATCTTGTTCTTTTACACTGCTGTGAACTAGACGAGAATACAACACATCAATCGACAATAATTCATTTACTTGTCCTGCTGTGCTTGAGGCTATGCTGAATCCATGCATTTTCTTTCAGTTACAGTAGAAAAATCGAAATGGCAGCACCTTACAGGAAACGATAACTTAATCATTTCGTCGTTAAATGATCCAGTAAAGCGTTGATTGAAACGCTGTCCCACTCAGCCTTGGTTTCATTGCATTCATTTCCTAACTTGTAAGAGCTATCCACAGATCTTTCTAAGTGGAGATAGGGTCGATCTAAAGAATGTAATTATTTACAGCTTGCGGTACTACACTTATGTGAACTGCAAAAGCGATAATACAAAAAAATGAACTTTTTGCGCCTTAGTCAAACTTAGACATAGAAACATCTGTAAATGTATTTATATTTTTTAACATCTGCTGTTTATTATATGCAACTAGAAAGAAATCATGTAGAATGTTGCAAGGTTTTATTACAATGCATCAGGAGCAAGATCTCATCTTAGATTACTATACTCTCATCTTTTAGTTCGAAATACGAAATGTACATTATACTAATTGTAGGATGTTGATGATGACAAATAATTGTTTGTCTTTTGTGATGCAACGTGTGGCCAATTATAAAAGCATACCAGATGATTGTCCAGTAGCAGAGGGAAAAATTCTTATACATTTGGACTTATCTAGACAATGAGACCATTAAAATAATATGAGGGACCGCCACTAGGTCTGCGCTGATCACTAGTAATTAGTTTTTTTCTGTCCTGCATTATATGACTACACTAAACCAAGCTGTAACTGCGCGAACTCCGTGGCTTGCAGATGCAGCACTGACGCCACTGAATAGCTCGCATTACTTGTGACCAGAGACAGATATCAGTATCATTATCATTTCAAAAACTTTTTGGTACTTTTAGCTACATTTCATTCCCAACAATGTATTGTCTAAAACGGATCTAACAGTAAGCTACCCGCTACATAACTTTTTCACTACAAGATTTGTAAATCAAGTGCACAATGTTGACAAATAGCATCGTTTCACAATGACTGTTAAGAAATATGGAAAGATAAATGATTAAATACGAAGCTAAGATGTTACACTACCACGTGTACAAAAATCAGATTTTTTAGCCACATACTTTCTTCAAAATCGGTTGGGAAGCGTTACGAAACTAAGAAATCACGTGAAACAAAAAGTAGACTTTTTCTTTTTTCATGATGTAAGTAACACTTTTAAGGAAAAAATTAGTTCATGAAACGATGTGGCGAAGTCTTATATACAGCTAAGAATTTTTAAAACATGAAAATCGGAGAAGTGGATTTTCCCCCATTTCGCCGTCCCGGCTCGACGCGGCGCACAATGTGAATGCACTACTCGTCGGCCTGAGCTGGCTAGGCACGAGCCGAGCCAGTACGCGTGATCCCCGCCCGGCCCGGCGCGGCCTGTCCGGCACGGCCCGGCCCGGCTGGCAGTGTGAATGCAGCCTTATTGTAAGGCACACATGCACTCACAGTCCCCCCCCCCCCCCCCCCCCAGAGAGAGAGAGAGAGAGAGAGAGAGAGAGAGAGAGAGAGAGAGAGAGAGAGAGAGAGAGAGAGAGAGACCAAAACCTTTAGAGTCAAAATTATAGATGACTGAGGGTCCCAAACTGAGTAGTTTAGAGATCCGGAATCAGAGGTAAGAAATAAATGTTCATGTAATCATGAATAAGTGATGTGTGGAAGTCACGTGTTTGTAAACTGCTTACATTGACATACAATTGCCTGCTGCATTGAGGTTGGTGATGCAACCTTTAAAAGCAATGAACATTCATCTCTGATGTGTTCACAGTGGAGTTTAGTACTGTTTATAATTCATAAGTGATTATTGAAGATGGGAGATGAGTTATTACAAGAACTTGCTATCATACCTGTGATGTAATGATTATAAAGCATCCGCCTTGATTGCAAATAGAAACTGGATGTTGATCTAGGTTTTGGCACAGATAACAATGCCTTCTTCGGAACACACTAAAACCACAAACTGCCTAAAGATGCATGGTCCAACATTAATACAGAATGCCCAAAAGTGCAAAAGACTCGCATAAAATGTGAAATAAATGGTACGTGTGTACCATGTCAATAGCTGTACTTAGCTCAAATGCCATGGTACACACGTACCATTTATTTCACATTTTATGGAAGTCTTTTGCACTTTTGGGCATTATGTATTAATGTTGGACCATGTCTCTTTAGGCAGTTTGTAGTTTTAGTGTGTTCTGAAGAAGGCGTGGTTATCCGCGCCAAAACCTAGGTCAAATCCGGTTTCTATTTGCAGTTGAGGCGGATTCTTTATAATCATTAAATTATTCACAATTGCTGATGCACTGCAATGTTAAAAGTTCTCAGATACCTGTAATGGATGATGCAACATGATGTTGTGCTCAGAAAGCTGAACCAAAATGTTTTGCTGTAGGCATTGGAAGAAATTTTATCACCACGGATAGAAGTTTATGGTAAATTGTAGTTTTAGCAATAAAAAGCTGTGTGAGGTTCTCAGCAAAGAATTGCTTACATATTAGAGTGTAAGAAGATGGTGTTGGATTGTATAGGAGAAGATTTATCGATAAACACTTGGCATCTTTCCTATATGAAAAGCACACTATGCAGAATAACATACAGAGAGTACTGGTTGAACATCATAAGCATTTTGCCCCTATTTCAGATCTGTGGGCTGGTTGCTATAAAGTGCAAGTGGTCTAAGATCAATAAAGAACTAAATATTCATAACTGACCATTTATCTCAAAGTGCTAAAAGTTATGGACAATATATAAAGCGTTTCTATAGTCAACGTAATTGTCTTGAGAGCTACAGCAACTGTTGAGATAATTAAGATAATTACATTTTTTGCTCCGTCTCATTTGCATGTTTAACCAGATTACATGTTTCAATCACTCTGGATCATCTTCAGATCTAAAACAAGTTGAAACTAAATATGTACCACCTAATATTTTATATTAAGTAGAAAAGACAAGAACTGTACATAAACGTAGAATTTATCTAAGTAGTTGTGTCAGCAGCCCATCTTGTCTGCTCAGAACTACGTATCAGAGTACTGTGTTTTGCAACTGTGGTCAGTGTTTTAAATATGTATATGTTGAATGTGGGGAAGGGGGGGGGGGAGGAATGTGGTGAGACTGATAGGGAGAGGGGAAAGGAAGCAGGGAGGGGGTTAACAAGAGAGGTAGTGCTAAAATTATAGAAGTATAATTATCTAAAAATTCTCATTGAAACACTAATAATGTAGAACGAGTGTGTAAAATGTGAACAGCATAAAATAGCAAAATTATAAATGGAACAAAGGGGAACTGTGAGCATGCTAAGACCAAAGTTGCAAAACACTGTACTCTGATACGTAATTCTGAGTAGCCAAGACAGGGTCTGACACAACTACTTAGGTAAATTCTGTGTTTGTGTACAATTGTTGTCTTCCCTATTATTGTAAAATAGGTACATGTTTAGTTTTACATTGTTTTAGATCTGAACATGATCTAGAATGATTGAAACATGTAAACGGATCAAAAATGTGCAACTGAGACAGAACAATAAATGATAATTTTCTTAGATACATAGAGGGTGTCCCTTTATTTTGAACACCTCAAATTACTTTTTTGACCAGAAGCAAAATTAGAAGTAAATGATGTTAACTGTCATGGGTCATTAACCAGTGTGATTGGCTTTCATGTTACTTTGGCCACAATGAAGATATGAATAGCAGTATGTCTTAATTAAATAGCATCTTATATTTTTATTTGCTAATCCATTTCCTGTCCTCAAGACCAGTTCAGAATTGTATCATGTATTCACGTAAACATAACCTCCAGCTTAATGAGAAACAGAAAGTGTGGTCTGTGTTACCCTTTTGTAGTACTGCAATCCATTATAGGCATAAAAAGAGGTAGAATATTCAAAGGTGCTCTAAGTGGTGACCATGGATAGTGATACACTGGTCCAGGCATTGGATGGAAGAATTCACCACTACTTCTAGTGTTGCCTGCTGATATGAATTACAAGCAAGCATGATACATTCCTGCAGGTTCTGTGGAATGGTTGGAATATCGCTTTGGACAACATCTTTCATGCATCTCCAATTCATGGTGTAAGTGTTCATGATAGGGACGCAACTGATAATTTGATGTACAATGGTGTTATGAATGCTAATCTTCTGTTGAAGCTGCCGTGTGTTCACGTGTAGATTCATTGCAACAGGAACAAGAACAGCAACTTCAGCAGCTTCATCTGTGCAAGTTCTACAGTGATTGTGATGCCTTAGGTTGAGGCTTTCCATTTCCTGAAACACCAGAAGAAGAAAAAACATCATCCATTGAGACAGTTGATTCTTGTCAGAATATAGGTGTCTCTAGAATTCCTCTAGCTGAGTTCCATTACACGTACCTTCAACTACAATAAAAGAAAAGTAATGAGGATGCATTTTTTAATTGTGGGCTGCCTTGACTGTACAAAATATTGTTTAAAAGTGCTACAGTACTGCACTATATGTACCTGTATTGTAAATCAGAAAACACTATTGCAATTATTGTTTTGCTAACTTTCATTCTCCATAGATGACTAGCAATTCTACCTTCTCTGCATTGGTGTGCACTGTACATGCTAAAACCTGTAACTTGAAGGCCATTGACTGAATAACCACTTTGCATTTTCCCTAATTTTCCATTGGTTTACTGTATACTGCAGCAGTTGGAAGAGTTACATTAATTCAGATTACGCATACTGTGTACTAGGACATGAGAAACAGTCAGTTTTGAGTTAACATTTTTAACAGTGGCATGTTTTTGTGTATGGTATACTGTAATACATTTTTGAACAGATCTTGAGGAGAGGAAGCAGATTACAATATAAAAATTACAGGGTGCTACTTAAAAAAGAAATGCTGCTATTTGTATCTTTGTAATGAACAAAATAGCAAAAAGGAAATTGGTCTAATTAATGTCCCCATGGTGGCTAAGCAACACAAATGGGGCTAATCTAAAAAGTAAGGTTTCCTATTTCCTTAAACATACAAAAAAACTTTTATTTTATGTAATATTAAAATCATTTTTTAAGCAGATGTGTCTAACCCTTTATCTTACCTGGGCCACATTGGAATAAGAGGAGTATTCTTGGGTTGCACATAATATACATAACACTAGAAAAAATAGACTAGAGAGAGAGAATAGCATCATGCAGCAGGAGGGTCATATCAAAAATATTTGATTTATCATAACTTTACATACACAGAATTTTTGTGTGATAGATGCTCACTTCTTTGGCCACTTTTAATACCTGCTTTGGGCCTCATGCAGTCCGCAGGCCATATGTTGGACACCCCTGTTTGAAAAGTTGTACCTTTATCTATTTTTCTACATAATTTTCATTTTGGTTGATGCAATGTTGTAGATGCTGTGACAGTTTTTGCATACCTTCCTCATACGAACTCACCACTGTGTCATCGAGAAGGCATGGAACCTTGTCTTTCATCATTGGAGGTGAATTGCCCTTCAGGTGGTAGTCACTGTGTGCCACATCCAGATTACAGGGTGGGTGGGTGATGGTTTTCCATTCAAACTTTAGCAAGAGAGTGACAGTTTGTCAGGTAATGTGTGGATGAGCACTGCTCAAAATTTTCTTCTCCATTTCTGGATTGCTTGTCTCATGTTTTTTGATGGTTTACAGTACCAGTCTGCATTTTTTGTTGTACCACCAGGCATAGTCTACTGATGGTATCCCCTTTTGATCTCAAAAGACTTTACTGGCAGACTGTGTTTGATTGAATTTTGTGAAGAACAACACCACTGATTGTCATTTGGTCTTATGTTTAAAGTGGAATGCTCAGGTTGGAGTTCCATTCTCAACAGCTATTGATTTGGAACTGAACATCCCAGTGGGATGCATGTATGCTTGTTTTGGTATGGGGGAAACCACCAATAACAAAAGTGTGGCCAACATTCTCTCTGCATCCCCAATGTTTTGAAGCCCTTTCCTTTGCGATTATTTGAGTAAGTCAGCCCTCTTCCTCTGCTTGTTCAGCTTGTGACAAGGTACTCATAATTACCCTTATAGACCATCAAAGAAAACCTGTGTAAGATACCATAAAGACACTCAAAACACTTTTGAACCCCGACATTCCACATACCTTTCGACCGTGCTGCTTAGAAATTGATGGGCTGAATCTAATCATTTAGCCAACAAGAGAATTTGTAGCTCGCTTGTAAAATGTACAGCAATCTGTTGTTCTAGGCAGTACATGAATTTTTAGTGGGGTTGCTATTTGGGAATTAGACGAATAATTTCTGATGTATGATTGCTGGCAAATGCTACTTGTGCTGAGTTATCGCAGTTATGGCAACTGTCATTTTGCAAGAAAGAGATACAATGTCATTGTCCACATTGAAATGGGAGAAATCTCATTGGCCAACAGTTTTAGATCATTGTCACCATGACTGAAAGACCCATTTTTAGATAAATAAAATTTATTTCCAATAGAAATTTTTTAACTTGATTAGATTATGGCCAATAGTTCTTCTCTTATGTCTAACCAGGCATTTGCATATTTTACACTACATTCATTACAACAAGCACAATACAAAATTAAATCTAATATAGACCCCAAAACTTAGAAATTATTGGGACATAAATAACATGGGGTGGGTGGGGGGGAATAAAAATAACACACAGTTTATATTTATACATCACAGGCCCAACAATAAAGGCAAATTACAGCCAGATGACCACAAACTAAGAGAAGAGGTGGAAGAATGGGAAGGGGGGGGGGGGGGGAGAGAGAGAGAGAGAGAGAGAGAGAGAGAGAGAGAGAGAGAGAGAAGACTAGAAGACTGTGACATGAAAGACTTATAAATGACGAGAGAAAGAAACATACCTGGGACAAAATGAGAGCATACATTTCACTGTTTCGACCGGGCGAAGCTGGCCAAATAAGTTAATTTTTGAGGGAAGACTTATGTCTCGAGAACACCGCAGACCCTCCTTTCCTTGTAGTCAGATTGTCATAAGGTTTCCTGATGTTTACAGTAAGTGTGATGCTATGCGTGACTTATACAAGCATGAATGTAATTTATCTGATCAGAGAACTCATTTCCAGACCTCTGTGGCCCCCCTTTTTATCTTTCTTCACCCAGTGTAATTTGTCAACTTTCTGGACAGAAACGAGGAAATGTACCTTGCATGCAACTCTCCATATGTCTGTGAAATTCAGTGCCATACAGGCTTTGTTCATAAATACTTTGGAAGGAACTGGCATTGATGCACTGCAGCATTTTCTGTCTAGTAGGGAAGTGATTAATGACAATTTGGAACACGCACTTACTGCTGCATTCTATTGTGATCATAATTTTGCTGTAATTCTGACAAGACTGTTTTTTTAGATCAAGGTTTCTGTTACTGCCCAGTGAACCTGTAGGATAGTACAAAGCAATGCACTAAAGAATTTTCATACTGTTTCTCAATATCATGTTTAGGATTTTGCTCATGATCATGCTCAAAGGCAGATCACCCTTTTTGCCACACTATGTGCAGGACTAAGTCATGTGATAGAGGACTTAGGGTCTTTATATAAGGACTTTATAAAAGAGGACCCTGTAGTGACAGTGGGTGGGGCATATGACATAGGTGGTGACTTGCAAAAGATAGCTTCCCCGACTCTTGGCACCAACATACACTTTGTTGATCTGTTCCGGCGTCATGATCCGCCACACCTTGATGGAGCTATTAGGCTAATCAGTGTGGGGTTAGGGA
This sequence comes from Schistocerca nitens, assembly GCF_023898315.1. Classification (NCBI taxonomy): domain Eukaryota; kingdom Metazoa; phylum Arthropoda; class Insecta; order Orthoptera; family Acrididae; genus Schistocerca; species Schistocerca nitens. The sequence goes on along the minus strand of NC_064616.1, from coordinate 913,513,169 downwards.
TGGCACTGAGGGCAGCAAACTTGCTCATGTTTCTCTGGTGCCCGTTGGGACAATCAAGAGGTGGGGTTTCACTGGGCATGGCCTACATATAAACAGGACTGGGAAGGGAAGATCGGCACAACTGATTCATGAAAGTATAGGTTGTGGATCTCAGGCCACACATGGTCCAATACCTGTTGTCATGGGTAGGAAAAGTAAGTCTTTTTTTAGGATGAATCCAGACAACAGGTTCCCCTGCCAAAAGGATATCTCCAGCACTTTAAAACATACTGAAACACTCACTCACAAGACAGATTTCAACACTCTAAATATCACACATACCAGATGTCGCAAAGAAAAACAAACAATTGGAAAGAGTAACATGGGGCATTTCACAGACTTAACAATCCTCCATCAAAACATGCAATCAATAAAAAATAAAATACAACTATTCGAAGTTGAGCTCCAGTCTTTGAACTGCACAGTAGTTTATGTTACTGAGCACTTGTGTAGAGACAGAAATCCAACATGTAGTCTTATCATCTTATGAAAGGACAAACGTGCTGCAGAACTGCTTCAAGGGATGGAGGATCATGTATTTATATCTGAAAAGGAACACATTTCAAATCAAGACATGACCTCAGTACAGCAAGTGAAGACAAACACTTTGAAATATCAGCTATTGAAATAACAGGGCTTTGATACCACCAAGAAATTAATCATTTTGTGTGTGTATAGCTCTCCCAGTGGTAGTGTTGGCACTTTTTTCAATAAATTAACAGAATTTCTAGATAAAGTCTCAAGTACAAAGGTAAACATAATTCTGTATGGGGACATTAACATCAACACTAATATCATAAATGAATCCAGCAGCACCTTCTTAAATATCCTTAAAAGTTTTGCTATGTTCCTATTGGTCAATAGTGCAACAAGGGTTACTACAACGACTGCATCAGTAACTGACCATGTGACCACAAATATAGACAGGAAAAAATGTGATTTAGCTGTAAAAGATCTCAGACTATCAGACCATCCCTGTCAAATAACAACAGCAAAATCGGGCATCGGATCATTCCCTAAACTACAAGCCTAGAAACAACATCTATCAGAAATCAAAATAAAAGATTTTTCAAAGGAACTTGCAAAACAAAGCTATGATGAAGTGTATAGGGAAACCAATGTGAATATGAAATTCTCTAAATTTTCCACATTATTTACATTGAACTTTGAAAAGGCATTTCCAAAAGTATGCATGTCTACATCAACGTCTCACAAAAACAGATCAATAACCGCAGGTATTAAGAAGTCCTCCCACATTCTTACACCTCAGTTCCATGAAAAAGCTGCAATAATCCAGAATTCTTAAATTTCTATCATGGATACAAAAACATCTATAGGAAGGTGCTGATTGCTGCAAAAATGTCATTTAATTACAAAATAATATATAATGAAGAGAATAAAAGCAAATCAGTCTGGGATGTTATAAAAAAGGAAATGGGGAGAGGCAAAGGAACGCAGAATAACATACCGCTAAGGGAGGGGGCTAGGGTAATAAATGATCCACAACACTTAGCAAACTGCGTAAATGAATATTTTTCAAGAATTGCAGAGAAATTACAACAAAAATTCCCCCAAAGAAATATAACACATGTAAATAATGTTGCACTAAATACAGTGATGTAATTTCCAACCACAGAGAATGAAGCAAACTGTTCAAAAACTAAAAAATAAAGTCATTAGGCTTAGATGAAGTACCAATGTGTGTACTAAAACAATGCATAGAGATAATGCAAGGCCCCTTAACAAATGTAATAAATGAATCCTTTGCATCAGGGCCATTTCCGGAGCAGTTAAAACAGGCAAGAGTTGTACCTTTGCTTAAGAAAGGTAATGCACATGATGTAGAAAATTACCGGCCCATTACCATGCTGTCACCATTCTCAGAAATAATAGAAACAGTTATGAAAGGCAGATTAATGAATTACTTGAATAAATACAATATTTTAAACGAATCACAATTTGGTTTCCGAAGTGGCAAAAATACGGAGTCAGCCATAGTAGAGTTCACAAAGGTTTTACTTGATGCTCTTGACAAAGATGAGTGTGTCACAGGCATATTTTTGGATCTTTATAAGGCCTTTGATACAGTTGACCATAAGATTCTATTAAATAAATTAGAAGCATTTGGAATAAGAGGGGTAGCTAATGACTGGTTTTGATTATACCTAGCAGATAGGGTACAAAGAGTAGAGATAACACACACTACAAATAGATCTAAACATTTACTAAAACACTTATCAGAGCCAAAATACATTAATATATGAGTTCCGCAAGGTAGCATATTAGGACCAATAGTGTTCCTGATACACACCAATGACTTTGCCAGTAGTGTTACTCATGGTGAAAAAATTCTCTTCACTGATGACAGCAGTATTATGGTCACTGAGAAAATAAGAGAACTCATTGCAGAGAAAGCAAATGAAGCTCTCGAGGTAGTTTATGACTGGTCAATAAGCAATAAAATGAAATTGAATATAAAGAAAACTAATGGCATGAATTTCAGTTTGAAGAGGGAAAATGACAATGTTAAATTGAATGTAGATGGCACCTCTATTGACTGTGTAATACATGTAAAATTTCTAGGAATGAATATTGATTCTCAGTTGAAGTGGTGTGAACACACAAAGGAACTTGCAAACAGAATGTCATCAGCATTTTTATGCCCTTAGAATCCTATCATCAGTGTGTAACATGCAGTGTCTTTTAGTTACGTACTATTCATATGTACACTCAATTCTCGGCTATGCCATTCTCTTTTGCAGAACACGTGCACAAAATATGAACACAATTTTCAAACTACAGAAAAGAGCCATGAGAATCATAACCAAAAATGGTAGTCGAGCTCATTGTAAAGATGTGGTTAAAACACTGGGGATTTCAACTGCTCCGTGTGAATATATTTACCAGTCAGTTGTACACATCAAAAATAACATTGGTAATTACTGCACAAACAGTTCTGTCCATGATCATGGAAAAAGAGTTAGACTCAACTTACATTTGCTAAGAAAAAATAAACCTAAAACTCAAAACAGCATTTTTTACCAAGGAATAAAACTGTACAATAAATTACAAAAGAAGGTAAAGAAATTGCAAAAATACACTTATTTAAAAAGACAGCTAAGAAGTACCTGTTATGTGATACATTGAAGGATTACTTAGATAAAACAGAGTTGGGGTTCGGTTAAAAAACGTTATACAAAAAAATACACTACTGGCCATTAAAATTGCTACACCAAGAAGAAATGCAGATGATAAATGGCTATTCATTGGACAAATATATTATACTAGAACTGACATGCGATTACATTTTCACGCAATTTGGGTGCAGAGATCCTGAGAAATCAGTACCCATAACAACCACGTCTGGCCGTAATAACGGCCTTGATACACCTAGGCATTGAGTCAAATAGAGCTTGGATGGTGTGTACAGGTAGAGCTGCCCATGCAGCTTCAACACGATCCCACAGTTCATCAAGAGTAGTGACTGGCGTATTGTGATGAGCTGGTTGCTCAGCCACCATTGACCAGACGTTTTCAGTTGGTGAGATATCTGGAGGATGTGCTGGCCAGGGCAGCAGTCGAACATTTTCTGTATCCAGAAAGGCCCGTACAGGACCTGCAACATGCGGTCGTGCATTATCCTGCTGAAATGTAGGGTTTCGCAGGGATCGAATGAAGGGTAGAGCCACGGGTCTTAACACACCTGAAATGTAACATCCACTGTTCAAAGTGACGTCAATGCGAACAAGAGGTGACCGAGACGTCTAACCAGTGGCACCCCATACCATCACGCCAGGTGATATGCCAGTATGGCGATGACGAGTACCCGCTTCCAATGTGCGTTCACCGCAATGTCGCCAAACATGGATGCGACCATCATGATGCTGTCAACAGAACCTGGATTCATCCGAAAAAATGACGTTTTGCCATTCGTGCACCCATGTTCGTCATTGAGTACACCATCGCAGGCGCTCCTGCCTGTGATGCAGCGTCAAGGGTAACCGCAGCCATGGTCTTGAAGCAGATAGTCCATGCTGCTGCAAACGTTGTTGAACTGTTCGTGCAGATGGTTGTTGTCTTGCAAGCGTCCCCATCTGTTGACTCAGGGATCGAGACGTGGCTGCACGATCCGTTACAGCCATGTGGATAAAATGTCTGTCATCTCAACTGCTAGTGATACGAGGCCATTGGGATCCAGCACGGCATTACGTAATACCCTCCTGAACCCACCGATTCCATATTCTGCTAACAGTCATTGTATCTCTACCAACACGAGCAACGGTGTCGCGATACGATAAACCGCAATCGCGATAGGCTACAATCCACCCATTATCAAAGTCGGAAACGTGATGGTACGCATTTCTCCTCCTTACACGAGGCATCACAACAATGTTTCACCAGGCAACGCCGGTCAACTGCTGTTTGTGTATGAGAAATCGGTTGGAAACTTTCCTCATGTCAGCATGTTGTAGGTGTCGCCACCGGCGCCAACCTTGTGTGAATGCTCTGAAAAGCTAATCATTTGCATATCACAGCATCTTCTTCCTGTCAGTTAAATTTCGGGTCTGTAGCACATCATCTTCGTGGTGTAGCAATTTTAATATCCAGTAGAGTAATAGTAATGAGTATAAAATATCCAACATTCCACATAACAACTTCACACTGTTTTTTCCTTCTTTTTTCCTTTTCTAGAAAAACTTACCCCCAAGCTATGCATTGTACAATACTAACACCTCTTCCTCTTTCTGAGCTCAACACTTCACACATTATAGAGGGATGCTGACTCAGTTTTTCAGGATAGCAAATTGGAAGTTGTGGTACAGAAAATGGCCCAGAGATCACTAGTGTGTGTGTGTGTGTGTGTGTGTGTGTGTGTGTGTGTGTGTGTGTGTGGTGTTATGAAACAATGTGTGTGTGTATAGTGTGTGCAGTGACTGATAGTGAAATATGAGTGAACAGTGTGGCATTACATTATTGAATAAGTTATTTGTAAAAAAAGTATTGTATACCAGGAGTAAATCTAAGGATATCTCTAACTAGAAATTTGTAAATGTATGTTTATACAAATTAACTTATTTGACATGTCCTATATCCTTATAAAAAGAGATCTATGGATGAATAAAGCTGCTGCTGCTGCTGCTGCTGCTGCTACTACTACTACTACTACTACTACTACATCTGCCTTGTGCCCAGTGTTACACATGGCAAAGAAGATAGACACTTAGTTAGCTATGCTATTTTGTTGACACACTGCACACTAATTTAATCTTTTGAAGATGTTCTTACTTGTCGCTCCAATCCAATCCAATCCAATCCAATCCAATCCACTACCTTCCATTCCAGCAGCAGGTGTTCCAAGTTATTGATACCTTCAATAAGCTAGTTTTTTTAATGAGGTTATTTTGCGGTTAGTATTTTGGTGGTGATGAAGGGAAAAGGGGCCATATGCCACAGCACAGATTGGAATTCCAGCGTTTGCTTCGTATGTACATAGTCAAACCAGCATATTGTATTAATTCATATTTGCTTTTTGATAAGTGTGAATGAGTGAATTTCCATAGATTTAGAAATGATTTCTGTATTTGTGAATAATTTCTTTGTGTTATGATGTATCTACAGTAATTATTCATATGTTATAGCTGGAAAATCTGGTGCACCTTTGCAAGTGACATTTTAAAATTTTTTCCTTAAGTATTTCTTGATATTTGTGTAGGAGTAATGGCTGTGACTAAGTCATTCTCTTGTTAACCAACAATTATCACATTTCCCTTGGATGCTATCTTAATATCTTTTTATTTGTGTCATTTCTTAAATTCACTATTGAAATAGTTTTTCTCTTCAGGATGCTACACTTGATGAATTGAAGATAATCTGCTATGAAGAGCTTTGTAGTCTTACAGATGAAGCTTTAAAGTCAATTTTGGAAGGTTAGTAAGATATCTATATGAAAGTTTGTAAACAGTACTTGACTGTTGTTTTGCTGCTGTCACTGCATAAAGATACAATCTCTGCTTTAACATACCCTTCACTTTTGAAACACCCAAGAATCATATTGGTAGCACTTAATTTCACAATTCTTGTATTCAGAATATTAGTAAAGAGTTGTTAGTCTATAGATCTATTGATAATATCATTTTGTGAAGGTATTTTGCCAGAAATGAGACATAACATCTCATAATTGGCTTTTCTATTGGAATGTTGTCTTAGTTGAATATAATGATCTGACCTCATCCCAATCAATAATTTCTTCTATTGTTTGGCCACTGCAGAGAACATAGTAGAATTACACAATTTCATTGCAAAATTGTTTCATCCTAAAAATTTGATTAATTGATTAAATCAGTAGAGGCAGTATTGTTTTCTGCATTGAGTTGTTAAGCAGTGAAATTAGTAGTTATCAGTATTGTTTGAAATACACTGCCAGAAAAACTTTGGACACCCTTTTAAAGGTTTACAATTCGCTAGAGATTTATGGAGTACATAAAATTATTACATTTACAGATCAGTAGCACAAGTGGTTCTGAGGTACCCGGTATCGACCAGTGCCGAACATTCATATTAGTACGTGGTGTAGCCTCTACGGGTGACAATGCAGGTGCTAACTCTGGCATCCAGTCAGTCGTACAGATGGCAAATACTGTTGTGGAGTGTGTTATTCAAGCCTGCTTGACCAGGTCACGTAGTTCTGTAAGAGATGTCGGTTCATGAGTCGCAAGAGTCACTTCTCGTTCAATTATATCCCACTTATGTTGGACTTTGAGACAAGTCTGGAGATTGAGATGGCCAGGGAAGATCCTGCACATCTTGCAAAGCACATTGAGTTTCGTGGGCTGTGTGTGGGTGAGCATTATCCTGTTGGAACTACACATCACCTTCCTGTTAAAAGAGTGGCAAAAGAACGGGTCTAATAACATTCAGCATGTACCGAGCCCTGGTTAGTGTGCTGTGTGGATATCCATAGCCTTGTCCAGGGCCGTGAGAAAGTTAATGTGACCAGTGATACCAGCATCACTGCACAACTGACATAGCTTATCCAACTCGTGTGACAGTTCTGCAAGAGGACCACCCTCTGCTCGGAAGGCTACAATTTGACCCCATTCAAACTCGCTCAGTTGGCTGTAGAAAGCAAGAGTGCATTTCCGTGGGATGGTTGGCTGCTTGCTTCACATGCTTGCAACCTTCTGTTTGTCAGCATTCACTGTTAAAGGGTAGACACAGATGGCACTCTGGTAACTATGCCACTGTGCTGTCTGCAGGAGGACAATGTTGAAGCCGTTATCAGTACATCTACCATCCCTCAGGAGGCATATGCCGTCATCGGAATAAAATCGATGTCGTCTTTGCGGGTATACTTTTTTTCCCCAGCAGTGTATATAGAGGGGGAAAGTTTTGCAACTATGGAATAAGACCTGTGTCTATCTAAAAACAACTTCCTGAAAAACATATTGATCTCAGATTAGATGTGCACTAATTATTAGTGTTTTCAATCATTTTTATAGAATTACAGATTCAGTTCAGTACAGTAAACTAATAACATCAATAGAGACCATAAAATAATATCCATCCTGTGTTAATTTGTAGAAATGTCAAGCTAAATTTGGAGACAATGTGGTTCCTTTTTGTTTTTTGAGTAACTATGTATAGCGAAAGTTTATCAGTTTTCAAAGTTATTTTGCCAGTGGTTCACTGCAATCAGTTTCATGAAAGGACAGTAGTTTTGTCGTCTCATGTTGATAGCTACTGTGTGATGGGAAGTGATACAGTGCAGATGTTCTGAGGTAAGTCAGCTGTAACCAATTTTGAAAGAACTGGCTGACATATGTTGGGACCTGAGAAGCTGTAACGTATGTAATTTTAGTCAGCCACCAGCAAGAAAATTGTGTTGTGTGTAGAGAGGCAGAGTCCATATCGCTAGTGTGGCAAATGCCTCAGGTGATGTGTTCAATATATTTGCTATAGGAGATGTGTGAGGTTTAAACTTTGATTATTACCTGTTACCTGGTAATTGAACTTCATAGAATCTGGCAACATGTGTCACTCTAAGCTCACAATGGAAGCTATCTTCCTACTTCACTAGTAAGAGTGCGTCTGCGTTTGAAAGTTGTGAAGATTTTCGTAGGAATTACAGTGAGACTTTGTAATATTTGTCAGCCACCTTGCAGTTAAAAATTGTGAAAAATGTTTCTGGTTTGGTAGTAAATTGCAATGTGGCAGAAGTGAAACTTTTATGAAAATGAGATGAGATTTTTGTTTTTTATGGCACACAGAAAATTTATTTTGAAAAACAAACTTCGTTTTGTGTAACTTTTTTTTAAAGAGACTGTAGTATTGTTATAAGTTGTATGTACTTAGTTTTTGAAAGAATTGTAAATGGCTCAGCCATAGACTTCTTTTAAAAACAGACAATAGAAGCCCTATTTAAAAATGACTTACTAGAACTCCATTCCATGAACTAATGCACAATTTCAAAACTTATCTACATGAATAAATAATATCAGGTAGGATTGCTGATATGCCTGAGAAATTGAATACAAAGTTAGGATCAATGTGTGTTTTTTCTGTGTGAGGACCAACAGATCCCCAACAGTATTACAGAGCAGTATAAACCTATTTGTTGTAGTCTCCTCAGAGTATGAGCCAGCCATTTGAAATATAATCTTATGGTGGATATACAATGTAAGTATTATTTCAATATTGTTGTGGTCTTCAGTCTGAAAGCTGGTTTGATGTATTTCTCAATGTTTTGAACATGGCTGTGATCAGCAACCGTAGTTAATTACTATGTCACAGATTTCCAGCCACCCGGTTGCAAATAGAATTTAAAATTCTTCTATCAATGCTAGTCTACCCTGTGCAAGGCTCTTCAGCTCTGCATAACTACTGCAACCTGCATCCACTTAAACCTCCCTTCTATAGTAAATCCTTAGTCCCCCCCCCCCCCCCCCCCCCCACACACACACTCTTCCCTCCATTGCAAAACTGATGATTCATTGACGACAATGCCGTAGGAGTGTCCCATCAACAACCTATCCCTTCTTTTATTCAAATTGTGCCATAAATTTATTTTCTTCCCAATTCAGTACCTCTTCATTATCTGATCTTCACATTAAAGCTTCAGCATTGTTATGTACTACCAAATTTCAAAAGCTTCTCTCTCTTATTGCGTGAAATGTTTACTGTCCATGTTTCACTTCTGTACCCACCTCCTCTCCAGACAAATACCTTCAGAAAGACATCCTAATGTTTAAATTGACATTAGGTGTTCACAAATTCTTCTTTTCCAGAAATGCTTTAGTTGCTATAGCCAATCGGCATTTCATATCTTCTCTACTTCATTCACTATCAATTATTTTGCTGCCCAATAGCTAAACTCATCCGCTACTGTCAGTGTCTCATTTCCTGACCCCCTGCGGGTTCGGGGGTATGAATAGGCCCGCTGTATTCCTGCCTGTCGTAAGAGGCGACTAAAAGGAGTCTCAAACTTTTCGGCCGTATGTGATGGTCCCCTGTTGGGTTTGACCTCCATCTCTCAAAATTTTTCCGAAGAGCGAGCCGATTGGGGAAGGGCGCCGTACTTGGTGCATTGTGTCCATCTAGCGATCCGACCTTTCACCAGCTTCGTTGTCGTTGCATTGCTGTCCTGCCCGCTCTCCATCTCTTGGGCATGGATATGTTCCTGTGTGCACTTTCCACATTGCGCTGTGCAGTGCCACTTTCTGCACTGATGGCGACCATGGACCACATGTCACCTAACATCCAGCATGGTAGCCAGTCCGTTGTGGTGGGGCCGCCATGTACCCTGTTGGTTGTAGCCCCCTGACAACACAGGGATCGCTCTACTGATGCCTGCGCCGTTAACTCCCCACGTATGCCAAGGCGTAGATGCCCGTCTCCCTGGGGCATGAGGACTCCCGGCAATGGCCATCCTGCCAGGTGGCTATTGCTGCGGCTGGGTGGCGCCCGTGGGGAGGGCCCTTGGTCGGAGTAGGTGGTATCAGGGCGGATGACCCGCAATGAAGCGTGGTACATCATCTCTTGCTGGCGGCCAGCCGTCAGCAGTCTCTAAACGTTCTCGGGCTCAATTTAATGCTCAGAAGTACAATCCGAAAACGTTCCACCAGTGGGAAGGGTGACGGCCGCCAGTGGCATAACTCCCCACCAGCGGACGGGCGTAGGGCTTCACGATCCTTTGGCCACGCCGTGGGAGGAGCGTAAGTCTCAGGATGGAGGTAACAGTTTTTCGCCCCAATTCTTAGTTTGCACGAGAGCTGATGGGGAGTCTTTTCTATCGACAAAGCCTCAGTTCTTCGTCAAGCATTTAGAGGACAAGTTTGGAGAGGTGGAGTGCTTGTCCAAAATGCGCTCTGGGTCAGTACTGATACAAACGGCATCCTCCGCCCAGTCACGCAGGTTACTTGCTTGTGACAAGTTGGGGGATGTTAACGTTACCATTACACCACATAAGAGTTTAAATATGGTCCAGGGTGTTATTTTCCATAGGGACCTACTTTTTCAGTCTGATGACGAGCTGCGCGCCAACTTAGAGCATAGAGGTGTCCTTTTTGTCCGGCGCGTTCATCGGGGTCCGAAGGACAATCAGGTTGCTACCGGTGCCTTCATCTTGGCCTTCGAGGGTGATACGTCACCGGAGAAGGTCAAGGTGATGGTCTACCGTTGTGACGTCAAGCCCTATATCCCTCCCCGGATGCGGTGCTTTAAGTGCTGGAAGTTCGGCCATATGTCTTCCCGCTGCACTTCCAGCCTCACATGTCGAGATTGCGGACGCACATCACATCCCAATACTCCATGTGCCCCACCTCCCATCTGTGTCAACTGCGGAGAGCATCATTCACCTTGCTCGCCTGACTGCAAAGTATTTCAGAAAGAGCGCAAAATCATGGAATATAAGACCCTGGACCGACTGACCTACACTGAGGCCAAAAGGAAATATGACAGACTCCATCCTGTGAGAATGACATCTTCTTACGCATCTGCTACAACAACTGTGCTAGCCCCATCAGTTTCGAGACTTCCAGCCAGCTCGATGAGCAGTACGACTCCCCCTGCCCCCTTGCCCGTGGGCACCGGTTGCTCCTGCACCACCTATCTCAGGAGCAACATCCTCCCACCTGTCAGCCGGAGAAGCGTCTAACTTCTTCGGCTACTCTCGCCCGTAAGGGTTCCCTTGGGTCCCTCCCTTCCCAGGCTTCCACCAGTGGGAAGGGTGACGGCCGCCAGTGACATAAGTCCCCACCAGCGGCCGGGCGTAGGGCTTCACGAACCTCCTCCATCCCGGAGACTGAATCGGTGAAGCCTTCCCAGCCGGTGAAACCCAAGGTTCAGCGAGAGAAGTCCAAGAGAAAGACCTCTAAGGCCAAAGAACTTGCGGTGGCACCGACCCCACCGCACCCATCGAGCTCTGCGTCTGAGGATGAGGTCGAGATTCTGGTGTCCGCTGAGGACCTTGATCTCGCCGGTCCCTCAGACGCCATGGATGTCACTCGCACGGGTACTGAATCGGTGGCAGTGAGTGAACAAGTGGCGTAAATTGCCTTCCCAGACCCTTCACGCCTTTCTCAGCCATGGACAATATCGTCCTCCAGTGGAACTGCAGCGGTTTCTTCCACCATCTAACTGAGCTCCGACAACTTATCAGCCTTCACCCTTTCTTCTGCATTGCTCTTCAGGAAACTTTGTTTCCAACAATGCGAACCCCCGCCCTCCGTGGCTATCGGGGTTATTATAAGAACCGGGCAGCTTATGAAAGGGTGTCTGGTGGCTTCTGCCTCTATGTCCTTCACACTCTGCACAGCAAGTCTGTCCCTCTCCAGACACCTTTAGAGGCTGTCGCTGTTCGGGTGTGGACGCCACAGGCTGTTACCATCTGCAGTCTTTACCTTCCACCGGATGGTGATGTCTCGCAGCATGTCCTGGCTCCACTGATAGCCCAATTGCCGCCACCTTTCTTGTTACTGGGTGACTTCAACGCCCATAACCCTCTGTGGGGTGGGTCAGTGGCAACAGGTCGTGGCGCCACCGTTGAGCATTTATTGTCGCAGCTCGATCTCTCGATTTTAAATGATGGTGCCTGCACACACTTCTGTGTGGTGCATGGCACATACTCCGCCATTGACTTTTCGATCTGTAGCCCTAGCCTCTTACCGTCTGTCCAATGGAGAGTGCATGACGACCTGTGTGGTAGTGACCACTTTCCGATCTTTCTGTCACTACCACAGCGTCACTCTTCTGGGCACCCTAGCAGATGGGCTATGAATAAGGCTGACTGGGACTTGTTCTCCTCCACTGCCGCTATTGAGCCTCTCTCTAATGATGACATTGATGCGGTGGTTCAATCGGTCAACACCGGCATCGTTACTGCCGCCGAATCTGCCATTCCCTGTTCTTCTGGGTCCCCTCGGCAGCGTACTGTGCCTTGGTGGTTGCCTGAGATCGCTGCAGCCATTAAAGATCGCCGGCGGGCGCTACAGCATCACAAGCGACATCCCTGCATTGAACACCTCATCACCTTCAAACGACTGCGTGCGCGGGCCCGCCGCCTTATCCGCCAAAGCAAGCAGGAGTGCTGGGAGCGGTATGTGTCCACCATTGGTCTCCACGTCTCTCCATCGCAGGTCTGGACCAAGATCCGTCGCCTCTAAGGCTATCAGACCCCTATCAGCGTCCCTGCGCTCTCACTGAATGGAGCAGTTTGTACAGACTCTGACGAAATAGCCAACAGCTTGGCAGAGCATTTTACTCTTAGTTCCGCTTCTACCAATTACTCACTGGCCTTCCGCTCCATTAAAGAGCGGATGGAACGTCGGAGCCTTTCTTTTCGCACCCACCATTCTGAATCCTACAATGCTCCATTCAGTGAGTGGGAATTTCACAGTGCACTTGCCGCTTGCCCTGATACCGCTCCCGGGCCAGATCGCATCCACTGTCAGATGCTGAAACACCTTTCAGTGGACTGCAAGCGACGCCTCCTCGACCTTTACAACCGTATTTGGGTCGAGGGTGCATTTCCGTCACAATGGCGGGCAAGTATTGTTATCCCTATTCTGAAGCCTGGCAAGAACCCTTTGGACGTGGACAACTACCGTCCCATTAGCCTCACCAATGTTCTTTGCAAGTTGCTTGAACGGATGGTGAGCCGGCGCTTGACTTGGGTACTGGAGTCTCGGGGCCTTCTGGCGCCATCTCAGGGTGGGTTCCGTAAAGGCCGCTCCGTCGCCGACAATCTGGTGAGCCTGGAATCGGCCATCCGTACTGCCTTTGCCCGCCGTCAGCACCTGGTCGCTGTCTTTTTCGACATGCAGAAGGCGTACGATACGACATGGCGTCATAACATCCTTTCTACGCTTCATGGATGGGGTCTTCGGGGCCCTCTGCCGATCTTTATCCGCAATTTTCTGTCGTATCGTACCTTCCGCGTGCAAGTCACGGCCTCATATAGTTCTTCCCACGTCCAGGAGAACGGTGTGCCACAGGGTTCTGTTTTAAGTGTCTGCCTGTTTTTAATAGCCATTAACAGGCTCGCTGCAGCCGTGGGTAATTCTGTCTCCGCTTCCCTGTATGCTGACGACTTCTGCCTTTACTACAGCTCTATTGGCATTGCAGCTGCTGAACGTCAGCTACAGGGCGCAATCTGTAAGGCGCAGTCTTGGGCTGTAGCGCATGGTTTTCAGTTTTCGGCTGCCAAGACCCACGTTATGCATTTCTGCCGGTGCCGAACGGTCCATCCAGAGCCGCGGCTTTATCTTGACAATGAATTTCTTGCTGTGGTGGAGACCCACAGGTGTTTGCGTGTCGATTTTGATGCCCGGTTGACTTGGCTGCCTCATATTCGGCAGCTTAAACAGGTGTGCTGGCAGCATCTAAATGCTCTGAGATGCTTGAACCACACCCGCTGGGGCGCCGACCGATCTACCCTGTTACGGCTCTACCAGGCGTTAATCCAGTCTCGTCTGGATTATGGGAGCCTGACTTACGGCTCAGCATCCCCATCTGCGTTGCGCGTGCTGGACCCAATCCTCCATAGCGGGATACGCCTTGCCACTGGTGCCTTCTGGACCAGCCCTGTGGATAGCATACTTGTGGAGGCAGGTGTCCCTCCACTGCGGTTACGATGCCAACAATTTCTGGCTGCTTATGCTGCCCATGTTTTTAGCTTGCCCGGGCATCCAAATTATCGTGTCCTGTTTCCGCATTCAGTCGTTCATCTGCCAGAACGTCGGCCCCGGTCGGGTTCTCCGATCGCCGTACGCGTCACAGAGCTTCTCTCCGGGCTTGGGTTTTTCCCTGTTCCACCTCCTTTCCGGGCACCTCTGCGTACACCCCCGTGGTGTGTGCCTCGCCCTTGCCTTCGGCTCGACTTGGCACTGGGCCCGAAGGACTCAGTCCCTCCAGAGGCCCTCCGCCGCTGCTTTCTTTCAATCCTCGCAACGTATCAGGGCTCTGGCATTGTTTACACTGACGGTTCGATGGTTGCTGGTCGTGTCGGTTATGCGCTAACTCTAGGGGAACATTCCGAACAACGTTCCTTGCCAGCTGGCTGCATCGTTTACACTGCTGAGCTGGTCGCCATCTTTCGTGCCCTAGAGTATATCCGCTCCTGCTCAGGTGAGTCCTTCGTTATCTGTAGCGATTCACTGAGCGGTTTACGAGCTCTCGACCAGTGTTTTCCTCGTTCTCGTCTGGTGATGGCTATCCATGAGTCCCTGCATACTCTTGCGCATTGCGGCCGCTCTGTGGTCTTTGTTTGGACCCCAGGCCATGTTGGGATACCCGGCAATGAGAATGTTGACCGCCTGGCGAAAGAGGTGACCAGTACACCATCTCTGGACATTGGCCTCCCGGAGACAGATTTGCGAGCATTCCTACGCAGCAAAATTCTGGATCTTTGGGACACTGAATGGCGCGCCCTGCCTTCACGAAACAAACTTCGGGCCATCAAGGAGGCTACCGGTGTGTGGAGCTCCTCATTGCAAGTCTCTCGCAAGGAGTCTGTTGTCCTCTGCCGGCTGCACATTGGGCACACATGGATGACGCACGGCCACCTATTGCGACGTGGGGACCCACCTTTATGTCGCTGCGGCTCCGTTTTGACAGTGGTCCACATTTTATTGGACTGTCCACTTTTAGCTGTGCTCAGGCAGTCGTTCGCACTGCCTGACACGCTCCCTGCCCTTTTAACAGATGACTCTGCTATGGCTGACTTAGTTTTACGTTTTATTCGGGCAGGGGGTTTTTATCATTTAATCTGAGTGTTTCTGTTTTATTTTATTGTTTTGTGTTGATTCTGGCCTTTGGCCTACGATTTTAAACTGATTTTTTAATGTGTTTCTAAGTGGTTGGCTTTTCCTTTTTTATTTCTATGGTCGGCCAACCACCGTCACACTCTGTGTGATTTTAGTTCGTTTTGTCTGGTCTTTGTCTAAGTTTCTTTTGTTCTGTGTCGTCTGTGATCTATTCTGTTAATCGTTTTTATTCTCTGTGGGTGTTTTTAGTATTTGGCAAAAGGGACCGATGACCGTCACAGTCTGGTCCCTTTAATCCCACAAACCAACCAACCAACCAACTCATTTCCTAATCTGATTACTGCAGCATTGCCTGATTTAATTCCACTACATTCGATTAACACTGTTCCCCTCAGGGGCTCAGCATTTGTTTGCTGGGTACGGGCTTGTTGACCCCAGGATTCCTGATCTGGATCTGGTAAGTGCCACCAGTCTTGTCTCACTGTAAGTTCTGAGCATACTTCAGTAACCACCATGTGGCATGTCGGTGGAACATTGTGTTCGCCACAGGGAACGGGGAGCTTGGCTTGGCTGTCCAGATTATGAAGATGGGACAAAAACCTCAATCTCAAGATATACTGCGTGCTGATGAAATACATGGCTGTCCTCCCAGTGTGATGGGTGTACCACCTGGGAATACTCACAGCCACTCATCCAAACAAATGAGAGAGGCTGGTTGTCCTGACAATCAACTTTCTTTAGTAATGGGGCTCAAGGAATCTTGTAAAACAAAAAGAAAACTGTATCTGTCAATCCGAAACAGTTCCGATGTTGATGCTATAGCACATTACAAGAAATACTGCAAAATATTAAAGACTGTAATACGGACATCAAAGCAAATATATTACAAGGAAAAGATAGTCATATCAGATCACAAAATAAAGACAATATGGGATATAGTGAAGGAGGAGACCGGTAGAACCAGACATGAAGAGGGACAAATATCATTAAGAGTAAATGATACATTGGTGACATTTCATAACTATTACTGAAAAGATGGAGTTGTCAGGTTCTGTAGATGTTGGTGTGGAATACCTCAGACGAGACATTTCAAGTAACTTCCATAATATGAATTTGAGCCTCACTACCCCAGCAGAAATAATGTCCATCATAAAATCTTTAAAATCAAAAACATCTAGTGGGTATGATCAAATATCAACAAAGCTAATTAAAGAATGTGATTCTGAGTTAAGTAACATTTTGAGCTATCTGTGTAACCAGTCGTTAATCGGTGGAATATTTCCTGACTGGTTAAAATATGCTGAAGTTAAGCCACTGTTTAAGAACGGAGATAAAGAAATAGCATCAAATTTCCCTCCAATTTCACTTTTGCCAGCATTCTCAAAAATTTTAGAAAAAGTAATGTACAATCGGCTTTATAACCATCTTCTCTCAAATGACATACTGTCAAAGTCACAGTTCGGATTTATAAAGGGTTCTGATATTGAGAAGGCTATCTACACTTACAGTGAAAATGTGCTTAATTCTTTAGATAAAAAATTGCAGGCAACTGCTATGTTTTGTGATCTGTCAAAGGCATTTGACTGTGTAAATCACAATATCCTTGTAACTAAATTAGAATATTATAGTGTAACAGGAAATGCTGCAAAATAGTTCAAATCTTGTATCTCTGGCAGGAAACAAAGGGTGTTATTAGGAAAGAGACATGTATCAAGCTATCAGGCATCATCCAACTAGGAACTAATTACATGTGGGGTCCCACAAGGTTCCATTTTAGGGTCCTTACCTTTCCCTGTGTATATCAATGACCTTTCATCAGTAACATTACCAGATGCCAAGTTTGTTTTGTTTGCCGATGATACAAACATTACAATAAATAGCAAATCAAGTGTAGTCTTAGAAAGATCAGCTAATAAAATATTTGTGGACATTAATCACTGGTTCCTAGCCAATTCCTTGTCACTAAACTTTGAAAAAACACACTACATGCAGTTCAGAACTTTTAAGGGGTGTCCCACGAGTATATGCCTAACATACGATGACAAGCAGATAGAAGAAGTGGACAGTGTTAAATTCTTGGGATTACAGCTTGATAATAAATTCAACTGGGAAAAGCACACCACAGAACTGCTGAAGCATCTTAACAAATCTCTATTTGGAATGCGAATTGTGTCAGACATAGTTGATATAAAAATGAAAAAGCTGGCACACTATGCTTACTTTCATTCCATAATGTCATATGGGATTATTTTTTGGGGTAATTCATCAAGCCAAGCTAAAGTTTTCCAGGCACAAAAACGTGCAGTAAGAGTTATATGTGGTGTGAACTCAAGAACATCCTGCAGAAGCCTGTTTAGGGAACTAGGGATACTTACTACTGCTTCTCAATATATTTATTCTTAAATGAGATTTGTCATTAAAAATATATCACTTTTTCAAACCAACAGCTTAATTCATGGAATCAATACTAGAAATTAAAATAATCTTCACAAGGATTTAAAGTCACTTAGTCTTGTACAAAAAAAAGTGCATTATTCAGGAACACACATTTTCAATAACTTGCCAGCAGCCATGAAAAGCTTAACAACCAATGAAATTCAGGTTAAGGGTAGCCTAAAGGATTTATTGGTGGCCAACTCCTTCTACTCCATTGATGAATTTCTCAGTAGAACCAATTGATTTTACAACTTCTGCACAATTTCAGTGCAGTAATGTGTTCATTGTAAATAAGTATTATAGTAGTTGTATTACACGTTTATTACCTTATTAATAAATAAAACAACAGTTTTTATTTTAAATTCAGTGCATTAGTTTTTGTAAATTGATTCTTTCATACAGTGTTCATTAAAAAATGATGATCATTCCACTTGGGACCTGTGGAATGGTACATTAGATTATTTGTTTGAGTTGTAAATATTTGTCATGTACTGTTGTTTTCTGACATGTTCTACATCCTGGAGGACCTCCTCACTACGGATCAATTGGAATGAAAGTAAATCTAATCTAATCTAAACCAGAATATTTTTGCAGTGATCAAGAGGAAGGAGAGGATGTTCGAAAAAGTGTCCCCCTTCTGTATCCGTAAGTGCTTACTTGGTACCTTCAAGTCTATCAAGCAATGGTTCTTTGCTGGTTGAGACTGACAGGGCAAAGCAAGTGGAAGGACTTAGGAAGTCACAGAAACTGGGTGACTAAAGCATAGTTGTTGAGCTACATAACACCCTCAACTCCAGCAAGGGTACGGCCACATATTGTGACATTATGGACGTGGGTGCAACAGAGCTGAAGAAAGAAGAATGGGTATCACAGGGGACAGGGAATATGGAGCAAAGCACACACAGGAATAATGGAGAAACTGAGAAGACAGCCACCATATTTGTAACCCTCAATTCTCCAGTGCTGCCCGAACACCAATGGCATACCAGTCTTCAAAAATAATGTCAGTAAAATGGAAATGACACTCACGTCTTCAAAGAAGTAGCATCCATCATAAAATGATTAAAATCTAAGTATTTCATTGGGTATGATAACATACCAACGAAGTTAATCAGAGTGTGCTCATGCAAGTTGAGTTCTATTTTAAGTTATTTGTGTACTCAATCTCTTATCAGTGGAACATTTCCAGACTGGCTAAAATATGCTGAAGCTTAGCCTCTTTACAAGAAGGGGGATAAAGAGATATCATCAAACTATTGAACAATTTAACTTTCGCTGGATTTGTCAAAAATATTTGAAAAGGTTGTGTTCAAGTGTCTCCTTAAGCATCTGACTGCAAATAATATATTGTCCAAGTCACAATTTGGATTTCTTAAGGGTTCTGATATAGAGAAAGCTATTCACACATACAGCAAGAATGTACTTAATTAATTAGATAATAAATTAGGGGCTACTGGCATTTTCTGTGACCTGTCAAAAGCCTTTGACTGTGTGAACTACAACAGTCTCTTAAGTAAATTAGAATATTATGGTGTCACTGGCAATGCTGTGAAATGGTTTGAGTCATATCTATCTAACAGGAAAGAAGGGTGTTGTTGTGAAATACCTGTGCCATAAGCAGTGTCTTCATCTGATTGGGAATTAATTACATATGGTGTTCCTCAAGGTTCCATCTTGGGTCCATTGCTTTATCTTGTGTATATTAGTGACCTCTCGTCTGTTACATTGCCAGATGCTAAATTTGTTTTGTTTGCAGATGACAAACATTGCAATTAGTAGCAAGTCAAGTACAGATTTGGAAATAGTTGCTAATCAAATTTTTATTGACATTAATAAATGGTTCAGAGCTAATTCACTATCGTGAAACTTTGAGAAAACCCACTATATGCCATTCAGAACCTGGAAGAGATTTCCTTTCAGCATGTGTATAACATATGAAGATAAGTAGTTCAAAGAGGTTGACAGTGTTAAATTTCTGGGATTACAACTCAATAATAAATTCAGTTGGGAAGGTCATACCACAGAATTGCTTAAGCACCTAAACAAGTCAGTAAACAAGTCTGTATTTGCAGTGAGAATGATTTCAGTTATGGGAGATACAAATATAAAAACAACGTTCATACTTTGCTTAATTTCAGTCTATTGTGTCATACGGGATAATATTTTGGCGTAACTCATCAAACTGAGCAAAAGTTTTTAGGGTGCAAAAGCATGTGATAAGAATTATTTGTGGTGTAAATTCAAGAACATCATGTAGCAACCTGTTCAAGGAACTTTGTATTCTAACCACTGCTTCTCAATATATTTATTCCTTTGTGAAATTTGTTGCAAGTAACATCTCTATTTCCAACCAATAGCTCAATACATAGTATCAATACTAGGAATAAAAACAATCTACATAAAGACCTAAAATCACTTACCTTGGTCCAGAAAGGGGACCAATATTCAGGAACACAGATTCTCAATAAATTGCCAGCAAGAATGAAAAACTTGGTTTCAGAAAAAGCAAGGTTTAAACAGTGTTTGAAAGACTTTTTGATGGGCAATTCCTCCTATTCCATAGATGAATATCTTAACAGAGACTGTTAAACCAGCTTAAGTAACACTGTCTGTTAGACTTCAGTTTTGACAGCACTTGGTCACAACAGTCAAGATTAGGTATTGATGTGTGATAAATTTATTAATAGTGCATAACAATGTTTCATTCTGACAGCGTGTAATTCTGTAAATATTAGCTATTCCAGTTACAGCATTGTATTCACATATTTTGACAATCTCCTAACAAATGATCTGGGTGGTAAGTATTATATTCAAATGTTTTATGTTTTTATGTTAAACTTTCGGACATGTTCCTCACTTACAAGAATCATCTCATTTTTTGGGTCTGTGGAATGAAAACTGAATATAAGCTAAACTAAGTGTTTCTTTGACCTAGGGTTGGGTCTTATGAACCTAACCCTGTTCGGTGTTACATATAATGCTGAGTTGCAAATGTGAAGTGACCTGTGGCAACTGCTGTGGAAAGGCAGTGCATGAAGCTTGAACTGACTGCCTGTATCCAACAATCTGCATTAACTGCCCTGGGAGCCACCCAGTCTGGAGCCGAGTTTGGAAAATAAGTGACCAAGTGGATCCCCTATGCAGAAGTCAGAAAAGAACATAAGACAACAAAACCCCCAGTCTTTGCCACTTCTCTTATGATTCCATGGAGCAGAAACCTGTTCCCAAGGTTGACGCTTTCATGCAAATGATGTCCAGCATACCACTATCCACCACCAGCAACTGTACTGGCTAAAGCAAAGTTGGTAAAGACATAGTGATCCAGGCAGCTACGGCAGAAAAGACTAACAATTTTTTCGCAGTGAGCATCATGACGGCACCCCAAAAGCAGAGTGTCTCTCATCAAACCACTTTTCCCCTCATCCATGAATGGAAAGTGCACAGAGAAAGGAATTAGGGAAAGTGTGTCAGCATTTGGGTTGAAAGCTGTCCCTGGTGCCACCATATGTCATTCAGATACATCTAAGTAATGATGAGGTCATCTTTGATTTTAATGCCTCATCACTGGACCCAGGCAATTCCCCATTCTAAAAGTGCCTCACTACCTCAGCTCAAGGATAGGGGTAAATCAAAACCACACTAAAGAAATGGCTCCCATGCTTTAGTGGAATATGAATGGATACAAGACTCATCTTGAGGAATTGAGACTCCTTGTACAGGACAGATATTTTGCCTCTGTCTCAAAAGATTCATTTTAAACAGGCTAAAGCACCTGTACTTCGATCCTATCACCTCTACAGAAAAAATGGACTTACTGGTGACAAGGTGAAAGGGAGAATAGCAGTGTTCGTCAAGGACACTTTCCATTCCTCACCTGTGCCCTTAATTACAACACTACAAGCAGTTGCTGTTTGGATAGTGGCTCCTGTTGCTATCATGGGTTGTTGTGAAAATCTACTGCCCCATGAGTCTGTTGACCATGAGGTCCTCGCACATCTTCTTGATGAATTACACCACCCCTTTCTCCTCCTAGGACACTTTAATACACACAGTGCACTATGGTGTTCTAACACCACTTGCCCCAAGGGTTGGATATGTGATGATCTGACACGTGCTACAGATGTCATACTGATGACAATGCAGCTTAATGGGGAATGAACGATGACTTGCAGGATAGTGACCACTATCCAATCTGGATCCGTCTGCCCAGTGGTGCAGATACTGAAAGGAAGCTGCCAAGATGGTTGTTCAGAAAGACTGACAGGATGCATGACAGCTGTTTTCGAGTGGTGGGATGGCATCCAGGATTGGGTGGATCAGATTACAGCTATGATTCACCATGTTGCTGATGCATCCATCCCAAAGTCAGTGGGAACACATAGGAGGATGCCTGTTCCTTGGTGGTATGATGAGTGTCGTCCTGCAATCAGGAACAGTAGGGCAGATATGTGCAGATTCAGTCCCTGCCTTACAGATGAAAATATTGCAACCTTTTTGAATGGGGAGGGGGTAAAGACAAGAAGAATAATTCAGGAGAGTAAGCATAGGTCTTGGCAAGAGTTCCTGAACTACGTTCATAGGTCCATATCTGGAAGTAAAGTATGAGTGAAAAGCCACCAAGATGATCTGAAGGTGCAACTCTCAGCCAACAATAGCAGCTATAAGAGAAATGGGGGGGGGGGGGGGGGGGAAGAGATGAGTGTCTCTTCTAACATCACTGAGAGTCATAGCTCAGACAATGGCTGAATAGTAGAAGTCCCTTATGGACAATTTTAGCCAGGATCCAGATTTCTGTTGATATCAGGAAACACAGGAGAAGGTCAATATTGATTTCCATTCCACCAACATGGAGAAATACAACCATCCTTTGTCTCTCTGGGAGTTGGAGTCCACATTGTCAGTAGCTCACGATGTGATGCCTGGACATGACCTGATGATGTACAGAATGTTGAAACAGTTGGACCTGCAGTCAGAGGTGGTCCTCCTTCAGCTCTTCAATGAAATTTGGATGATGGGAGACTTTCTCAACTTGTGGAAACAGTCTGTTTTAATCCGAATTTTAAAACAAGAGAAGGATCTGATGAACCCTGGTGGTTGTTATAGCATTAGCCTGACAAGCTGCATAGGAAAGACAATTGAGCATATGGTCAACCGGCACCTAGTATGGGTTCTCAGAACCGGATCCCTGCTAAGTCGCTCCCAGTGTCGGTTCAGGAGGTATCACTCCACACTCCATAACCTGGCCCTGCTCAAAGCAGCAATTCAACAACCTTTCCTCCATAAGCAACATCTTATCAGTGTCATCTTTTATTCAGAAAAGGCTTTAAGATACTTTGTGGAGGCATTATATTTTGTTGCAGCTCCATCTGTGGGGTTCTGTGGATGTCTACTTACCTTTATTTGGCCCTTCCTCTCACACGTATTTTGGATACGAGGTTGGACAGATCCTATCTGACAATTGTAAGTGGGAGAATGGTGTCCCTCACGGGGATGTTTTAAGTGTCATGGCATTCACCATTGAAATAATCAGTATTACATCCACAGTGTGACGTCCTGTACTGTTCCTTGTTTGTGGATGACTTCTCCATCCTTGACTAAATCTAATATCTTTGGACTTCAGTAATCTTTTAGTAGTAGTATTTAGTGGTGGTCATAGTGTAAAGCAGTTGTTAGGGCTGCGTGCCTAGTAAAGTGATACTTTTATGAGAATGGTAAAAATTAGGTTGAGAGCCAGGCAAATAGACTATTAAGCACAATAACAGAAAGCATGTGTGTATGTTGGTGATACTTTTTTCAGAGCTTTCGGGGCAAGCAGCTGTCTAATTTTCTGTTGTTATCTGATGTTTAACATGGGAATCAGTATGGTGCTTGTATTAGGAAAGGGTGTATACAAGCATACTTACATCATGAAAATAGGCAAATTTCAGTATCATAAACAGTGTTTGATATAATTTTGCATGTGAGCAAATATTTCTTTCTGATGATTGACGTATTGTATGACTTTGAACTTGACCGTCTGGTATTTACAACTCCTCTGCACCAATAAATCCTCACAATCTTACTTAACAGTCTGTAGTGGGGCTCTGTGTCAAACAATTAATGGAAATCTAAGAACATGGAATCTGCCTATT
This sequence comes from Schistocerca nitens, assembly GCF_023898315.1. Taxonomy (NCBI): domain Eukaryota; kingdom Metazoa; phylum Arthropoda; class Insecta; order Orthoptera; family Acrididae; genus Schistocerca; species Schistocerca nitens. The sequence goes on along the minus strand of NC_064616.1, from coordinate 913,489,303 downwards.
TCCCTTCTCATGGTTGGCAGGATATGGTGCAAGAAGAGCAAGCATAGTTTCGCATAAGTGATGCATTCTAAATCTGTGCTGATTTGTGGATACAAGCTTTTATGTCTCAAAAAACATTTGTTGTATCCAAACTTACACTATGCTCAAGAGTTCTGCAGAAAAATTGATGTTGATGATATTGGTCTATAATTTTGCAGGTTCATTCATTTATCCTTCCTATATACAGAAGTCGCCTGCAATTTTTTCATCCGGTTGAGACTTTCCACTGGCGAGAAATTTGCAGTAAGTGTGAGCTAAATAAGGAGCTAATATCAGAGAGTGCTCTCTGTAAAACCAAGTTCAGATTCCATCCAGACCTGGTGATTTACTTGCTCTCAAGTCTTTCAGTTGCTGCTCAACACCAGGGATGCCTGTTTCTACATTCTCCAAACTGGAGTGTGTGCAGTGTCAAACAATAATACATCTGTTTGATCCTCCTATGTGAATGATTTTTTTAAACCACAAATTTAAAATTTCAGCTTTCATTTTTCTGTTTTCTCTTGTCACACCAGACTAGTCAACAAGTGACTAGATAGTAGCTTTTGACCTACTTGGTTATTTTGCATAGGACCCCAATTTTCTGTTCTTTACACCAAGGTGTGGTGGTGGAAGCCGTCATATGCTTTCCACTTGATCTTTTGTAGGTCCACAAATTTCTACTAACTTTCGCCTGTCAACATTGCTACATTCATTTTTGAACCAAGATAGCAACAATTTCCACTTCCTCACCATTTTCCAAATGTTGTTATTAAATCATGGTGGGTCTTTTCTGTCCTTAATTAACTTACTTGGCACATACTTCTCCAGAGCATGATTTACAATCAATTTAAACTACGTTCGTAATTCCTCTATGCCTCTTATTGGAACTAAATGACGCACATTCATTGTATAAGTAGGATGCTGACAACTGCCTATATGCTGTTTCAGCATAAAAACTCTTCTAGCCTTCTTAATGGAGTTTTTAACTTTCTTAACCCTTACAGTGACATGATCACTAATGCCTGTCCCCCCCTAGGGGGCTCGCCACTCTTTGCCGGGTTTGTGCTTGGCAACCACGGGGTCCCAGCCTTTGTACCATTTTTGTGCTGCATGTCTATCCTCTTGCTGTTCTTTTTCCACTCCCTTGGGGAACATGTCTGGGATGTTTTTGTGAATGTTGTGCATTCTGTCGCTGATGTCAGAACAGTCTTACCTTTGTTTTTTCTCCCCCTTTTCCTTTCTTTGTTTCCCTTCTCCTCGCGTTCCTCCACTTCAGTGTTCGAGGATCCTCTTTTTCCTCTTCCTCCCTGTGTGCACCTGAAGGCTGGCCCATGTGTCTGACATGTAACAGGTGGCTGGGTAACATGTAATTCCCAGCCCCGGGTTGACAGGTAGGGTTTGCACGTAGCCCCTGCTACAGGCCAGGCCCAGGGAGGGGTGACTGCCCGAGCTGTAACCTTCCCAAATTGCCGATTGGTTCCTCTGTCAGTTGTTCGGGAGGTGTGAACAATAACGTAAGGTGGGTGCACACCCTTGTGAAGGGGGCCCTCAATTGGAAGGAGCGCACCATTGGAGACACTGGCAATCATGGTGGATTTCCTCATGATGAGTCAATCATCTTCCCACTCGACATCTACAAAACAAATGTAATGAGGCTAATGATTCAAAGATCCTTCCCGCTGAACCACGGTTCCTCGTGTCTCATGTACTGAAGATGGTCAGCCTTTCACCACGGTAAATCCATTTATTATACAGAAAGGTGTTAATTCAATTGCCAGCCCTGTGAAATCCTGCTCTCGGCTACAGAATGGCACTTTGCTTTTGGAGACCACTTCTGATTCTCAAGCACAACTACTGCTTGTTGCCTCACTTCTCCACGGTTACCCTGTTCATGTCGAGGCCCATCGAACTTTGAATTCTTCACATGGTGTAGTTTGCACCAGGCAGCTCGACGGTCTGACCGAAGCCGAAATCCAATCTTACCTCTCTGATCAGGGTATCACTGCCATCTGTCATGTAATGAAAAAGGTAGATTCCCCCTTAGTGCCCACCTGCACTCTTTTTCTCACCTTTGATAGAGTGGTGCTTCCATCAAAGATAATAGCAGGCTATGAAATTATCACAGTCCAGCCGTACATTTCAAACCCGATGCGCTGCTACCAGTGTCATCATTTCAATCACACTAGAATGTCTTGTCGACAGCCAGCCCAATATGTTTCCTGTGGTAGGGATGCACACGAGGGCGATCGTCCGCCTCCTTCTGACCGCTGCATCAACTGCAGTGGTGGCATGCTGCCTCCTTTCGGGATTGTCCCATGTATCTTGATGAGCGGGCTGTCAAAGAGATTCGAGTAAAGGAAAAAGTGCCTTACCCAGTAGCTCGCAAGTTACTGTCTAGATGCAAACTCTGTGTCCTCCCGTCTGGTACCTATAGTTCTGTTCCTTCTGTTCTTGTTACCCCTCACTCCATGAAGGACATGGCCACCCAGACGTATGACGTCCAGTTCAGCTCTGAGGTTGTGAAATCGCCCAGTGTCAAGGTAGCATAACCATCCCCCTGTCCCGCTGTGCAACAACCCGTCAAACTCTTGCCTCAAGGAGTGAAGCCACCAGCTACACAACCAGTGGGCAGGAAAGGACAGGAGTACTACTCCCAAGAAGACTTCCTCTGTCCCTCCAGCCAAACAACACCCAAGTCTTCCAGTAACCAAAAAGGCTTGAAGAAGTCCACCAAAGGCAAACGGTCTTCTCTGTCGCCAACTCAAAGATCCTGTTTGACGGTGTCTCCACGTGATACTGTAGCCTGGTTGCTTTCCGATTCGTTTTGACCTTCCACCTGAGATTGACATTTCATCTCATGGGGGCGTCCTGCTGCTCATACGGGATAAAATTCATAGTCAACTCATCTCCCTGACTACCCATCTTCAAACTGTTGCTGTTCGCTTTTCCTTCCCCACCAGACTTTTTCCTTCTGTACCATTTATGTCCCTCCGTCATTCAATTTCATCAGGACAGACTTCCTTCGGCTTATTGGGCAGCTACCTCCCCCATTTTTGCTGCTCGGTGACTTTAATGCACATCATCCCCTTTGGGGTTCTCCCAGGACCTGTCGGAGAGGTGCCCTCTTGGCTGACCTTCTTAACCAACTTAACCTCTTCTGCCTTAACACTGGGGCACCCACTTTCCTTTCCAACTCCTTGCACACGTATTTCCATTTGGACCTATCCTTTTGCACTGCCCAACTTGCCCATCGTGTTGAGGGATCCATTCTTTCTGACACCTACTCGAGCGACTGTTCCCCGTGTGCTCTGTTCACTGACTCCTACCCCATCCGCGTGCACGCCCAAATGGCCTACCTTAGTAAGGTTGACTGGTAGCTTTACTCCTCCCTGGCGACCTTCGAAGAACAAGATTTCCCCAGTTGTCATGACCAGGTGGACTATCTCATCACTGTTATCCCTACTGCTGCAGAACCTTCCATTCCTCGCATATACTCTTTACCATGTCGTGTCCCAGTCCCTTGGTGGACTGAGGCATGCCGTGAAGCAATTCGTGCACAGAGACGTGCTCTCTGTGTTTTTAACCATCATCCTATGATGGCAAACTGCATTCATTATAAACGGATGCGTGCAAAGTGTCGTCACGTTCTTCGGGATTGCAAACGGGCTAACTGGATTTCATTCACTAGTTCTTTTAACAGTTCCACTCCTTCCTCTGTCATGTGGGCCAACCTCCGATGGCTCTCAGTGTCCAAGATCCATTCCCCCATTTCCGGCGTCACAGTCGTAGACGATGTTATCGTGGACCCTATTGCTGTCTCCAACACCTTGGGCCACCATTTTGCGGAAGTTCTGAGCTCTTCCCACTATCACTCTGCCTTCCTCCATTGGAAACATGTGGAGGAGGCTCGGGCGATAGTGTTCTGTTCTCTGAATCCTGAGTGCTACAATGCTGCATTTACTATGAGAGAACTCGATCATGATCTCAATTCATCCCGATCCTCCGCCCCAGGGCCGGATGCCATCCACATTTAGATGTGGCAGCCCCTTTCTCCTGCGGACAAGCACTTTCTGCTTAACACATACAACCGCATCTGGGCAGAGGGCACGTTTCCCGGGTGCTGGCATGAATCCACCGTCATACCCATACCTAAGCCCGGTAAGGGCAAGAACCTTCCTTCTAGCTACCACCCCATTGCTCTTACCAGTTGCGTATGCAAGGTCATGGAACATATGATTCATGCCGATTTGGTATGGTTGCTTGAGTCTCACAGTTTACTGAGGAATGCACAGTGTGGATTTTGAGCACGGCGTTCTGCAGTTGACCATCTTGCTACTTTGCCCACTCATACCATGAATGGTTTTCTGTGGAAATTCCAGATTGTGGCCATGTTTTTCTATTTGGAGAAGGCCTATGACACCTGCTGGAGAACTGGTATCCTCCGTACTCTTTAGATGTGGGGCTTCCGTGGCCGCCTGCCCTGTTTCCGTCAGGCATTTTTACAAGATCGAGTTTTCAAGGTGCGTGTGGGTTCTGCCTTGTGGGACACCTTTATCCAGGAAAACGGTGTGTCTCAGGGTTCCGTCCTGAGTGTCGTCCTCTTTGCTTTCGCCTTTAACCCTATAATGGCCTGCCTGTCTCCTACCTGGCATCACTGGCTCCCTTTTTGTTGACAATTTTGTCATCTATTGCAGTTTTCCACGGACCTGTCTCACTGAGTGGCGTATCGATCATCTTTACTCCTGGAGCATTGACAATGGCTTTTGCTTTTCCACTGACAAAACCTTCTGTATGAATTTCTGGTGACAGAAGTGGTTTCTCCCACCATCTTTACATCTTGGGCCTGTTGCCCTTCCGTTCATTGAAACTACGAAATTCCTGGGGCTTATGCTTGGTTCTTCCATGTATTTTATCTGGCTTATGCTTGATAGGAAACTCACTCTCAATGGTACTTCTGGGATGTTGATCGAACCACCCTCCTTTGTTTGTACCAGTCCTTCATCTGTTCGAAACTTGACTATAGTTGCTTTGTTTATGTGTTTGCACGTCCATCCCTCGTACGCCATCTCAACACTAGCCACCATTGTGGCATCTGTTTGGGTGTGGGTGCCTTTCACACAAGCCCAGTTGAGAGTCTGTATGCTGAAGCTGCTGAACTAACCCTGCCTTACTGCCGTGACTTTCTTCTCAGCAGGTATGCATGCTGTTTGTCTGCCATGTGTGGCCACCCATCCTGTGCCTCCTTCTTTGATAATTCCTTTGTCAGTATAGGGCTCATCCCTCTTTTCTGTTACCTCCTGGAGTCTGCTTTCAGCACTTGCTACGGCGGCTTAACTTTACACTACCTTCACCTTTGCCAGTGGGTGTGAACCCTTCACCACCCTGGCTTCGAGAAGCAGCCAATGTTGACCTTGGCCTTCATTTGCTTCCTAAGAACACTACTCCAGCCTTGGTGTATCACCTTCAGTTTCACGACCTTCGCATAGAGCTTCGAGATAGTACCTTTGTATACACTGATGGCTCTTGGACTGACCATGGGGTTGGATGTGCCTTCGTCATTGGCACCTGTGTCTTTCGCTTTTGGTTTCCAGCACACTCCTCAGTATTTACAGCCGAGCTCTTCGCCTTGTATCAGGCCACAGAGTACATCTGGCGACACAGCCTTTTCAGCTGTGTCCTCTGCTCAGACTCACTCAGTGCCCTTCAAAGTCTATGTGCACTGTACACCACCCATCCCTTAGTGCAGCGGGTCTAGGAAAACTGTCAACTGCTCACTCTTGGTGGAGCCCATGTTATGTTTCTGTGGGCTCCTGGTCATGTTGGTCTGCCAGGAAACAAGGCTGCTGACACTACTGCCAAAGCTGCAGTCCTCATACCTCAGATTGCGAGTACCTATATTCCCTCTGATGATCTCTGTGTAGCCATCTGCCAGGAGGTGGTGTCCCTTTGGCCTCACCAATGGTCCCCCCTTCATGGGAATATGCTCTGACTTAAGCCTCTCCCAGTGGCTTGCACGACCTCTTGGCCTGGGAGTAGGTTATTTGAACTCTGCTGCATATTGGGCACTGCATTTTTAGCCATCGGCATTTGCTAAGTGGCGCTATCCCACCACTTTGCCCACATTGCACTCAAGTTTTAACTGTGTGCCACTTTGTGATGGAATGTCCATTTTTTTACCTTTTACATTCCCATTTGGGTTTGCCGTTTGAGTTATTGGCCATTTTAGCAAATGACATGCAGGCTGTCGACTGTGTCTTACTTTTCATCCGCCAAAGCAGTATGGCAAAGGCCATTTAATTTTTAGTTTTGGTCTTCTGTTTCTGTATGGTGTCTTTTTTTAGCCCTTTTTCCACATGCCTGTATTTAGCTGCCTTCTGTTACATCAACTGGGACTGGCGTATAGTCATTTAACTCCTCTCTGTGCTCATGTTCTATAGTTTTGACTTGGCCACGTATGACCTCAGTTGTTGTTTGTACCCTAAAGCAACAACACAACACAACACAACACAACACAACTAATGCCTATCTCTATACTGACACCGTTCATTAAGGTCGGGCCTGTTTGTAACTACGAGGTCTAAAATTGTACTGGGCACCCCCTCAGGCTGGGAATTTTAGAGGGCATGGAGGCTGAGGAGACGAGGTAGTGACACTACAGATGCAGGAGGCAGAGCTCAAAAGCTGGTGTGGGTGGCTTTCATATGCCCTATTGCGCCAATGAAACAGTGTTGTCTGGAAGCGTATTTATTGCATGTGATTTCACAATAGGGGTTTTCTTCTCCAGCACAGCAGAAGACATGCTGCATTGCACAATCAACAATGCAGTACAAAATGTATTTTAGTTGTCCCGTAAATGAACACCTAACATGTGTGCAGAATATCAGCTACGATACTATTTGGATTTGATTATTATTCTGTCTGTTGTTATGGGGATCTGGAAGAAGAAGAAGAAGAAGAAAAAGAAGATAATGATGATTTTGAGTGATCTTATCCTACGTAATTCATCATCAGCATTGTGTCATGGCAACAGTCAGGCCCTGTGGGAAGTGATATATGCTTTGCTTAGGAGGTGGTTCCCACATTCTGGGTGACCAAGGATGTAAAGTAATTTGTTTCTGGTGAAGTAATGGTATGGTGTTCCCCCCCCCCTCTCTCTCCCCCCTCCCCCCTCCTCCCCCCCTCCCCCCCTCCCCCCCCCCACCAGATGTAGCCATTTCTACATGATCCATAATTGTACAATAGCAATACTCCTGCAACTAGAATTATATTGTGATCCAAAATCTTGTAATATCTCAAAAATTCATAAAAGATTAATTAAATAAAAGTAGCACAAGTTTCTCTGCAAATAGCCAACCAAATACTACAATTGAACAGGACTGACATGCTTAGGAGGTACGACAGAAAATACCTCAAAGCAGGTATACCTGTACATGGTTTGATGAGGAATGTGCTGAAGTTTCTGCTAATGGAAAGATAATAAGAATGAAATTCCTACAAAATCCCGATAATAAAAACAAATCCTCCTTAACCCAGAACCATAAAGCTTGTTTCTCTGCCATAAAAAGAAAATGGAATTTCAGTTAAGGAAATTTTGAAAAGGAAAGATGAGTAGAGTTTAGTGTTCTCTCAATAATGTCATTATGGACAGTTCTCAAGCTTGGATAGGAGAAGGAAATTGGCTGTGTCCTTTTCAAAGGAACCATCATGGCATTCAGCTTAAGCAATTTAGGAAAACCATGGAAAAAGAAAATTTGGATGGCTGCTCGTGGAGTTGAACAGCTATCCTTCAAAATGCAAGAGCAGTGTCTTACCACTGCACTACCTTGATCAGTGGGAAGTTTTGATTAAAATAGGAAATGGCAAGACAGACAGACACAAGGGCATCTTTCTGAGCATGTAAAAGCTGCATAAATGGAAAAAAAGATTATTACAATTAGAAACTGGAAACTATTAATGGGACTTAAACATACAAAAGACAGATAGAAATGCTAGTTTGAAGAACTATTAATAAAGTAGTGGTACTAACACAAGCAACAGCGATACACAGTTTTGAACTGCAGAAATACTACTTGAGGAATCCTCTGCAAGAAGTGAAAGTAAGTATACAGTTGCTAGAAAGGTATGACACATCTGACAGCTGATATTTGGAAAATGGGGGTTTACCTTTACTTGGGAAACTTAATAATCTGAGTGTCCAGTGTAATGGGGGTTCTGAAAGCTGCGATCAGATAAGGTTAAATGAAAGTTGGGAAGATGATAAAATTCCAGAGGACAGGGTAGATGTTTGATTTACCCAAAATACACTGTTGGAAAGAAAAAGTTAGTACACCGTTTTAGAGGTTTCCAATTCACTCAAGACCCATTGTTGCAACAGTGCACATGGAGTACATGAAATTGTTACACTTATAGATCAATAGCACATTTGGTTCTGAGGTACCAGGTATTGACCCATGCTGAAACACCCTTTGTAGTACCTGGTGTAGTCTACATGGGTGTCAATGCAGGCTGGTACCACAACCACATCTATTCCAGATTTAAGTATGGTATTTCTAGAGGACAGAGGGAAGAGGATGGACACAAATCCAGGAACGACAGGTACAAGGAACTCATGAGTAGTTATAGAACATACATGCTGCTACTTACTCTTGACAGTATTGATAATGGTGGTAGCACTCCCTCCAATCTTGTTTCTGACACCACTTGTAGAGGCCTGGGGTGTGGGCACTAGAGGAGCCATTCTTCTAGTTTGTCAGGATAACATTTGCCTCTCCCATCTGGGTATTGTGGGTGCAGTGGGGTGCTTAAAAACTATATTGTTGCAACAAGCTAGGTGAGATACAGGTGCACACTCTTGTCTGGTGACACTGCCTGGAATCAGTCCATGGCATCTTCATGTCAGTGTCCCAGTGGTGGACATACCTGAAGGTCATGCACATTGTGGGCTGCAGAATGCTTACACAGTGCTTAGTAGCACCAGTTGAAGCTAGTGCAGTATTCTTTTTGCAGGCAGACACAACTGTGCTTAGCACAGCCAGCTGTGGCCGCGTGGAGGTAGTAGCGTGAAGGTGGGCGGCACAGTGTCCTGAACTCCGGACCTTGGTTTACAAATGGCAGGATGATGATGATGATGACAGCTGTCCAGCATATGCTGGAGTTTCCAGCTGCGCAGCAGCCATCTAGTTATGGTCCCCAAATTGAATCTGTCTTGTGGCTTCATCAGTGGGTATAAATAATTCCCTGATGATTGGCTGTCTGGTGGTGGAGGAATGCGACACCAACTGGCATAATGTGTGGGGCACATTGCAGGTCAGCTGTGTCATCAGCTCCATGACTTCAGGGCGGTAATTGGGATACAATGTCCCAAATTTGCTTGTCACTGCAGTACTCTGTCTATGTCTGTACCACAACACTTTCCACTATACTGTGTATACAGAATAAGTAAAAATTTTTAAATTGCTAGCCTTCCTTTGTTGTAATTACAGTAGCTAACAGCGTAATTCTTTTAAATTGTGTAATCTAACTTGCTATGGCTTATCAGCAGTGGTTATGGCTGTTACTGCTACTGGTTTAGAGCCATTCTGGTTGAGTTTTTCCAGTTGATTGCATGATAGTTCCCAGTGTCCCAGCGATATGGCATGTTCGCAGTGACATGCTTTAAAGATATGCTAGGTAATAGTTAATTAGTGAGGAGAATTAGATGTGGTAGTTCCACAGTTGTCTTAATCCACCATGCTTTTAATCTCATTTGTTCAGGTTCTTCAGCCCCCCCCCCCTCCCCTACCCACCTGTGTTTCCCCCTTGCATACGAGAAATATCAAAATACGGCCTTGAACATTTCTACTGTGTGCATATTGTAGCTACACCACATGTACAAAATCTGTGCATGTGTACGAGGAGCCTCGCACAGGTTGTTGCACCTGACAGCAGCCTCTCACCGACCTTAGCAAAACTTCTTGCCATGCCACATATTGCCATTTAGACTGTTTTGCTTGAGTGGGAATAAGAACATTATTTCTTGTATCACTTGTTAATTATTACAGTACTTGCAATATGTAAACAAATTAGGAGAATAAGCATAAAATTAAAAATTACAGATCCAGGGGTGTATTATTGAGTTCTCATTGCACAGAAAGTTGGGGCACTGATAGATGTATAAGCAGCTTTAGGCATGCCCCAGAGAAGTATGTTGGAACTCTTGCTGTTAATGCTGTATGTTAATGACCTGGCAGAAAATATTAATAGTAGACTTCTTGTTGCTGATGTGGTTATCTGTAAAGAAGTACTGTCTGAGAAAATTTGCTCAAATATGGTATGCAGTCATATATTGAGAAGATTTCAAAGTGGTGCATAGATGAACAACTTGCTTTAAAAGTTCAGAAATGTAAACTTTTGCACTTCACTAAATGCAAAAATGTAATATTCTGTTAGTAAAATATCAGTGAGTCACAATGGGAATTGGTCAGCCCATACAACTTGAAGAAATATGAAATGGAATGATCATATGGGTTCAGTTGTGGATGAAGCAGGTGCCAGACTTTGGTTTGTTGGTAGGATACTGAGAAAATGCAGTCAATCTAGAAAGGAGATTGCTCAGGAAACAATTGTGAAAATCACCTTAGAATACTGCTCAAGTGTATATGGGACCCATACCAAAAAACACAAATGGTCAGAGGTTTCTTAGACCCAGGGGACAGAATCAAAGGTTTACTGTAAAGCCAGAAGTGGCAAAGGCTTGAAGATGAATGCCAACTGTCCCATGAGAGCCTACCTGCAGTTTCAAGAACCAGCAGAGCACGTGTGGAATCTAGAAATATACTGCAACCCATTACATCTCACTCCCGTAAAGACAGTGAAACCAAGATTAAACTAATGACTGCACACACAGATACATATAAGCAAACATTTTTCCCATTCTCCAGATGTGAATGGAACTAGAAGAAACCATAATAAGAAAGTTGTTCAATAAGTAATGGTCCACATTTTTCTCTCATACATCAGTATGTCTTGTCCCTGTCCTCTTTTTCTACATAGTCTCCATCATGTTCTATGGCCGTACACCAATGGTGTGGAAGAGCATGTATTCCCTGCTGGTAAAAGCTCTTGCCCTGTAGGTGTAACCTTGTTTTCACTGCATGTCTCCTGTAATGATCAGTGACAGAAAGGTCTCTCTGTTGATCTCAAAACACTCCAATAATTCAGATCAAGTGGCCTTTCTTTGAATCTTGTGGCCCACTGTGAGCATTCATGGAACCCTTCATTAGCACATCTTTGAATATCTGAGTGTCTTGATCATTCCAGATGCACTTCCAATGCTGACCGACAACTGTAGAGCCAATTGTCGAGTTTTGATGTGCCAGTTGGCATGAATAATGGCATCCGCACGATTCAGCATGTCTGGAGCATTGGCTGTGACAGGATGATCTGAGCATGGCTGATCAAGGAGCACTGTTTCAGCGTTTCCTGAGGCTGTAACTTTTTTTACCCATCACCCAACTGTACTCCTATGAACTGCAGCATCACCATACACTGCACACAAATATTTATGGATTTTCACAGCGGTTTCTTTTTCTGCACGCTAGAATGCAATAACAGCACACTTCTTGTAATGTGAGTCGTATGTAGACGCTATTTTGACACTGTACTATGGCTCTGCCATGTGCCAAACAGTTCAAAACTTCAGTGTCGCACAGAACAAACATCAAACATGCAGCAACAACAAGAGAGTCTATCTATGTATATTAATGATTTTTTTAAAAAATGTGGGGCATTACTTATTGAACGACACTCGTACATTTACAGCTGGAAGTACTCTCTCCATGTCCTTCACAGATTTGCAGAGTCTGGATGTAGAAACAGATAAAAAATTGCAAGAGAGAGCACTGTCAGACTAGTATAGTTATATTCTAGGAAATTTACATTACACTCTAGCACTAGGTACCATCCAATTCTGTTCAAAATTAAAAATACTCAGTAAAGTATTAAGTTATTTTGTTAATATCTCAGAATTACCAACTGGAACCTTGTGCATTGGGACTGTTGCTACTAACCTTCTACGAATTCCAATTTGTGTAGCAATCACTTCAAAATGCTGTTCACTGCAAACCAACCTCAAAGAATATTTATATTCTTATCCCTTCCTATGGAAGTATCTGCTGCTCCTCCTTGCCTATCTCATCCACAAATCTGTTTGTGTGAACTCTGAATTTACCATAAAAAACGTGCTTCCTTCACAACAGTTACTACTGTGACTCTTCCACGACTGACAGTATCCATCCTTACAGATTCTGCTACCAACCCAGGCAGCAGCCTCCCTCCTTGGTCCACTGAGGTGAAGGTTATGACTTGTAAAACAAACCGGAATCAAATTTAATTTGAATCAATGACAAAAGCAGTTGTCTCTTTTCATGTTGATATGATAATGTGAAAATACTTTTGGATCATCACTTATTACAGCTGTTCTATAGACACCATCTGTTTTTATTCAGCAGTCAATAATTGTGTTATAATATTTTTCATTTGTTTGTTATTTATACAATTACTTGATTTTTCTGTGACAGTTGGAACAGCCATCGGGGTGCATTACTGTTGTTCATGTTTAGTGCTGTTATCAGGCTTGGTAGGGTGTACAAGGGGTGCGAGCAGTGTCAACTGTTGGATCACTGCGAAGGACACAGAGATGACGTGCACTCACATAAGACAGCATTATCAGCACATAACAAGAGTTTGAAAGGGACCCTACTGTGGGTCTCCATTTGGTTGGCTGATCAGCTTGTACAGTATTCAGATCTGTGAAGCATTCAGATGTGGTAGTGGCCAGATGATGGACTGCAAGGGACTGTGAGAGCAGGCATAGTAGTTAGCACACTGGACTCGCATTCGGGAGGACGATGGTTCAATCCCGTCTCCAGCCATCCTGATTTAGGTTTTCCGTGATTTCCCTAAATCGTTTCAGGCAAATGCCAGGATGGTTCCTTTGAAAGGGCACGGCTGATTTCCTTCCCAATCCTTCCCTAACCCGAGCTTGCGCTCCGTCTATAATGACCTCATTGTCGACGGGACGTTAAACACTAACCACCACCACCACCACCACCACCAGAGCATGCATACTCATCATCAAGGTTCCATTGACCATGTCTAACCATCACAAGAGAGGATCACCACATTGTGCATCAAGCACGTGGTAAATACTGCACACAACTGCACCTGCCATCTGAGAACAAGTAATGGACTCACTGCAACATTGTCTGTCATACTGCACCTTTGGTCAGAGACTAGCAGTAAGCCAGCTATGAAATTACCATCCCATGCACATGCTGCCATTAACACAACACAAATGTCTGTGTTTGGAGTTGGGATATGACTGGGAAGCATGGACTGCTAATGAATGGCATCACATTGTGTGATGAACTGCGGTTCTGCACTATTCCAGATGATAAGGGGAGCCATCAGGTGTGACTTCGGCCATGGCATGGGGAGCCATCAGGTGTGACTTCGACCACGGCATGGGGAGCCATCAGGTGTGACTTCGGCCATGGCATGGGGAGCCATCAGGTGTGACTTCGGCCATGGCATGGGGAGCCATCAGGTGTGACTTCAGTTATGGCTGGTAGGGATTGAGGGAACTCTGACGACACAGCACTGCAGCACAGTCACCTGCATCCTCATGTTACCTCTTGTATGACAGTATCACCGTCCAATTTTTCAAGCACAGTGGTACATGTCTGTCTGAACTGTCTGTGCAATAGTGAGATACTCCTGTGGCCTGCAGGATTCCCAGATCCATCTCCAACAGAACATGAAGGACTAGCTCAGACATAAACTTCAACCTAGTTGTTTCGATGCCCTTCCCATCCAAATCAGTGCTTGCATGCCAACCAGAGGGGGTTGCATAGTGGTAAGTGGGCTCATGCTGTCAAGTTCTGTTTAAATTTTGACTCAATTTTGTAATCACTGAAATAACATTATATACCCTCTCAACCTGTGATGTTTGTTTCTGTTTCTTCCTCCCTCTGTTGGTGCTTCACCTTTTTTTTTTTTTGGTCAGGCTGAATATGAATGAAACACACACAATAGTGTTGCACATTGAGTAACTCTTCTTTGGAGTAGATGGAGTTGTTGAGCAGATATGATTTGAATTTGAATTCCAGTTAATCTGACAGCTATTGTTATACACTGAATGCACTAGTTGTTAGAATTTACAAGTTTGTGCATCATGTATGCAGTTTTTGTATCACAATTTGATCTTTGATTCTGTGGATTCCAGTTTATGCTGAAAATGTATTTTTTAACTGAATTGTTTTCTTGATTCACTTACAAAGGTTTTTGGTTCTTGATATTTGTTCTCGAAAGTTTGACGGTAGTCATACACATATTCAGTGGTAGCTATCATCTGTAGTAACTGAATAAATGGGTGTGATTTCTTCCAGGTAATAATTGGGATGAATCATCAAGTTCGGAGGATGAGAAAACCACAAGCAGTACCGAAATCGGTAAGTTACATATTCTGTATATTTTCATAAATGAATGAAAATATTTGTTAAAAAAATATTTAACTGCTTTGGGAAGATTGTAACTGGTACATATTGTTAAAACATACCTGTTTTCAGTGTCAGTCTGTAGTTGGTGTACATCTCTGATAAATCTGACTTTGAGTTTGGATTTTGCTTAAAAGCAGAAGCTGTAGTCACAAAGGAGACAGACATAATATACAATGATTTTCTTATAAGTGATTGGTGCGCTGTTGTCATCTGTTAGTATACTGCAGTTTTCACTTAATCGTTTTTTGGTGACAGTACATAGTAAGCGGAATGTATTACAAGAGAGTACATAATTAAGACAAAAACTCCAGCTATCTAAATTAAAGAGCCATCATGTTAGAAACAAACTTTATTTCTTTACTGTGGTTTCTATTTTTCATCTTCCTTTAAACATTGTTCCATGGAATCTTATCAAAGGTGCTTCTCAAAACTTCAAAGCAACACTGCCTAAAAGTTAAGGTATTTCTCACTTTCTCTCCACATGTTAATACAGTAAGGTTCTTCATCAATTTAAGTTCTGTTAAGTGTCCCCGAAACAATACATCCAGTTACCAGGGTTAGTTGCTTGGAATATTCACAATAGCCCCTTGCGGGTCAGGGGGTAAGAATAGGCCCGAGGTATTCGTGCCTGTCAAAAGAGTCCGCCTGTAGAGTTTGACCTCCATTTTCCAAAATGTTCCTGAAGAGCGAGCCAATTGGGGAAAGGCATCTTACATGGTGCACAATGTCCATAATGCACTGAGACCTATCGCATCCTTCAATGACGTGGATCTGCACTTCTGCTCATTCTCCAACTGTTGGGCGAGGTCACCCTCCTGGGTGCGTATTTTTCCATCAACTGTGTAGTATCGTTTTCTACGCTGATGATGATAATGGACTTGGTTGCTTGGTTACAGCTGATACCCAGCACGCTAGCCAGTCCGTTGTGGTGGGGCTGCCATGTGCCATGTTGGTTGTGCCCCCTGACCACACAGGGTTCACTCTGCTGATGCCTGCACCATTAACTCTCCACGTATGCCAAGGGGTAGGTGCTCATCCCCCTGGGGCATTGGGACTCCCGGCAATGGCTATCTTGCCAGCTGGCCTTTGCTGTGGCTGGGTGGCACCCATGGGGAGGGCCCCTGGTCGGAGTGGGTGGCATAAGGGCGGATGATGTGTGCTGAAGCGTAGTCCATCATCTCTTGTTGGTGGTGAAACACCAGCAGTCTCTAAGCGTTCATGAGCTCAATTCAATGCACAGAAGTATGACCCCAAATCATTACCCTCCATGGACACACCATAGGAAGAACATCAGGCTACGGATGGCAGCGGATCTTATTCACCCTGGTACCTTGTATGTTTGAGAGCTGATGGGGAATCTTTCATGACGATGAAGCCTCAGTTCTTTGTTCAGCATTTAGAGGACAAGTTTTGGGAGGTGGAGGGATTGTTCAAAATGAGATCTGGGTCAGTCTTGATCAAAACAACATTCTCTGCCCAGTCACGGACGTTGCTCGCTTGTGAAGAGCTGGCGGATGTTTCTGTAACCATCATGCCCCATAAAAGCTTAAATATGGTTCATTGTATCATATTTCACAGGGACCTTCTTTTGTAGTCTGATGATGAGCTGCGCTCCAATTTAGAATGGTGAGGTGTACAGTTTGTCCGATGTGTCCACCAGGGTCCGAGGGATAATCAGGTTGCCACTGGTGCCTTCATCTTCGCCTTCGAGGGTGATAGATTGCCCAAGGAGGTCAAGGTGATGGTCTACCACTGTAATGTAAAGCCCTATATCTCTCCCCCCGATGCAGTGCTTTAAGTGCTGGAAGTTCGGCCATATGTCTTCCTGCTGTACTTCCAGCGTCACATGTCGAGATTGCGGACGCCCATCACATCCCAATACTCCATGTGCCCCGCCTCCCATCTCTGTCAGCTGCGGAGAGCACCATTCGCCTTGCTCGCCAGACTGCAGGATTCTCCTGAAAGAAAGGAAAATCGTGAAGTACAAGACCCTGGACCAACTGACCTACATTGAGGCTACGGCAAAATTTGAACGCCTGCATCCTGTATGTATGACATTGTCTTATGCCACCGCTACAACAGTTCTGGCACCATCAGGTCCACTATCCCCAGTCACTTCTCAGAGCCGGAAGACTACACCTGCCCCCTTGATGGTGGGGGCCACTTCCCTCCCTGTTGTCCCCGCACCACAAGCTTAGGGAGCAACACCTACCCCCAACCATCGGGGATGTCCATCCCCACTTCTAAGCCACAAAAGTATAAGTCTTCTTCAGCTTCTCTCACTAGGAAGGGGTCCCTTGGGTCACTCCCTTCCCAGGTTTCTGCTATTGGGAAAGATGACACCCACCAGTGGCTGAAGAACTCAAAAGCTGCTGGTCGTAGGGCTTCACGTTTATCCTCAGTCTGAGCCAGTGAAATCCTCCCAGCCAGGGAAACCCAAGGAACAATGAAAGAAATCCAAAAAGAAGGCCCCTAAGACCAAGGAAATTGCGGTGGCACCCACACCACCGCTACCAACAAGCTCTGCGTTGGAGGATGGGGTGGAGATTGTGGCGTCTGCTGAGGACCTAGATCTCGCCAGACCCTCAGACACAATGGATATAGACTGCTCAGGCGAAAAGTCGGTGGCAGCAGGTGACCTTGAGGTGTAAACTGCCTCAGGGAATGTTCCATGTCTTCCCAGTCTCACGATGACGTCACCCTCCAGTGGAGTTGCTGCGGTTTTTTCCACCCCCTGGCTGAGCTACGGCAACTGTTAAGCTTTACACCTGCTATCTTCATTGCCCTCCTGGAAACCTGGTTCCCGGCAATGTGGACCTCTGCCCTCCATGGCTATAAGGGATATTACAGGAACTGTAGCGACTATAATTGATTGTCAAGTGGAGTTTGCTTTTATGTCCTAAACTCAGTATGTAGTGACACTGTGCCCCTTCAAACCCCTCTTGAAGCTGTGGCTGTCAGGATAAGTATGACACAGGAAATAACTGTCTGCAATGTATTCTTCGTCCAGATGGGTCAGTACCCTTGAATGTATTAGCTGCAGATATTGACCAACTCCCTAACCCTTTCCTACTTTTGGGAGATTTTAACACCCATAACCCCTTGTGCAGTGGCACCAGTTTTTACTGGCCAAGGCAGTGATGTAGAAACTTAACTGTCTCAGTTCGACCTCTGCCTCTTAAATACTAGGGCCGCCACACATTTCAGTTTGGGTCATTGTAGTTACTCGGCCATTGATTTATCAATTTGCAGCCCAGGACTTCTCCCGTCTATCCACCGGAGAGTACATCTACATCTACATCCATATCCATATCCATATCCATACTCCGCAAGCCACCTGACGATGTGTGGCGGAGGGTAACATGACGACCTGTGTGGTAGTGACCACTTCCCCATCTTCCTCTCACTGCACTGGTGTAATGCCCAGAGATTCCTGCCCAGATGAGCTTTAAACAAGGTGGACTGGGAAACTTTCACCTCTGCTGTCACTGTTGAATCTCCCCCACACGGGATCATCGATGTGGTGGTTGAGCAGGTGACTACAACAATTGTTTCTGCGGCAGAAAATGCGATCCCTCACTCTTTAGGGTGCCCCTGGCATAAGGCAGTCCCTCGGTGGTTGACGAAAGTCTCTGAGGTAATTAAGGAGTGTAGGCGAGCTCTACAGCGGCATAAGTGGCACCCTTCCCTGGAGCACCTCATAGCCTTTAAACGGCTCCGTGCCCACATTCACCAACTTAGCAAACGACGGCAACAGGAGTGTTGGGAGAGATAAGTCTCCACCATTGGGTGACACACGTCACCTTCCCAAGTCTGGGCAAAGATCAACCGTATTTTCGGGTATCGGACCCCAACGTGTGTGCCAAGTGTTACCATAAATGGTGTGTTATCTACCGACACAAACGCGATTGCCGAGCCCTTTGCTGAGCACTATGCTGGAGCCTCTGCGTTGGAGAATTACCCCCCAGCCTTTCACACTTTCAAACGGCGGCTGGAAGGGAAAGCCCTCTCTTTCACTACACGCTACAGTGAATCTGATAATGCCCCATTTATGGAGTGGGTGCTCCTCAGTGCCCTTGCACATTGCCCTGACATGGCTCCTGGGTCAGATGAGATCAACAGTCAGATGATTAAACATCTCTCATCTGACTACAAGCGACATCTCGTCATCTTCAACCGGATGTGGTGCGATGGAGTCTTTCCATCGCAATGGCGGGAGAGCACCATCATTCAAGTGCTCAAACCCGGTGAAAACCCACTTAATGCGGATAGCTATCGGCCTCTCAGCCTCGCCAGTGTTCTTTGTAAGCTGCTGGAATGTATGGTGAGTCGGCAGTTGGGTTGGGTCCTGGAGTCAGGTGGCCTACTGGCTCCATGTCAGGGCGGCTTCTGTCAGGGTCGCTCTACCACTGATAATATTGTGTCCCTCAAGTCTGCCATCTGAATAGCCCTTTTGAGATGCCAACACATGGTAGCATACGACATGACCTGGTGACATCATATGCCACACTGTAAGAGTGGGGTCTCCGCAGCCCACTCCCGATTTTTATCCAAAATTTCCTATCACTCCGTACTTTCCGTGTACAAGTTGGTGCCTCCCATACTTCCCCCCATATCCAGGAGAATGAGGTCCCGCAGGCTCTGTATTGAGTGTGTCTCTATTTTTAGTGACCGTTAATGGTCTATCAGCAGCTGTATGCAGATGACTTCTGCATTTCATATGGCTACTCCAGTACTGGTGTTGCTGAGTGTCGCCTACAGGGAACCATCCACATGGTGCAGTCATGGCTTCCGGTTTTCTGCCATGAAGACGTGTGTCATGCATTTCTGTCAATGCTGTGCATTTCATATGACTACTCCAGTACTGGTGTTGCTGAGTGTCGCCTACAGGGAACCATCCACATGGTGCAGTCATGGCTTCCGGTTTTCTGCCATGAAGACGTGTGTCATGCATTTCTGTCAATGCTGTGCCATTCATCTGTAACCAGCACTTTACCTTAATGATGATCCACTCACTATAGTTGAGACCTATCAATTCTTAGGTTTGGTTTTCGATGCTAGTTTGACTTGGCTTCCTCATCTCAGTCAGTTTAAGCGGAAGTGTTGGCAGCACCTCAATGCCCTCCGCTGCCTTAGCAACGCCACCTGGGGTGCAGATCACTCCATGCTGCTGCAGCTCTACAGAACACTTGTTCAATCCAGCCTTGACTATGGGAGTCCCCCCTGCGGGTTCGGGGGTTAGAATAGGCCCGCGGTATTCCTGCCTGTCGTAAGAGGCGACTAAAAGGAGTCTCAAATGTTTCGGCCTTATGTGATGGTCCCCTGTTGGGTTTGACCTCCATCTTTCTAAATTATTCCGAAGAGCGAGCCAATTGGGGAAGGGCGCCTTACATGGTGCACTGTATCCGTCGTGCATTGAGACCTTTAGCTGGCTTTTTCGTCGTTGCAGTGGTGTCCCGCTCGTTTTCCATCTCTTGGGCAAGGATACGTCCCTGGGTGTGATTACCACGCTGCACTCTGCAGTGTTGCTTTTAACTGCGATGATGACCTTGGACATTTTTGCACCTAAGATCCAGCACGGTAGCCAGTCCGTTGTGGTGGGGCTGCCATGTACCCTGTTGGTTGTAGCCCCCTGACAACGCAGGGATCGCTCTACTGATGCCTGTGCCGTTAACTCCCCACGTATGCCAAGGAGTAGATGCCCATCTCCCTGGGGCATCAGGACT
The DNA here is from genome assembly GCF_023898315.1 of Schistocerca nitens. Lineage (NCBI taxonomy): Eukaryota > Metazoa > Arthropoda > Insecta > Orthoptera > Acrididae > Schistocerca > Schistocerca nitens. The sequence goes on along the minus strand of NC_064616.1, from coordinate 913,469,022 downwards.
CCCAGCAGTGGCCATCCTGTCAGGTGGGTATTGCTGCGGCTGGGTGGCGCCCGTGGGGAGGGCCCTTGGCATCAGGGCGGATGACCCGCAATGAAGCGTGGTACATCATCTCTCGTTGGCGGCCAGCCACCAGCAGTCTCTAAGCGTTCGAGGGCTCATTTTAAAGCTAACGTTTATGACCCCAAATCGTTCCCATCCCTGGCCACACCATGGGAGGAACGAAAGGCAATGAATGACAGTGACGTGTATTCGCCCAGGTATCTCGTCTGTACCAGAGCTGATGGTGACTCGTTTCTATCCGTGAAGCCTCAGTTCTTTGTAGAGCATTTAGAGGACAAGTTTGGGGAGGTGGAGGGCTTGTCCAAAATGCGCTCTGGGTCAGTTTTGATAAAAACGGCATCCTCTGCCCAGTATCGCAGGTTACTTGCTTGTGACAAGTTGGGGGATGTTAACGTTACCATCACCCCACATAAGAGTTTAAATATTTTCCAGGGTATTATTTTCCATCGGGACGTACTTTACCAGTCTGATGACGAGCTGCGCGCCAATTTAGAGCCCGAGGTGTACATTTCATCCGGCGCGTTCATCGGGGTCCGAGGGACAATCAGGTAGCTACCGGTGCCTTCATCTTGGCCTTCGAAGGTGATACATTACCAGAGAAGGTCAAGGTGATGGTCTACCGATGTGACGTCAAACCCTATATCCCTCCCCCGATGCAGTGCTTTAAGTGCTGGAAGTTCGGTCACATGTCCTCTCGCTGTACTTCTAGCCTCACATTACGAGATTTTGGACGCCCATCTCATCCCGATACTCCATGTGCTCCGCCTCCCGTCTGTGTCAACTGTGGAGAGCCTCATTCCCCTTGCTCGCCGGACTGCAGTATCTTACAGAAAGAACGCAAAATCATGGAATATAAGACCCTGGACCGACTGACCTACACTGAGGCTAAGCAGAAATTTGAACGGCTACATCCCGTGCGCATGATGTCATCTTATGCCTCCACTGTCACTCCTGCTCCAGCTCCTTCAGCTGCAAGACATACAGTCAGCTCTGAGTCAGAGGACCTCACCTGCCCCCTTGACGATGGGGGCCCCTTCTCTCGCTGTTGCTCCCACACCATCTACCTCGGGAGCAGCACCCACTAAACCACTGGGGACACCAGTCCCCACTTCTAAGCCGGAAAAGCGTAAGTCTTCTTCGGCTTCTCTCGCTCGGAAGGGATCCCTTGGGTCACTCCCTTCCCAGGTTCCTACCAGCGGCACAGCAGACACCAACCAGTGGCTGAAGAAGCCACAGGTCGCTGGTCGACGGGCTTCGCGATCCTCTTCGGTCCCATAGACTGACTCCAATAAGCCCTCTCAACAACGGCAACCAAAGGAACAGCTAGAGAAAACGACTTTGAAGACCCGTAAGACCAGGACACCTGCGGTGGCACCTACTCCACCGCTACCTAAAAGCTCTGCGTCTGACGATGTGGTGGAGATCCTTGCGTCCGCTGAGGACCTCGATCTCGCCAGTCCCTCAGACGCAATGGATAGCACTTGCACGGGTGCTCCATCGGAGGCAGCAGGTGACCCAGCGGCGTAATCTGCCTTCCCAGTCCCGTCACGCCTTTCTCCGCCATGGACAATACCATCCTCCAGTGGAACTGCAGCGGTTTCTTCCACCATCTAGCTGAGCTCCACCAACTTATCAGCCTTCACCCTTTCTTCTGCATTGCTCTTCAGGAAACTTGGTTTCCAGCGATGCGATCCCCCACCCTCTGTGGCTATCGGGGTTATTATAAGAACCGGGCAGCATATGAAAGGGTGTCTGGTGGCGTCTGCCTCTATGTCCTTCACACTCTGCACAGCGAGTCTGTCCCTCTCCAAACACCTTTAGAGGCTGTCGCTGTTCGGGTGTGGACGCCACAGGCTGTTACCGTCTGCAGTCTTTACCTTCCACCGGATGGTGATGTCTCGCAGCATGTCCTGGCTGCGCTGATAGCCCAATTGCCGCCACCTTTCTTGCTATTGGACGACTTCAACGCCCATAACCCTCTGTGGGGTGGGTCAGTGGCAACAGGTCGAGGCACCACCGTTGAGCATTTATTGTCGCAGCTCGATCTCTCGATTTTAAATGATGGTGCCTTCACACACTTCAGTGTGGCGCATGGCACATACTCCGCCATTGACCTTTCACTCTGTAGCCCTAGCCTCTTACCGTCTGTTCAGTGGAGTGTGCATGACGACCTGTGTGGTAGTGATCACTTTCCGATCTTTCTGTCACTACCACAGCGTCACTCTTCTGGGCGCCCTAGCAGATGGGCTATGAATAAGGCTGACTGGGACTTGTTCTCCTCCACTGCCGCTATTGAGCCTCTCTCTAATGATGACATTGATGCGGTGGTTCAATCGGTCACCACCAGCATCGTTACTGCCGCCGAATCTGCCATTCCCTGTTCCTCTGGGTCCCCTCGGCGACGGACTGTGCCTTGGTGGGCGCCTGAGATCGCTGCAGTGATTAAAGATCGCCGGCGGGCGCTACAGCGTCACAAGCGACATTCCTGCATTGAACACCTCATCACCTTCAAACGGCTGCGTGCGTGGGCCGCCGCCTTATCCGCCAAAACAAGCAGGAGTGCTGGGAGCGGTATGTGTCCACCATTGGCCTCCATGTCTCTCCATCGCAGGTCTGGGCCAAGATCCGACGCCTCTATGGCTATCGGACCCCTGTCAGCGTCCCTGCGCTCTCACTGAATGGATCAGTTTGTACAGACTCCGACGAAATTGCCAACAGCTTGGCAGAGCATTTTGCTCTTAGTTCCGCTTCTTCCAATTACCCACTGGCCTTTCGCTCCATTAAAGAGCGGATGGAACGTCGGAGCCTTTCATTTCGCACCCACCACCCAGAATCTTACAATGCTCCATTCAGTGGGTGGGAATTTCGCAGTGCCCTAGCCTCTTGCCCTGATACCGTTCCTGGGCCAGATGGCATCCACTGTCAGATGCTGAAACACCTTTCAGTGAACTGCCAGCGGCGCCTCCTCGATATTTACAACCGTATTTGGGTCAAGGGGGAGTTTCCGTCGCAATGGCGGGAAAGCATTGTCATCCCCGTTTTGAAACCTGGAAAGAGCCCTCTTGAGGTGGACAGCTACCGTCCCATTAGCCTCACCAACGTTCTTTGCAAGTTGCTTGAACGGATGGTGAGCCGGCGCTTGAATTGGGTACTGGAGTCTCGGTGGTCTTCTGGCTCCGTCTCAGGGTGGATTCCGTAAAGGCCGCTCCTTCACCGACAATCTGGTGAGCCTGGAGTCGGCCATCCATACTGCCTTTGCCCGCCATCAGCACCTGGTCGCTGTCTTTTTCGACATGCGGAAGGCATACGATATGACATGGCGTCATCACATCCTTTCTACGCTTCATGGATGGGGTCTTCGGGGTCCTCTGCCGCTTTTTATACGCAATTTTCTGTCGTATCATACCTTCCGCGTGCAAGTCGCGGCCTCATATAGTTCCTCCCACGTCCAGGAGAACGGTGTGCCACAGGGTTCTGTTTTAAGTGTCTGCCTGTTTTTAATAGCCATTAACGGGCTCTCTGCGGCCGTGGGCAATTCTGTCTCCGCTTCCTTGTATGCTGACGACTTCTGCCTTTACTATAGCTCTATTGGCATTGCAGCTGCTGAACGTCAGCTACAGGGCGCAATCTGTAAGGCGCAGTCTTGGGCTGTAGCGCATGGTTTTCAGTTTTCGGCTGCCAAGACCCACGTTATGCATTTCTGCCGGTGCCGAACGGTCCATCCAGAGCCGCGGCTTTATCTTGACAATGAATTTCTTGCTGTGGTGGAGACCCACAGGTGTTTGCGTGTCGATTTTGATGCCCGGTTGACTTGGCTGCCTCATATTCGGCAGCTTAAACAGGCGTGTTGGCCGCATCTCAATGCTCTGCGATGCTTGAGCCGTACCAGCTGGGGCGCCGACTGATCTACCTTGTTACGGCTCTACCAGGCGTTAATCCAGTCTCCTCTGAATTATGGGAGCCTGGCTTATGGCTCTGCTTCCCCATCTGTGTTGCGGGTACTGGACCCAATACTACACAGCGGGATACGACTTGCCACTGGTGCCTTCCGCACTAGTGGAGGCAGGTGTCCCTCCCCTGCGGTTACGGCGCCAACGTTTGGTGGCCGCTTATGCTGCCCATGTTTTTAGCTTGCCCGGGCATCCAAACTATCGTCTCCTGTTCCCGCATTCGGTCGGCACCAGTCTGGTTGTACGATCGCGGTCCGCGTCAAAGAGCTTCTCTCCGGGCTTAGGGTTTTCACTGTTCCACCCCCTTTCCGGGCCACTTTGCGTACTCCCCCATGGTGTGTTCCTCGCCCTTGCCTTCGGCTCGACTTGGCACTGGGCCCAAAGGACTCCGTCCCTCCAGAGACCTTCCTCCACCGCTTTTATTCCATCCTTGCCACGTATCAGGGCTCTGGCATTGTTTACACCGACGGTTCGATGGTTGCTGGTCGTGTCGGGTATGAGCTAACTCTAGGGGACCATTCCGAACAACGTTCCTTGCAGGATGGCTGCAGCGTTTACACTGCTGAGCTGGTTGCCATCTTTTGTGCCCTAGAGTATATCCGCTCCTGCTCAGGTGAGTCTTTTGTTATCTGCAGCGATTCCCTGAGCGGTTTACGAGCTCTCGACCAGCGTTTCCCTCGTTCTCGTCTGGTGATGGCTATCCATGAGTCCCTGCATACTCTTGCCCGTTGCTGCCGCTCTGTGGTCTTTGTGTGGACCCTCGGTCATGTCGGTATCCCGGGCAATGAATGTGTTGACCGCCTGGCCAAACAGGCCACCAGTGAACCCACTCTAGACATTGGCCTTCCGGAGACTGATTTGAGGGCGGTCTTACTCCGCAAAGTTATCTCGCTGTGGGTCGCTGAATGGCGCGGTCTGACCACCCGTAACAAACTCCGTGCCGTCAAGGAGACGACGACTGTGCAGCACTCCTCGCGCGTCTCTCGCAAGGAGTCTGTCGTCCTATGCCGACTGCGCATTGGGCACACACGGATGACCCACGGCCCCTTATTGCGCCGTGAGGACCCACCTCTATGTCGCTGCGGCTCCATTTTATCTGTGGTCCACATGTTCTTGGAGTGTCGCTTTTAGCTGTGCTCAGGCAGACGATCGCACTGACTCACACGCTCCCTGCCCTTTTAACTGATGACCCTGCTATGGCTGGCTTAGTTTTACGTTTTATTTGGGCAGGGGGTTTTTATCATTTAATCTGAGTGTTTCTGTTTTTTAGTGTTGATTCTGGCTTTTGGCCTCCGATTTTAAACTGAGTTTTTAATGTGTTCTCGGTGGTTGGCTTTTCCTTTTTTTTTCTCTATGGTCGGCCAACCACCGTCACACTCTGTGTGATTTTAATTTGTTTTGTCTGATCTCTGTCGGCGTATTTCTTGTCACGTGTCGTCTGACGTCTTTCCTGCTGTTCGTTTTTATTCTCTTTGGGTGGTTTTAATTTTCTGGACAAAGGGACCGATGACCATTGCAGTCTGGTCCCTTTAATCCCACAAACCAACCAACCAACTATGGGAGTGTTATGTATGGTTCAGCGGCACCCTCAGCATTGCGTTTGCTTGATCCATCGCACCATTGCGGAGTTACGACTAGCGACAGGAGCTTTTAGGATGAGTCCGGTGACAAGCGTACTGGTGGAGGCTGGAGTCCCTTTATTGAAGATCAGACATGCACAACTGCTCGCCAGTTATGTTGCACACATTAATAGCTCTCCTGAGCATCCTAATTACAGTCTTCTTTTCCCAACCTCGGCGGTTCACCTCCCGCATAGTCGGCCCAGGTCAGGGCTAACGATTGTGGTTCACGTGTGATTGCTTCTGTCTGAACTGGAGTCCTTGACTGTACCACCACTCCTCAAGGTCAATTCACGTACACCTCCGTGGTGTAGCTGTAGGCCGAAGCTTCGCCTGGACCTTTTGTGTGGCTGTAAGGACTCTGTTAACACTGCAGCCCTCCACTGTCACTTCTTATCGATTCTTGAAGTGTTCCGGGGCTCTGAAGTGGTTTACACTGGTGGCTCAATGGCTGATGGTAATGTCGGCTACGCCTTTGTCCACAGAGGCCATATTGAACAGCATTCCTTGGCCGATGGCTGCAGTGTATTCACTGCAAAGCTGGTGGCCATATCTCATGCACTTCAGTATATCCGTTCATGCTCCGAGGAATCGTTTCTTCTGTGTACTGTCTCCTTGAGCAGCCTACAAGCTATCAACCAGTGCTACCCTCGCCATCCTTTGGTGGCGTCCATACAGGAGTCCATCTATGCCCTGGACTGGTCCCATCATTCAGTGGTGTTTGTGTGGACATCAGGACATGTCGGCAGCCCTTTCAACGAACTTTCCGACAGGCTGGCCAAACGGGCTACACGGAAACCACCTCTGGAGATGGTCATCTCTGAACCTGACCTTCGTTCTGACATATGCCACAGGTCTTTTCAGCTTTGGGAGATGGAATGGCATTACAGTACACACTACAGATTGTGTGTCATTAAGGAGACTACGAATGTGTGGAAGTCTTGCATGTGGGCCTCTCGCAGAAAATCAGTTGTCCTCTGCGGGCTCCGCATTGGCCATGCTTGGGTGACCCACGGTTACCTCTTGTGCTGTGAAGACCCACCTCAGTGTCGGTGTGGCGCCCGTTTGACAGTGGTCCATATTCTGGTGCACTGTCCCCCTTGACTGCCCAGTGACGAAAGCATGGGTTATCGGACTTGTTGCCTCTACTTTTATCTGACAACGCTGCAATGGTTGATTTAGTTCTACGTTTTATTCGTGGGAGTGGGTCTTATCATTTGATGTAAGTTTTAGCGCATGTTCTTTGTCTTTCTGTGTCCTCCACCCTAGTGCTTTTAGGGTGGAGGTTTTAATGTGTTGCGGAGTGGCTGGCTTTTCCTTTTTTATTGTTGTGGTCGGCAAGCTACTGTAATCTGCTTTCTTGTTTTACTCTCTTGTTTCTTGCGTCTCTGTTGTTTTCTTTTCCTCCTTTGTTCCTTTTAGTGTTCGTTGCTTTTCTTTCATTCTTGTGGTTTTTCCTTTCTTTCCATTTTGTGTTATATGTCTTGTCTGTTTTATTTTCACACTTGCAGCATTGTTTTATTAGGAACAAGGGACCGTTGACCTCCTAGTTTGGTCCCTTCTCCCCTTTTTTAAACTAACCAACCAACCAAGCTATTCACAGGACTATAGAAGTGAGCAAAGGTGGTATAATTCTTTTGGAGATTATAATATCTGGTAAATTAGGCAAATAAACATCAAAGTTCAGCAACCAGAGAGCCCTTTAGAGAACATGCACTGGCAGAATGTGCTATACCCCACTGTACTCCCGTTTTAGTTTTGCAACCAAGTGTTAAGTCAGTGGTAAAATCTGTGTTTGGAATAGAGAAACAGTAAACTAGTGCTTATTAATATCTGAGTGTGGTGTACTTTAGTGGAAGAGCACTTAGATAAATGTTGAAGAAACTGCTCTGCATTAAGTACATATGAATGATGATAGAGATCTGAGTTTTGAGGAGTGTTGAGGGCGATATCTGAGTCCCTGCTGTTATGGACAATAATACTTATGGAAGATATTGCTCCCTGCATCTGCAGCTTCCACCTGACCTCTGTGTCATATTAAATGCTGAACACTTCTGGGAACTCAACATTTAATGGCTGGGTTTTGGTTTGGGTAACACGAGTCCTCCATGTCATTAAGATCTTCGTGTGCTTCAGTGACCACTACTAGGCACTGTGATGGAACATTGTGTATTTACAAGAAAGGAAATCATGACCTAATGTGAGGTTACTTGAATATATCTAGCAAATAAGTTGAGGTGAACAGTGCGATATGAATGGGCACAGAGGCGAAACACTTCATAGTGGGTAACTGTTTGAGCACTTGCAGCCCTGTGATTGTATTAGATGTGCTTATACTCCTGGGCCCCTCACTGAGATTACTTTTTTTTCCTAGCCCCTTGTAGGGTATTCATGAGTCCTAATAACTCTTTAAAAAAGAGAGAGAGAAAGACAGCTTTGCAGGATGATGCAGGATCACTAAAATTAGTGAAAAAATTAATGATTACCGCAATACTTCAAAAGATGCCCCCCCCTCCCCCCTCCCTTCCTCCAAAAATCATTCCACGTTGCATTTAAATGCAAAATTTCTTGGAAAGGCCCCAGTTCTGACAGACTTGCCCAACACACTTAATTACGAAATACTTTGTGATGTGGGAGACTACCAGGTATTTGGAGACTTGAAAAGTAAGAACAGAAGGGAGTTGATGTCATTAATATAACAGAAAAGTGACATACTGGAGCTTCAGAAGACAGAATTTGGGTAGGCATTCACCACCCTGGTATTCCAAAATTCATTAAAATAGGCTTTACCTCTCTCCATCTGTCTGCTGTGCTGAATCCAATAGTATGTTTCAAATCCCAGTGTCATACCATGTTGTCATATGAAGATTACACACTGTATGGAAAGTACAGACAGACTGCCCTTGAAGTAAGTATGTCATATTCATCTCTCTAAGTTTTTGTTAATTCTTCTGGTAATCATCATATTTGGAGTAGGGAAAGCCCTGTCTGTTTGGAGAAGTAAAAATTGCAAAAGAAAATATTGATCAGCCATATCCTTTGATTAAAAATGCAAAAGGCCTGCAAAGTTTTAGAACCACCTGCGTATAGTAAAAAAATTTGACAATGTGTCTGTGTGTCTCAACACACACTGTCAAACGATACAATCATCAACAATTATGAGAAGGATAGAGCGCTACTCACCATAAAGATGACAATTTGAGTTAGACAGGCACAACGAAAAGACTGTTACACACTAAGTGCAGTTCAGAAAAGCTTGCAGTGGAGGGGAGGATCCAGATTGCCTAGGCTATGAAGCAGCCATTAAAATCAAGGATGTTATGTTAAGCTGTATGTTGAGCCACAGGGTGGGCTGCACTGCTCTTTGCCACAGTTTGGCAGTAGCCATTCATCCCGGTAGACAGCTGGTTGGTAATCATAGCAATCTAAAAAGGTATGCAATGATTGCAGCAGAGCTGATATATAACACTGCTGCATTCACAGGTGGCTCAGCCTGTGATGGGCAGGATGAGCTTGTAACAGGACTGGAATAAGAAGTGCTGCATAGGTGTATTGGCTAGATCTTGCACCTGGGTCTGCCATATGATCCCTGTGGCAAGGGACTGGGATTGGGAGTGGCATAGAGATGGACTAGTATGTTGTGGAGGTTGGATGGTTGATGGAACAACACTTTAGGAGGGATGGGAAGGATCTTTGGTAGGATGTTTATTTCAGGGCATGATGATAGATAAAGCCCAGATGAAGGATGTGTTTCATTTGGTCCTGTATGGTGTGGTACTGGGTGATGGAGGGGACGCTTCTTTGTAGCTGGCTCTTGGAGGTGATGGCGGGATTGGGGGTGTGTGGGTATATAACACAGGTAATCTGTTTACAGTCTATGTTTGGGGCACAGTGCCTGCTGTGAAGGCCTTTGTGAGACCTTGCTTTGCTCTTGGCCACAGTTTGTCAATGGCCATTCAGCCTAGATTGTAGAGGATGGCCAAAATAAGAGGCCTCATGTCTTACAAACAACATACATATAATTCACTCATTTATTGTAAATTCAGAATACAGAGTAGTAAATTGTTATTATGGAAAAAAAAAAATACTGTACATTCAGCAGATCAATAGTTCACAGGAGGTGCTGAAAATGTTCACCATAAACTTCGATACACAACTCAGCATCTCAACATGTTTCTGGAAACTTTTGCCAAGTCATTTGATATTATTTCTGCAATCACATTGTAAATGTTTGTTTTCAACTCTTCAATTCTATGCATATTGTCACTGTAGACATTACCATTTAAATTACCCCACAAATAAAAATGACAGACAGACGGATTGGGCAATCTAGGAGGCCATAAACTTATGGAAACTGTATGTTCTTCTCTGAAAGCTTCATGGACATTTGACACTGAAACCATTCAAGTATGCTGCATAGCACTATCTTGCTGGAAAAATGTATGCTGTTGTTCTTTGTCCATTAACTGTGCTGTGAATGGTTGGAACAATTCCGTTACATGCATTTGAGAGTTTGTGGTGGTGGTAAAGAAAGTGGGGCGTACAATCCATTGACCTGAAACTGCACACAAAACACCTACTTTCAAATCTTGCAGAGGCACCTCAAAGCATTTCCTATGGTTGCCTGTTGACCAATAGCATCTGTTTTGAGACTTCACGTACCCACTAAAGTGAAACCATATGTTGACTGAGTTGAAGTAAAGATTTGGATCTAGATAACCGGCAGTAACGTGTGAGTAACCATTTGCAGTAGTGTTGTTGTTGTTGTTGTTGTTGTTGTGTAAGCCTTAGGTTTTAATGCTTGCATTATTCGTACTTTCTATGCTCACTTACGTAACAGCTACAGTATGTTCTAGCATGATGTTAGTCTGAAGTTTAGTTGGGAGAATAGACATCCAGTTCATTTCCATGGGCTGCTTAACATTGTCTTTTCCAGCAAACAAACTTTATGTACGCATTTACGTTTGGCATTAGCGACTAAACCTGTTGCTCTAAATTTAGTAATAAATTTCCACACAACACTTTCTGTAGCACCAGCTACCTCTGGACATTTTATCATGAACCTTTCATTTAACATTTTAAATGATTTACATCCAAAAAAAGTTTCAATAATGAATACTCTTTGTTCAATTGAAAAAGGCCTTCTGCAGAACTGTATTCACAACAAGCTTCAAACTGAATACTGACAACACAGCACTGATCACTAAATTGCTGCTTGACATCGTATGAAATCACCTGACCCTACTCGAGCACCACCCTAGTGTTAAGAAATAACACCACCCAGATGTACCCAAGTATCACATTCAGTATAACATGGGGCTCCTTTTATCATAACCATCCCATAGTAGGGAAGGCGAATGGTCGACTCCATTTTTTTGGGAACTTTTAGGAAAGTGTGGTTCATCTATAAAGGAGATTGCATATAGGACACTAGTGTGAACCATTGTTGAGTACTGCTCGAGTGTTTGGGATCTGCACCAGATCAGATTAAAGCAAGACATCGAAGCAATTCAGGGGCATCTTGCTAGATTCTTTACCGGAAGGTTCAAACAGCACGCAAGTGTTACGGAGATGCTTTGGGAACTCAAATGGGAATCACTGAAGGGAAAGTGACATTCTTTTTGAGGGGCTCTATTGAGAAAATTTAGAGAACCGGTATTTGAGGCTGACTGCAGAGCGATTCTACTCCCGTTAACGTAGATTTTGCATAAGGACCTTGAAGATAAGATTAGAGAGATTTCGTCTCATACAGAGGCTTAGAGACAGTCATTTTTCCCTTGCACTATTTGTGATTGGAACAGAAAAGGAAATGACTAGTACTAGTACAAGGCACCCTCCACCATACACCATATGGTGTGTTGCAGGGCATGGATGTAGATGTTGATGTCGATAGGTGGTTGGTAGTCATACCAATATAAAAAGCTCTGCAATGATTGCAGCAGACCTGGTATATGACATGGCTGCTTTCACAGGTGGCTCAGCCTATGATGGAATAGGACAAGCCTGTGACAGGGGGCAGATCTCTCACCTGGTTCTTCCACAGGGATATGATCCCTGTGGCAAGGGGCTGAGACTGGGAGTAGGGTAGGATGGACTACAATGTTTTGGAGGTTGGGTGGGCAATTGAACACCATCTTTGGAGGGGTGGGAAGGATCTTTGGTAGGATGTCCCTCATTTCAGGACAGTCAACAGTATGTGCAGCTGTAAGTGTAAATGCTAAGATATAACAGTTACTATGCCTGTGACCACCTTCGGGGGAGGGGGGGACACCTGTGGCCACTATGTAAAACTTTGTGCACTCTAGTACTTCATCTCAGCATGTTACTGAAAGGAGGATAAACAGTGTTTCATGTACTAAACTAGCCAATCATCTATAATTGATGATATACAGTGTACCCTGTGGAATACAACAGCCAAAGAAATTCTGTCAGATAGTGCCACACTGTAACTGTCAATTTCCATAACAAAATGAAAATGCAGGAAAGATTCTTACTGCTAAAGATGGAACATTAATGTGCACAGGGAAGACTGCCGCCTGTGCTTATGTCTGCAACAATTAAATTTTAATGTGCACAGCGTACTGTGAGATTCATCATCTGCTTACCTCAGAGATTAAGATATTGAGTCTTGTGGTGTTTTGAGAGCTGTGTTTGCTCAACATAACTCACTAAAAGTGCCCTACACATTCTCACATAAAAACTGAAAGTCACTGGATTTTTCACGGAGGGTTTGGGGTACAGGACAAAAGATGTGCTTGTAAATCATAAAATGCCACTTCTCCTGTCCTCGTGTGAGGAGATCCATAATCTTTTCTAATCAGACTCGTGGCATATGTTGTAGAAACTACCATTGGTGCATGTTGTGACTTCACCCAGCCACAGCTTTCTCAGTGTAAATGTGTTGTCTTAATACTGGAAATAAATTCATTTGTTTGTTGAGCAATCTACACTGCTTGACAAAAACAGTGATACATCAAGAAAACTTGGTAAGATGTCATTGTCACTTTGTACATACACACCACTGGAGGATATGTAAATGCTTATAGTTGCAGTTCTCTAGGACAGGTTGAATGGCCACCAGAGTACATTAGTATTCTTTATGTTTAGTGTTGTTACCAGGCCTGGTGAGGTGTATAAGGGGAGAGAACAGTATGTTGAGTGATCCCTGTGAAGAACACAGATATGCCATGTACCCATGTGAGGCAGCATTATAACTACCTGACAGAGTTTGAAAGGGGTCTCATTGTGGGTCTCCATTTTGCCAGCTAGTCAAATCGTGTAGTATCCAGATTTGTGGGGCATTCAGGTGTGATAGCCTGATGTTAGATTGCATGGGAACATGAGGGCACTCACACTTGTTGTCAAAGTTCTGGTCTACCACATCGAACCACCACAAGGGAGACTCATCATAATTGTGCACGAAGCACATTATAACACCTCCACATCTCCACCTGCCATCTGATAGCGAGTAATGGATTCCCTGCAAAAATTGTGTATCATCCCTCGCCATTGATCAAAGGGGGTGCAGTGTCATACTTGTAAGTAGGCTAATACTGCCAAGTTATTTGTGAATTGGATTCAATTTTGTAATCATTCCAGTCACATCACATACCCTCTCAGCCTGTGAAGTTTCATTTTGGCTCCTCCTCTTCTTGTGGGTGCTCCTGTTTTTTCGGTCAGGCGGTGTGTATAAAACTGTATTTACTTAGTGCCATTTCTCTGGAAGTTTTTAGTTTATGCATAGATCATTGTTATTATGAAATGGACTAGTGCAGAACAATATTGATTGTAATAAAATAGTAGGAAATACACACATAAAAAAAGTTTGTTGGGATGAAACTAATGTTGCAATTTTTCATCAGAGTACTTCACCCGAGGAAAAAGTACAGTGTAAAACCAATGAAAATTCTGTGTACTGTTTCCTACAAGTTTTAAACAGCTGTTCTTCTCAAGGACTGGCCAAAGAAATAATACAAGAAATAACATTACAGGAATATGTTACGCTAAATAGAAGTATTCAGCATTACATTGTGCACTGAATGGCAGGTTAGGCAGGCAGCATTGGAACTGTTAATATATAACAGTCTGGGAGAATAATGTGTTATAGAAGAATTATCCCTCTCCTGTGTTTGTGGAATGCTGAGATTGGATTGAACCAAGTTAATCACAGAAATATATTTGTGTGTATATTCAAATGGATTCTTGAAGTAAGTGATATTATTCATGGAGTTGGATGTGTACCCAAATAGGTACTTGCTGTAAGTGGAATTATTCATGAGATAAGGAGTGTACTTCACAATGAAAACATTCTGAATATGGAAGGAATGACAATGACTGAATCAATCTATTGTTGTATTCTTGTGCTGTGTGTGAACAGTAGTGCACAGGTGCCCCCTGCTATAGCAAGAACAAACATGATGTACAGAACGTAGTACTTTATAGAGCAACACGTAAGATGCAGATTGTGCATAGCAATGAAAACTTTGACTGGAAGACAGTCATACAGCATAAAGAAAAGGTCTAGCACTCATTAGCGATCGCTTAAATAATGCTGCTCTTTGGCGGATGACTAGAGTGCGTCAGGGGGCTGACTGAGGTGGCCCATTCAAACGAGCCTGTGAACTGTATGGATGTGCACTCTCTGAAATTGTGTATGTCCTGAGTGAAGATACATCACTGCTGCCCCCCTCCATACCTCACCCCTCCCCCAAGACTTAACAAAACATTAATATTAAAAAATCCTGAAGAAATATCACTTTATACTCCAGAGAATCAGTTATGGTACAGTTTAGAATCAGGGGGTATCTTGATTTTCCTGACAAAGCTCAACATTAGTTGATATAGCAAATGTTTCATCCAGTTCTGATAGCAAAGGTTTCATCTAGATCTGGACCATAGCAGAAACTGATAACCACAGGCCTTAATCTGTGACCCATGCAGGGATTAGCAACAGGGACACAGTGATCATCTTCATTGTCTTGGATGTACCCTATATCGTTCATAAGTATGGCCTCCAAAGATGAAATAATTATTCATCAGGCTGAACAACAGTTCCAAAAACTAAACACTTGTTACTTGTTCTGTTGGTTCTTAAGTTGACTGTTCCAGTATTTGCAGTTGGTAAGTAGTTTCCCCTTCTTCTTTCATACTGTTACTTCTCTTTCTCAGTTTGAATTTGCCATTTAGTAACTTACATGCACCTTTCATATTTCTATTTTGTCATAAGGTGAGAGTACGGTGTGATCTTTTGAACAGTCTAGAGGGAAATGTATGATACAGGGAAAGTATGTCAGGACCTTATTCTTGCTGCATTCTTCAGCTGACCACATACATACTTCAATCATTGCAGGTCATTACTGTTAGTATGAAGTTCCTTTGTTAGAAAAGATAAGTCATTTGTGCTTTTGTGTTATGCTGTCCATTTTATGTGATTTTAGAAACTACATATTTATCAGAACAGTTTCATTGCTGAAATGTTTTTTATTAGGTGATAAGACTTACAGGCATTTTGTTTGGTCCACAGTTTATTATGTGGAGTGCCATGTATCATAATTATGTTGTATGTAGAAATTATAAAAATATCCTATAACTTCACTATAGAAAAGTTAATGTGTACAGCCATTTTGTTCAGAAGTTATTGCCACATCCTTGGTATCCGTGGGACACATGACCAAAAAGTTTAATAACATTGAGAGACCATCTTTACCATTTTCTAGTTTTATTTTGTGCCTATTGAATAAAATTTCTCCAATAACTGAAAGCAATCCATGTAAGAAAACTTGAACAATGTGTTTTGTTTACCATATATGTGTGAGTTCCATGTTCTTACCATTAACTATTTTCATGGTGCTGTTCAGACTTTTATAGGAGTTTTATCAGCCATTTGCTTAACTGTAGGTTGCTGAATGAGTGTTTCTTTTAATCATGCTAAGTGTGTTTTGTGCTTTCATTCAATTACTACAATATTTTTTGTATAGTGATGGAAAATCATTTGAAATGAATACCATGTCTCTTTCTTTCTTTTTCCTCACAGGCAGCCATGAACCGAGAACAGTTTGTGGATTGGAGTAAGTAATGATAACACTAAAGGGAAATTAAATATTGAATATCCCCAAAATTAAAGACCTTTTTTTTTTTTTTAATAAGAATGTTGTAAGAAGAAACTGAGTGTGAACAACAATAGATATTAAAATTGTACTTCACAAGATGGAACAAACGACTTGGTGTAACTGGTAGACATACTAAGTACTAAAGATCATCTCTTAAGCTCTTAAAATTGTTGTATTCTTTCTTCTGAAGCTGAATTAAGAAGCAGTGTATCAGAATGCTGACAAAGAGGCTTTTCACCCAGAAGCTTGTAACTTGCACAGCCCCCATTCAGAAGAGAGCAAGGAGGCAGAAGCATAGGAAATGATGATTTGTGGGATCTGGGATTGTCTCCATAACTCTCTCTTATATGTGTTGTCCAGTAAAGACTGACACTGATACCATTGAGGCAATATTAAAGAAAATAGCATTTCCTCATTCAATGTAGGCATTTTTGAGTAATATGCATGTGTTTCATCTTTTCATCTGCTCCTAATAGAAATAATTGATAAGGAAATGTGTTTGCACTACACATCAGTCATTATGCGATTCAGGGACTTGAGTTTCTGCCATGCCATCATAATCAGAAAATACATGTGTAGCGTTTTATCAACCTATGGTAGCCACTCAGTTCAGGACTCATTGAGTTTATGTCCCACTGATTTTTCCATTTTAGTTTTCTGGAATGTTGCCAGAATTGGTAGGCAAGGTGCAAATTTTGTGCAGAGAAATTTAAGGTGGGAAAAGTGATAGGAAAATTGCAAGGTTCCATCCATGTAGTAAATTGTGATGTATTAGAGCAGAACTCAGGCTTACACTAAACCTAAGTTTAATATCAATTACATTATTGTGTAATATAATCCATACAATTTGTCAATGGCCTTGCTGCAGTGGTAACAAAGGTTCCTGTCCGGTCACCAAAGTTAAGCACTGTTAGGCTTGGCTTGCACTTGGAAGGGTGACCATCTGGGTCTGCTGAGCGCAGTTGGCAAACGGGATGCATTCAGCCCTTGTGAGGCCAATTGAAGAGCTACTTCACTGAGAAGTAACAATGTTATGAAAAGGAAAGTTGCTACTCACCATATAGTAGAGATGCTGAGTTGCAGATAGGCACAATAAAAAGACTGTCACAAATATAGCTTTCGGCCAGTAAGGCCTTCGTCAGAATTAGACAACAGACACAGACATACACACTCACGCAAATGCAATTTGTACACATGACTGCAGTCTCAGGCAACTGAGTGCCACACTGCGAGCAGCAGCACCAGTGTGTGATAGGAGTGGCGACTGGGTGGGGGTAAGGAGGAGGCTGTGGCGGGGGAGGGATAGTAGAGTAGTGGTGGCGGACAGTGACATGCAGTTGGGTAGAGTGCAGGGACAAGGTGGAGAGAGGGTAAGGCAGCTACGTGCAGTCAGAAGGTTAGATGGAGAGCAGCAGAGAGGTGGGGGGGGGGGGGGGGGGGGTTGGGTAGGGAAAAAGGAGATAAGTAAAAAGACTGAGTGTGATGGTGGAATGAGGGCTGTGTAGTGCTGGAATGGGAACAGAGAAGGGGCTGAATGGGAGAGGACAATGACTAACAAAAGTTGAGGCCAGGAGGATTTACATGAACGTAGGATATATTGCAGGTAAAGTTCCTACTTGCACAGTTCAGAAAAGCTGGCGTTGGTGGGGAGGGTCCATATGGCACAGGCTGTGAAGCAGTCATTGAAATGAAGTATGTCATGTTTGGCAGCGTGTTCAGCAACTGGGTGGTCCACTTGTTTCTTGGCCATAGTTTGTCAGTGGCCATTCATGCGGACAGACAGCATTTTGGTTGTCATGCCCATATAGAATGCAGCACAGTGGTTGCAGCTTAGCTTGTAAATCACATGACTGGTTTCACAGGTAGCCCTGCCTTTGATGGGATAGATGATGATTGTGACCAGACTGGAATAGGTGATGGTGGGAGGATGTATGGGGCAAGTCTTGCATCTTGGTCTATTACAGGGCTATGAGCCATGACGTAAGGGGCTGGGAGCAGGGGTTATGTAGGAATGGACGAGTATATTGTGTAGGTTTGGTGGACAGCAGAATACCACTGTGGCAGAGGTGGGAAGGATAGTGGATAGGACACATAAATGTCTTTCTTTTATGCTATGCCGCTCCCCACTTTCCACTGCCCTTCGTCTAACCTCCTGGCTTCACATAGCTGCCCTGCCCTCTTTCCATCTCGTCCCTGCACGCTCCCCAACAGCACGTCACTGTTTGCCACCCCTACCCTACTATCCCTCGTCCTCCCTGCCCCAGCCTCCTCCTTTCCCCTCACCCAGTCGCCACTCCCATCATGCAATGTTGCTTCTGCTTGCAGTGTGACCTTTGATGCCTGAGAGTGCAGTTGTGTGTGTGTGTGTGTGTGTGTGTGTGTGTGTGTGTGTGTGTGTGTGTGTAAGGGGGGGGGGGTGTCTAATTTTGAAGATGATGTTACTGGCCGAAAGCTATATTTGTGAAAGTCTTTTTATTGTTCCTATGTGCGACTCAGCATCTCCGCTATACGGTGAGTAGCAGCTTTCCTTTTCATAATACTGTTACATTCCATCCTGGGTTTTCCATTGATTGATTTTTGACTGAGAAGTAGCAGCTGGGGTATGAAAACTGACAATGGGCGGGAGAGTGGTGTGCTGACCGCGTGCCCTCCAGTCCGTATTCAGTGATGCCTATTGGCAGAGGATGACCCGCAGTCGATTGGTACTGTGGGGCTTTCTGAGGCCTTTTCAGGTGGAGTTTCATTTTAGCTATTGATTGATATAGTTATTAGATGTCCTCATGAGGGATATTGTGCGTAATTCTGTCCAATTGGTATGTTAGATTCTCACAATACTGAACTGGTTGGAGGGCCATACCCACAATGCTCAAGACATTCTTTGAGGAGATATCCAGGGGCCTTGCTGGTCAAAATATTTTAATAATCACGAAGATAATCAGTAGAAACTCTCGTCATATGCTGGCAGGCATAACACTCGGGTGACAAAAGTTATGGGATACCTCCTAATATTGTGTCGGATGTCCTTTTGCCCAGCTTAGTGCAGCAGCTTGATGTGGCATGGACTCAAGAAGTCATTGGAAGTCCCCCACTGAAATATTGAGCCATGCTGCCTCTATAGCCTCCTGTAATGATCGAAGTGTTACTGGTGCAGGGACCGAGCGAGGTGGCGCAGTGGTTAGACGCTGGACTCGCATTCGGGAGGACGACGGTTCAATCCCGCGTCCGGCCATCCTGATTTAGGTTTTCCGTGATTTCCCTAAATCACTCCAGGCAAATGCCGGGATGGTTCCTCTGAAAGGGCACGGCCGACTTCCTTCCCATCCTTCCCTAATCCGATGAGACCGATGACCAAGCTGTCTGGTCTCCTTACCCAAACCAACCAACCAACCAACTGGTGCAGGACGTTGTCCGTGAACTAACCTCTTGATTATGTTCCGTAAATATTCAGTGGAATTTATATCGCGCGATCTGGGTGAGCAAATCATTCACTCAGACTGTCCGTAATGTTCTTCAAACCAATCGTGAACAATTGTGACATGATGCATTGTCATCCATAAAATTTCCATCATAATTTGGGAACATGAATTACACCCCCCTGCGGGTTCGGGGGTAAGAATAGGCCCGCGGTATTCCTGCCTGTCGTAAGAGGCGACTAAAAGGAGTCTCAAACGTTTCGGCCTTCTGTGATGGTCCCCTCTTGGGTTTGACCTCCTTTTTTCCAGATTTCCGTTGTTAGTGCGTGCCATTTGGGGAAGGATGCCTTACGTTGTGTTTTTCTATTGGTCCATCATGCACCACCATCTTGCATGTTACCTATTGTCTCCTTCTTGTCTTGTGTGCAATTCTCTTCTTAGCGCCCACGACAACTGTGGACCCTTTCAACACCTAAAATCCAGCACGGTAGCCAGTCCGTTGTGGTGGGGTCGTCATGTACCCTCTTGGTGGTAGCCCCCCGACCACGCAGGGATCGCACTACAGATGCCAGAGCTGTTTCCTCCCCATGCATGCCAAGGAGTATGTGCCCATCTTGTCTGGGGCACGGGGACTCCGGGCTACGGGATATCGGCCAGGTACCCGTTGCTTTGGCTGGGTGGCGCCCTTGGGGAGAGCCCTCGTTCGGAGTAGGTGGCATCTGGGCAGATGTGGCGCAATGAAGCGCAATAAATCACACCAAGCTGGTGGTCGCACGGCCACCAGCGCCTCTAAGCGAGGCAGAGTTGACTTTGATGCTGCACAATATGGCCCTCAGTCGTTCCCCTCGTTGCCTGCGCCATGGGAGGGACGTAGATCTAGTGCCAAGCGGGAGCCTTATGTACCACAATACCTTGTCTGCAGCAGGACTGATGGTGACTCCTTTCTTACGACGAAGCCTCTGTTTTTTGTGGAAACCTGGAGGATAAGTTTGGGGAAGTGGCGGGGTTGTCTAAAATGAGGAATGGGTCCATCCTCCTCAAGACGTCTTCCCCAGCCCAGTCACGAGCGTTGCTCTTGTGTGATAAGCTGGGTGACGTCCCTGTTACCGTCACTCCCCACAGTAGCTTAAATATGGTCCAGGGGATTATTTACCGTCGTGACCTCTTGTTACAATCCGATGACGAGCTGAGAGCCGACTTGGAACGACGTGGTGTACATTTTGTCCGTCGTGTACATAGAGGACCCAAGACTAACAGGGTGGCCACCGGTGCCTTTATCTTGGCCTTTGAGGGTGATGTCTTGCCCGAGAAGGTCAAGGTAATGGTTTACCGTTGTGACGTCAAGCCATACGTCCCTCCCCCGATGCGGTGCTTCCAGTGCTGGAAGTTTGGGCACATGTCCTCCCGTTGCCCATCCAGCGCCACATGTCGAGATTGCGGACGCCCCTCTCATCCCGATTCTCCATGTGCGCCTCCGCCTGTATGTGTCAACTGTGGGGAGCACCACTCTCCATGCTCGCCGGATTGCCCCGTTCTTCATCAGGAGCGGAAGATAATGGAATTTAAGACCCTGGATCGGCTTACTTATCGAGAGGCAAAACTGAAATTTGAAAGGTTGTATCCTGCTTCCCTTCGCCCATCTTATGCTGCAGCCACGTTATCGTCGCCCTCGCGAGCGACGGTTGTTGCCTCATCTGTGCCGCCTTCAGTGGGCCCTCGGGGCCGTGCATCTCTGTCTGCCCCCCTCGTGTCTGGGGGCAAGCCTTCCTCTGTTGCCCCCTTAGCGGTTGGGGGCAAACCCTCATCTGTCGCTACCCCCATGCTTACTTCAGGGGTGACATCTCCTCCAAAACCGGGGGGCTCGATCCCTCCCCCTCCTTCTCCGCCGGCGTTGCCTCTGCCGGTTCCTCTCTTGTGGAAGGGGTCCCTCGGGGCTCTCCCTTCCTCCGTTTCTTCTCCTACCCAGCCGGATGTCAGCCAGTGGCTGAAGGTTCTGCCACCTGCTGGTCGTAGGGCTTCTGCGTCGTCGTCAGCCTCCGATGCTGCTTCAGAGAAGCTCTCCCAGCCCTCTCACCCTAAGGGCCGACGCGAGAAGAAGGAACGGAATGTGTCCAAGAAGAAGGACGTTCCGGTGGTTTCAGTACCGCCTGCTGTACATAGTCCTGGCTCCGGGGATGAGGTGGAGATCCTCGCCTCTGCCGCGGATCTCGCCCTCACGGAACCCTTGGGGGCCTTTCCTATGGACACAGCTGACTCTCCTCTGATGGCGGCAGTTGGCTCTGAGGCGCCGTCAGCCTCTTAGTCGCATTCACGCCCTCCCAGTCCCTTCCTGCTTCCATTCTCCAGTGGAACTGCGGCGGTTATTTCCGCCACCTGCCTGAGCTCCGGCTGCTTCTGAGTGTTTCCCCTGTTCTCTGCATTGCTCTGCAGGAAACTTGGTTTCCTGCAATGCGGACCCCCGCCTTTCACGGTTATCGGGGATACTATAAGAACCGTGCTGCCTGTCAACGAGCGTCAGGTGGGGTTTGCCTCTTTGTTCACCACTCTGTCTGTAGCTCGCCAGTACCCCTTCAGACGCCTTTAGAGGCAGTTGCTGCCAGGGTTGAGCTCTCGCCGGCTATTACTGTTTGCTCTGTTTACATTCCTCCGGATGGGGAGCTCCCCCGACATGTCTTGGCTGCGCTGCTGGCTCAACTCCCACCACCATTGCTGCTTCTGGGCGATTTCAATGCCCACAACCCTCTATGGGGTGGGACTGTCTCCGATGACCGCAGTCGGGCCGTGGAGCATTTGTTGGCTCAGCTCGACCTTAGCCTCTTGAACACCGGTGCTCCCACGCATTTCAGTGTGGCCCATGGCTCGTTCTCGGCCATCGATCTCTCTCTTTGCAGCCCCGGACTTGTCCCATCCCTCCACTGGAGGGTGCATCCTGACCTGTGTGGTAGTGACCATTTTCCCATCTATTTGTCACTGCCCCAGTGTCATTCTTCTGGGCGCCTGCCCCGCTGGGCTCTCCACAGGGCTGACTGGCCGGCTTTTACTTCCGCTGCAACCATTGAGTCTCCCCCACAGGGTGACATTGACGAGGTGGTCCGTGTCTTAACCACGTCAATTATTTCGGCGGCCGAGGCTGCCATCCCCCGCTCTTCTGGACTCCCTCGGAGGAAGGCTGTAGCCTGGTGGTCGCCGGAGATTGCTGAGGCTATTCGCGACCATAGGCGGGCTCTCCAGCGTCATAGGCGGCACCCGTCTCTAGAGACCCTCATCGCCTTTAAGAGGCTCCGTGCCTTGGCCCGTCATCTTATTGCACGGCGTAAGCAGGAGTGCTGGGAGAGGTACGTCTCATCCCTGGGCTCCCGTGTCTCCCCCTCGCTCGTGTGGTCCCGGATCCGGCGGATTTATGGATAACAGACCCCTATGGGTGTCCCTGGGATCTCCCTGGACGGCGCTGTGTGCACGGACGCTGCCGTCATTGCTGAACACCTTGCTGCGCACTTTGCTAAGAGCTCTGCGACTGCAACTTATCCCCCCGCCTTTCGCTCTCTCAAGGAGCGGGCCGAGCAGACGCCATTATCATTCCACACGCGTCGTTCTGAAAAATACAATGCTACTTTCAGCGAGAGGGAATTCCTCGCTGCCCTCGCTGATTGCCCTGATACAGCACCAGGACCAGACTGCATCCACGCGCAGATGCTGAAGCATCTCTCCAGGGACTGCCAGAGACACATCCTCACCATCTTTAACCGCATTTGGAGCGCGGGAGTGTTCCCGTCGCAATGGCGAGAGGGTGTTATTGTCCCCATCTTGAAACCCGGTGCGGACCCATTGGCGGTGGACAGCTATCGTCCCATTACCCTCACCAACGTTTTGTGCAAATTGCTTGAACGTATGGTGGGGCGGCGTTTGTGTTGGGTGCTTGAGTCGCGCGGTCTCCTCGCTCCATCCCAGGGTGGCTTCCGTCGGTGCCGGTCTGCAGCGGACAATTTGGTGCGGCTGGAATCTGCTATCCGTATGGCCTTTGCCCGACGTCAGCATCTCGTTGCTGTCTTTTTTGATCTGCGGAAGGCGTATGACACCACATGGAGGCATCACATCCTTGCTACGTTGCATGAGTGGGGTCTTCGTGGTCAGCTCCCGGCTTTTCTTCAAGCCTTTTTATTGCGCCGCTCTTTCCGGGTGCAAGTGGGTGCCGCCTCTAGTTCATCTTATATACAGGAAAATGGGGTCCCGCAGGGCTCGGTGTTGAGCGTCTCCTTATTTCTAGTGGCCATTAACGGTCTGGCTGCAGCCGCGGGGTCGTCAGTGTCTCCTTCTTTGTATGCCGACGACTTCTGCATCTCATTTAGCTCCACGACTACGGGAGTCGCTGAATGCAGGCTGCAAGTAGCCGTTTGCAAGGCGGCATCATGGGCTCTGACTCATGGTTTTCAGTTCTCTGCAGCCAAGACTCAAGTTATGCACTTCTGCAGGCGTCGGACGGTCCACCCTCATCCTGAACTTCACCTCGACGGCCACCTGCTTGAAGTGGTGGACACTTGCCGCTTCTTAGGACTCGTCTTTGATGCCCGGCTCACATGGGTTCCTCATATTGCTCAGCTGAAGCAAAAGTGCTGGCGGCACCTCAACGCCCTCCGCTGCCTGAGCCACACATCTTGGGGTGCGGATCGCTGCACGCTGTTGCGATTATACAGAGCCCTTGTGCAGTCCAGGCTTGATTATGGGAGCCTGGCCTATGGGTCTGCATCACCCTCAGTGTTGAAGTTGTTAGACCCCATACACCACTGTGGGGTTCGGCTTGCAACTGGCGCTTTTCGTACGAGCCCCGTGGATAGTCTACTGGTGGAGGCCGGGGTTCCCCCGCTGCGGATTCGCCGCCATCGACTGCTCGCTGACTATGCTGTCCACGTGCATTGCTCACCAGTCCATCCCAATCGTCGCCTGCTTTTCCCTGCCATGGTCCTCCATCTGCCCGAACGGCGACCTCGGTCTGGGCTTTCCATAGCTGTCCACGTCCAGTCCCTGCTGTCGGAACTGGGGTCATTCCCTCTGCCTCCCTTCCGGGTCTGTACACCTACGCCTCCCTGGTGTTTGCCCCAGCCGTCCGTCCGTCAGGACTTGGCACAGGGACCCAAGGACTCAGTTCCGCCTGTGGCCCTCCATCGCCGTTTTCTTGTGCTCCTCACCTCATTTTCGGGCTGTGAGACTGTCTTCACTGATGGTTCCTTGGTTGATGGTCGCACTGCCTACGCTTTTGCTCACGCTGCCCATGTTGAACAGCGCTCCTTGCCGGATGGCTGCAGTATTTTTACTGCAGAGCTGGTGGCCATATTGCGCGCTCTTCAGCATATGCGTTCCTGCCCAGGTACGTCCATCGTTATCTGCAGTGACTCCCTGAGCAGCCTCCAGGCCATTGACCGCTGCTATCCCTCTTCTCCTGTGGTAATCTCTATTCAGGAGTCCGTTCCACCATTACCCGCTCTGGGCGTTCGGTGGTCTTTGTTTGGACGCCAGGTCACGTTGGCATCCCGGGGAATGAACGTGTCGACAGGCTGGCCAAAGTGGCGATCGACGCCCCAGCTTTGGAGATCAGCCTTACGGCTCGCGATCAGCAGCTGGTGTTGCGCCGTAAGGTGCTTGGGATGTGGGCTGCTGAGTGGCGTGGCCTGACATCCCCAAATAAACTGCGGGCTGTTAAGGAGACGACCGATGTGTGGCGGTCCTCCCTGCGGGCTTCTCGCAGGGACTCTGTAATCCTGTGTCGGCTCCGCATCGGCCATACCTACCTGACGCACGGCCACCTTTTGCGTCAGGAGGATCCCCCCATGTGTCGGTGTGGGTCCCGGCTGACGATCGCCCACATTTTGTTGGAGTGTCCCCAACTGCGCACCCTCCGGCAATCTTTTAATCTCCCGGGCACTTTGCCTTTGGTTTTATGCGACGATGCTTCCATGGCTGACGATGTTTTAAATTTTATCCATGGTAGTCCTTTTTATGGTTCCATTTAGGAAGGTCCTGCACCTTTCCCTTTCTGTGTCTCTTGTCCTCGAGTCTCTCATATTTGGTTGCAGATTTTAGTGTGTCGTAAGATGGTTGACTCTTTCCCTTTTTTTGTTCTCGTGGTCAGTCAACCAGTCTCCAGCCATCTTCTTTTCTTCTGTTTCTTTCTGTCTGGTGTTTATCTGTACTCTTCTTGTCTGTCGTGTTCATTGCCTAATTTGTGTTCTTTTAGTGTCTGGGGGGAAGTCCCCTTCCCCTTGGGGTTTTACCTGCTCCGCGAATTTATGTCTCGCCTGTTTTTGGAATGGGGGACTGATGGCCTTAGCTGTTTAGTCCCCCACCTTAAACATCCCAACAACCACCACCACCATGAATTACATGAATGGCAGCAGATGGTCTCCAAGTAGCTGAACATAACCATTTCCAGTCAATGATTGATTCAGTTAGACCAGAGGACACAGTCCATTCCATGTAAACACAGCCCACACCATTATGGAGGACAACAAGCTTGCGCAGTGCCTTGCTAACAACTTGGGTCCATGGCTTCACGTGGTCTGCACCACACTCAATCCCTACGATCAGCTCTTACCAACTGAAATTGTGACTCATCTGATTGGGTCACTGTTTCCCAGTCATTTAGGGTCCAACAGGCTAGGAGAGGCAATGCAGGCGATATCACACTGTTAGCAAAAACACTTACGTCATCTGCTGCCGTAACCCATTAATGCCAGATTTTGCTACACTGTTGTAACAGATACATTCATTGCATCTTCCGTATAGATTTCTGTTGTTCTTTCATGCAGTGCTGTTCATCTGTCAGCACTGACAATTCTACCCAAACACTGCTGCTCTCGAGAGGTAATGACTGACATTTGGTATTCTCAGCACACTGTTGATACTGTGGATCTTGGAATATTGAATTTCCTAGAGATTCCTGTAATGGAATGTCCCATGCATCTAACTCCCACTGCCATTCTGAATTCAAAGTCAGTTAATTCTCATCATCTTTTCACGTGAATCACCTGAGTACAAATGACAGCTCCGCCAATGCACTGTCTTCCTACACCTTGTGCATGTGATACTACTGCCATCTATGAGTGTGCATATCACTATCTCATGACTTTTGTCACCTCAGTGTACATGAATATATTGGAAAATTAGCCTATGTCTTAGCTCATACTTATTGAGAATTCACGCAGTGCATTGTCTCACATGACAGAAATTGTGTGCCGGTCATCCCTGTTTGCAAAAAGTGTAAATAAATGTACTTCAAAGTCTGTAAGCCAATATCCTTATCGTCTGTTGCCGGATTGTAGATTCATATGGTAAGCATGAATATTGTGACTTTCATGGATGCCATTAAGCTGCTCTTAAGAATCAGCAGGGACTTAGAAAAACCACATGTAAAGCACAATCTTTTTTCACAATATCTTGAATATAGTGGATGCAGGTGAATAAGTGGATTCTGTTTACCTAGATTTTCAAAAGTCATTCAGCACTGTACGACATTATTGACTGCCAGCTGACCTGTGATCTTGCAGGATGTTTTCATAAATTTGTGATTGCTTGGAGAACTTTTGATTAATGGAACCTACTTTGTTGTACTTCATGGTGGTAATTAACATACATTAAATTAGTATCTGCTGTGCTCCAGTAATGTGTAACATGGCCACCAATATTCTCAACATACACGAATAATTTATCAGATAGGGTATCCAAATCTGAGTGATTGCTGACAAAGATTTATGACTTACCGGAAAATGGTTATAAGAAAATGCAGTATGACTTAGTATCTCTTCTTGCTGTGCTGAATTTTAATTCTCTTTAGATGTGGATAAATGCTAGATAAATCCTATAACAAAGAAAAAGAAATCAATAGTACCTCATTAGATAACCACTACACTTCAGAAGCCTTTTACATTGTTTAAATACCTATAGCTAATACTAATAATCTACATGAAATGGAGCAAACAGTTTTAATCAGCAATAGGGTAGGTGAATGGTAGAATTAAATTTGTTTGAACAGGTTGTATACGACCCGGGACAATCGGGAGATCCGGGAAAAACCCGGGAATTTTTCATCCGGGAGAAACCCGTGATATTTTTAGAATTCCGGGAATTTTTCATTGTTTGAGTTTTCAGGTAATTTTTTGTAATTTTGACTGGTAAGAACCGATACTCTAACAAAGGATAGTACTGCATCCCGCTACTGCAGAATAATACTTCAACAATAAAATATAAACGAGAGAAAAAAACGAAAATAACTTTTGCAAAGGAAATGCGCCAGATACAACAACGATACACAGTGCTCATGCAAGCGTCTGTCAGTTGAAAATGTGTCACAGGCGTTAGGAAGACAATGCATTGCTCCATAACAACTAATTGCTTCCAATGAGCGTGAAGTCACAACTGTTTACATTCGATTTGTTTTAGCAGTTACACGTGGGCTCATGCGCATGCGCAGTACAGTCACATTTGAGTAGTAGATTCTCCCGTTTCTGGCTACAGGAATGTGGCTGTTGGCTGTGCAAGCAGTCGCAGCAAGCAGCTAGATGCTACCGGGAAAAGGGGGTGCCAAATCAATATTCTTGAGGAAAAAAAACTTGTTTCACAAAGTGCCTAGCATCCAGCGCACGTTTGTCTATCGATTATTCATATGATTTTGAAACGCTTCCCTGTTGGTTTTTGAACTTTTTTGAACCCATTTTAAGTTTATTTCTGAATGAATCATAAGTTGACTTTTGAATGCATGCATAGTGTACGTTATGTCTCTATCAGGAGAATCCTCGTCGCATCTAGAAATAAACTTTCCGCAGACAAAAGGGGGCGGGGCAATACGAGCTTGAGGGAGTAAAGCCGAACGGATGAATGCCAATCGCTGTCTGATTATGTGGTTGATTGGGTTTGCGAATGATCAGCATTGTTATAATTACTAGCGAAATCCGTAGGTTCAGACTACCAGAATGGAAATAAACGACTAACAGGAATAACAGGTGAGAAAGATTACATATTATCTTCTCGGTGTATCCAAGAAAATGAAATTTTGACAGAAAATTTTTGGCCAGATCGCTACCAGTTGTACAGTCCCCGGCTAGCAGACGTGTAAGTTCTATTCTGGAAGTAACTCGGAAAACGTGTTGTTCGAACACGTAATAACGCCTAACCGGAAAATAATCACGGGATAACTAAACCTGTGATTCTGACAGGGTTAGAGAAGTTAATCGGCGAACAAATTTTGACAGTGGCAGGAATACCTACAGAATTGGTGATGACAAGATTGTTAGAACGAGGAAGGAGAAGAAACGGGGACATCACACAGATTATGGAAGAATAAGACAATTCCAAATTTATATGAGAATTTCGTAATACTACTTTTCGATCTCATGCTGGAGAAGCTGGTGCGTATGAATGAAATGTGAAACTATTTCCTAACATAAAGCCTTTTGCTTGTAGTAGGCCTAATAGGCATTTGATATTGGTACTTTGTGGATTATATTCTGTCGTGTTATAAAAATGGCCATTTGTGCCAAAACAGTCTCGTTTATTTGGTGTGTTATAAATTGCTGCCATATTAGAAAGGCTTATTTTGTTTTATCTAGCAAACAGAGACAAAATAGACGATCGAGAAACCACACCAGTCTCGGGTATTATTTGTATTAACAGCTTTTTCAGCATTAGATAATGAAATTTCGATTTTTCATGTAGCAAAACGTTTGACAAGGTAATAGATTCTTTCGCAGAAAGGAAAGCACGCCATGTAAAGCTGTAGCAAGATTAGAGAGAAAAAAATGCTAGCAGCTAAGGTTTGAAGAAATGTGTAATTTCTTGCTTATCTCTTGTCAGTAATGGTTTTATATATCCTATATTTAATTTTATGTCACACAAAACAGCACGTTATTAACTAATAGGAAGCAAGGAGTTCAGAATTTCTGAAGAGTTCTTGTTCTCTCGATTACAAATAATCCCATCCGCTATTAATTGCGAGATTTTTTTTAAAGAGGGGCAGGCTGTCAAACCGGCCGACTGGGAGCAGGAGAGTCACCACAGGACGTTTCATTTCCACTCGCCTGAATATAGTTTGGACGTGCGGTAGAAAAATGCTTTATGAAGTAGAGGCATGGCACTGCACTTTGGCATACTTAAGACCAAATAATATGCCTTACATTTCCTCGAATACATATGTTTTATGTTTCACACTTTTCAGGAAGATGTGCGCTACAAGATGAACATATTTTGAAAATTCGATTTTTTTTAGTATTGACTCGGTTCGCAAATGTCGTAGATCCGGGGATGAGGCGCAGAGCAGTCTGAGTTACAGTGGGTAGTCTCCACATGACCCGTGTTTCCATTTAGTGATTTTGCTGTTTCCTCTTCGTTTACTCTCACGTCAAATGAAAACAAAACAGATATCTGTGGCCGGGAGCTATCAAGTGAATTAAAACACATTCACATAATTACGGAAGGCCAAGATATGTCATTAGTTTCAGATTTTATTTTATTTCCACCTTTCTGACAGCAAGCGTTAATCGCCTTGCAGAACAATGAAGTTATTTTTGTCTGTTTGCCAAAGAAATTTGACTTTTGGTAACCTTTTCCGCAAAGGCAGTCCATGTATTTGTGCCGGCCGGAGTGGCCGAGCGTTTCTAGGCGCTACAGTCAGGAACCGCGCGACTGCTCTGGTCGCAGGTTCGAATCCTGCCTCGGGCATGGGTGTTTGTGATGTCCTTAGGCTAGTTCTAAGTTCTAGGGGACTGATGACCACAGCAGTTAAGTCCCATAGTGCTCAGAGCCAAAGCCATGTATTTGAGACGATATGTTTAATTCCTCAGTACTGGCTAGTTTCAACTGTACGCTACATTTCAAGTGCACGTTTTCATTTTCTAGCACGTACCGGTATGGCATTATGTCATAATAAAGAACCAAACATGATATAATACAGTACTGGTGCTCCAAGAAAATTTACATCCCGAGAACACACTGAAAAGCTTAATATGAGGTCGAGGTCTACTTCATTGGGGATCCGGACATAAGAATGTGTACTTTAAGTATGCACTTTAAATGTGCACATTTTAATATTGTTCACGAAATTCCGATGCTCTTGCAGTATCCTCTGATGTCTTGTTTCTTTTATGACATATAATGTATGATCTTTCAATGTTTTACACGTACGTACAGACAGGCTTCCTACGTCATGGTAGCTACCCAAGCGCGGTGTCGCCTGTTATCTGCGCTTTCTGGCAACTGCTGAAACGAACCAATTTCTAACAGGTCGCGGGAAAATATTGCTAATAGTGGTTTGAAAAGCGTTACTTTCAAAGTAAATATCCTTTTACGTAAGTTGAACTATGTGCAAGAATGTACCATGAATTTATTAAATCACAGAGCGTTGAACTCTCATTTAGAAATCAACTTTTTGATGACGCGCCATTTAGAATAATTTCGAACCCTGAAGATCAGACATTTATGTCATTATTAAAAATTTTACTGTCACATTTGTGTGATATATCTTAAAGTGTAACACGCGCAAAACAGATCAACAATATATGTGAAAGCTTAGCTTCTCTTGAAGCTTGAGAATAATATTATATGCAAAAACTTTGCTTCTCTTGTAGCAACACTATGTATATTAATTTAAACTATTAACTTTCCCTGTTTGTGTTCGTGCTTCTTAACAGTGATGTTGCTGTTGGCTGACTACATCACGTGTCATATGCTCTGAATATCCGCTGTCATTGGCTGCAGTGTTGCCAATTTAGCAGCTGTGTCCCTAGAAATGGCGACTTTTGCCTTCGTCTTAGCGACAAAAAAAAAACTTTTTAGCGACAAAAATTATTTAGCGACTTATCTGGCGACTTTTGTAGTACTGACGACTTGTGAAGTACAAATCGAAACTATTTTGGGCCAGTATTTTCATTAACAAAACTAAGATTTTAACTATAGAATGGGTCCTACCACTGACTCTGTTCTAGATTTACTAAGGTAAGTTAAGTTCTTAGCAGATCATGTAGCATTGTTCAGCATTTAGTAAATCTAAATGTGGGAATTGCCTACAGAGTAAGAAAACCATGACTATAGAACAATTCATTATTCATTACCCACTAGCCTGTTATCGTCGATAGCGTGTCGATCTATAATTCTTCAACTTTTGAACTTACAAAAAACATACGTAATATTAAGTATAATAAAATACATTTCTGTCCAGCAACCTCTAATTTTTCGAAATGTTAAATCGCAGTCAAATTATTACCAGATGCACAGTGGTAACGCAAGAACAATTCGGTGGGGGTATCTCAGACATTATTACGTTTTAAGCAATGAACAATAGGACTGATATCGAGTTACCGAGTGAGTAGCTTGTTTCATGACCTCTAGTTCACCTGAGTTTTAATGTATTTTCTGTGAGTATAAATTGGTGAAACCTATGTTGTGGTGGCTTACATAATGGATTTACCGCAGAAGAAGAAGCAGTACGCTCAAAAATATCGGGATGCGTGGGAAGTAGAACCTGAATTCAATGGGTGGCTGAAACCAGTCGTTGGAGACTTATCCAAGGCAAGATGTCAAGTATGTGCAACAGAGTTTTATGCTAAATTGTGCGATATTAGAAAGCATTCGAAAACTATTAAGCATAAACAAAGAATTGATTTTAAAAAACACACAAACCACCTTGCCTGTGAAAATTCTTCCGAAAACTGCAGTTAGAATAGTAAGCAGAGCGGAAGGCGGCCTTTCTCTATTTATTGCTGAACATTGTTCTATTTTAGCTGTAGATCATTTAGGAATACTGTGCAAGAAGGTGTTTTCCGGTGATGAGGGCGCTAAAAACATGCAATCACATCGTACAAAGTGCACTAACATTAAAACTGAAGTTTTGGCTCCATATTTTACACAATCATTGGTTGAAGATATAGGTAACCAAAAATAGAGTGTACTAATAGATGAATCCATAGATGTATCAATATTGAAAATGCTAGGTATCGTTATACGTTACTATAGTGTAAACAACCAAACCATTAGATCAACATTTCTCAAACTCGCTGTAGTACAAACTGCAGATGCAAGAAATCTGGCTGCTGTTCTTGTGAATTCTTTGAAAAATCTCAAACTTCCAATCGCTAATATGGTAGGAATTGGCACAGATAATGCTTCTGCAATTGATGGAATAAGCAATGGGCTTTTCGAACAACTCAAGAAAGAATATGGTTTGAAGCATTTGGTATTGATCCGTCACATTTGTCACTCTCTTCAGCTTGCAGTTTTGCATGCCTCAGTGAATACCATACCTGCAAACATAGAGTTTCTTGTACGGGAAATCTACAATTGGTTCTCCATTTCACCCAAAAGACAGGAGGATTATAAAAAGGTTTATGAGACAATAAATTGTGGAAAACGGCCACTAAAATTTTTGAAGGGCTGTGCAACACGTTGACTTTCAAGTGAACCAGCAATACGAAGAATTCTGGAACAGTGGGAAGAACTAAAGCTACATTTTTCACTTGCCATGGTTCAAGACACTTGTTACACTGCCGATCTTTTGTACAAGATGTATTGTGACGACTCAAATCATATTTACATGTTTTACCTTAAACATGCTTTAAAAGACGTACAAATAGCAATAAAAGCTTTTGAAGGAGAAGACAATGACCCCACTAAATTACTAGTTACACTAGTATTTCTCATGCAGTCACTCGGACAAAACATAGTTTTTCCAACTGTTGATTTGTTGATAACACCAGTTCCAAGCGAATATATGTACGCAAATCCGAAACTTGGCTTTATGTTTGAACAGAAATTGTCAGAAGAAAATAAAGTTTATTTGAAGAAGAGATGCATTCAGTTTAGTCTGAAACTCATAAAAGAAATTCAACAAAGACTGCCAAGTAACGTTACGATCCTGAAGAAAATAATTCTGTAGCTGATGTAGTCAAAGAATTGGGTTTTAGTGGCGATTTCATAGACGGTATGCTGCAAGAATGGCATAATATCGACTTCATTAGGTGGAATAACACTACTAACACTGTTCGATTTTGGAATGAGGTTTTGCAGTATAAAAATGCCGCAGGGGAGAATCCTTTTTCTTTGATTTCACAAGTAGCAATGACTGTTCTATGCCTACCGCATTCCAATGCAGAAGTGGAAAGAATATTCAGTTCTATGAAGATTATAAAAACTAAACAACCTAAGAGATTATCGTTAAAGACAATTAATGCTTTGATCATATTGAGAGAGCAGCTGAAGAAACAAAATAAAGATTGTGCATCTTTTGACATACCGTCAGACGTATTGGAGCTTATTGGAACGAACAAAAGTTACTCCTTTGCGACCAAACCAGTCGAACTGCGACATCATCTTTTGAACGAAGTTCAACCCTCTACATCAAATACAGTTCTGTCAGAGCATGAAACAGAAGAGTTATTCGATCTTCTGAGTGACGACGATGAATAGCTCACATACCGGTATGTATATATTTTGTAACCTAATTTGAGTTCTTGCTTTCTTTTGTTACAAATATAGTTGTATATTTCTAGTATATTTGACTACTGCGATTGAAAAAACAATTAATGTGTCAATTATGATAACATGTTTAATTAAACATTAACGTATTTTATATGTATGTTGTTGCAAGTGATGCGTCATTTAATTAAGACAATATAGCAAGTACGTATGAGACAATTTTTATTAATATTTTTTTACCCCCCCCCCCCCCCCCCCCCCCAACTGGCTTATTGCACCATTCACAGCACGAAATTTTCAGTACACCCCTAGTAAAATCAGTTTTAGCGATTTTCTAGCGACTTTTGATATTGAATCTAGAGACTCGGGTTTTTTAGAGTTGGCAACACTGATGGGCTGGCGAGAACACGTGACATGGGCTACGAACGGCCTACAAAAGTGCATCAAAATCTCGAATTCAATGATTCGGAAAGTAACATGCGTTGTTTGGTGGAATTCCAGTGTATACTTTCGTAATACGAAAATACGCAGCGTACATGTTGCTGCACATCAAAGATGTTTCCAAAATGTGTCTTTTCCCCTAAATTTCGTTTTCTAAAGTGCCGGGAAATTGTACGCCCGTGTATAAAACCATAACCATTCAAAGGATTGATAACGGAAAATAAACTGTCACCCGGGAGAAATTGTACTTTTAACCGGGAAATCCGGGAATTTTTTTTCCATGTCCACGTATATACCCTGTCGAAGGATTGGGGGAAGTATAGTGCATCTGCAAAGAAATCTGCAAGCAAGATGCTAGTGTGACCAATTTTAGAGTACTGATTTAGCATATGGAATCTTTATCATATAGCTATGTCAGCAGAAACCACACAATTCCTGAGAGCCACTGCTAGGTTCATAATAGGTCAATACAGCCTGTATAAAGCTGTAACACAGATGCTAGGTTGAACACAAATGCGGATTTTTTGAAGATAGGTGGACATCATCTTCCTCCTCCTGCCCTCTTGTTCTGTCTCAATCTTTTGCATTATCTTCAAAATTGTTGCTGGTGTCATTCAAGGATAGCTGGTTCTTCTGATTTCAAACTCTCACAGTTAGCTTCATGTGTTTAGTCTTCCAAGCTATTTTGTATCCAGCAGATCTTTCATTACAATAGTCTTTGTAGTGGAATGGTTTTAGAGGACTGCAACTGGTTCATAATGCACAAATAAACAATTTTTTTCTGTATCACCCACACATTATTTGTGTTCAACACAACAGTCAGTAGTCATGTTATCATCATCTGGTGAATTTTTTACTTTCTTGATTTTAAATATACCAAAAGGAAAACTCACTTGAGAAAACTGTAAAATTAGGAGTCAGACTGACTGGCCAGTGCTTACCTTTAGGAGATGACATTCCCAGAAGTACCTATAGACATTTAAGCGTAGGGGGGAAAAAAGAAAAAAAAAAAAACAGTAACTAGCTTTTGGAACTGTTAGTTTCTTCCTTTAGGGAGAAAAGGTGGATTGGTGGGGGAAGGTCAGAAAATCTGTAGTAAAGAAGGGGTGATAGAGATGCTCTGCCCTCACTACTGATGATGGAGGGATTAAAAGTTCCAGAAGATAGGTGTTGTTTCTGCTGTTTTTAAATTTGTCAGTTGGCAGTACTTGAAATGTTTCCTTTTGAAGATAAATACAGACCAGACATTCAACCTGCTCTTTATTTTAAATTTCACTCACGGCATGTCCATGTGATGTGTCTGGCAACCAACAGTCTGGAGATAAGGTGTAGTTATGTTGCAGTTATGCCGAAGTGCTTATGTTAGAAACAGCACTGAAAAATGTCAGTAAAATTTCTGCATGTAACAAAAAACTATATGTGCTGTATAATAATAATAATAATAATAATAATAATGAAAGAAAAAATCTGCCATAGCACACAACTTGTTTGTTACTATGCATTCAGATACATCGTTTTTTGGCAGCTCACGTTAGGCAAAGGTGTTAGCTGTTTTCAAGCTGACAAGAATTAAATTGAAAAAGATTTGAAATGTTTAATTTATATCGGATGTTCCTTATCTGTACCATTAAAATACTTTAATTAAGAAAATTATCTTTGATTAGCATCTTTAACAGCATCTTATTTCCAAATATGCAGCTTTGTATAGGTTTTTGGCAATTTTACATATAAGAAATGCACTACTGTGCAAAGGTTAAGAATGAAAATAACTTTTACATGAAGTGTTACTGCCAAGTAACAGTGTTTGATGAAACTTGGTTCCTTATTTAGAAAAAAATGATACTGTATACTACAGAAGTTACATACACAATGAGGTAAAGAGAAATGACACTTTTATTGAAAAACAGTAATTACACTGAAGTTACTGTGGTTTCTGATGGTCCTCTGGATGTTAGAAAATATGGGACATGATTCTTAATAGGGTGTATGCTCACTATGGACCGCAACACATGCTCTGCAGTGTGCTCCCATGCTGGCCACAAGGTTGGTAAGGAGTTATTGTGGCAAGGTGTTTCACTCCTCCACCAGCATGGTTGGCAAATTCTGGATGGTTGTTGGTGGATGTGGACATGCTGCATTGTTTCTCCCCAGTGCATCCCACATGTGCTCGGTGGGATTTAAGTCCAGGAAACGGGCAGGACAGTCCATTCAATGAATATGCGCCATTATACCACAACACCTGGACCACCAAAATGATCATGTTTGACAATTTTCTTGGAAGCATTATGTGTCTATATAAGGCGAGAAGTGGAAACACATGATGCATTGAGACCCAATGTCAAACATGACTTTTTTGCTGGTGCAGGTGTTCTGTTATGGTGTGGGGAGGCATCATGTTCCACAGGAGTACTTACCTCCAAATCGTTGAACATGATACACTCACTGGTGAACATTATTTTGACACTCTACTACTTCCCCAGGTGCAAGTTTTCAAGGGTGCTTTTGGCCCTGACTTAATTTTTGTAGAAGACAACACGACTGCATCAGACAGCAAAGGGAGTCTTGTAACAAGAAATTATTCGCCCTCTGCTTCACACCCGCTGTGCAGCAAGCTATGTAAATTTAAGTATTAACTGTGTTTTTCTCACTTGTTGCTTCTTTTTCTGTGTGTTTTTGCTTTTAGGAAGCTTTAATTTTCGAGTACTAGTAATAGCGTTCCATAGATTTCATGTTTGTTTTGAATACAGTCAGAGAGAGTCCCTTTAGTCAGCTGTAGCGCCAGTGTCATCGTAACTGATGTCTGCTTCACATCTGCTGTGCAGCAAGCTACGTAAATTTAAGTATTAACTGTGTTGTTCTTACTTGTCACTTCTTTTCCCGTGTGTTTTTGCTTTTAGGAAGCTTTAATTTTCGAGTACTAGTAATAGTGTTCCATAGATTTTGTGTTTGTTTTGAATACAATCCAGAGACAGGTAGTGCTTATTTTCATTGTTTTCAACAAGAAGTGTTTAGTAACCACAGTTTAGTCAGCTATCTGCCACCTTTAGTGAATTAGCAGTCTAGCTAAAAGTTGATTAACTCTCTACAGTAAATTGTTGGTTTCTTAGGATGGATAGTATGTGTGACTGCTGTGTACGGATGCAGGAGGAGCTGGCCACTGTTCGTGAGCAGCTGAACGTCCTGATGGTCACACTCAGCTGTCTTCAGGCTGCTGCCTCGGAGTGTAGTGGCAGTGGGGAATCTGGTGCATCGCATGGTACACCCCAGGTGTTATATGCTTCACCCACGGTCCTGCTGTCGAGACATCTTCACGGGTACCGGGCACGGTTGGGCCACCCTCTCCACAAGGGGAGTGGCGTGTTCAGCGGTGTTCACGTCGCTCGAGACAGAGGGTAAATGTGGAGGCTGGCTGTGTGGCATCGCCCGCTCTGCCTGTGAGTGGACATGTGGTCGCTCCTTCAGTAAGGTCCGAGCAGGCACACGAGAGGGAGGGGTTTATTAGTGATTGGGAGCTCCAATGTTAGGCAGGTGATGGAGCCCCTTAGGGAAATAGTGGAAAGGCCAGGGAAGAAGGCCGGTGTTCACTCTGTCTGCTTGCCGGGGGGTCTCATCCGAGATGTGGAGGAGGCCCTGCCAGCGGCGATAGAGCGCGCTGGGTGCAGCTGACTGCAAATTGTTGCTTATGTCGGTATCAATGACTCCTGCCGTCTGGGTTCAGAGGTCATCCTCAGTTCATACAGGCAGTTGGCAGAGTTGGTGAAGGCAGAAAGCCTCGATCATGGGGTGGAATCTGAGCTAACTATCTGTAGTATCATTCCCAGAACTGACAGGGGTCCTCTGGTTTGGAGCCGAGTGGAAGGTTTAAACCAGAGGCTCAGACGATTCTGCAGAGATCTGGGGTGCAAATTTCTTGACGTCCGCTATCGGGTGGAGAAATGTAGGGTTCCCCTGAATAGTTCAGGCGTGCACTACATGCAGGAAGTGGCTACAAGTGTAGTGGAGTATGTGTGGAGTGCACATATGGGTTTTTTAGGTTAGAGAATTCCCTCCCTAGGCCCGACAAGACGGCTCCTGAGACTCGACAAGGTAGTAGTAGGCAAAACGCAACAGGGAATAACAATATTAATGTGGTAATAGTAAACTACAGGAGCGTCTACAGAAAGGTCCCAGAACTGCTCTCATTAATATACGGTCACAATGCCCACATAGTACTAGGGACGGAAAGTTGGCTGAAACCGGATGTAAACAGTAATGAAATTCTAAACTCATATTGGAATGTATACCGCAGAGACAAGCTGGACAGTGAAGGGGGAGGCGTGTTTATAGCGATAAAAAGTGCAATAGTATCAAAGCAAATTGATGGAGATCCGAAATGTGAAATAATGTGGGTGAAGGTCACGGTTAAAGCAGGCCCAAACATGATAATTGGATATCTCTATAGGGCCCCCTGGCTCAGCAGCTGTTGTGGCAGAGCACCTGAAGGAAAATTTGAAAAATATTTTGAGTAGATTTCGTGACCATGTTATAGTTCTGGGTGGAGATTTTAATTTACCAGATATAGACTGGGAGACTCAAACGTTTATAATGGGTGGCAGGGACAAAGAATCCAGTGAAATTTTTTTAAGTGCATTATCTGAAAACTACCTTGAGCAGTTAAACATAGAACCGACACTCAGCGATCATAAAGCGGTTACTGCATCGATGATTTCAGTCATAAATAGAAATATTAAAAAAGGTAGGGCGATTTTTCTGTTTAGCAAAAGTGACAAAAAGCAGATTTCAGAGTACTTAACGACTCAACACAAAAGTTTTGTCTCAAGTACATATAGTGTTGAGGATCAGTGGAAAAAGTTCAAAACCATCATACAGTCTGCATCATAAGAGATGGAAAAGAGACACAGTGGTACAACAACAGAGTTAGAAAACAGCTACGGAAGCAAAGGGAACTTCACGTGAAACATAAACATTGCCAAAGCCTTGCAGACAAACAAAAATTACAGGAAGCAAAATGTAGTGTGAGGAGGGCTGTGCGAGAGGCATTCAACGAATTCGAAAGTAAAGTTCTATGTACTGACTTGGCAGAAAATACTAAGAAATTTTGGTCTTAGGTCAAAGCAGTAAGTGGATCAAAACAAAATGTCCAGACACTCCGTGACCAAAATGGTACTGAAACAGAGGATAACAGACTAAAGGCCGAAATACTAAATGTCTTTTTCCAAAGCTGTTTCACTGAGGAAGACTGTACTGTAGTTCGTTCTCTATATTGTTGCACAAATGATAAAATGGTATATATCGAAATAGATGACAGAGGGATAGAAAAACAATTAAAATCGCTCAAAAGAGGAAAGGCTGCTGGACCTGATGGGATACCAGTCCGATTTTACACAGAGTATGCGAAGGAACTTGCCCCCTTCTTGCAGTGGTGTACCATAGGTCTCTAGAAGAGCGTAGTGTTCCAAAAGATTGGAAAAGGGTACAGGTCATCCCCGTTTTCAAGAAGGGACGTCGAACAGATGTGCAGAACTATAGACCTATATCTCTAATGTCGATCAGTTGTAGAATTTTGGAACACATATTATGCTCGAGTATAATGACTTTTCTGGAAACTAGAAATCTACTCTGTAGGAATCAGCATGGGTTTCGAAAAAGACGATCGTGTGAAACCCAGCTCGCGCTATTCGTCCATGAGAGTCAGAGCGCCATAGACACGGGTTCACAGGTAGATGCCGTGTTTATTGACTTCCGCATGGCATTTGATACAGTTCCCCACAGTCGTTTAATGAACAAAGTAATAGTATATGGACTATCAGACCAATTGTGTGATTGGATTGAAGAGTTCCTAGATAACAGAATGCAGCGTGTCATTCTCAGTGGAGAGAAGTCTTCTGAAGTAAGAGTGATTTCAGGTGTGCCGCAGGGGAGTGTTGTAGGACAGTTGCTATTCACAATATACATAAATGACCTTGTGAATGACATTGGAAGTTGACTGAGGCTTTTTGCGGATGATGCTGTGGTATATCGAGAGGTTGTAACAATGGGAAATTGTACTGAAATGCAGGAGGATCTGCAACGAATTGGCGCATGGTGCAGGGAATGGCAACTGAATCTCGATGCAGACAAGTGTAATGTGCTGCGAATACATAGAAAGATAGATCCCTTATCATTTAGCTACAATATATCAGGTCAGCAACTGGAAGCAGTTAATTCCATAAATTATCTTGGAGTAGGTATTAGGAGTAATTTAAAATGGAATGATCATACAAAGTTGATCGTTGGTAAAGCAGATGCCAGACTGAGATTCATTGGAAGAATCCTAAGGAAATGCAATCCGAAAACAAAGGAAGTAGGTTACAGTACGCTTGTTCGCCCACTGCTTGAATACTGCTCAGCAGTGTGGGATCCGTACCAGATAGGGTTGATAGAAGGGATAGAGAAGATCCAGCGGAGAGCAGCGCGCTTCGTTACAGGATCATTTAGGAATCGCGAAAGCGTTACGGAGATGTTAGATAAACTCCAGTGGAAGACTCTGCAAGAGAGATGCTCAGTAGCTCGGTACGGGCTTTTGTTGAAGTTTCGAGAACATACCTTCACCAAGGAGTCAAGCAGTATATTGCTCCCTCCTACGTATATCTCGCAAAGAGACCATGAGGATAAAATCAGAGAGATTAGAGCCCACACAGAGGAATACCGACAATCTTTCCTTCCACGAACAATACGAGACTGGAATAGAAGGGAGAACCGATAGAGGTACTCAAAATACCCTCCGCTACACACTGTCAGGTGGCTTGCGGAGTATGGATGTAGATCTAGATGTAGAATGGTCTAGATTGGACTGGACTGGACTGGAGTGGACTTGACTGCCTGTCCCTTTTCTTAAATCCCATTGAGCACAAGCATGCTTGGGATGCATTGAAGAGACACATTGCAGCGTGTCCACAAGCACCAGTGATTATCCTGCAGTTGTCAACTGTGCTGGTGGAGGAATGGAACACACTACCACAAGAACTCCTTACCAAACTTGTGACCAGTATGGGAGCATGTTGCAGAGCAGGAATTGCCATCTGTGGTGATCTCTCACTGTAATAAGAACCATGTCCTGCCTTTTGTAATAGCCAGGGGCTATCATAAATCATGGTGACTTCAGTTTAAGTATTGTCTTTCCGTAAAATTGCCATATATGTTCATCTCATTGCATATTTCTTACAGTTACCTTCTGCACTATGCTGTAGCTGTTCTTCCTATCTATATTTCATCAAGCTATTTTACTTGGCAGTGACTCATCCTGCGAAAGTTACTTCTGTCCTTCAGTTTTGCACAACAGTGTATTTTTAATCCAATTACAGATGATGTTTCTTTTTAAAATAAAAGTACATGTAGATGTGCAAATATTATTTGTGGTATATTGATATTTCCAGAACATTGAAAAAGCTTTTTAAGCAAGATTAAAGAAAATTTTTCTGTTTTGTCATTAAGTTTTATCCACTTTGCTTATTTACATAAATTTCAAGCTCTTCCTGTAAGACCTCTTACAGTTTCATTGTATTTGGGTTTTATGGTCTTTTTGCTTTATTTGTTTTCAAACTCTTGTAACTTTTTTGTTTGTGACTATTGTGATCTGTCATGTATTTTGTATCAGGCTGTGCTTTTATGAGCGTTGTTCAATAAGTTATGCAACCCCCCTTTTTTCTGAAAGCAGGTTCATTGTATTCTGGGTTTTGATACGCCATATTATTCCCCACTATTTTGACTGCAAAACCCTATTTTTCAACATACAGTTAACCATAGATTATCCACAGGCAGATTATCTGCTTTGAGGATTATCCATGGCCTATGTCTCCCAATTTTATTTTATTTAATTAACTAATTTTTTTTAAGTGCTGAAAATTTTTCTCTTACCCAGGAGTGGTTGCTGATGAATGATGATGTCACACAACAACACAATTGTGGTAAACAATGTGTTGCTCAGAAACCTCAAGCAGCGGACTGTATTGTTGCAGTGGATACTGTAGTCATTTGTTTTTTGTGAATGTAAAACAGTGTCTGAAAAGTGAAAACATGTTGTGCTGACAATACAGCGGAAATTGGAAATACTATGTATACTTAAAAAGGGAATCTGGCACTGATTTACGGTGTGGGTGAAACTGCAATCCATGATCTTAAGAAAAACGAAGGCAAAATAATTCAGTTTGCTAGCAGTTCTGACTTGTCTAAAGGTTTGTCAAAGCAGAAGGCTATGAAAATTTATACATATGCAGAAATTGACAAAGCCATGTTGGAATGGTTTCAGCAGAAAATAGCACAGAGGGTACACAACTATCTGGACCAAACAGGTCCAGTTTTCCTTCAAAACGTTGGGGATTGAAGATGATTTTAATGCCTCTTCTGGCTGGCAAACAAGGTTTGAACAGTGTCATGATATCCAGGAGATTGCTCATGAGCAACCTTAGCTGCTTTTTTGAAAAGTACTCAAGGGTGTGAAACCGTCGACAAAGAAAATATTTCTGAATGGTTTGACATAGACTGCTCAGAGCAAGGTCATGAGATGTTGAGTGATAGTGCTATTGTTCAGAAGGTGCAAGGGAAATCCAAGGAGGTGAATGGCAGTGATGAACATGGCAACATTCCTCTAATTCTGGAAACAGTAATCAGTGATGTATCAGCACTCCAATTGGCCAAGGGATTACTGGACTACCTGGAACAGTAAAAAGATGCTCCCCTTTCTGACAAGTTGGTGTTGGATATAATTCTTGGTGTGATACGTAAAAGACAAGCTACCTCACTGAGAGAGAAATTAATTCAAAAGTATTTGGTTTCAAAATAGTGTAGTGTAATGTGAAACTGGCTCACACTCTATTATTTTTAAGTACTGTATTCTTGCACATAATGTGATGAATAAAGTAGAATTTATTGTAAACATCAGTTAATTAATTTTTATCCACAGTTTTCAGCTCCCCGATTATCACAGATAATAGAGTGTACATGGTAATCTCCATTAAATGTGCCGGCTTTACCCCACATTACTGGAAGGGCCTGTACACCTGCATGATACCACTGTGCTGGTCGACATAGGAGCCAGTGT
Organism: Schistocerca nitens; assembly: GCF_023898315.1. NCBI lineage: Eukaryota > Metazoa > Arthropoda > Insecta > Orthoptera > Acrididae > Schistocerca > Schistocerca nitens. Next base: position 913,425,900 of record NC_064616.1, on the reverse strand, counting down.
CTTGCGGCATCAATAACTTTCCCATCATCCATGTACTGCTTCCAACAGGGTGCTCCCTTCATTGGACTAAATAGATGGAAGTTGGAGGTGAGAGATCAGGGATGTAGGATGGACAAGGAGCAACAATCCTGTGAAGTTTTGTGAGCACCTTTCGGGTGCACAGACTTGTGTGAGGCCTTGTGTTTTCGTAGAGAAAGAGTTCACTTGCACACACTGAAGTCATTTCTTCAATGTAATGAGGGTAGCACAGCTGTGTGTAACTGGTCGGCACGCTGGAGTTTGGACAAGTGTGTGCGACCTGGTTGCGACGCTGACAGATGCCTCGCCCAACTACTCGGTGGTCTTTGATTCACTGCTAGGTCTCCATAGACATTCTGCAAGCACCTGTGAAAATCTGTGATGCTCAGATTTTCTCCCAAAAGATACTCAATGGCAGCTTTCTGCTTGGAATGCAAGTCCGTTACAGACACGGAATTTAACGAAACTATAATAAGAGCTGAAATTGGAATATTTCATCACTTCCCACAATAAATTCTGCATTTTACAACTGAAATAGGCTGGGAAAAAAGTGTGTTGCATTAATTGTTTAAAGCCCCTCCGAACATTGATATTACACATATAACATGGTATGATCAGGGCCATCTTACATCAAACCAGGGTTTCACACAAACAGTTCCTTTTTTGCATCATAGATATCTAAGAAACAATAATTTTGCTATGACAAATAGTATTAAACTGATTTAAGTGTCTAAAGTGGCAATGTTAAATAATCCTGACTGTGAACTAATAAAGTTAATACTGGCAGTACTTTTACTACTTCAGCTGCTGCCACTAATAGTGATCGATCAGGATGATGATGATGTTGTTGTTGATGATGATGATGATAGTAATAGTAATAATGATAATGACAATAGTAACAATAATGATACTGACAGATGTAGAAAGAATTTATAGGTGAACAAAATAGATATTTTCTGATACGGCAAGCTCTGGATAAAGGAAATTTAATGAGACTGCACCAGCTAAGCATACTGGTAAATGAGCGAGATCAGATTGGAAAGATGATGTACAGGTGTAACAAGTGCATAAAGGGACAATGGCAATTCTTATTGGTGCTCAAGTAGATATGTCGTTAACTGTCTTCTGAAGCTGGAAATGTTATTCTGTTCTCTAATATAACGTGGGAGTTTACTCCGGAGTTGCCTTCCTGCTACTGAGAAAGACTTCGAGAAAGTGACTGAACAACGAAGTGAGACAGAAAGGATTTTTACTTCTTTGGCAATTGGTGTTTCTGCTATGTTGTTCAGAGAACTGTGTTAAGGTCGAGAAGAGATTCCACAGACGGTGTATGTTGATAAGATGGTAGAGAAGATAGAGGGTATAGAAATCTCTGTTTCTTTTTCAGGCAAGAGGGAAGAGATTTTTATATGTTTGTAGAGCGTGGAGAGATGCTGATGTCTTCTTGCACATTACAGTTATGTGCTCAGTCAAATTTTGATTTCCATGTATTATTACACCTAGACTCTTGGCTAAAGGAGAGAAATTGATATTTATCCCATTTAGGTTCAAAGATGGTAGGGATTCCCAATCTTTCAGGCTAATTAGCCTAGAATGACCAATCAGTACTGCTTGAGTTTTGGATGGGTTGAACATTAAACACTATATCCTGTGCCTGTTTTGATAGTGCACACAGGTGGGTATCAAGATTCTCAATAGCTGTCTTCAAGTTTACTGGTTTTGCACTTGGATACAACTGCAGGTCGCTAGCATATGTGTAGTATTTGCAATAGGACAAAACTGATGACACATCATTGACATATAATGAAAAAAGTGGAGGAACTAGTACCTAGCCCTTGGGGATGCCTGATACTACCTGACCCCATTGAGACTTTATGGTGCTGGACATGATGCATTGGTGGCGAGATGTCAGGTATGAGTGGAACCCTTGCTCTGCACTTGGCTGAGAAATTTAGGCTACTAAGTTTGGCAATTAAAATGTTGAAGTTGACAGTGTCAATGGCTTTGAAGATGTCTTAAGAAGCACGTAATAGTTGCCCCTTGTGCATCCGTGGCAAGCTTCAGGTCATCTGTTACCTTTATTAAGGCGAAGTTTGCATAAACTGGTTGGTATTTGTCTAGAAGGTCATCTGTAGTTAGTTTGGTAGCTGGTCGGGTGTCCGTTTTAGGTAGAGGCTTATCGAGTTCCTGTTGCTAGATCTCAGTGAAAACAGCTGTTGTTAATTAGTAGTTGAAGATACCTCTTATAGTGGGCAGAAGTGGGTCAGTAATAAGCTTCATCATTTGGACTGTGATGACATTGTGTTCAGTAGATGGTGATCTGATATGCATGATGGCTTTTTTTTGACAGTATTGCAAGTAACATACTTTAGATAGAATTTTTTGTGGTTACAGTCATTTACCCCATGAAGTAATCACCTATTATATTTTTCCTATGTGTTTCAGTTGTGGTTGTAGGTAATTTGAAGTACCAGTTCTGTTCTTTGGCTGGGACAATGGAATTGGCTACAGCTTTTACTTTGCCTGTTCCAAGACCATGCAGGTTTTTCCATAGGACAGCTGGTCTATATGTGTTGTCAGTTAATGCATGGGAATGCCTGAGTTTTGAATTTCTCACAGTGTAACTGGCTCTGTTCCACTTCTTCTTGTAAGTATTAGAATTTTCAGGCATGGGTTGCAGTTTGTATGCCCAATGTGCAGTGTCTGAAACTCGTGAGCTGCTTTAGTTCTTCAGTTAGCAAAGATGCAGGTTTCTCTCGTACTTTTCCAGTCTTTAGGAGAGCATATTTGTCATATACTTAAGTAAGTTTGTTAGTACGAGTGTCATTCAGTAATTAGAGAGACAGATTGGTCTGGGGAAAAAACAGTTTGTAGGGCATGTTTGGTACTTTTATGGCTTTAAATTGGCATCACTGGGATGAACCCTGATCAGCTGATGTATCAACATTGTTTTGTGTATAATCTCAAAAATACATTTCAAGATGGCGAGTCCACTTGAAACGTCCATGTTAGTTGAACAACATTCTGTTATTTGTTTTTTACTTACTGAAGGCGAGAAACCAGTTAATATATACTGTAGAATGTCTAAAGTTTATGGCGAAGGTAGTATGAATCATGCAAATTTTTACAAGTGGGTAGAGCAGCTCAAAAATGCTCGCGACAAACACTGTGCTGGCCGACCAGTTGCAGTTTCCGCTCCCTGACTTGAAAGTCGAATTGATGACATTATTTGTGCCAGCCACCATGTGATTGTGGTAATGATAGTTGATAATGTTCAAGTTAGTACTGGTACAGTTCATAACATTATCTGTAACAAGCTGAAGTACCGCAAAACATGTGCGAGATGGGTCCCAAAGGAGTTGACACGGCTACACGAGGAAACAGGTTGAGTGTGTGCACAGAGCTAAATGAACGTTATGAAAGAGAAGGTGAGCACTTCCTCGACAAAATTTTAACTTGTGATGAAACTTGGGTTCACTATTATGAGCCAGAAGCAAAAAGACAAAGCATGGAGTGGAAGCAAACCAACTCACCTGTCAAGAAAAAATTAAAAACCCAAAATGTTGATGGTGTTTTGGGATGTTGAAGGTCCAGTTTTTGATTGTCTCAAAAAGCAGTGTACAATGAACAGCAGATACTACTCAGATATGTTTCAAACAAGGTGACACCAGCTATGAGAGGGAGAGACGACGTGCATCTCAGAGGAGAGATGTTGTTCTCCAGCAAGAAAACGCACGTCCTCATATTGCTCAACTAACCCATGAAACCATCGACAAAAATGGGCTGGGAAGTACTGCCTCATCCCCCCCTACAGTCCTGATTTAGCACCTAATGATTTACATTTGTTTGGTGCACTGAAGGAGGCATTACTTGGGAAGAGGTTCCAGGACAACGAGGACCTGAAAAAGTTCTTGGGTAATTGGTTCAAACATCAAGATAAAGAGTTCCTTGCAGCCAGAATAAATAATCTTGCAGCCCATTGGAACAAGTGAATAAATGTTCAAGGGGATTACATTGAAAATTAGGGAAAGTGTTGTTTTGTAAAAATAAATGCTTTTTTCCTCCAGACCAATTTGTCTCTTTAATTATTGAATGACCCTCGTAAATTGATAGTTTCTCATTTATGACTGAGAAGGGAAAAGAAGATATCCCCCAGGTATTTCTTGTGCCTCAATTGAAAGTTCAAATAAACTAATACGTTTTAAGTCAGTTTCTTTCTGGGACATTTTAGTGAGTATGTCAATGAAAATTGTCATGAGCACACACCAAGTGCAGATATTCGAGAGGTAAGAATTACTCTGTTTGGGGATTTTGTTGCGACTATATTTGAGAGTGTGCCTATAATGTGTATAATGGATAGGAGAAAGCTGAGGTAATGATACATTTGAAAAAGAAAGTATCCACTTAAATTTCACCCTGGAAGAACTATTACATAGAAATTTTTGTGTTAGTGTTACCACCTATAATTATAAGCTCATATGTTAATTTGAGGCTTGAAAAAGCAGTTTTGAAGCAGGAAAACCTGCCTACTTTAGGTGATCTGTAGAGGACACACATCAGACTCTTGGAGGCATTCAAGTGTTTGACCTTTATGAACATATATTCCATTTATTTATCTTCATTATTGTTTGATGTGTGTGAACTTGTTGAGATGATCTGACTGAGATCGGACATTTGCTTGTGCGATGTGGAGCTTAATGCAGTCTGATGCATAACTCGTAAGGATGCTGCTGCTGAACATTAGCGACTCTTAGGCTGCACGAGCGGGGGAACAAAGCATAATGGAGCACTCTCAGGTGGGGGAGCACAGGTTCCCGGAAGTGAAAGCAGCAAGTATCTTAAGGGAGAAGGGAGGTTTTGTGGCCAAGGCCAGCAAGCTTTGTAGTGGTCGTTAAACAGCCAGCTGTTAACAGGAAAAGAAACTTGCTAAACAGGGCTGGAATAATTTGTGCACAACAGTACCAAAAGCAAGATAAATGGAATAAAAACAGAGTGCAGTTTTAATGTTTTTAATGATGATTAACGGCAATAATATGATGATAAATTGCTAAATAAAAATGGAATTACAACAATAATTGTCTGAATCATAGCCCTATGCTGATAGTCAAGTAATAGTGAACTAATGAACTATATTGGTATTGGAAGTATGAAAAGTGAACAGAAAGTGTTAAAAGATTGTTTCATTACAAAAATGAAAACACAGAAATAAACACATGAACTAGAGGCAGCAAGAATTGACATGTTTTTAGCTCTTAAAGCACAGGCATTCTAGTTCACCTGCATTGTAGATTGGTCTTTTCCCATTTTCAGTCTTCAGCATTATCATGCTGTCATTTATGCACATGTTTTACCATCCAAATCTCGAGACCACACATTTCAAAATCTTTCAGTCTTTCGGAGGTGAGATCTTTGTGTATTGTCAGACCTGACTTTTCAAGTTTCTTCTTCACTCTGAAGATTTCAGATCTTTTCCTGTATGACACAGACTTCACTGTCATGAGTCTATGTTTTGAAGATCCTGGTGTGTCATGCCCCACTCTGATTTCTGTCTGTCATTCAGTGTCACCTGCAGGCCTAGCTCCTCTCATCCAAGATTGATCACTAATTCATCTGTATTCTCTCTGTTGTTCTCAGGAATCCCAAACGGTTTGAGATTATTGCATCTCTAGTGGTGTTAATGTTTGTCAGATTTCTCGATCAGCTTCTGTTTGAGCAGTTGTGCCTTATTCTCGGTTTCTTTTAAAGATTTGTTCAGAGCATGGACCTCACTAGTATTTTTTTTCCAGTTTCCTGTATTTTGGCCATCACTGCTGCAGTGGTAGCATCAGTGACAGCATCTGTACAACGAGCCTGAGCATGTCTTGTGACTGGATCATGGCACTCCCCTCAGCCTTCACAAGCACATCAACATGGCGGATGCCAGGCTGTGCAGCCACAGCTCCCAGTGTCGGCTCGACCCCAGAACTATCTCCAGACTGACTGATGGTGATTCTGCACATTGTTTGATGGTCGTTCATTTTAAATCCAGTTCCAGGTTGCAGATTCTTAAAATATAATGCTAATGTGACACTAGGCACTCACCACTTTATTCTTGTGATATATAGAGTGACCTAACTGCATACCACCACCTCAAAAATTCAGATAAACTTGCATCTGCCACCATCTTAGTCACATTTGACAAACATGCTGTGTGACTGACATAGAACATTATTTCTTATCCACTCAGTCTGCTATCAGGATGATGAACCCACCACCGTGGTGAAGACAGGTTGCCCCTCTACCTTCAGGCAGGCCAATGATTCCGTCATGGGATTGTGCCACAGACTTTAGTTTTAAAATATTATATATTCCTTTTTATGAAATCTGATTTAGCAGATTTGTCTGACTGACTATAAATATAGTCAGTTATTTGGCTATTTGTGGTCAATCGCTGTGGTTTGAAAGCGCACCCAAAGGTGGCCTGCAATGTTAACAGTGGGCTCCACAGAGAAGTGCACCAAAGGAAACTTTCCTTGGCTGCGCGTAATGGAGCATGCTGCTGCATGGTGCAGAGATTTAATAGTTGTGGATACTACACCCCTTTTCCCTTTTGGATGTGGGGAAGCATCCACTGTGAACGAACGCCACATCCTTGGGGTCATTCTCAGAGTCCTCAGTGACATTGGTGACTCAGGGCCAAGGAGCATACAGATGAAAATGCCCCGGCCAGTGGTGAAAGTTGTTATGATGTGTACCTCAGCAGCAGGGCAAGTGGAGCAGGAGCAGCCAGTGGCATGTCTTCATCTTTTTCCGGAATTACTCAAGATTGGTGACCAGGCAACATCTCATAGTCCGGGAAGTTCAGCTTCTGGGGCTGGGCGATGTCTGGGGTAAATTGCTCTTGTTGGGGTGTGATGTTGGTCAGCTGGCTGTGGGCAAAAGGCATATATAAGTCCAGTGTTACACTGGCTGGGTGGCATGGGGAGGATAGGAACAAGGTGACTTGTAATGGTGGTGTGGAGAGGGAGACGGAAAAAACTGTTTGGAATCTAGTTGTGGATGAAGGTTATTTGCATGTCGCAGATCCTCCCGGTCTGGAAACTGCACCCCAAATACCTTACGGCCCTGGTGCTGGACAATTGTTTCTGGAATCCAGGCTGATTGCTGACCAAATCCTTTTGCCCACACCAAGCTCCCAGGACAGAACTTGGAAGCAGGCAGTGGTGGTGCTTGCCGTGATGCCAGCATGAGCGGGCTCAGGAGGGTCCAGGGCTGCTGTCCATGGAGAAGTTTTGCAGGACTTTAGTCTCCGCTGAATGTGGACCAATAACTGCTCAAAAAAAGAGTTAGTTACATATCGGTGGAGTGTTCCTGAAGATATTTCTTCACCTGAGTTTTGATAGTGCGGACCATCCTCTCGGCTTCTCCATTAGATTGCGGATTGAAAGAGGGTGTTGGAATGTGGTGAATGCCATGCTGAGTGCACAAACCACGAAACTCCTCACTAAGAAATTGTGGATCATTGTCAGTTACGAGCACTTCTGGTAGACCTTCAATCACAAAATTTTTGCGAAGGCTATGATAGTGTTGGCTGTTAATGTAGCATTGCATTAGACAATGTACAGAAATCAGGAGTAATTATAAACCACTATCAAGAACAGGTGTTAAACACTGGCCTTGCAAAATCAATGTGTACCCTCCCCCAATGGTGAGCACATGGTGGCCAAGAAGCAAATGAATGTTGTAGGTCTGTCTGCTGGCTTTGGCAAGATAGACATGTTTGGGTGAGTTGTTCAATCTCCTGGTTCATACCCGGCCAGTAGGTGAAACTACAAGCCAGGAGTTGAGTTTGGGATCCCCCACCCCCACCCCACACCACCACCACCCCCTGCCCCCAGTGGCCTTGGTGCAATAATTGCGGGATGTGCTGGCATAAAGAATAAGGAATGACTACTTGTGGGTGTCCCTCATCAGAAAAGAGTAGAATTACTTTGTTAATCAACATGAACTGATGGCGGACATTAAAGAACTGACAGAATGCCGTTGAAGCCTCGGAAGGTGGTTGTTCGGGCCATCCATGAAGTATGTGACTCTGGACTTGTTGGAGTAACTTGTCGTTACAGGTTGTGTCTGCGACCCAGTAGGTGGTAATGAGAAAAGACTCTATGGCAGCTTCTGCCTCTTCATCAGTGTGAAAATGCAGAATTTCTTCTTTGTCGAACTCAGTACCAGGTCCCCATGGAAGGTGGGAGAGGGCATCAGTGTTGGCATGCTTCAGTCGTGTTGCAGAAGAGAATCTCAAACTGATAGTGCACCAAAAATGAAGGCCAGCACTGGAGGCGGTGAGTAGTTGTGTCTGGAATTTTTGATGCTGGATCAAATAAGGAGATTAGCAGTTTATGGTCTGTGATGAGGTGAAACTTTTACCAAAAACAAAAATGTGGAATTTCTTTAATGTGAAGATGATGGCCAGTGATTCTCCTTTTTGGGAGTACCCACATTGGGTGTCAGTCAATGTTTGCAATGCATATGCCGCAGCATGCTCAGAGCCATCCACTTCCCTATGTGCCACTTCTCTATCTGCTTTGTTGGATCAAAACGTGCAAGGCATAGAGCCATCAACAACTGAGATTTCAATCTGTGGAAGATGTGCATGCAAGCTGGTGTCCACTGGAAAGACACCCCTTCTTTGCATAACTGGGACAAGGGGGCAGTTTCAGTTGCTGGTGAAGGTAAGAACTTTCAGTAACACGGTATCTTCCCCAGAAAGGAATGAAGTTACTTAAGCTTTGTTTGTCTGGGAAGTTTGATTATGGCTTCGACATGTTTATCCAGAAGACGAATGCCCGAGCTGGAAATGATGTGGCCAAGTTACTCAATCTCAGTCTGGAAAAAAACATTTTTCTTTTCTGCATTTTAGGCCAGCCTCTCTTAAGATGCCAAATAAAGATTTCAAATTGCAAAGGTGTTCCTCAGTGTTTCTCCCTGTTACGATAGTGCTGTCTAAATAGTTAATGCAGCCATCCATTTTGAGTCCTAATTGTTCCAAAAAGCATTGAAAAATGGTGGGGGCACTTGCTATACCAAAAATTAGGCATTTCAAATGACAAAGTCCTTGCGGCATGTTAAGTGTGAGAAACTGTTGAGATTCTGCATCAAGGGGAAGTTGGAGGTATTCATCCACTAGGTCTATTTTAGAGAAGTAGTTTCCACCTTTAAATTTTGGCAGTGGTTCTTCCATTTTTGGAATAGGATATGTCTCAATCTCTGATTGGGCATTGATAGTTACTTTAAAGTCACCACGCAGGCTGATCTTCCCGGATGGCTTTCGCACTAGGACTAATGGGTTAGCCCCTTGACTAGAAGGAATAGGTTCTAGAACTCCAATTGCAGTTAGGTGATCCCGTTATTCCTGTATCTGATCTCTGAGAGCTAATGGAATAACGCAGGCTCGAAAGTACTGAGGCCATGCATTATGTTTCACTGCGATGTGTGCCTCAAAATCCTTTGCAGTAAAAAGTTCCTGGGTGAACAGGTCCTCATTATCCTGGTAAAGTGTCTCTAGGTCCGAGTACAGAACATCTTCAGATACCAAATTCACAGAATCATCTATTGAAAATCCAAATTTCTGAAAAGAGCCAAGTCCATTCAAATTCTCAGCAGAATTGCTGTTAACGACTAAGAAGGTAATGTGGTGGGTGACATTGCGATATGTTGTTGGCAGCTCGACCTCTTTGTTTCTTGCAAGGGAGGAGCTCCAAGCTTCAGGTAGGTACCATAATCCAGAATGCTCACGGCTGCTCTGGTGTCTATTTGTAATTGAACTGGTTTGTCTACAATTTGCACTTTTACGAAAAGCTTATTGGAGGTCTCTTAATGGTCTATAGTGACTACCAGATTAACATCCATCTATTGGACAGGAGGCTGTCTTGCTTGACAGGACTTACAACATACAGAAGCTAAATGGCCATTGGCAGAACAGTTTGGGCAATAGGCCCATCTGTCAAGACAGTCTTCATGTTGATGTATTTAAAACAATCTGGACATGATGGCAATCATTTCAGTACCCAAGACCGGTTTGATCAGCTCGAGTCGGCAGGAGGACATTGTTGGTTAACGGTACAGCATCCCATCTGTACCATTGCTACGTCCAAATCGCCACTAATGTGGCCATTGACTGCTGGCTCAGTTGTGTTAATTATGACTGATATGTCGATCCAGGACTCCAATTTCTTGCCTGCTGCTCGGGTCACTTCAAAGCTTTGTGCTAAGTCCAAAGCTTTGTCTAATGACAGTCCTTAGAGTTCAAATGCCTCATGCTGGAAATCCCTGCCTGGAGTACCCCAGATGATCATGTAACTGATCATTTGTTCTGTATAGGAGGCCTTACTTCTAGGGGTAACAAAATGACATTTTCACCATAAACCTTGAAACTCTGCATCTCATTCTCAGTGAGTCTTGTTTGGCTATTACTTGCATTGCTAAAATGCCGTCTGGGAGGAAATAACATGTCTATGCTGCTGGTGTTATTTAGTCAGCAATGAATGAACACTTGAAAAGGTGAGCTCTGAAAGCTTAGATAAGGGAGCCAGTTTGCACAGTAGCAGGTAAATCTCAGGCTCTGGCCAAGACAGAAATGAAGATTTCATGAGGCTGCCATCAGTTACATTGAGTGCATGGAAATGCTCAAGTAAACTTGATTCAAAGGCTTCCCAATCCTATAAATCCTCATCAAAGGAAGGAAAAACTATGTTGCTTGCATCTGCAGTAAGCTTTAAAAGAGGTGGTTGGAGGGTGATCAGTAGCAGCTTATGGTTCTCATCCTGCTTATTCATAAGTTGCGTGAGTAGAGCTTCCAATGTAGATGGTTGCTAGCTCATCACCATTTTATTGTGTTATAACCAGGAATAATATAGTAAATATATCACCGTTCTATGGTTTATTGACACAAAACTGATATAGATAATTGTGTTACAAAGTCCCAAGTTGTAGATGAACACTTTATGGAAAATTATATAAATTGATGGTAGCTATACCAGTGTCTAGGAAGCGCAAGTGAAACACAGAATTCCAGTGGAAATCACAAGTCTGTTGGCACACTAAGCCTAGTGAACGCTGAAGTCTAAGTTCCATTATAGCATTCAGATTCTAAGTCCAGGGAGCAGCCAAATCAACATCGAACAGCAGGTCCACTGTAGTATAGCACTCCAGCGTTGTGGAGTAAAACAGCATGATGAGAACTGGCTTGTAGACGTCAGTAGTGGTGTTAAATAAGGCTCCATAGTTAATTTAGCCAATGACTGGGGTTGCTGTATATTCTGAGCAGCCAATCACAGTGTGTTATGGGTGGCCAATCTCTGGTTTGAAGTGCTTGGGCACGAAGGCAGCCTGCGATGTTAGCAGTGGGCTGTGAACAGAGAAGTGTAGCCAATGATGCGTTTCTCAGCGGCGCGTAACGGAGCGTGCGGCTGTTCATTGCAGAGATTTAATAGTAGTGGATACGACAGTCTAATTCTGGATAAGTCTGTGTAACGTTATTCAGTGCCAGAAGTCATGAACTGTAAGACTAATTTGTTTATGCATATCCACTTATAAGGAATGCAACCTTTTTTTTTTTTTTGTCCAATTTTGGTTGAAAAAATGTGGAATTTGCTGTGGGACTTCGTGGAATATTCCTGGTATACTTTCATGAAGTTCAAATAGGTGGCAGTCCTATACATAGCCTTCAAAACGGCATCTATAATGGATGTGCATTCCAAGCAGAGAGCTGTCACTGAGTTTCTTTTGCCAGAAAACCAGAGTATCACAGGTATTCGTAGGTGGTTGCAAAATATCTACGGAGACCTGGCAGCGAAGAAAAGCCCTGGGAGCCCGTCATCTTCCCAACAAGGTCACGCAAACTTGTCTGATCTGCCATTTGTGGGCCGCATGCACACAGCTGTGACTCCTGCAATGTTGGAATGCGAGGAAATTCTCATCACAATCAAACACTTCACTGCACAACCAGAGGTTTGTGTTGGTAGCCCTGTCACAAGTCTGTACACCTGAGAGGAGCTCACAAAACTTCGTTGGACTGTTCTTCCTCATCCACCCTACAGCCCGGATCTTGCATCTTGTGACTTCCAGCTGTTTGACGCAATGAACAGAGCACTCTGTGGGAATCAGTATGTGTATGATGGGGAAGTTATTTATGCAGCAAAACACTGGCTCCGATGTCGACCAGTAGAGTGGTACCATGCAGGTATACAGTCCCTCCTAGTAAATTGGTGCAAGACTATCACATTGAATAGAGATTATTTTGAAAAATAGGGTTTTGTAACAAAAAGAGTAGGGAATGATTTGGTGTATTGGAACCCTTAATATAACCAACCTGCTTTCATAAAAAAAGTGTTTTGCATTACTTACTGAATGCCCCGTGTAGTATGACTGTGAATGACACGCACATGGTGCTGCAGGTTGGTTAATAATGTGGTGTTGATGTGTGGGGATTGTCAGTTGTTGTTTCACTGGGGTAAATTCAGTGGGACAAAAGGAGGGATTGCCAGTGAAGCTCTCCTATAGGTGTATAGGTTATGTGTAAAATACAGGAAAATCGTAGAACATGAGGTGAAGATTTATGCTCTTCAGGCAGAGATAGCCTGTTACCCCATTTAATAAGAATACGAGATAGGCTGCAAACTAAGTTCAGTGGGGGGGGGGGGGGGGGAGCTTTTCATAAGAGATCGCGTAAGTAGTAAGATGCTTACGTAGGTTTTGCTGATAAAGTGTACTCTAATCGTAAAACTGAACAAACAAACATTAAAATACCCACAAATTCATAATCTCTTCTTTCTATCTAGTAACACTATAAGTTATCAAATTGTTCATGAAAGTTCCCTGTTTGCTATAACTGTAACAAGTATTAGATTTTCCAATTTGAGCTCAAAAGCACATAATTCTAGAATTTATTTGTTTTTATGTTCCTGTATGTATTTTAATTGTGAGTGGCACTTTATCCTTTACCCGTTATGGAACTACAAGAGTATGCAGTTAATTTATAACTGCTTACATTAAGATTTTCTTTTACTGTGGTTATATAGTGTTCATAAAGAAATACAATGTAACTTTATTGGGTTATTTTAAACAAATTAACAACTAATATGCTGTAATTGTTACCTCTCCAATAATCTGATAGAGAAAGTTCAATTCACTCTCCCTTATATTTACCTTACATCAGTTGGAACTCCATCGATTCAGTGTCTTTAATACTGTCCAAATGAATTTAACCTAAAAACAGATCTCACCTTAGCCTGAATAACCTTTGTTGGTCTTATGTCAAAGTGATAGGTGGATCAAAACAAAATGTCCAGACACTCTGTGACCAAAATGATACTGAAACAGAGGATGACAGACTAAAGGCCGAAATACTAAATGTCTTTTTCCAAAGCTGTTTCACAGAGGAAGACTCTACTGTAGTTCCTTCTCTAGATTTTCGCACAGATGACAAAATGGCAGATATCGAAATAGATGACAGAGGGATAGAGAAACAATTAAAATCACTCAAAAGAGGAAAGGCCACTGGACCTGATGGGATACCAGTTCGATTTTACACAGACTATGCGAAGGAACTTGCCCCCTTCTTGCAGTGGTGTACCGTAGTTCTCTAGAAGAGCGTAGCGTTCCAAAGGATTGGAAAAGGGCACAGATCATCCCCGTTTTCAAGAAGGGCCTCGAACAGATGTGCAGAACTATAGACCTATATCTCTAATGTCGATCAGTTGTAGAATTTTGGAACACGTATTATGTTCGATTATAATGACTTTTCTGGAGACTAGAAATCTATTCTGTAGGAATCAGCATGGGTTTCGAAAAAGATGCTCGTGTGAAACCCAGCTCGCGCTATTCGTCCACGAGACTCAGAGCGCCATAGACACGGGTTCACAGGTAGATGCCGTGTTTATTGACATCCGCAAGGCATTCGATACAGTTCCCCACAGTCATTTAATGAACAAAGTAAGAGCATATGAACTATCAGACCAATTGTGTGATTGGATTGAAGAGTTCCTAGATAACAGAATGCAGCGTGTCATTCTCAATGGAGAGAAGTCTTCCGAAGTAAGAGTGATTTCAGGTGTGCCACAGGGGAGTGTTGTAGGACCGTTGCTATTCACAATATACATAAATGACCTTGTGGATGACATCGGAAGTTCACTGAGGCTTTTTGCGGATGATGCTGTGGTATATCGAGAGGTTGTAACAATGGGAAATTGTACTGAAATGCAGGAGGATCTGCAGCGAATTGACGCGTGGTACAGGGAATGGCAATTGATTCTCAATGTAGACAAGTGTAATGTGCTGCGAATACATAGAAAGATAGATCCCTTGTCATTTAGCTACAATATATCAGGTCAGCAACTGGAAGCAGTTAATTCCATAAATTATCTTGGAGTAGGCATTAGGAGTGATTTAAAATGGAATGATCATATAAAGTTGATCGTTGGTAAAGCAGATGCCACACTGAGATTCATTGGAAGAATCCTAAGGAAATGCAATCCGAAAACAAAGGAAGTAGGTTACAGTACGCTTGTTCGCCCACTGCTTGAATACTGCTCAGCAGTGTGGGATCCGTACCAGATAGGGTTGATAGAAGAGATAGAGAAGAGCCAACGGAGAGCAGCGCGCTTCGTTACAGGATCATTTAGCAATCGCGAAAGCGTTATTGAGATGATAGATAAACGCCAGTGGAAGACTCTGCAAGAGAGACGCTCAGTAGCTCGGTACGGGCTTTTGTTGAAGTTTCAAGAACATACCTTCACCGAAGAGTCAAGCAGTATATTGCTCCCTCCTATGTATATCTCGCAAAGAGACCATGAGGATAAAATCAGATAGATTAGAGCCCACACAGGGGCATACCAACAATCCTCCTTTCCACGAACAATACGAGACTGAAATACACTCCTGGAAATTGAAATAAGAACACCGTGAATTCATTGTCCCAGGAAGGGGAAACTTTATTGACACATTCCTGGGGTCAGATACATCACATGATCACACTGACAGAACCACAGGCACATAGACACAGGCAACAGAGCATGCACAATGTCGGCACTAGTACAGTGTATATCCACCTTTCGCAGCAATGCAGGCTGCTATTCTCCCATGGAGACGATCGTAGAGATGCTGGATGTAGTCCTGTGGAACGGCTTGCCATGCCATTTCCACCTGGCGCCTCAGTTGGACCAGCGTTCGTGCTGGACGTGCAGACCGCGTGAGACGACGCTTCATCCAGTCCCAAACATGCTCAATGGGGGACAGATCCGGAGATCTTGCCGGCCAGGGTAGTTGACTTACACCTTCTAGAGCACGTTGGGTGGCACGGGATACATGCGGACGTGCATTGTCCTGTTGGAACAGCAAGTTCCCTTGCCGGTCTAGGAATGGTAGAACGATGGGTTCGATGACGGTTTGGATGTACCGTGCACTATTCAGTGTCCCCTCGACGATCACCAGTGGTGTACGGCCAGTGTAGGAGATCGCTCCCCACACCATGATGCCGGGTGTTGGCCCTGTGTGCCTCGGTCGTATGCAGTCCTGATTGTGGCGCTCACCTGCACGGCGCCAAACACGCATACGACCATCATTGGCACCAAGGCAGAAGCGACTCTCATCGCTGAAGACGACACGCCTCCATTTGTCCCTCCATTCACGCCTGTCGCGACACCACTGGAGGCGCGCTGCACGATGTTGGGGCGTGAGCGGAAGACGGCCTAACGGTGTGTGGGACCGTAGCCCAGCTTCATGGAGACGGTTGCGAATGGTCCTCGCCGATACCCCAGGAGCAACAGTGTCCCTAATTTGCTGGGAAGTGGCGGTGCGGTCCCCTACGGCACTGCGTAGGATCCTACGGTCTTGGCGTGCATCCGTGCGTCGCTGCGGTCCGGTCCCAGGTCTACGGGCACGTGCACCTTCCGCCGACCACTGGCGACAACATCGATGTACTGTGGAGACCTCACGCCCCACGTGTTGAGCAATTCGGCGGTACGTCCACCCGGCCTCCCGCATGCCCACTATACGCCCTCGCTCAAAGTCCGTCAACTGCACATACGGTTCACGTCCACGCTGTCGCGGCATGCTACCAGTGTTAAAGACTGCGATGGAGCTCCGTATGCCACGGCAAACTGGCTGACACTGACGGCGGCGGTGCACAAATGCTGCGCAGCTAGCGCCATTCGACGGCCAACACCGCGGTTCCTGGTGTGTCCGCTGTGCCGTGCGTGTGATCATTGCTTGTACAGCCCTCTCGCAGTGTCCGGAGCAAGTATGGTGGGTCTGACACACCGGTGTCAATGTGTTCTTTTTTCCATTTCCAGGAGTGTAGAAGGGAGAACCGATAGAGGTACTCAAGGTATCCTCCGCCACACACCGTCAGGTGGCTTGTGGAGTATGGATGTAGATATAGATATATTCCATCAAGTTCAGATCAACCTAATTTTGTTGGCAAGACATCATTGTGAGTTCACTATGGTGCTTCTCAAACCACTGTAACACAATTCTAGTCTTGTGCTGCACACAGTTATCCTGGTGGAAGGTGCCATCACCACTGAGGAATACAACAAGTGTGAAGGAAAGCTGGGATCAGCATAAGTGTTTACACAGTTCATAGCTGTCATGGTGTATTTAATTACTAACACAGGTCCCATTGAAACCCAGGTAAACATCCCACATAGCATAATATTGCCCACAGAGACCTGTGTCCATGTTGTGGTACATGCTTGAGCAGCCATTCACCTGGATGAGGGCATATGTGGACACAACCAACACTCTGGTCTAACAAGAAATTTAATGGATTTGACATGGCAACACATTTACATTGAGCCACAGTCCACTCTTGATGATCCTGTATCCACTGCAATCATATTTGGCAACGTCACTGGATTAAAATTAAAACATATGTGTGTCATCTGCTGTGGAGTCCTGTGTTCGATAATGTGCACTGAATGGTGTGCTCCTAAACCCTTGTGCTTGCATCAGCATTGTACTGTATCATCATATCTGCCACATATTGCCACCTACCCTGCTTTACAGGGTGACCAAGCTGCTGACCTCCATGTTCTGTGATGAGGTGTGAACACCCAACACCTTATTGTGTATTTATGGTTACACCATCCTCCATGCACTTTCCACAGACACTTTACAACAGTAGCATGCAAACAGGCCGACCGAAGTGGCCATGCGGTTCTGGGCGCTACAGTCTGGAACCGAGCGACCGCAACGGTCGCAGGTTTGAATCCTGCCTCGAGCATGGATGTGTGTGATGTCCTTAGGTTAGTTAGGTTTAATTAGTTCTAAGTTCTAGGCAACTGATGACCTCATAAGTTAAGTCGCATAGTGCCCAGAGCCATTTGAACCACGCAAACAGCCAACCAGCTGTGCCATTTCTGAGATGCTTCTTCCCAGGTGCTGGGACATAACAATCTGCCCTTTGTGAAAGTTATGTCAGTGGATTTCCTGCTTTGCCACCCATATCATCACAAAAATGACTCCCCATTCATCTCTGCTCCTGCTATGTACTTACTTAATATGTTACATGCCCACTACATCACCAGATGGCGCTCAGTCTTGCAGTGGGCAGTGGTTATAAAGTTTTGGCTGTATGTGTGTGTGTGTGTGTGTGTGTGTGTGTGTGTGTGTGTGTGTGTGTGTTTGCTATCTTAAGTTTAACAGTAGTCTTCAAAAAATGATCATTCTATATTACATAAACTATACAGTTCTTCCCATTCCTGTCAGTCCTTTCACATCCCAAAATATGTTAGCCACAACACTTCCAACAGAAAGATTTGCAAGATTATGTATGCAGTGTTTGCGGTTTTTCAGAAATAAGTACCTCTCAAGTGATTTTTTAGTGTTGAAAAATGTACAGGAAATTGTTCTGCAGCCTGAGATACGGTATTGTAAGTAATGTTGTTTTCATTAAGTCTTTCATCACTTTTCTAATAGAGTTCCTTTCTCATTAGTGGTGCCTATTTACTTCATTCTGTCTACATCTACAGCTATACTCTGCAAACCACTATGAAATGCGTGGCAGAGGGTACATCCCGTTGTACCAGTCACTAGGACTTCTTCCTGTTCCATTCACATATGGAGCACATGAATACGGACTGTTTAAATGCCTGTGTGCAGACTACAATTAATCTTATGTTGTCCTCATGACCTGTATGGGAATGATACATAGGGGTTGTAGTATGTTCCTAGAGTCATCATTTGAAACTCGTTCTTGAAGCTTTGTATGTATATGCTTTCTCGGAATAGTTGATATCTTATGTTCAAGAGTCTGCCAGTTCAGTTTCTTCAGCATCTCTGTGACACTGCCCTCTGGCTCAAACTAACTGTGACCATTCTTCTTGCCCTCCTCTGTATATGTTCAGTATCCCCTGTTAGTCATATTTGGTGCAGATTACCATAGTATTCTGCCAGTAATCCAAAGTCTGCCACCTACTTTACCTACAACTAAACCTATGTGATCATTCCATTTCTACAAGTGTGGTGGTTCTATGGTTAGCACACTGGACTTACATTTGGGGTGAAAGCTGTCATCTCTCTTTCAACTGATAAAATTAGTGTTCTAATTTGTAGTCGAAATAGCAGAGGGTCAGGTAAAGGTGCACTCTAGTAGAATTTTGGCTTGATAACATGTCTGAGTGGTTACTCATCACTCCATTTGTCATACTTTGGCCAACTTGCTCTAGAATCGCTAGATTTTACTGAGTTTACAAGCAACTGATAAAAATTGCAAAATACGGCAACATTAGTGAATAAAATAGAATAATGAAGCTAAGTAATTAAAGACAAGAAGTGGTTATGACTGAAAGTGAATAAAGTTCGTTTTATTCTATAAAACTGAATTCACTAGTGAGTGGTGCCCTTACAATAAAAGAGGTAAAGTAAAACGGTTTTGACAATAACACTTTGTCAGCAAGTTTCATTTATGTGTGCGTGCAGTAATGCTAGCAGTACTTGTGATCTGAGCAATGCCTACTTCCATACCAAGCAAATATCATGCATTGGTGCTCAGTTTCAAAGTCTGGAAGCACATAACTTCCGGGAAATAGGAAATTATAGATTGTTGTTTAATTTGGTAGTCCCTGAAAGGCAATTACAAAACTGTGCAATGATGTATTTAATTTCTGTTTAGCACTGCTAGTTCCCAAGAATTTAATTTAAACAGGCTTTACAGTTCACTTCAGCACATTGAGACACACACCGCAAAACATAATGTGTCGCCGGCTGGAGTGGCCAAGCAGTTCTAGGCGCTACAGTCTGGAACCGCGCGACCGCTACGGTCGCAGGTTCGAATCCTGCCTTGGGCATGGATGTGTGTGATGTCCTTAGGTTAGTTAGGTTTAAGTAGTTCTAAGTTCTAGGGGAATGATGACCTCAGAAGTTAAGTCCCATAGTGCTCAGAGCCATTTGAACCATTTTTGAACCGTAATGTGTCGGCTAACTTTCTAGTACTCATTGAAAGATAAAAGTTCTTGCAGTCTATCAACAACTGTCACTTGTGAGTAATACATTACATTGAGAGTACACCACATAGTGGAAAACTTAGTCTTTCACATGTGGCACAGCCAATACATCAAACAAAATGTATCTCCAGCACTGCCTATTCCGAACTAATCACCAACAGACAATACCCACAACTGCCACATAAAAAGACCCTTTGCCACTGATGTGTCTCCCTTGTATAATGTTGCTGACATCACACTTGTCTATTCATTACAATGAAATTTACTTTTATGGTCACCTTTTAAATATTGCAAATAAAACATTAAAACTCCATACATACAGAGAGCCCTCTTCCTTGTGGTCATTTGCCATCTACAAACTACTTTATATGTCTTGCTTTCCTTGTAAAAAAATCGTACATATTGAAACCCTTTTCCAGTATTGGTTTGCACAATGGAACATTAAAAAAAGTGGCCAGTTGTTCGGCATTGTTTTTAGATGACCTTTCATCTCGTGCCTTCAGAATTTACAATATGTGCACCATACTCATATCACAAAAGCCTTTGTTAATGGCGAATTCAAATAAATTTAAGAAATCTGTTGAAAACACTGAATGCTGTAAAATAACTAAGATAGGAAACAAGTAATGGATGTTCCTACACTATGCTGACTTCATAATCCATTTTACTGTGGAGAGTTGCATATTCTGGCTTAATATGTCTAACTGCAAAATTGTTTATTGCTTGTAATGTTAAAAATATTAAGTTTATCGTATCATGGAGCTCACAGGTTACAGTATAAACAAGTATATTTCATTTTCCACCTCGTTTGAGGTCGTAGGCTCTTAGATTCTCCTACAATTAATCAGTTAAGGAATTAATAGAAATGACATATGTTAATGTTGCTCTAACTTGTGTAGTGTTTCGCATATAAAAATATTGTAAGCAGTGATGGACTCATCACATTATCATGCTCAGTCTGCTGGAGTTAATGTAGCATTACTGAGTTGTGTGACACTAAATATCCAAAATTTTTGCATAGACATATTTTATGTCACACTATCTCCTATGAGGGACAACCTCAGCCATAAGCAGACATCTTGAATAATAACTGCTTGGCTGCTCTTGTAAACGATTTATTCAATGACCGGTTTTGTAGCCTAGAAGAAACGTCATCAAGTTAAATATGGTGAGCCGTGACAAAGTTGCAACACGGATGGGAGTGAATGTTCCTTGTCTGTGACTTTATCTGACAATCCACTAATTCCAGAACGAGATTTTCACTCTGCAACGGAGTGTGCGCTGATATGAAACTTCCTGGCAGATTAAAACTGTGTGCCCGACCGAGACTCGAACTCGGGACCTTTGCCTTTCGCGGGCAAGTGCTCTACCATCTGAGCTACCGAAGCACGACTCACGCCCGGCCTCACAGCTTTACTTCTGCCAGTATATCATATCAGCGCACACTCCGCTGCAGAGTGAAAATCTCATTCTGGAAACATCCCCCAGGCTGTGGCTAAGCCATGTCTCCGCAATATCCTTTCTTTCAGGAGTGCTAGTTCTGCAAGGTTCGCAGGAGAGCTTCTGTAAAGTTTGGAAGGTAGGAGACGAGATACTGGCAGAAGTAAAGCTGTGAGGCCGGGCGTGAGTCGTGCTTCGGTAGCTCAGATGGTAGAGCACTTGCCCGCGAAAGGCAAAGGTCCCGAGTTCGAGTCTCGGTCGGGCACACAGTTTTAATCTGCCAGGAAGTTTCAATCCACTAATTGTTTCATCTATTAATAGACAAAGAAACTCAGTCCTGTCCATGTTGCAACTTTAATGTCACCATTCACCATATTTAACGTGATGATGCTGCTTTTATGGAACAAAACAGGTCATTAAATAAATTATAAGAGCAGCAAAGTGGTTACTTTTCATGATATTTTATTTTAGTTAGTATTCTCACTGTGACACCCCTTCTGTTCCATGCATGTGTATGTGTTGTATTTGGCAACAGGGAAATTCACTGCATGTCAAGTGTTTCTCACGCCTCACTGTTTACCAGGAAGCCAGCAGCTGTGCTTAAGCTCCGTCCACTGGGATGGACTATCGCCACCCATACTGCCAGGTGCACGCATTCAGAAACAAGTGCTCCTTTGAATGCCCTCAGCATCTGTTACCTTATAGGCAGGACGATGGTTCAAATGCCCATCCAGCCAATCAGATTTAGGTTTTCTGTGATTTCCCTAAATCATTCCCAGCAAAATCTGGGATGAGTCCTTTGAAAAGGCCAAATCTAATCTCCTTTCCCATCCTTTTGTATTCCGATGTCTTGCCTCATGTGCTATGACCATGATGTCAACAGGACATTAAATTCTAATCTTACTTCCTTCCTTTTTCAAACATGCAGCACCATTGATATGCAACACCTTTGCACAGAAACCATGATGAATGTTGTTTGCTATGAAGTTTTTCTCTGTAAAGATCATTTCCACATACATGGCTAATGGGATTTCCATTTCCGTAATTCATTTTCAGACAAACATGACTACATTTGAGATAACTTCATATATTTGGAGTCATTATTTTCACAGATATTTGATCCAAATGCACTTTTCAATTTTATTTACTTATATTTTTGACATGATTAGATGTTGTGTGGTGTATTCTGCACAGTTATCTGTTTTACAGGGCTTTCGACTCGGAAGACACTATCACTAGCACCGATTCAAAGAATAAAGACATCCTAGAAATAGGAATCTCTGAGGAGGAAGTGAGTCATTTGCTTAAAGGTATGTGTTGTTCAAAATACTAAAGGACGTGTTTAACTCATCAGATTTTTTATTTGAATGTGAAGGTGATTTATCACAATGTGAGGTACAAGACACAGCTGTGAATAATTACAACAGACTATTGCAAAATCTTTTAATAATTTATGTTTCTATTGCACATGATGCTGCCAGTTGTTGATAAGGTAGGCTTACATTGCCGTGCAGCTGAAGTGCTGTTGCAACAAAATAATATTTTAAAATGCTTTGCTAATTTTGTGTAATTGGAATTATTTGGGAATTGATAATAGTCATGCTGATGGGTGTTAGGTAAGATTTGGTACTGTATTTATTTCCTCATGTTGACAACTCAGAACAGATATGAATAGATTTTTTAAGGAAAAGGCTTTGTCTTGTGGGTTTTAGTGCAATGAATCCTAATATAATTGCAAAAAATGTGTCACTGGACACTTTTGTACAATTAACACTCCACATTTTTTTTTTTTAAATGCTCCGGCCGGTGTGGCCGTGCGGTTCTAGGCACTTCAGTCTGGAACCGCGTGACCGCTACGGTCGCAGGTTCGAATCCTGCCTCGGGCATGGATGTGTGTGATGTCCTTAGGTTAGTTAGGTTTAAGTAGTTCTAAGTTCTAGGGGACTGATGACCACAGATGTTAAGTCCCATAGTGCTCAGAGCCATTTGAACCATTTAAAAAAATGCACTCTTTACTCATTTTAACACTATATATTTCGTATATTATTTCAATTAATAATATGAAGATGAAACTTATGAAAGCAATTGCACTGCTTAGTATGTATCATAATTACTATCGCAAGCCTTGTAGCTCTTGTCCTTTATTTACAACTGTTAATTTTGTAACAGCTTAGCACTTCCCTTGCTTTTAGTGCCTGTGAAGTTTACAATGGCTAGTCATTGATAAAGCTGTCACAACTACTTTTGTTACATTTTAGGTGAGCTTGTGATTAAGAAATATTGAGGAACATTACGGATTTCATAAAGAAAGTATGTTTCTCATACTTCGAAAATAAATTTGATCATGATAAGTCATTTTGCTGCATGAGGTATTCCATATATGCATTGAAGATATCAGGGAGCCAAGCAAAAATTACAGTGATGTTGCTCTTGTAGTTTTGATGTAACTGGCTACAACTCAATATATAAAAAA
Organism: Schistocerca nitens; assembly: GCF_023898315.1. Taxonomy (NCBI): domain Eukaryota; kingdom Metazoa; phylum Arthropoda; class Insecta; order Orthoptera; family Acrididae; genus Schistocerca; species Schistocerca nitens. The sequence goes on along the minus strand of NC_064616.1, from coordinate 913,402,488 downwards.
GTTGTAATTTATCCTAACCATACATCTGTTATTTGGCCAGTGAACTCTAGTCCATATCTTCCTGTTCCTGAACTGCCAACAAAGTTTTTGATGATACCCTGAATAATTATAGACATATCCAATTTTCTGCAGATGAAGCGGGTCCTGGTGAGTTTTGTTGCACTTTGCGCAATTTAGAAGCAAAAATGAGAAAGATGAACTGCTTAGTTGGAAAGAACTTACTGGAGCAGGAACAGATATTTATGTGTATAAGAGCTCCATACATAGGAAAAGAGAGGAGCCATTTTATCTAGGTTTCAAAAATAATGATTCATGATTTAGTAGCCGGTCGCGGTGGTCTCGCGGTTCTAGGCGCGCAGTCCGGAACCGTGCGAATGCTACGGTCGCAGGTTCGAATCCTGCCTCGGGCATGGATGTGTGTGATGTCCTTAGGTTAGTTAGGTTTAAGTAGTTCTAAGTTCTAGGGGACTGATGACCACAGCTGTTAAGTCCCATAGTGCTCAGAGCCATTTGAACCATGATTTAGTACCTGCACAGGTGTGACAATGCCGCTAAACGAACTGTTGGCATGGGGTACTGTGTGGGCCCACAATGGTGTGACTAGAAGATGGGGGGACAGAACCCCTCAGCAAGAAAATAAAACTCACCATGTGAGTCTATCTGCAAGCAGAATTTCTGTACATCATAGAGATGTGCATGAGGATGAACACAACCCATGGCAAGTTCAGGTGGCTGACGATTGAGCACATGGAAATAGCACACAGCACAAGGTGCAAGGTGAGGTCGACAGTGGTTGAACTCAGCATTAGAATTGCCCTGCCCAGCTTACTGTCACCTGCAGATAAACACTTCCATCAGTGCCCATATGACAGGTTGCATACTAAATAGGGTATTTCTCAGATACTTTTGGTTTGATTAATGAATTTCAAATTAGCTATAAAAAGTAGCAGTAGATACTGTTAATACATTCTCCTAAAAGTAGTTTTAAGGCTGTTTCATTACACAGTGGTTACACTGTGCACCAGTACCAGTTTTTCATTCTTTACATAAGAAGTAAAGTTACAAAATGTACTGGAGAATGATTAATACAAATTATACTGGAACAGAACCATTATAACAGATAAAATACCACCACATAACAAACCTGGTATCATACTCACCAATAAAAAGAAGAAATTAACGCAACTAATCGAAATATCCATACCCAATACAACAAATATACAAAAGAAAACAGGAGAATAAATTGAAAAATACATCCAACTGGCTGAGGAAGTCAAGGACATGTGGCATCAGGATAAAGTTGACATTATACCAATTATACTATCAACTACAGGAGTCATACTACACAGTATCCACCAGTACATCAACGCAATACAGCTACATGCAAATGTATATATACAACTGCAGAAATCTGTAATTATTGATACATGTTCAATTACCTGAAAGTTCGTAAATACAATGTAACATACACCTTGCAGTTAAAAGGAAGTCACGCTTGATCAAGGTCCACGTCACTTTCCATTTTAACCAGACATAACGTCTGAGAAAGGAAAGATATAATAATAATAATAATAATAATAATAATTAATAAATAAATAACCACACTCAAATGTGCAGACTGCTGGCAAACCAACTGGATCTGGCGGTGCCTGTGACAAGCGTAGGGACCAATGAGATGGGGAAATGTAGGACAATGCCTGAATATATGGAATACATAGCTGGCAGGTCTGTCAGTTTACATGTGTGTGGCTCACAAAATAGACAAGAGATAAAACGACACAGCCAAGTGCAACTAGTTTTCCAGGAGACTGCACTGTTCAGTTTCTTGTCGGCTGTCAAGGCGGGCACCCTGTCTGCTGTACCTATTCATGAGTGTGGTTACTTATTTATTATTGTTCTCAATTTGTACTCAGTTCCCTCCATCTGTGTTAGCATCTGTTTCAGCTCCATGTGTTGTCTGATCTTTGTTTGATGCCCTGTGACAGACTGGCTAGACTGGCACATACTTACAATTTTTTAATTATGTGCATAATACAACTTTTCATAGCTTTACTTTGTTTTCTGAATGTCAGTCCCATAGTTTTCGTAAGCTAGCACATCCTCCTCTTGTTCACAGTTGGTGCAACCTGATGATGGAGCTTTAAGCTTCCAAAAACAGTTGTGCAATAAAAGAGACAAATTACACTATATGATCAAAAGTACCTGCACACCCACAAAAACAGAAGTTTTTCAGATTAGGTGCATTGTGCTGCTACCACTGCCAGGTACTCCATATTAGTGACCTCAGTAGTCCGTAGACATTGTGAGAGATCAGAATGGGGCGCTCCGCGGTTCTCATGGACTTCAAATGTGCTCAGGTGATTGGATGTCACTTGTCATACATCTGTATGTGAGATTTCCACACTCCTAAACATCCCTAGGTCCACTGTTTCTGATGTGATAGTGAAGTGGAGACATGAAGGGACACGTACAGCACAAAAGTGTGCAGGCAGACCTTGTCTGTTGACCGACAGAGACTGCCGACAGTTGAAAAGGGTCGTAATGTGTAATAGGCAAACATCTATACAGACCATCACATGCGAATTCCAAACTGCATCAGGATCTGCTGCAAGTACTATGACAGTTAGGTGGGAGGTGAGAAAACTTGGACTTCATGTTTGAGCGGCTGCTCATAAGGCACACAGCACACCAGTAAATGCCAAACAGTGCCTCGATTGGTGTAAGGAGCATAAACATTGGATGATTGAACAGTGGAAAAACTTTGTGTGGAGTCATGAATCATGGTACACAATGTGGTGACCCGATGGCAGGGTGCGAGTATGGCGAATGCCTGGTGAACGTCATCTGCCAGCATGTGTAGTGCCAACAGTAAAATTTGGAGGCGGTAGTGTTTTGGTGTGGTCGTGTTTTTCATGGAGGAGGCTTTCACCCTTTCTTGTTTTGCATGGCACTATCACAGCACAGGCCTACATTGATGTTTTAAGCACCGTCTTGCTTCCCACTGTTGAAGAGCAATTCGGGGATGGCGATTGCATCTTTAAACACGATTGAGCACCTGTTCATAATTCACGGCCTGTGGCAGAGTGGTTACATGACAATGACATCCCTGTAATGGACTGGCCTGCACAGAGTCCTGACCTGAATCCTATAGAACACGTTTGGGATGTTCTCGTAGTTGCACGGGAAAAACCCTAGTGTGGATGATCAACTGCTGCCTTGTTTGGATTTTGGAGTCCAGGCAGTTTCTTATTTACTTTCAGTGTGAGTTCAACATATATCAATCATACTTAGAAAAAGAGTCTAGATCACACACATCACATTTATTTATGTCACCTAGACTGTTTTTCTAAGTACAGTTGTGAAACTGAATGTTGTTTCCCCAAAAGTTTCCAAAATATAGCAATCCAGCATTGATAATCTGACCCTCCTGGAAGTGACTATACAACAGGCTTTCCTGTACATGTCACCTAATAGTTGTTTTCTTTGACCTTGAGATAGCCTGTGATACTACTAGGAGTCAAAATATAATTTGAGAGCTCCATGAATCAGCCATTCTTAGATTTTCCCTGCATTTCAATTGTTCTTTCTTTCCTTACATCATTTTATATAAAAGGTGTTTTAGGAGGAACATTAAATATTTTAGAAGGTGGTAATCTAGACTAATTTGAAGAAAACATAAAGTGTAATATGTGTCCTGCTTTTTTCAATCGGTTACATAGTTACAACTATAACAATGTAACCTAAACAAAAACTCACAGAAGCTGTTAAGCAAAGGCAAATGATTAAGTTCAAAGTTGATTTTTGTAAATTTCCCCCTAGCTTAAGTGTGATACTGGGAGAACATACTCATCCTTGTAACCAAAAGAACCTCTTGCAATAATACTGTGAGCTCATTTCCTTAACCAATTGTCTATCATACCAGACAACTCATTTACAGAGAAGCATTTGTGAGAATGTCTCCACAAAGGCATGTGGCTTTTCATTGGTCCACAGATGTGAGTTAAGAGTCTTATTGATACTGTCATAAGTGAAAGTGGCTTCGTCAGTAAACAGTATTAGTTGGATTACTCAGCAATTTTCTATGAGGCAACAACAATGTTCCAATCATGTACCTTCATTTCCTTCTCAGTGGTACTGAATCCATAATAAATTGTAAGGATAGTGGCCATTCATACCTAATATCTGCCATATCGTGTATGTGGCATGCTCATACACATAGAAATTATGCATGTACTTTTTGGGGGACTACATTTGACCAACTGAATGTTGTCTTTTTTTAACACACACTGTTCATTTGCATGCTCAGATGAGGTTTGACTGCTGGGCACTGATTGCACCATGTAACCTTTATCTGCTGAATTTTGGTGATCCTTAATTGAAACAGTTTTCTTTGCAACAATCAAACATGAGCAACACACTTCATTTGAAACCTGACCATGTTGCCTGAAATGGGAATGTGTCCTTTTTTGCCTTTATGACTAATTTTAAGTGAATAGGCTGCTTTGAGAGGATAACAGTTCATACCATTTATTTCATTTTTTTGAGTTTGTAATGCACTTCCTAACAGTGGTTAGACCCAATCGTGCTCATATTAGTATCTAAAATCAGTTCCACTTTCAAGTTTGCCATTTCTTTGTGGACTTTTCCAAATTATGCTTTGTAACAGTTCATGGGAGCCTTAATAATTGTTCAAACAATAATGTAACCCTTCAACAGTTACTGCTGAGTAAGGATGATGATACTTATTTTTTCACTGTTCTTGTGTGTCATTGCACAAATTTGCTGCAGATAAACTGATTAATCACTCACTGTTGTTGTATGTTTATCATCAACTGCTAACTGTTCATATATTTTTGGTGTGTGGATTGCATTGGACTATTCCATGTGAAACCCAAACAACTGCTGCCCTCACATTGCCTGCAGGCACATGAACAATGGCAGTTTGCATTGTTGAGCAAAACAGCAAGATAATGCTTCCCACAGGAAAAAGTATCCTCAACTATGAATATTCTAAGAACTAACCAATCAGAAAGGCTGCAAATGACTTCATCGTACCAACATCAGTAGCAGTATCCCTTACAACCAGTCTCTTGTAGTTCAGTGAAAACTTGAGGAAACACTCTTGAATTTGGCACCCTGTGGTTAGAAAATTATCTACTGTATTCTCTACAAGCATCAGCAGCAATTCCAATACAATAGTCATATACAGGTACTATACCAGCATTTGTAAATATGTGCAATGTGTCTCAAAGGTACAATAGAATTGCATAATAAATCACAATGACAATCACAGATGGAAAAATTCAGTTACGTTAACTCAAGCACAGCTTCACAATTTTGACTTCAAAACAAAAATGATAGTTGATAAATAAACTCATAGCAACTGGTGTAACAAAACACAAAAATGAAATTTTCTCCCTGTAAATGGCTATGTCTCTGTAACCAATAAAAATTGAACATGTGTTATATGGAATGTTTTACTCAAATAAGTCTATACTACCACCTACTAAAATATTTATTGTTCCTCATGAAGCACCCTGTATAGAATTGGAAATATCTTTTTGAGTCATCTTGAATAAGGGAATGGTTTGACTCAACGTAGTGTTGTAAGTGTGGCACTATTGTCAACTACTATTAACAGTATTACCACACTCGGCAAGGAACGACATCTAGTACTCCCTATTTGTGGATAACTTCTTTAGTTTTTAGATTATTTTCTAGCATTGTAGGTAGAAAGTACCAGCTACTTCTGACATGAGGGTGAAGGAATGGGCAGATAAAACTGGTTTTAGAGTTTTGACTGAGAAATCTGAGTGTGTCCTTTTTTTTAACTGTCAATTCTCTGTTTTTAAGAATGAGGGACACCATTTAAATTTTTAAAGAGTGCCTTCAGTTTCTGGGCCTTAATTCTGATGAAAATCTTACTTGGCTGCCACACCTGGCAAGTCTGAAGGCAATCTGTCTGAGAGCCCTAAATGTTTCGAAATGTGTTAGTCACAGGGCTGGATAAGCAGGAAAAACTTATCTGCTGGAGTTTTATCAAACCTTTGTACAATTCGAGCTCGGCTATGGATTTACAATATAACTAAATAGGCTTCCACTGTTGGTGTCTCAATGAGTATAATTCTGCTGGGTATTGTACTGCATCATTGTATAAAATACTTTAATTATAAACTATAAAACTGATGTTTTGGCCATCTTACAGTGGCCTTCCTCAGGGCAAGACTGGTTTGCGAGAAGGAAAGATGCCTCTATTTATTACAGATGATCGCTGTCAATATGTCATATCTGTAGAACTTGATTGGCCCTAGAATATAATACATTACTCATTACAAAAGGGAGAGCATAGGAAATAAGCTTGTTAGTGATTGATGACAGTCTGAAAATCACTTAAAAGCCAAATAGTCCACAGGTAGCTTCTTTACTACATTCTTCCTTTCACAATGACTAATGTATTACATTCTTGGGCCAGTAAAATTTCACAAATATAATGTACTAATACCGATGTCATCGTAAAACACCCAGAATAATTTTAATTCTTATGGATTTATGGGTCAGTTAGAGAATTATATTTAAAAATATTAAATGCCGCCCACCATGAGAGAATTAGGCTGGCCATCAGGGCATGTAAGATCAGCCCCATTTTCAGCCTCTCTGCTGAGGCTGATGAGCTGCTTCCTCACATCAGGTGGCAACTCCTTGTGGTGTGACACAAATGTAATACTCCCCACCCCAAACAGCTTACCACTATATTGATTGCCTGCATTTCAAACAACTCTTCTCCAACAGTCGCTGAGCAGTGAGGCCTTTTGGGATACATGCAAAGAATTTTCTTTTATAAATGCTTTTGACAGATACTGATGATTCATGACAAGGTTGCAATTAAATTCCCACTTGGCTTCTTAAGAGGCATATAATTATTTTAGACTCGGCTATATTTAAGAAAGAGTGCAGTCCAAATGTAATTTTTAAATCTGTTTTTATAATATTATAGACAAGTGCCACACTCTTACTGAAGTGTATACATATGGCTGAAAACAAATGAATACCCTTGGCTTTGGGTGGTATTCCCTGGCTGCATCTTCAGGTATTGAATCCCTGATCAGTTTAAAGTTTTTGATGCTGAACTGTATGTGATCCTGAAAGCATTGGAGCATATGAGACATCATCAGGCAAGAAGTTCATCTGTTCTGATTCTCGTAGTGTCCTACTAGCATTGGAACAAATGTACTCAGCAGATGAAATAATCTAGTTTCAATTAATGTGGGACAAAGTGCTCCCCTTTCAGCAGTAAGGGAAGCTGGTAACATTGTAATGGGTACCAGGGCATGAAAGAATTTGGAGAAATGAGATATCGGATGTAGCAGCCAAGAAGATCAACATAGAAATTGGTGTGCTCTGTGTAAAATTCTGGTTAAGGCTGTCATTCTGTTGTTGAGTTCAAAAGCCATACAGCTTTTGGGGAGGAGTGGCAAGCTGCATTACGTGAAGCCAACCATCTAGATGAGGTGTTCTGGGACTCTTCAGCAGAACTTGTAGCATAATATTCTCATTTGCCATATTTGATGACTAAAGGGTTTTAATAATGGGTCCTCCGTTAATGAGTATTTACCTGGAGGGAAAATCTTGGAGAAGAAAAGGTATAGATTCCACACGCACTCTGATACCTGAGTGGTTGTTTCCAGAACATAGTGTACACACTGTCAAGTGCAACTCCACAACTTTTCAGCCTGTAGCAGAGATTGAGACACAGCCAAACTTGTATTGCAACAATAAAGCAATTAGTTTAATTCCTTCACTTGACTCCACACCAGAGCACCCTGATCAGTGCTGAAACCCCACAAGTGAAGCTTGATGTCATCATTACCACCAGTCTCCAGAAAGAACTGGGAATAGTCTCCAGTCTCAAGCAACAGACATCATTGGTGCTAATATAAGTGACAATTTGCAACTGACTATAACCTGTGCTCTGAGTTGCTTCCAAGATGGCCTATTCCACAAGAGACACACACAGTGTGTACATCAGCTTTGTTAGCCTCCCATCATACTAATCGTGTAGGAGAGACCATTGTGTCCCTAATATTTCAAGTGCCTGCATCCAGCAGCCATTTCCTCCACCCCACACCTCTATGTGTCAGCCTGAATCTCAATGAAGTAGAGGCTGTTGCTCAAGCAGAAGAGATGAGGCTCATTGGTTCTTACCTCTTTGTCATATGGAGGCAATACACCAGATTTGTTTCGTAAAAGTGTGAGGCCTTATTGACACTTCCTACAAACAATATTTTTATGCAAAGAGCCCCACATCAGAGTGCAACCCACCACCAAAAGGTGATTGAGATTCTGTGTGGATGCCATAAACAATGGGAGATACTGCCGAGCTCTGTAACGCTTACTGCTGCTCCACCACAGGCACAGATGCTGCCATATGAAACTGGCTGATACTTACCAACGCAGCATCCAGCTTTTCACACACAAGTTATTTCTTAATTGAAGTAATGGCTGCAATCCAGGAAGGGTGGAGTGTCTCCACACCTGCACTACCGTGGTAATCATAACAAAAATTCTGCTATTACCTCTGCATTGGTTAGTTATTTGAATTGAGGTTATCACTGGATGCAGGGCTGTGATGTTGTCTATACGTTTAGGTATGATTACCCAGTAATACGGGCCAATTGAGAGATAGAAAGTGGACAGAAATGTTTGAAGAATAACAGGTTTAAGAGCAGAGGGCAAAAAGTGCCATGGCAAGAGCCACGAGAAAAAAAAAAAACTCTACAATAATCTGGTAGTAGGAGCAGTAGTGAATTTCTTGCTATCTGTGACTGATCATGTTATGTTAGTAACAGGTATCATGCATCTCGATGCCAGTGTCCTTGCCATCTGCTCATCATAGAGAGGTCAGTCATCTGTGTGGCGATACCATGTGCTACTGTGGTTGGTGCCACTGCTGTGTCCTGTCACAACTCAGTCAATGGGGTGACAGGGTGGAGTTGCTGTCCACTCATGGTTGCAGCCTGTTTCCCAGCATTATCACTTTAGGTAGTGTTGCAAGCTGTGACTTTCCCAACTCCACCTTGTAGACCACTGGTTGGGAGCTCCAGTGGTTCAGCCCTGCTTCCTGTCGAGATGTTCGGCTTCCTCCAGGGAGCTGCTGCTGTGGTACAGAGGATGGCCACAAGGTCTGCGTGTTGTTACTGCAACTGGTGGGAGGCTTCCTCAGCCTCTGCTGTGAAGGCAGCTTTGTAAGTGACCTCTTCTGCCTCGGTAGCCTTGAGGTGCACAGTTGCCTTCTTGATGACTACAGAAAATGGGGTGGTCGTCTGCTCCCCCCCTCTTACTTCTCAGGTGCTGGCTACACTGCCCTCTCTTCTGCTTGCAGCCAGTCCTCCCCACCACTGCCACTGGCGAAATTTTCCAGCCAATCACAACTGGCTGCTGTGTATCTGTGCCTTCATCTTCAACAGTTTTTCTTCTTGGTCATGGTCTTCTCGTTCCTGGCTCAGCTGTGACAAGAGAAGGCTGGGTAGCCATGCCAGTTTGCAATATACGGCCCAACACAGTTGGCACATGTAGAAGCTGCTTCTTTCCTTCTGTCATAGGCGCAGCTGTCATGCCTGTCTGAGTACTTGATGCATCTCAGGGCATTGCAGCAAAAACTTAGCCACATGTCCCTCTTCTTGGCACCTGAAGCACTGGGGCTTAGGGTCCAGGTCTGTAGGGAGAGATTCTATTTGAATCGAGAAGACTAGGAGCTTCTGAAATGTGAAGATGTCACCTGCCATTTGTATGGTTCTGTTAGATGATGATGATGATGATGATGATGATGATTGGTTTGTGGGTTGCTCAACTGTGCGGTGATCAGTGCCCATACAAATTCCCAACCTTTGCTCAGTCCAGTCTCGCCACTTTCATGAATGATGACACCCAGTCATCTCGAGGCAGGTGAAAATCCCTGACCCCGCCAGGAATCGAACCCGGGATCCCGTGCTCGGGAAGCAAGAATGCGACCGCGAGACCATGATGGCTCTGACAAATATTGACAGCTTCTTCCTCTTGGTCCGGTAATGCAGCTTGACTGCCACATCCTCCAAACCAGCACGCAACAGCACTTCTTTGACTACCACCTCATTACAGATCCAGGCAACCCATGGAGGAGCACTTTGGTCGTCTTGACACGGAGTTGTGGTGCGACTTCTTATTCTTGAGCACCTTTATGATGTGGGTGGCCACAGCGCTCTTTGACTAACCTGTAGTCGGGAATGCTTAGTGCTTGCAGCTGGTTTGTGGCATCAGAATCGACAGACTCAGTGCCGATTTCGTGCTTGCAGCAGCTAGCAATCTTGTCATAAATCTCTCTTGTACCTCTGCATTGTATTTACAAGGGAGGGACAGGTGTACGGTCATCATCTTTGTTTCATCTATCGGCATATCGCTGCATTTAATGACCAAAGGCCCCTTCACTGCTTCAGATTACTTCTGGCTGCCTCGTTTTTTGATGCTGCTTTGTGAAAACATGACAATTTTGCTCCTGTCATGGGAAAGACACAATGGCAATTTTCTTTCTACAAGTGCCACAGCACAAGCACATGCCACAGCTCTCCAACTGCCTCATTACTGTACCACACAACAACAATGTTGTCTCATTTCACTTGGTCAGGCTGAACTAACTTGGCTGCAGTCCCTAGTCTCATCTGCTAGTGAAACTCACACTTGATCATAGCTCCTGTTAAAACAAAAACAGCCAAAGAAATTAAAAGCACTAAACATAGATCAAAAGTAAGAGATCAAACTATGCTGAGCAATAACCTTTTCTTCGTAATTTACATTTGTTTATTCAGCTGGAAATCATGTGTTGATTCTGTGCTTCAGAATTTTTTTTTTTATAATATGAAATGTTTAACCTTTGCTGCTCATTAGACCAGTGTCTTTTGATTGCATGGTTAACAGAAATATTTAGAGCCTTAGCCCTTACTTAATGTTTTTTGAAGTTAAAGCAATGCAGTCAGCAAGCCTACAAGCTAGTGAAGTTGTCAGATGTGAACGTCAGACCTTGTTCCTTGGGTGCTGCTGCCAGCTGATATGTAAGAGAAAGTGCTTCACCATATTTTTACACTAGGAAATACTCATGAATTAAGGTCCATATGTAGTTAATTATAACCAGATTTAATGTATTAAATTAACCTCAAGACCTATACATATTTTATTTTATTCTTATCAGGTTACTGTTAGTTTTTGCATTTAGCTAAACATGACAATTCAGTGGTCCACTTTGGTTGTCATCTTAAGATGATAGGCACTATTTCAGTTTGTTGAAATGTTGCCGCACTATTGCAGCATGGTATCTCAGTTGAGGATAGTGTTCATTTGTACTGCTGCAATGTCTTGTTTAATATAATGTAAAATCTTATGGTAAACTCATCAAAAATACAAGTTATTAGTTGTTTTTTAGATGGTGTCCCACAGATTCTACATATTTATTGAACGTCACTCAAATTGAAACTCAAATATATTATGTACAAGCAATTTTGCCAGCCGTTGTGGCCGAGCAGTTCTGGGCGCTTCAGTCCGGAACCATGCGACAGCTACAGTCACAGGTTCGAACCCTGCCTCGGGCTGGATGTGTGTGATGTCCTTAGGTTGGTTAGGTTTAGGTAGTTCTAAGTTCTAGGGGATTGATGACCTCTGATGTTAAGTCCCATAGTGCTCAGAGCCATTTGCCATTTAAACAAGCAGTTGAAATCTCAAAGATACTAAGATTCAACCAATTTCAACATTTCAGCTCATACTTGTCACTGATTATTGGTCTCTCATGTCAGTTGATTCCTTATTCTTACACACGGGTTCTTAAAAATATGGATGGTATGCATAGTTCCCTGCAGTAAAAGAGTTTAGGTGTTTTTTGCCTAGTGTTGGTGCGAAATGACTGCCAAATGGTTCTCCATGCCTCTGATATCACTACCATATTCATTTTTCCACTGGTATGCTAAATGCTTTCAACACCCTGTTGTTGAGGTGAGATATTGAGATACACTGAACGAAATAAAGCTCATGCTTTTGGCAATTGCAGTTGCATTGACAGGCATAAATTCATAACTCCACCGCCTCCCTCTTTTGTCTGCACCCTACCCTACCACTGAGGACAGTTAGTATCAATTTTGTATTTTCTATATCAGTGTTGTTTGTACAAAAATTGGGTTGAAATATCTGTGAATATTTTTGGAAAGAAATAATTTTAACTCTAGTGTTCTTCCTTTTTTACAGAAATTCCAAATTCTCAGCATACTTCAAAGGATACTCGGGCTACGCCTTCACCATCACATAGTGTAGCATCAGTCAGTGACAAAAAACACGATATGTCAGATGATGTCTCAACAATTGACAAGGATGCCTCAAATATTGTGGAAGTTGACTCGGATGCCCCTGGTGGGGATTCGTTGGAGCTTGTGGAGCTCGAACATCGAGCTCGTTCAATTCGGTCATTGATAATGCAGTGTGATGCTGAAAGAGAGAATGTATCTGAAATTAGTGACAAGTCCGCAGGAATTGGTTCAACTGAATTTGATAATAGAAAACACAATATTTTAGATAGTATGACTGTGACCCAGAAGCATCAAGAATTAGATCCTCTTTTCTTGGTATGTGCATCTGGATCTAAAGTGGTCCTAACACCATGTAAGAAAAGTGGAACAGATTTAAACTGTAAAAGTAAACTTACAGTATATGAGAGACTTGGTCACAATGCAGTGCTTGTATCTGGTGATTACACAGTTTTGGAATCTAAAATTCCAGAAAACAATTCAACAGGAGCGGGACATGAAAATGAGAAAGGTGGTGATAATGAAACAGCTGAGTGTGACAGTTGCCTTCCTAGCACTCCAGAATCATCATGTATTCATAACTCTACAGGAGTAGAATCTGTCTTCCATAATACAGGTCCATTGCAAATAACTATTAGTGCACTAAATGGTGGCTCACTGTCTAGGAAAGATCTGCAAACAAATTCACAATCAGCAGAAAAAATGAAAGAAAAGAATATCCATAAAGTAGTGGAAACCAGTAAAATGTGTACAAAACTGCGTGAAAGAATTAAACGCACTCAACAACTTAAAAAATGTAAAGAAGATAATATTAAAGCAGAAACCATAATACTAGGAACAGTTGAGGAATACAAGTCATTAAATACAAAATAACATCAGAATTATATTGTGAAAATATTCATTTTATGTGAATTTGTGTTATACGTGTTGAATCGGATAAACCAGTAAAATTACCTATGTTATAGTTTAATGCCACTTCATAATAAATAGCCTCTTCAAACCAATTTTGACTAGCTTTGTTGATTGCCTGGACAACACATTCCTCAATCATCACACAAGTAACGTTAGATGATCATTTTATTAGGAATACTTTTACCCGTTATTTCTTGAACACACAGACAGACAGATGCTGGAATAACAGAAAACAGGGAAGTTGGACAAAGAACTGTTAACTGACCTTGGAAAGTGTTTTGTTAATATAACAACAACATATTTTGTACATTGTCTTCATAAAATGTTTTCACATTTGTTGCATCATTGCTGAACTATGCCAGCATCCTATTGAAGATCAGAATGTGATTAGTTGCTTAGCACCATGTATCAAGTGTAGCATGAACAGTGCAGCAATGTTAAGCCTGAAATGCGCATCGGTGGCAGTGACTTGGATTAAGATAGAGCAGGATTGAAATCTCCATGAGATTACACAAATTTTCATGCTTTCTATAAATTTCTTAAGGTAAGTACTTCCAATTATTGTTCCACCTGAACTTTTGCTCCATCTCTAAGGCCTAGTTTTCAGCAGGACATTTAATTCCATTCTTCCTCCCTTCCCTTTCACAATGCGTCTGTTAATTTCAACTTTATGTTGTTTGCCAAAGTTAATGTGCATATTACTGTGTGTTACTAACAATAAAAGTTTTTGTTTATAGAATGCACTGTGAAGTTTCAAATATTCATTGTTGTTTACAGATAATACACAATAGACTTTATAAACACTTAATACAGAAAAAATGGTGAACAGGAAACTATTTGGTTTTTAAAAAGGATTGCCAAATGAACAATCTATATTTGCCTTGACAGATGATGTACTAGAATTTGAAATCATTGTCAGTTGGGATATTTTGAGATATTGCTAAGGCTTTTGAGTGTGTGAATCATGATAGCCTCATGCAAAAGTTAAAATAATATGGAATAGTAGAAAGCAGGTTTGTGTCATTTACCTAATTTGCAATATGGAAAGCAGAATGTTTTGTATTCCCCAATTTAGACAAAGAAATTTATTTACACTTTATTGAATACATTTAAACACAGAATAAATGATGCATGGTTCATAAGAGCTACTGATCCTGTCATTTTTATCTGTCAAAAAAAAAGTGAAAATTGGCCTGCAGTCACTTTGCTGCTGGCTGGATATGCTTTGCTGCTTGCAGCTCACAGTGACCCTACTGGACGTAGGTGTAACAAGGCATATCAGTAGTGTGGATTTATCTGTTAATACTTCCTGCAGCATTACAAGATCCCTCTTCACTTGAAAATGACCTGGTGGATCCATTGGAGGATGGCATGGTGGCAATTTGTTGGTGCCAGATATAGTCCCAGCTGGCACCTTCTAGACAATGATGCTCTGGCTGGGAAAGGTGGTCAAGAAGCTGGAGCTGGCTGGTCAGACTGAGGTGCTGGAAGCACAGATGGTTTGACTACTGGAGAACCACGTCAAAGTCCACAAGGACTACCAGCAGCAGCACCAAATTCCCATCATGCCTGGTGAGATGGAGATCATGGCATGGAGCCAGCCACTGCTGAGGTAGCACGTTGAATGGTGGACACATCTGGCCGAAATGCTACAACCAAAGCTGATTCCAACACTTGCGGAGTAACACCCACAAAGTTGCCACCAAAAGCAGTTGGCAGCCTTGTTACTCCAAAATTAACTCCCGAATCCAACATGGGTCCACCTAAAATTACGCATCCAGATTGAGGTGTCCACACAAAATGGCATTGCTTCTTCAACTCAAGCAGACAGCAGTATTAAAGGTTGAGCAGCATCAGATATAAATGCTTTTGCAGACACTTCTCCAGACTTCTGCGATGGATGTATGTATGTCACACTGTGAGAAGCTTGGAAAGCGGTAAGAGCTAGCTTGGATGTGGCTGTCCTCCTATCCTTTGACATTTGGGTCTTAAAGGTGTGGACAAAACATAGCATCAGGTCATTGGAGGCTGGTGAAATGTAGTAGGAGTGACAGGTTCGATGCCACTACAGGTGCAGAATTGCTGGGAGGCAGCTGCCATAAACCTTGGGCCATTATCTGTGACTAAGGTCCAATATAAAATTTTTCCTTGACAGTTCTGTTGGTAGTAGTGATCATCATTGTCATCATTGAATGCTACAACGTGACAACATAGGGGAAGTGGGAGAAATTATTAACAAAAATGAGCCATGGATGGATGTAAGAGATGTGAGAAAGGTGCGGTAAAATCCACATGCCATTGCCAAGAGGATACCAGCTGAGGGGAATATGAATGAAGAGATGTTTGTTGGTGTGCCTTACAGGTCACCCAAATGCACACCACCTATGTTATGTTGTCATACATTCGTGGGCAGTACACATAATGGCGAACAAATTGTTTCATATGGGAGGTCCTCCAGCGATGAAGGAGCTACAGCATGCAGTGCTGGAGAATTATGAACCCATCTATCCGACAGTCGTCCTCCACCAGTAGCAGGATACCTCAGGAAATCTGGAGCTGGTGGCTTCATGTGAAAAAACATTAGAGGCCCGGCAGGGCTCAGGCTGTCCTGCTTGAACATGCTGGAAAATACCATGCTACAGGGGATTCTTCAGGTATGCTGCTGCGACATGACTAGAATTTATTGAGAAATCCTTCAAAGACTGCCAATATGGGAGTCAATCTAAAACATACAGTTTCCTGTCTGTCAAATTCCCAATATTGACCCATAGGGACTCTGGAGAGAGGAGAGCATCTGCGTTAGAATGTTGATGGCAAGGGTGGTAATGTGCAGAGTACTGGTAGCTGGATAAGTACAAAGCCCGCCGATAAAGACCACAAGCCATCCGTCCCGGCAGTTTACTCTTGGGTCCAAATAAAGACAGCAAAAGTTTGTGATCAGTATGTAAATGAAACTTATTTCTGTAAAGGAAAATATGGCTAGTGTTCTTGAGCTAGAGTTAAGGTTTTGAAATGAACACTACAGGCTTTTCAGAACCTATTGGAAAGTGCTTCCCTGATGCAGTAAGGAGAGGTATCCATTGCTGAAACCAATGCCAACTGAGGCTGGTGCATATTTAAATAAGGGGCTGACTTAGGCAAGTTTTGAAAATTTGGAATTCTTGTTGACAAGCCTTGGACCACTGAAAAATAACACACTTGCAGTGCAGCCGATTTAAAGGATAGGCAATGGAAGCTCCCACAGGAATAAACTGGGCATAATAGCTAATACTGCTGAGAAACAGCTGGCGGCCTTTCACATATTTGGGAACCAGCATATTTTTGATCATCTCAACATATTCCTATGAGGTCTGCAGTCCCTTTTTACTGAGTGCATGTGCTAGGTAAGTGGCAGGTCAAAATAAAGAACCTTTGGAAAAACTGCCGACAGAACTGCAAAAACCCAGTGAAGATTCTGTCAGTGTTCCTTGTTTGTACAATCTAAACTAGGATGTTATCAAGATAGCTGATGCATTTGAGAATATCTGTTATCAACTGTTCTAAAAACTTTCGGAAGGTAGCAGATGCACACGCAACCCCAAATGGCAACCCGTTATACTGGAAAAGGCCAAAAGGTGTGTAATACTTAGATTTTCTTTGTCTCCTCGGCCAATAAAAGCTGAAAATGAGCCCTTGCAGGATCAGTGTTTGAAAAGAACTGCCAGCGAATTTGGAAAAGCATTCATCTGGCTATGGTAAGGAATATGAATCCATTTATGTTTAGGCACTGACAGTAAGTTTAATGTCACCACACGGGTGCGGACTTCTGTATGACTATTGAGAGAGAGGCCTGTTGACTAAAGAGAATAGATGAAAGTACTTAATGTTGTTCAAACCAGTCTACTTCCAATTTCACTTCACCCTGAAAGGCCAACAGAATTTGGTTTACATTTTGAAAAATGTGGCACTGCAGAATTCAAGGATCTCCCTGGACCAGGCTCAAATAATCGCACAGATTGGAAATCTAATGTGTCAATATCTTCACATGGCACTGTAAGTTGGAAAGTATTAACAGTATGCTGAACAGAAAAACCAAAATCCGAATACAAATAAAGTCCAAAAAAATTTTCTGCAAAATGAGCAGTGATCACAGTAAATGTCATTCATTGTCTTCATCACTTGTTCATACTTCACAGAGACCTTAGACTGGGATATCAATAGAATTTCAGGGTGCCCATCAGACCCTACACTGTTCGAAGGCAGAGCAAAAATATGTTTGACGAACACACCTGTATGAAATAAGAATGTGCCAGGTACATTCCTGATTTCTGTGTACAACAGTATTTTTTGTGTAATAAGAATCTACTAGGTACATTCCTGATTTCTATGCATAACAGTATTTTTTGTGGAACTATTGCATGATCACTTTCTGTAATATTGTTGATCTCTATTGCAGAAACACACAAGCTGGGCACCAGTCGGACTCTGACATAGTTCTGCTGTGTGTTTCTCGATAAGAGACTATTGGTACTAGTAACCCTGACATTGATGTAAAGTGAAAGTCAAGACAATTGGGCAATAGTTAAAATACATTAAGTGCACACATGGATATAAATATTGAAGGTCAGGAATTAATTTTTCTTTGTTTCAAAACAAACTCAAACTATATACATGGCTTTACATAGACACATAACAACTTGAAATATAAATGCATTCATTGATATAGTGTGTGAAGATCAGAAATTATCATTTTTGTTGTTGTTGTAGCAAAAAAAAACCTTATGTTATATACACTGTTTTAGAAAGGGATATTAAAACTTAAAATCTTCTACTGGATAACAGCTTTTAGCTTTTCTCTCTTCATGAATGCTTAAGTTTATTCTTTAAGGTATTTAAATTAGCTCTCTTGAGGTCAGAAGGTAGTCTGTTATAAAAGGCTGTTCCTATTACATGTGGACTACAGTCTGCAGGTTTCCCCCCCCCCCCCCCCCCCCCAAACCTTATTTCCTATAGGATTTACATAGAGTAGATAGTTGGTATTTTATATTTTCTGAAGATTTCTCTACAAGGCTCTCTCCTGTTTACCTTGGCTACCACTCTTATTTCCTTTTTTCGTAGTCTGAAGAGCCTTTCTGTATAGACCGCTGGTGCCTGGCTCCATATCTCAATACAATACAGAAGATGCGGATGTATCACTCCAAAGTATATTTGTCTCGAGCTGTCATGGTCCAGGAAGGCAGGGACTCATTTCAATAGATACACATTTGTACTGATTTCTGGCATATATGGTCTACATGTTCTTTCCATGACAGGTGTTTGTCAATAATTGTATCCAAAGATTTGTTTGTTTGTGTAGCAAAGGGCCGATGGAGGTGTAAATATTCTGATTACAGTGAAGCATAAATTGCATTGTCACTGTCTTCTCTTTATTTACAAGTAGCTTACTTGCAGTAACACAACTTGACAAAAAAATGTAATTGATTTCATTACTGCCTGTAGTAATTTGCATATTGTGGCCCCAACTGACAAAAGCCAAGTCATCAGCATAGCTTTGTCGTATCTCCTTGTTGATACACAAATTTTATATCAGGTCATGCCTGTGAGATAGCATTGTAACTATTGTGTTTCATGATTTGTTAGCTTCTAAGAACTTTTCCAGTCTTGCTAAGAAATTTTGTGTCTCATTTCTTGTGACATCATTTTCACAAGTTGTGCGCACCACTTATTCACTTTCATTTTTTCCTGCAGGTTGATGTCTGTAACATTTTTCACAATTTTACTGTTTATGTTGCTTGGAAGTCTTTATTATTGTCTTGTAAAATACTCACCAAATTTCTTCCGTAGCTGTCTGTCAAGAAAAGGACACTGTACCTTTTCTGTGATGGATTCTTGATTCTGTCATCACTCTGTCTTGCTGTTGTTTAATTTGTCCCACCGTCGAGTTGTTTATGAACTTCATTGCCATCACACTTCACATTTTCATTTTTATCAGTAATAGTTGTTTCAGCAGTAATTGCAGTCCACTTATTTGGAAGAGTTTGACTATCATCTGGAAATGTACACTGTTTTCGTAGTGATAACAGTTCACACTACTTTTTAGACATTAGGTTCTTCATATTCATATATGCAACAGTTTGGCTATAAGGCAGAAGTGTACACGATTTTCATGATGGCTCACACATTTCAGATGTAAGTCTTTCCTTATCACTCAATAGGATGTTAATTGTTAGTTGAAGACTACTTAGGCAATCATTTAACTTCCTGATTTCATCACTACAATTTGTGCACATGCTGCTTTTACCAGTATAATCTTCACTTTCTTTTGTATCAACAAGACATGAGTCAATACAAGCCCCCATCTTTTAAGTCTGACTTCCTGTATCAGGTTTGGAAGGAAAGTTTTAATGCATTTTGCCAGTCCTCACTGGGGCCATCATAGACATTTCCAAATTGGTGGAAAATGTTTACTGGGTGGCTTGGGAAATTTCAAAAAACATGAGCTGTATGGAACATTTATGCGAACAATGGACCTGAATGATGTAAGGCCTGTGTGTGTACATAACTACCAGCGTGGAACAAATTACAATTTCCCTAATAAAAACCGACTGCATACGATACATCACAAGAACATGTAAATTTACACTTCCCACTCAATCCTTGAAGATCTTTGCTCCATAAAGCATTCATTGTAATAGAAAAATGTCCTGTTAACAAAGTGTAAATGTCCAAAAGAGGTAACTCTGAGGGTTCAGACAGGAGGATGTTTCTGCACTAGATAATACATGTGGAAGTAGGTGGGTAACAGTGAAGTCCACTATTGTTGTTGGGCACTATATGTTACTTGCCTGGAAATGTAGTGCTATTCACTTAAGGTAAATTTCTGTATGCCCCCATTCTGATGGGTACAGGGACAGCAGTTGCATATTTATGGTGATATTGGTAATACCTTCAGCTTTATGTAGTAATATTAATTTATTTGCAACTGGTTTTCATGATGCAGCCCACCATCTTTAGACCCCCCCCCCCCCCCCCCCATTTATTTGCGACTCAGTTGTAGAGGGGCCTGAAGACTGTGGACTGAGGGGCCTGAAGACTGTGGACTGCATCATCAAAACTGGTTGGAAATAAAAATAAAAACTAATAATTATAGCTGAAAGTATTATCAGTATTACTTCTGGTAAATGTCCCAGACCATCTGTGTGTCATCAAAGCTGCAGTTGAACTGGAACCTCCATTGTTGCCAATTTTGTGGTCCCCAGTTCAGATAACAAATGTTACTTATTAACATTTTATTGAATACAATGAAACACAGAATAAATTATGCATAGTTCGTAGCAGTTACTGAGCCTGTGAATTTTATGTAACTTCAAATGAAAAACAAACAGAATCAACACAACTTGTAGGTGAGGCTGATATCAATTACTTGGTCTAAATAGTATCACAGTCTGCTGAAGTAGAACTTAATAGAGGTCAGTGAACATTGCTACGAGGTCTGTTAGAAAAGTATCTGATATTTGGCTGGGGAAAAAACTGGCTTACCTGGAATGTTGGACACCTAATCATCCTCAAAGTAGTTCCCTTGGGACTCCACACACTTCTCCCAGCAGTGCTGCCATTCTTGGGAGCATACGGAAAAAAACTCTTCCAGAGTGGAGGTCAGCTCAGCTTTTGTTGCTGCTATAACGTCCTCTCTTATCTGAAATTGCGTTCCTTTCAGTGGCTTCTTGAGTCTGGGGAACAGCCAGAAGCCACTGGGAGTTATATCAGGAAAGAAAGGAGCCTGTTGAAGCACACACATCTGGTTTTTGACCAAAAAATGTCTGAATCAAGTGTGAGGAATGCACTGGAGCATTATTGTGATGGAGGCGCCAATTTCCTTTCCATTGCAAGTCCGGTCTCTTGCACCACACAGCATCATGTAGCCTACAGAATAAGTCTCTGTAGAAGTGAGAATGGACCTGTGGCCACCTGGCCTTACCTGCTAATGGGCCCATGTGACATGCTGATTAGAGATACTGTGATGCTCATCACTCGCAGCAACCCTGCCAGTCATTGGTGTAATGAGGCATATTGCTACTATGGCATCATCCATTGATGCATCCCAGGGAGTTACAAAAGTGTGTATCAGTTTCATGTTAATCGCAGTATAATAGGCACTCAGAATTAGAAGTAATCAAACGAGGTGTGCTACTAAATTCTACTTTTGGTCCTCTGTGTTTTTGATATACATAAATGATCTTTCAATTGCATTGTCCAAATATGCAGCTCTTTGTTTTTTGGAGATGATACAAGTATATGAATCAAAAGTGTTAGTCTTCTTACTGAAAGGGAAGCTAATGAAATATTTGATATCAGCAGCTGACTAGTTTAAGGCAAATAGATTTCCATTAAATTGTGGTAAGACTCCAGACTTCTCACAACTCCACAAACTATAAAAATAGTCTAACAAAATACATAAAGTAGACGGTGTTAAATTTTTGGGGCCAATAGAGCACAAACTTAACTGTAAAACACACACCTTGGAATTAGTGAAACACTTTAGTTCAGCAACAGTTGGAGGATGCGTAATTACTGGCATAGGCGATTTAAAAATGAAGAAACAAGTGGTCTTACTGCCCTGTTGTCCGCACAGAAACAGAGTTCATTGTGCAGTTTTGTTCCCTGTGATTCTAGTAAAACAAACTAGTATCCTTAAGAAGTAGTAGGAGACCTTTTACTAGTTCTGTGTCTTTTGCCCTCCACAACTTTCCACTGGAAGATTAGATGATGTGCAGTTTCATCATCCTCACCACATAGTCTCATTTAGGGGCTTCTTCCACTATACCTGTCATATACAGGTGTGTCTTAAAGTTCCCATGGCGAGTTCTGACTCTCGCCATGGGTTTAACCTGTTTCCTATTCAAGTTCAGGATTGCAGACCTTTTCTTGAAACCTGGCTTTGGCATTATTAGCTTGCCATGTTTTAGTTTTTGGATCATAGTCTAATATTCTACATGCTTCCTTCTGATCCAGCTATGCAGTTTTGATTTTTCCATTGCCTTAGTGATGGTTAGGACAGGTTCTGGTCCAGTAAATGAAGTCATCACACTTGTGCTGTCCAGTCTATCAGCTTGTTCGTTGCCACTAATTCCTGAGTAACCAGAGACCCACTGTAGGTTTATACTGTTGCTTTTCCCTAGTCTTCCAAGAGCTTCATGGCATTCAGCAACAGTGTTAGTTCTTGTGGCAGGGACCGATAGATATATGAGAGCTGCTTGGCAGTCTGAATAAATGTAGATGCTCCAATCCTTGTATCGCCTCCATAAATTCTCCTTTATATGCACTCTGCTAGCTGATAATTTCACCTGGAATACTCTGGCCAGCTTGCCTAGAGAGACTGCTCTCTCTCTCTCTAGTCTAGACTGTACCCCATATACTCTGACCGCAGCACCTTCATCTGTTTTCAAACCGTCAGTAAACCAGACTGTCTCCTGAGTGGTACTGTGGTTTGTTCTTTCACTGCTCCCTTCTATATGTTACACAGAAAAGTTTGTTCATGGGGTTGGACGTTACTGTGTGGTCAGTTGGCATTTCCCTAACCATTCCTATATTTACCACAGTCACTGCATTGGTGTGAGATTCTGGATGTCCTAAAGCAATCCAGTTATTTCAAGTTTTTAAGCTGTATGGCTGTACTGCTGCCTCCATCATAACCAAAAGGTGTAGTGGGGACATGTCCAGCATGTTCCCCATTCCAGCAATGGGTGTGCCGCTAATTTGGCCTGTTATGGCTAATTGGGTCAGTCTCTGCATGGTGCCAAGCTCCTTAGTGGCCACCTTCTGTTCTGGTTTATTCTATCATACTGTAGCCCCCATAAATTATCATATATCTTATTGCAGTGGTATATATCCAGTACATACACACATGGTGTAGACCCCAGTTTTTACCACAGGCCCTTCTAGTGCTCATAAGAGTAGTTTTTCTGTGTAACATATATTCTTTTTATGTGGGCTCCATGTTAGTTTTGCATCCAGGGTTACCACTCTGTACTTCACTACCTACTATTCTGGTTTGAGTTTCAATGAGGATCTTGAGATTCCAGTATGTATGCTGGACTTGTTTCCTCATAAATGGTACAACAATATTTTTAATGGGACTGACCCTTGGATCCTGTTTTCTGCACCAGTTTTCCACAATGTCTCGTAGTATCTTACCACTCACCTGGCCACATGGAACAAATCCACAGTCGGCAGGTTGCCATACCCCTAGGAATCCTCTGCCAAAGCCAGACATATGCAGCAGTCTCATCTGTGGTTGTACACACTGCTATGTGTACATGCCAGACTCAAGCGTGCTCAAAAAGAAGCACCCACCAGCATCACCTGCCAGCAGTTGCACAGCTGATCATGGTGCTGCAAACATGGCACCACATTTTGTGCTGGCACCACAGGACCCGTTTCCACATCTCATGGGACCCTCAAAGAAATCCTTCTACCAGATTACTTAATATGCTGCAGGACCTCTAGTCACAGCATTCACTCCATGCTCAACACCAGCTGCTCCTTGTAGCTCATCCTTGGTAGTAGTCTTCAGCAGCAGTCTTCAACACTGCCCCAATCTCAGCTGGACATCAACCCAGTATGGTCCAGGACTCAGAACAACAAACTAACCTGCCTGCACCCAACCAAACTGCACACTGGCTGGATCACCGTATAGGACATCAGCCAAACATTGACCAGACACTGGCCTAGGACACTGTTTTGGACTATAGTGAGAACTCTGTCAGTCTACCAGATGTGGGTCTTGTTTTCTATTTCATGTCAGAACTGTGAACTGTTCATTTATGTGTTACCAATAAAAATGTTCTTTCATTGTAACCTTTGGACCGATTCTAATATCTGCTGTCTTTGACACCTCATAAAGTCATGGACAAGAATATCTAGTGCACATTGTGTCATTGTTCTAACAGTTCTAGCAAATTTGACAAGTATTGCTATGACTAAATCATCTGCATGTCCTTGGTAAAAGTACTCTAGTATTTAACTTGTCAATGAGTTCATGCATCACTAGGTTCCACAGTAGTGTGGACAAACTCCTGCTTGTGTACAGCCCGTGGTGATGTTGATCACCATTTCCTCATTCATCATGTTGGCTTCTACCTTTATTCCACTTCATGTGGCCTTATCCATCTACATATTGTCATCTCAAAGCCATGCTCTTCTGCAGCTCTAACCTTGGATTTAAGGTCTTATTGATAAAAGCCCCTCAATGTCCAGGAAGATGCAGAGAGCTATCTTAAAAGTGTAGAGCTTTTTCCACCTTCCTAAGAAGTCGCTGAAGTGCTGTGTCACGTGACTTACCTGATCAGTATGCCTGTTGGCTTATGTGCAGAGGAACCTCAGTTAACCTCTTCTACCTAACATACAGATTAATCAGTTTTTCTAATGTCTTTAGAAGAAAGGAGGTCAGACCTTAGCCTTCATAAAATCTGTTCTCCCAACTTTGGAATGAAAATGATCCTCACTGTTCTCCAAGCATTAGGAATGATTCCTGCTGCCATGCTGACTTCAAACAGTCTACATAGGATTCTAATTAAATCCTCTCCTGCTTAGTGCAGTAGAGCTGGAAAGATACAGCTGGACTGGGTGATTTTAATGGTTGAAACATTCCCACCACCTACTAGATTTTTTTTAATCAACATAGTCTCTGACGGATTCCCAGTTTTGACTACATGTAAACCTTTGTCTCTGGTCTGTGTTATCTGCCAGAGTGCATTGATGGAAATAAATCTTGTGGAACACATCCAGCACCTCACTCACTGTCCTTGTATACCCAGTATCCTCCTTATAGTACTTCTTGGATTAGTTGGTATTCTAGTGACAATTTTATAAAATCTAGCATAAGTAACTGTACCTTCCACTACCTCACAGAATACCTTCCAGAATGACAGCTTCACCTGCTTGATTACAAGGTTGTATTTGGCAAGATGCTCCTGATATTTTGCCCATTGTCCTTTCTTTCTTATGAGGTTGAACAGTCTTCATAGTTGTTTCCTTTGCACTTCCAGATTGTTGTTTCACCAATGAACATTTCTGTTTGTGCCTTTCTTGGTGATTTGGCAGTTTTCTAAATATGATGTCACTGCATCTGCCATTTCCTAAAAATCTACTGGCTGCCTTGTCGAAGTTCTGAGTCTAGATAAGCTGAGTCCTAGTGTGTTTTCCCAGGATTCCTATTGATCACTGTCTGTTTAACACCTATTTCAACCTCGAACTTAATATATGTGTAGTTGGATAAGCATGACTCCATCACCACGTGGCATTGTTTGATGTAACCACCCATTAGAGTGGACCCAAAAGATATGTAAATTTCTTCTTCCCTTCTATTCCTGATCGTAGGTTCCCTACCCGTATTCAAGATTTTCAAATTATTCTCTAGTAAGTGCTCACCTCTGCTGGTGGGCACTGGCATCACAACCAACCAGCAGCTGTTCATTCTGCTGTGGGCAGCTATCTACCATTCTCCTCACTTCCATGGAAGGAGTAGTAGTCCTCATAAGGAAGGTCAGCTGTGGCCAATACAATTTCCCTCGTGCTTCCTTCTTAATGTTGTTTCATCCTGATGGTCAATTAAGTCTGTGAAACAAAAGTATGCCATCAGCATAAATGAAATTCCATTCTTAGCATAAATACACATTCCAGAATTCTTATTTTTTTAGCGTAAGTCAACATACTTTTAGTTCCTCCAAGGACTGAAATGTCCCCTTTATGTAGATAGGGTTCTGGCGACATCCACCTACTCCCTCCCCAGAAGATAACTCAGGGCAGCAGTTGTCACTCTCATGTGTTGCAGATTTAACTGCAACACTCGCAGCCTTGAATTTGCTGCCATGGTCACTTAAGATGTCCTTGATTATCCTAATGGTAACCTGTGAGAATCCTAAGTACAATTTCAGGTCCTGTTTTCGCATTGCCATCAGGGATTTTTCACCATCTTCCACCACAAGGGTTTGGCTGTTTGGTTCCACCTTTCAGTTGATTATTCTCCAATCTCCTTGAGGCTTTCTGGTTCTGTGCCTTTATTTTCTCAGAGTCTTTGGAGGAGTATCCTTAAGAAGTTTTGGCAGCCAAATAGATACCTTTGTGGTCTTGCGGGACTCAGCCACAGTCTTGACCAGCAGCTTTGCGTCCTGCCACAGAGGTGTCTTGGGGATCATCTCCTTGAGCCAATCCACTGTTCTTATCCCCTCACAGCCAAAGATAAGAGGACTTTTGTCCTGACAGACTCTTCTGAATTTGTTCCTGGGCTTGGGTTCTACCCTCACCCATCAATCTTCTTAAAGAGCGCCTTGTGAACAACCTCCACCTGATGTGAAGTGATGATCAGTGGATGTCCTTGTTGGATGATCGTCATCCTGAAAATGGAGACTGCAGTACTATAGGTCTGTTTCCCTATTTATTTCCTGCCTCAACTTTCTCTGGATCCATTTATTGTGAGAAGAGGAAGTATTAGACATCTCCCTTGTTCTCTTGTTCGCTGTCTTAGAGGTGGAATGGGTCTGATTACGCCCTTCGCTCTGAGAGGGTCTTTTTTTGAGATCTTGGATTCAAGACCTTTCCATTCCCTCCATTTGTGTTTAGGAAGCCATGCCTTACCTTCCTTTTCTTTTTTTCCTTTGAGAAGTTTCCTGCTCTGAGCCTCAGTCAACAGTTTCCACTTCTTGGGCTGGTCTGTCACCTGATCCAACTGCAGAAAAGCTTCCATCAGTTCCAAGCTGCATGTGTGGGTGTTTGAGGTCCCATCAAATCCCTCATCTTTGTTTTGTTTTCTATGTTCTCCATTTCAGTCCCATGAGAATTGGGGATCCGTTTGATCAACACGACAGAACCCAATGGGTGCAAGGTTAGTAAGGGAGGTCACCTGGTATCCCTTGGGCTCCATTAATTAAACATCTTCCCATGTGTCACACACCTCTTGACACAGATCACATCATGCCTTGAGTTGGGTATCTGGGCAATTGGGAAAGGACTGGGGGAGTGGATATGGGCAAGATGGGGCATTGTGGAACACTCTTTGTCTGGTTCATCCGTTGAGGCATGTCCAGCATGGGACTTTGACAAGGTGGTCCTCCCAGAGAGGACATCCCATGGATACCTTGTGACATATTTGCCTTCATAAAGATATCTGATAAGCCTTGGTTTCTCATAAGGTTGATGCTGCATCAGAGGAAAGGAGGAAAAAATGGGACTGCCTGTCAGAACCACTCTAAACTTTCTCTGCTTGACTTACCAGACACTGGTATAAGATTGTAACAGTAATATAATCTCTTAGCACTTAAAGCTATTGAAAAGATGTAGTACAAAATGGGGAGGCATCAAAGAAGTTGGTATGACATCTTACCATTCATTTAGTTTACAACTAATGTTCTTTAAAAGTAATGCTCCTATAATCTCCTTATGTGGCCTTCTAAGTATGGTACTCAAGTGCAGACCATCACAGTAGGTTGTGGGCTACCCAGTACTCATACATTGGTTACCAGAAAGAGGGCTCATGCAACGTATGTTGTGTTTTGCTGATGCCCCATCTGTAGGGGAATAGTCTAGTGCAGCAACCTGCAACATTGTAACACGAAAGTTCAAGAACCTTCACTTAATTTTCTCCTACCTGGTGTGTTGGTTGGGTCTTACATAGCATCCTTAAGCCTCAGTTGTTTGCATTCCATTCCAAACCTTATTTTCTTAAATTTAATTTTGTGTCCTAAATCTTCTCCCAGTAATCTTTTACAGCACAAGCTTTAATTCATTTTCTGGACACTGGGTGGCCTCTTCCTTCCCAGGAGATTTCCTGCTAGGGAAACTATGCAGTATCTCTTTCTTCAGCACCCTCCACTTGAGGGCTCCAGAAAACCTTACAGGATGGTAAACACTCATTCAGATACCTTATTGATCCTGCGTCTACATGGCCTTCTTGCCATATTGGACAATGAAAGTTTGATCAATAAATACACACATGAATGGTCTTCACTTTGTCCACAAAAAATGTTTCCTTCATGAGGGACACCAATTAAAATTTACAATATGCCTCATATTTTTCAAAAAATCTGTTTAAAAGGTCTGTATTAAAAGTTTTATTAACCATGTGACTGTGAGATCACAGCGTTACAAGGCTAATACATATAGGTTTGGTACACCCACCTTAAACAATTTAGTATTATGACAACTATTCCAACAATACATATATGTCCATTAATGTTCTTTATAGTTATCAGTATTTCTCTTATCAAAAAATGGTGGAGAGCATGAACATACAGTGTGTAAACTTTTAGATGGCAGACCTCTCCCTAGTCCTGAATCAGTAGAAGTCGGTAAACGTCGGGAGGCTGCCAACATTATGTACCTGACTGTGTTGTACAAGGTAGCCAGCCCTGCAACTGGTAGGCGTGCCTTGCCCCCCTCCCCCCCCCCCCCAACGGCTCCACTCCCCTCGCAGCCAATGCTTGCTTCCTCCTCTCCCCGCACTCCCCTCACAACTCTGCCGTCTTACAGTTAACACACTGTAATACTAGTATTAAACATGTCCTCGACTACTAGTATTAAACATGTCCTCGACATAGACTTAGAGCTTAACATTGGTACAGAAGGTCTCAGATATATGGGTACACATGTATTCAGTAACTTGTCGGACAGTATTAAATGTCTTAAGCCCTAATATGGTGTAGTTGAAGACGGAATTAAAAAATTATTGGAAATGACCGCTATTGCATTCAATAATATCTTAAGTAACTTTTAAAATAAATCTTTTATGGTATTTTATAATTAATATTGCCACTATAATACATTAACACATAATGATGATAAATCATTTCATGATATTGCACTTACATAAGATGTACTTCCTTGACTTCTTTCTACATCTCATAGACTTCCCTCTGCATGATGCTCTGATTATGACCAATGTGATATAATGCAACATGATGGCTCCCTGAAGAGTTGATATATAATGGAGAGACAAACACTGTGTCCCAAGTTATTTATATTGCATGTGGTCCTCATTACACTGTAACCTTGCACATCAAAATGAGGGGTCCATATCCCTGACAGTTAAAGCGGACTGTAGGGTTACCATTATAAGGCTCACCTTCAGGTGGATAAATCTTGTCTTGATATTGCATGGAAGAACTGTTGAGATAACTATTAAAATGAAACATATTCTTCCCAGCACACCATTGCTCTTTCTGTTGTTCAGCTCAGTTATACCTTCTTTCTCCCACTTGCTCTTCATCATCTACACTCCTGGAAATTGAAATAAGAACACCGTGAATTCATTGTCCCAGGAAGGGGAAACTTTATTGACACATTCCTGGGGTCAGATACATCACATGATCACACTGACAGAACCACAGGCACATAGACACAGGCAATAGAGCATGCACAATGTCGGCACTAGTACAGTGTATATCCACCTTTCGCAGCAATGCAAGCTGCTATTCTCCCATGGAGACGATCGTAGAGATGCTGGATGTAGTCCTGTGGAACGGCTTGCCATGCCATTTCCACCTGGAGCCTCAGTTGGACCAGCGTTCGTGCTGGACGTGCAGACCGCGTGAGACGACGCTTCATCCAGTCCCAAACATGCTCAATGGGGGACAGATCCGGAGATCTTGCTGGCCGGGGTAGTTGACTTACACCTTCTAGAGCACGTTGGGTGGCACGGGATACATGCGGACGTGCATTGTCCTGTTGGAACAGCAAGTTCCCTTGCCGGTCTAGGAATGGTAGAACGATGGGTTCGATGACGGTTTGGATGTACCGTGCACTATTCAGTGTCCCCTCGACGATCACCAGTGGTGTACGGCCAGTGTAGGAGATCGCTATCCACACCATGATGCCGGGTGTTGGCCCTGTGTGCCTCGGTCGTATGCAGTCCTGATTGTGGCGCTCACCTGCACGGCACCAAACACGCATACGACCATCATTGGCACCAAGGCAGAAGCGACTCTCATCGCTGAAGACGACACGTCTCCATTCGTCCCTCCATTCACGCCTGTCGCGACACCACTGGAGGCGGGCTGCACGATGTTGGGGCGTGAGCGGAAGACGGCCTAACGGTGTGCGGGACCGTAGCCCAGCTTCATGGAGACAGTTGCGAATGGTCCTCGCCGATACCCCAGGAGCAACAGTGTCCCTAATTTGCTGGGAAGTGGCGGTGCGGTCCCCTACGGCACTGCGTAGGATCCTACGGTCTTGGCGTGCATCCGTGCGTCGCTGCGGTCCGGTCCCAGGTCGACGGGCACGTGCACCTTCCGCCGACCACTGGCGACAACATCGATGTACTGTGGAGACCTCACGCCCCACGTGTTGAGCAATTCGGCGGTACGTCCACCCGGCCTCCCGCATGCCCACTATACGCCCTCGCTCAAAGTCCGTCAACTGCACATACGGTTCACGTCCACGCTGTCGCGGCATGCTACCAGTGTTAAAGACTGCGATGGAGCTCCGTATGCCACGGCAAACTGGCTGACACTGACGGCGGCGGTGCACAAATGCTGCGCAGCTAGCGCCATTCGACGGCCAACACCGCGGTTCCTGGTGTGTCCGCTGTGCCGTGCGTGTGATCATTGCTTGTACAGCCCTCTCGCAGTGTCCGGAGCAAGTATGGTGGGTCTGACACACCGGTGTCAATGTGTTCTTTTTTCCATTTCCAGGAGTGTATTTCAGTTGTGTCCATGAAAGATGTGATCCAGCTGCTGAACTTATGGGAATTGTCATTTGACTGCAACTGACTACTCTAATAGAATCTTACTCTGAATAAGCTGGAATTATTGGCATGAGGTAGTTGTCTGTACAATTACATACACTCCTGGAAATTGAAATAAGAACACCGTGAATTCATTGTCCCAGGAAGGGGAAACTTTATTGACACATTCCTGGGGTCAGATACATCACATGATCACACTGACAGAACCACAGGCACATAGACACAGGCAACAGAGCATGCACAATGTCGGCACTAGTACAGTGTATATCCACCTTTCGCAGCAATGCAGGCTGCTATTCTCCCATGGAGATGATCGTAGAGATGCTGGATGTAGTCCTGTGGAACGGCTTGCCATGCCATTTCCACCTGGCGCCTCAGTTGGACCAGCGTTCGTGCTGGACGTGCAGACCGCGTGAGACGACGCTTCATCCAGTCCCAAACTGCTCAATGGGGGACAGATCCGGAGATCTTGCTGGCCAGGATAGTTGACTTACACCTTCTAGAGCACGTTGGGTGGCACGGGATACATGCGGACGTGCATTGTCCTGTTGGAACAGCAAGTTCCCTTGCTGGTCTAGGAATGGTAGAACGATGGATTCGATGACAGTTTGGATGTACCGTGCACTATTCAGTGTCCCCTCGACGATCACCAGTGGTGTACGGCCAGTGTAGGAGATCGCTCCCCACACCATGATGCCGGGTGTTGGCCCTGTGTGCCTCGGTCGTATGCAGTCCTGATTGTGGCGCTCACCTGCACGGCGCCAAACACGCATACGACCATCATTGGCACCAAGGCAGAAGCGACTCTCATCGCTGAAGACGACACGCCTCCATTCGTCCCTCCATTCACGCCTGTCGCGACACCACTGGAGGCGGGCTGCACGATGTTGGGGCGTGAGCGGAAGACGGCCTAACGGTGTGCGGGACCGTAGCCCAGCTTCATGGAGATGGTTGCGAATGGTCCTCGCCGATACCCCAGGAGCAACAGTGTCCCTAATTTGCTGGGAAGTGGCGGTGCGGTCCCCTACGGCACTGCGTAGGATCCTACGGTCTTGGCGTGCATCCGTGCGTCGCTGCGGTCCAGTCCCAGGTCGACGGGCACGTGCACCTTCCGCCGACCACTGGCGACAACATCGATGTACTGTGGAGACCTCACGCCCCACGTGTTGAGCAATTCAGCGGTACGTCCACCCGGCCTCCCGCATGCCCACTATACGCCCTCGCTCAAAGTCCGTCAACTGCACATACGGTTCACGTCCACGCTGTCGCAGCATGCTACCAGTGTTAAAGACTGCGATGGAGCTCCGTATGCCATGGCAAACTGGCTGACACTGACGGCGGCGGTGCACAAATGCTGCGCAGCTAGCGCAATTCGACGGCCAACACCGCGGTTCCTGGTGTGTCCGCTGTGCCGTGCGTGTGATCATTGCTTGTACAGCCCTCTCGCAGTGTCCGGAGCAAGTATGGTGGTTCTGACACACCGGTGTCAATGTGTTCTTTTTTCCATTTCCAGGAGTGTAGGTGCTTATGGACTTACAATTCTCTGTGGTGTATTTGGGTTTGGAAAGAAAACACTTTTTCACATGTTGTCAGTTTCATCTTATTTCTTTGCTTCCAGTTTGGTACGATTTTGTTCTACTAATCAAATAACTACTTTTTATACATTAATAGTCAGCGAGACTAGTGTAACTAACACCCTTAGTTGAATGGATATTAAGGCTTCCAGTAGCCTAACAAAACTAGGAATTTTGATTATTTGATTAGCAGATTCCACTCAGGTCTCTTTCAGTGAAGGGAGAAAAAAAGCTCTTCTGTTGTGTCTAACATAACTGCAAAGCATGAATACTGTGGGGGTTACCTGTTACAGACTGTGTTTCAACTGCCACTTTCGCCATAAACACGTACTGTCATCAAGGTGTCGTTATGGAAGTTTGTATCATCTATGTGGTTTGCCAGTTTAAGCCAATATCCCCTCCTGGAATACGCAGTGTTTCAAATGTTTGCTGCTAAAGCATGGCGAGAGCTTACAGTAACAGAGGAATGGCTGTGCTGAACACCTGCCAAACTGACTGTCTTGCCTCTCTACATAGAATTATGTCTTGGGGCTAAGTGTGTGTGTGTGTGGGTGGGTGGGGGGGGGAGGGGGGGGGAAGACAAACCGTGAAAATTTTGGGCTTCACTGCATTCCCCTTCCTCTTTACAGTACATGTCTTGCCATTTCTTGGTCCTGTAATTTACAGTCCTTAGTGGAAATGGAGATATCTTTGGTGTGAACTGCGTGGTTGGCTGAATAGCTTTTCCCAAGTCATAAGAGGTTTTTGTTCCGTATGTATCCTTGCCAGACAGGATGCTTATATCCTACCCTTTACGAACCATGAATTGTCACACATTTTAAGGAATCTATTTGACTGGATATGTACAGTGAAGCCTAGTGTTGAGAAGTGTAAACATTACTATAGCATAGCTAAGATAAATATTCGAAGGTAGTTTTCTTTCCTTGTTCAGTTTAAAGAGAGTTTTTCAACTCAAGTGTGCTAATTTGTTGATCACATTAAATTTTGATGACATTAAGACTGGTGCATTTTGGATCATAATATCTCTTTAAATAAAAACTACATATTGGTTCATAAATCTGAAAAATTTCAGACTAAATTGTGTGTAAAACTTTCTGGTGAACTAAAACTGTGTGTCGGACTGGTGCTTTAACCTGGGACCTTTGCCTTTCACAGGGAAGGTCAAACCTGGTGCTCCATTTAAGTCTGTTGTACAAAAATTAACCATTCAAACAAAGAAACTGAACAAAAATGACTGTATTGTGATCATAGGAGGGGCCGACTATGTATGCAAAAGTGAAAGCAAATCTGCACTGCAGAATTACAGTAAGTTATTGCCACAATTGCACCACACTAATGTTGTGATAACTAACGTATCAGTACGGTACAACCTTCCAGAGTAAAAAAAAAAATTCAGCTATGTACACTTGGTAGATGTCAGTAAACTGAACAGGGATGAACACACACACACAGCGTGGACTTCACCCGAACATGAAAGGTAAATTGAGACTAGTGAACAAAATAAAAAGTCTCTGTGCCTTGTTTTGCAAGGAGGAGGAACCAATTGCCCTACATTACAATCATGATGCTGTTTTAGAGAAGATAAACACTATAGCAGTGTTTCAGGAACAAAAACTACAATAAACTGTAAGGTGACCTCTACAAATAGGTCCGTGTTAAAAGAAAATAATATAGAACAACTAGAACTGACAAGTAGAGTAAGTGCACTGGATAATTCTGAAGTAGACTTATTAATGGCTTGCAGTGCGACAAACTTAATGTTCCTTCATGTAAATGCGCAGTTCTTAAAAAATAAACTTCTGGAACTCCAATTCTGGCTGGAAAAGTTAAACTGTAGCGTGCTCACAAAAAATGAACACTGGTTATCATGTAGAGAACTAGAGTTAAGTGTACCAAATGGCTATGAATTAGTTACAGGCTACAGCAGGACAAATATGAAACATGGTGACATGTCTGTCTACATGAATAAACCTCTAAAAGTAAACTATGAAATTATAGATTGCCAAAATTGGAAAATATAGCAGTGTCTGTATATCGCCCTCCCAATAACAATGATGACTTGTTTATAGAAAGTCTTCAGAAACTTATCACGTTACTTAAGTATAAAAATTGCAGAGTTTTCATATTTAGTGACATTAATATAGACATTAGGATTAGCAATAGAACTGTAAGCAGTTTACTCAATACACTAAGATCACTAAATTTTTACTGTATACGAGGTGGAATCCAAATTTTTTAGGACTGGTGCTGCCATCTGGAAAGTAGAAATATTAGATCTTTGCACCACTAGGTGGCGAGAGCTGCATATCTGATGAGTCAGTGTACGAAGCGGCATTCAGCTGGGAGGACATGTTGCGTGTCCACAGTGATTTCCGTAATACTCTGTGTTTGGTTTGTGTCGATTTTACGATGGATCCGCGAACAGAACAGCATGTATGTATCAAATTCTGTGCAAATCTCGGGAAAAGTGCTACAGAGACCCTTGCAAAGATTCAACAAGTGTTTGGTTATGACCCAGAGACAAAGCAACAATCGTCCCAGTGGAAGAGCCTGGACTCTCCAAGACCCAAAAAAGCAAGACAGGTGAAGAGCAAAGTGAGGAGCATGATCATCGTTTTCTTTGATACCAAGGGAATTATGCACAAAGAATTCATCCCACCCAACCAAACAGTGAATTCTACATAATACTGTAATGTTTTGCGATGGCTTCATGAAAACATGCGGCGATGGCGGCCCGAACTTTGACGTCAAGGGAACTGGCTGCTGCATCATAACAATATGCCCTGTCACATGTCCTTGCTCACCAGGACCTTTCTGGCAAAAACAACATGGTGGTTGTAACCCACCCACCGTACTCACCACATTTGGCACATTGCAACTTCACGCTATTCCCAAAACTGAAACTCAGGTTGAAAGACCGTCAGTTCGACACTCTAGAGGGGATTCAAGAAGCATTGTTGGCGGTGATGAACACCCTCAAAGAACAGGACTTCCAGAAAACATTTGACCAGTGGCAGAAGCACTGGGACTGGTGTGTACGTGCGGATGGGAACTACTTCGAGGGTGATAGTAACCATTAGTTCATAGGTAAGGTTTTCAACAGATGGCAGCACCAGTCCCGAAAATTTTGGATAGCACCTCTTAAATGACAAGCCCACCAGACTGCATGCATGTTTGGACAACATTATCTGTAATTTTCACACAAGCATATGTCAGTTCAATACAATCAAATTAGGTATTTCTGACAACGAAGGATTGTGGCTAAGAATTTCCCTAGATCATGAAAATGATAGTTGCCAGGAAAGACTAATTAGACATATTAATGAACAGAAGCTAAACAATCTAAAATCTAGATTAACATTAATAGACTGGAATGAAATACTTGCTCATGATATGGATGTTAATGAGTCAGCCAAAAGATTTTTAGAAGTGGTAACTGAGATCTTTGGAGAAGTATGCCCTAGATATTATAAGAAAGATTACAAGCATAACCACCATTCTAAGCCAGAAAGTTTAAAACACTGGCGTACACCACAACTAAATAACTTAAGTATCTCAAAGGTCTTATATTATGATAGATCACAACACAATAAAGTAGATAGGTATAAATACAAGATCACTACAGAACTGCAGTCAAAACAGAAAAATGCAAGGCCAATGATGGATACATTATTAACTGTTCAAATAAATGTAAAGCACCATGGGAAGTTATCAAAACTGAAATAAATTGTCAAAAGAAAGATTGCAGCATTCCAGTTCCTCCTGACACACTAAATAAATACTTTGCCAATCCTATACTAGAAACCGACATCGAGGAAGATGTACGCAAGGCTGAAGCACTGCTTCCACCATTACACAATAAACCAACTGCATGTTTTGGATGGAGTCGTGCAACTTGTTGACAAATCCTCGAAGCAATAGCTAAAATCAGTAATTCCCAAACAGAAGATTACAATGGCTTTTCTCATTTTCTTATCAAACAAATAAGAAAATGCCCTTAACAAAATTAACAAACAAAATATTAACAGAGGGAGCATGCCCAGAATGTCTAGAAATATCCATAATCAAGCCAGTCCATAAGAAAGGTAGCACATCACCCAACAATTACCAACCCTTTTCACTAGTCCCAATTATTTCCAGAATAAGAGAGTACTGTATGCACCAGCAAATGAACCAATATTTTGAACATAATAACCTAATCTGTCATGCACAGTATGTCTTTAGAGCCACTGTGAAAGCAATTGACAGCATTATAACAAAAGTATATGACTGTTTTGAAAATAAGTCAGTAAGTTGTGTGACACTACTGAACATACAGAAAGCTTTTGATACAGTGTCCCATGTTATCCTAATAAGAAAGCTAAAGCACTGTGGAATTGGGGAGAAGGCCCTTCTCCTGCTGCAGTCATACCTAAGTAATAGAAAACGGTTAGTGTGTGTGAATAATCAAAAATACTATATGCAGATGACACCACATTAATAGCTCAGAATACTAACATGGATGAGTGACAGCTGAATGTAGCAATAGCAATAGCAGTAGATGTGTGTACCTCCTGGTTCCAGGCTAATGCACTACACATAAATAATAGCAAAATAGAAAACATTGTAATTAATCTAAATGCCCCCAAGAAGGAAAATAAATCAGTGAAACTTCTTGGATCCCATACTGATCAAAGTTTAAGCTGTGGTACACATACAGAGTGTGATTTGCCGAGGGATAAAAAAAAAAAAAGGGGGGGGGGCATCAGATGCATTGCAGGACTCTCACCACAAGAATTGCATTGACACTACTTCAAGGAAATGAATATTATGACATATATATTTATAATTGCCTGGTGTACATGAAAGAAAACCTGGATAATTTTGATCGTATGATGTCAGCACACCATCATAACACTAGACAGAGACATGCAATTGACAAGCCCCATGTCTGACTAGCAAAGATCCACAATAGCTATAAATATCTTGGTGTTACACGTTTTAACAAACTGCCTAAAATGCCCACTCAGTGCCCCTGAATATATTGAAAAGTGTAATAATAATAATAATAATAATAACAACAAAGTGGGTAAAAAACAAAGCCTTCTATACTGTTAAAGAATTTGAAGAATGTGTAATAGATTATTTGGAGTTTTGAGATGAGACTATACTAAATTATAAATTGTAATATGTTATATATTATGAAGCTGCCAGGGCGGTATGTTGATTCACTGTGCCATATTATATAAGGCAATATAGAGATAACATTTATGATTATTATAATTGTATACAGATCATTTAAATACAAAGAGACTAACATGATATACTGATTCATTGTGGCATACTGTGTCTGATTTGCAAAAAGTAATCAGTTTGTGTTGCAATGTACTTTTCTGAAGTAGTTGCTTATGTAAAAGCCTCCTTACAACATAATTAGGCAAGAATATTGTAAAATAACTGTAATGTTGTAACTTCAAAACATATGATGACACCAATTACATGTTTACATGTTCAAAGGACTACCAACTGAGCTACCCACCGTACCTGATCTCTTTCCTTCCAGACTTCATAGAAGCTCTCCTGCATACATTGCAAACTAGCAATGGTTTGACCATAGCCTGGAGAATTGTTTCCAGAATGAATTTTGACTCTCCAGTAGAGCGTGCAGTGACTTGAAGCTTCCTGGTAAATTAATACTGTTTGCCAGACCAGCACACAGTTTATTTTATCCTTTGTTGCCTGAACTATCAAAAACACACAAATTTCCAGGCTTTTTAAGGCTAACAGCATTAAATACTAACAAAAAAAGTGTGAATTTGTTTCAGAATTTTATTTTTTTTACCATTTAACAAAGGTCTTCCTTTTGAGTACTGTTTGGCCCTTCAGTGGCTTGTCAACAAACAGTTCTTAGCAAATCAGTTTTCCTATGGAACATATCCAAATGTGATTGAATGCTCTATGGCTACAAATTGAACATTAGGAAGGTAGTTAAGCAATTACTAAAGGAATTGAGCAAAAATATTTTGATTTTTATGGCAGCAGAGAAATACTCAGCAAAATAAATATTTCCAATTTGGTCCAGAATAAACTGTTCTATTTCTACCTACATCAAGTCTTCCTCTGTTTATTGCAATAATAACAAAGTTAACAACTATCTTTCATAATTTTACATCCTTTGGGACTAATTTCTTCCTTTTGCTGCATGTATTCCTTTCTGTCAGAACTTGGCTTCCACCTCTGGGATTGATATGCTTTGGATCCATCTGTCCCATAAGTCCCTGAGCAAGATTTCTCCTAACCTCCAGAAGTGCAATCTTTCTATAAAGCTCATAGTGCAGTTTATGGGCAGTTACAAATGCTGTTTACATCTTCTTCCCAGCACATAAGCAGATCTAAGTCTGTCAGCATGGTTCACAAATACCCCCAATTCCAGAGGATGATATATAAATGAAAGTCATATCTTTTGATTTCCTTGGAAGGTGAAAGTCCTGCTGGGAACTTCTCCTATTTGTCCTCATTAAGTCACAAAACAGATTTACTCTACTAGGAAAAAGGAAGTAAAAAGGCTACCGAAGTCCAGTCTCCTGTTTTTGCCCAAAAACTTCTTTGAAAACCCTGACACAACAACAACATAAAATTTTTAAATTCCTACTCCCTTGATGAGAATCGAAAGTAAGAATATGGCATTTCAGGTCTACAGTGTTACAGTGTGCCATACTTTATAATTACTTTGTACAGGCTTCATTGCATTGTGTTGTTTCACCGAGTTTCTTACTTTGAAAACAATAATTGAATTACCTACATTTCTTTCACTGTGTGTCAATTTCAGTTTCAGACATCTCTCCACTTTTGAGTAGGTATTCATGTAAGCAGTCATTTATCCCTTGGTTTTCACATTTCTCTACAGTTTCAAGTAAACTGATTTAAAGCTTCACTGGTGCACATTCTGTCAAAACTCATTGAAAAATGTCATCAAAACCAAATGATTTCTCAAGAATCTCAACAAAACATAAACCTCTAGGATTATTAGCATCATTTCCATCACTATCACTGTCTTCATCATCCCCTAATTCTGTAACAACATTATCATCTGACAAATGTTTTAGAAAAGCTGCAACAATTACGTCATGTATTAGGATTGACAATCCTCCAAAAGTGGTAATTCTTTGTGAAACAATATTTACAATAACAAGAATCATGCTAACACTATATGGATCCTTATGCATATTCAACTAGATTGACAACTCTAGTCAAATAAAGTAAAAAATATCAAAGAAAGCAACAAACCACACTTGTATGGCAGTACACAAAATATAAACATATGACAGACAATACTCTAAAGTACCACATGGTTTTCATCTTATTTTGTTAATAAAAACTATAGATTTAACAAAAGAGCTGCATGAGAAGAAATAGGTCCTATTTTTTATCATATCTATGCTTGCAAACACAAATATTGCTATGTACGAATGCATGCTTTAGTGGCGATATCCATTAATAAAACATTCTCGGGTTTCAAGCCGCGTCAAGTGGTTTACTGCCCTTGAGCAGTTGGCACAGATCTCCTCTGCCATTGTCAAGTGGATGACTGTTATGTGGTTGTCATTGCCGTGCTTATATAACCACGCCGTCTCTCGTGATGTCACTGGTGGTGCTCAGTCCCGCACCATATATGTTGGCCGCATGACCGCTGGGCCCACTTCAACTCCCTCGACACCGGATCCCACGCTGTACTCAGCTGCAATTCACCGTCTCTATTGAAGGCATGGTCAGAAATTCTAATCTCTAGGGCCTCGTTTATCACGCTATCCCAGACGCCATTAGTCTATTTAATAATAGATGTCTCATCGAATGCAATTTGGTGTCCATTTTCCATAGTATGTTCTGCTACAGCTGACTTTTCAGGATAGCGCAGACAGTAACACCTTTCATGTTTTATCTGACGCTGTTCAATAGTGCGAACAGTCTGACCAACATAGAACTGCCCACATCCACATGTATCTTGTAAATTCCT
Source organism: Schistocerca nitens (assembly GCF_023898315.1). Lineage (NCBI taxonomy): Eukaryota > Metazoa > Arthropoda > Insecta > Orthoptera > Acrididae > Schistocerca > Schistocerca nitens. The sequence goes on along the minus strand of NC_064616.1, from coordinate 913,361,976 downwards.
GGCATTCTGAGGCCTACATCATCTTTCACAGATTTCATTAGTTGCCGGACCTTTGCAGGAGGCCTGAAGATTGTGTCTATTTTATGCCTCTTCAGGAGCCGACTAATCTTCCCTGTTGTCGAACCACAAAATGGTAACAATTCAACCTGCTTGGTGTCTTCTTCAGAAGTCTTCTTCCTTTGAGGCTTGGATGATACTGCTTGTGAGATGTTCGTTGTTGTAACTGTTTTCCTTAAAAACTTTGCACAAGCGGCTCAATTCTATTGGAAAGTTTTCAGCATCTCAGTCTGTTTCAGCTCGATGTACTAAGGTCCTCAGTACTGACTGTTTCTGTGCTGGGTGACGGAAGCTGTTGGCATGCAGATACCGATCTGTATTGGTGGGCTTGCAGTAAGCCCTATGACCTAGAGACCCATCGTGTTTACGGTGGACAAGCACATCCAAGAAGAGTAGGGAACCCTCCTTCTCTACCTCCATTGTGAAGTTGATGTGCTCGTTTACGCTGTTGAGGTGCTCCAGGAACTCTTCTAACTTTTCTTGTCCACGTGGCCAAATGACGAAGGTATCGTCGACATAGCGATAAAAACAGCTCAGCTTTGCAGGAGCCATGTCCGAGGTGATGTCTTCAAAATGCTCCATAAAGAGGTTGGCTACTACTGGAGCTAATGGACTTCCCATCACCACACTGTCAATTTGGTTAAAATATTCTCCATCGTGTAAGAAATATGACGACGTCAGAGTGTGCTTAAATAAATCCATGATGATGTCATAAAAGAGCTGGGACAGCAAGTCAATACAGTCTGTGATGGGAACACATGGGAATAAAAAAACCACATTGAAGCTAACCATAATATCCCCTTCAACAAGTCACAGACCTTTGATCCGACTGATGAAGTCCACCGTATTCTTTATATGGTGTCCACAGTGTCCAACGTGCGTAGAGAGGAGGCTGACCAGATGCTTAGCAAGTTTATAGGTAGGCGATCCGATGGTACTCACTATCGGCCTCAACAGCGTGTCCTTCTTATTCACCTTCGGCAGACCATAGAACGTGGGCGGTCTTGGTGCCTTGGGGAGGAGGTTCTTGATAGTATTTTCATCCAGCGGCTCCTGCAAAGCCAAGCTGTTTTTATCGCTACATCGACGATATCTTCATCATTTGGCCACATGGATAAGAAAAGTTAGTTGCCTTTCCTAAAGCCTACATATAAGCTCCCAGCCCAGAAGAGACGACTGCCTCTCATCCAGCACAGCGAAGAACTGATCTAGTTCACGAGTTCACCTCTAGAATACACTTCGATAGGTCACATGGTCACATCATTCACCCAATAGGAGCACAGCATCATGATGACGTACGTGGCTTGTATATAAGGAGGACTGTGCAGCTCCTCGATCTGTTCCAGTCAGTCAGTCAAGATGAAGCGTCCCTTGCCACTGCAGAATAGGAGGAAGAAGCAGCAGAAAAGTGTCCCAAAATTATTATTATTTCTTTCTTTTTTCAGACGTTATGTCTGATCAAAAATGGAAAGTGACGCAGACCTTGATCAAGCGTGACTTCCTTTTAACTGTACGGTATATGTTACATTGCATTTAGGAACTTTCGGGTAATTGAACATGTATCAATAATTACAGATTTCTGTAGTTGTATGTATACGTTTGGATGTAGCTGTATTGCGTTGATGTACTGGTGGATATTGTGTGGTATGACTCCTGTAGTTGATAGTATAATTGGTACGATGTCAACTTTATCCTGATGCCACATGTCTTTGACTTCCTCAGCCAGTTGGATGTATTTTTCAATTTTTTCTCCTGTTTTCTTTTGTATATTTGTTGTATTGGGTATTGATATTTCGATTAGTTGTGTTAATTTCTTCTTTTTATTGTTGAGTATGATGTCAGGTTTGTTATGTGGTGTTGTTTTATCTGTTATAATGGTTCTGTTTCAATATAATTTGTATTCATCATTTTCCAGTACATTTTGTGGTGCATACTTGTATGTGTGAACGTGTTGTTTTATAAGTTTATATTGTAAGGCAAGCTGTTGATGCATTATTTTTGCTACATTGTCATGTCTTCTGGGGTATTCTGTATTTGCTAGTATTGTACACCCGCTTGTGACGTGATCTACTGTTTCTATTTGTTGTTTCCAAAGTCTGCATTTATCTGTTGTGGTATTGGGATCTTTAATAATATGCTTGCTGTAATATCTGGTGTTTATTGTTTGATCCTGTATTGCAATCGTGAATCCTTCCGTCTCACTGTATATATTGCCTTTTCTTAGCCATGTGTTGGATGCGTCTTGATCGATGTGTGGCTGTGTTAGATGATACGGGTGCTTGCCATGTAGTGTTTTCTTTTTCCAATTTACTTTCTTCGTATCTGTTGATGTTATGTGATCTAAAGGGTTGTAGAAGTGGTTATGAAATTGCAATGGTGTAGCCGATGTATTTATATGAGTGATTGCTTTGTGTATTTTGCTAGTTTCTGCTCGTTCTCGAAAGAATTTTCTTAAATTGTCTACCTGTCTATAATGTGGGTTTTTTATGTCGATAAATCCCCTTCCTCCTACCTTTCTGCTTAATGTGAATCTTTCTGTTGCTGAATGTATGTGATTTATTTTATATTTGTGGCATTGTGATCGTGTAAGTGTATTAAGTGCTTCTAGGTCTTTGCTACTCCATTTCACTACTCCAAATGAGTAGGTCAATATTGGTATAGCATAAGTATTTATAGCTTTTGTCTTGTTTCTTGCTGTCAATTCTGTTTTCAGTATCTTTGTTAGTCTTTGTCTATATTTTTCTTTTAGTTCTTCTTTAATATTTGTATTATCTATTCCTATTTTTTGTCTGTATCCTAGATATTTATGGGCATCTTTTTTTCCATCGCTTCTATGCAGTCGCTGTGGTTATCCAATATGTAATCTTCCTGTTTAGTGTGTTTTCCCTTGACTATGCTATTTTTCTTACATTTGTCTGTTCCAAAAGCCATATTTATATCATTGCTGAATACTTCTGTTATCTTTAGTAATTGGTTGGGTTGTTGATTTGTTGCTGCCAGTAGTTTTAGATCATCCATGTATAGCAAATGTGTGATTTTGTGTGGGTATGTTCCAGTAATATTGTATCCATAATTTGTATTATTTAGCATGTTGGATAGTGGGTTCAGAGCAAGGCAGAACCAGAAAGGACTTAATGAGTCTCCTTGGTATATTCCACGCTTAATCTGTATTGGCTGTGATGTGATATTATTTGAATTTGTTTGGATATTAAGTGTGGTTTTCCAATCTTTCATTACTATGTTTAGGAACTGTATCAATTTAGGATCTACTTTGTATATTTCCAATATTTGCAGTAACCAGAGATATTCACAGTATCCAAAGTGCAGAGAACGAACCCTAGGACATATATCTTAAAGGACGTCAAGGGTGAAGAAATTGCAGGTTGCTTTTACACGGAGGTATTGCAGAAGAGTTCTCAACCAGATGTATTGCTCATCGAACGTGTGATAAGACGTCATGGGAACAGAATGCTAGTTAAATGGTTAGGATTTCCATCATCAGAAAACAGTTGGATTGACGCCGACAATTTGGTATATAACAGGGAGCCTAGACCTCTATCTCCTCAGTAGTGTACCATGCACGATATGAGGCACATCATAATAAGAGGTGGAGGTGGTGTTCTCGACAAATTGCCTGTTGAGTTACACATCCCTGGATATAACTTCTGTGGGCCTGGAACAAAGCTTCAGAAACGCCTGACACATGGTGATAAAGGTATTAACCTACCAGACAAAACCTGCCTTGAGCACGACCTCGCATACGCTGCAAATAAGGATCTCTCAGCATTCCACATTGCTGACCAAATATTAGCACATAAAGCCAAGCAAATAAGGTGAAGAAAGGATCTCGGAATAGGCCAATGCGTTGCTGCATTCGTAGTTAATAAAACAATTCATGGAAAAATTAAGTTGGGCTTGGGGGTGATGAATTTCAAACGAATTATGAAAGCAGCGCGAACAGCTTTGAGGGCAAAGAACAATGAGGACAAGCCCGGTTGTTTGAAAAACTGTATTCTCACTTTGATGTGTGCAGCTAAATGTGTGTTGAACGGTGGGACCAAAAAGAAGAACAAGACTTCAATTAAACCGCCTAGGGTCCTACCACTACCAAAGACTTCAGGTGGAAGTATCCCGTTCCTCGTTTCAGCCCTTGCAGCCCTGTCCACTGTAGGTTCGCTTACAGGCAGGGCCACAGCTGTCGCCAAAACAGTGAAAAACATGCAGAATGCACAGGCCCAACTAGAGGAAGCCAAATACGTAATCGCGCTATGGAGGCAGTGGCCATCGGAAAAGGTCTCTACTTGAAACCATACAGGAAAGGACTAGGTCTTTTCATAAATGAAAAAAAAGTCTGTTAGTTATCCTACCTGACCAAGCGCTCACAAATAGAGATCTACTTAAAATTGTTAAAGAAAAACTTCACATTCCCGAATTCTGAGGGGTCTTTATATGTGATACATTACCGAAGGTCATGTGACGGAATAATGAGTGCAGAATTGTAAAGTTAGATGTTGCTTGTGGTCCAGGGACCCACTGGGTGGCGTATGTTAAGAAAAGTGCAAATACAGTGCAGCATTTTGATTCATTCGGGGATTTACAGCCAACTGAAGAATTACAATGCTACTTCACCAGCAAAAGACCCGTCTTCTACAATTTATGGCGATATCAGAACTTTAACACATACCTGTGTGGGCATCTCTGCATTATGTTCCTCATCACAGCGATGGCAAACCCCCGTAATGCTCACTGTATTTAGACCGAGAAGTCCCAAATGTGCACTTTCTCCTATCCTCGTCAGAGCAGGTGTGCAACATATAAAAGGGCTGTCATTGTACAGATCACCATCATTTGATGTTTAGATGCAATGTCGTACACTCTCACTTTAAAAGAGCAAGGATCAGTATTATGTGCAAATTACTTTCCACTGATTAAGTGCAGGGGTGTGGAGTATTGTGCTGATTGGTCTAGAGACGTATAACAGCATTCCAGATATCACAAAGAGCAACAATAAACTTCATCTTGAAATTGACAGCCAGAAGGAGATTCTACAAATACAACTTGGTGCCTACGATATTGATGATTTAAACAAAGTCTTAAAACAGTCAGGAAAAGGTATTGAACTACGGGCAAACATTAATACCCTTAAACCTGAAATACAGACAGAGAGTGCTACAATTGACTTTACAAAGAAAGATTCAATAGGTGCACTGCTAGGTTTTGCATAGGATCATGTTTTGGTGAAGGACGTCAGTAAATTTTACCCACTGGATCAAGCTGTAGATATACTTTCAGTGGGCACAATCCACATTGAGTGTAATATCGCCACAAACTCATACCTGAACGATAAGTTGATTCACTCAATTTACGGATTCTTTCCTACAGTCGGTACAGGGTATAAAATAGTTCAAGCCCCCACAAACACTATATATCTCCCGGTGACAGTTCAGACATTGGACGACCTAGAACTGCATATTGTGGGCCAGAATAATAAGCTTATTAACTTTAGAGGAGAAGAGGTCATTGTATGATTGCATTGAAGGCGAGATGGGAATAAGGCGTAAAGCTAGCACACCGAGCTCACAACCCGTCAGTGCATTGCAGAAGGGCAAGGTGATAGCACGCCTTAATTATGAATTCCTCATTTCAGCAGGTTTAAAACCGCAGAATGACGTCGCTCAACATAACTCAGTCAGTAGAGTATGATGACCGAATTATACATCATGAATACAATTCACACAAACCCTATGCTTCAAGCACATTTAACAAAGATGATGAAATTAGGATTGTTATCCAGCATCAGGAAGCGGTACCACTGCCTTGCAAGAGCTGCTTGTATCTGGACTGCACATTTAAGAAAGCTGACGGGGCTGCGGTAGTGCTCTTGAAGCTCACTCGAAATGCTGTATCATTCCTGTTTCAAGAAATATGTTATGAACTCAACGGAATCGAAATCGACCGCACATGCACTGTTGGTATTATGTCAACCCTTAAGACGTACGTTTCAGCCTCACACTCTGATTCAAACAGCTTGGAAAATGCTGGGTGATTCATAGATGCGCCAGATGGTGAGGGGGGACACACCTGATTTACCGCATGCGTACCACTAAAAATCCTTATGGGTTATTTTGAGGATATGCAGCGAATAATTATCAACACTAAACAGGAACTTATTTTGGTGCGGAGTGCAAGTGACGTGAAATTATTCTCTCAAACAGCTGCAGAGAATGTTCAAATCAAGATTAATAGCATAGCATGGAAAATGCCTCACATCACCGTTGCCGACGAGGAGCGCTTGACGCTCTTAAAAGTTCTGAATGCCGGCACCTACCTGCCACTAACCTCCCGATCATGGGAGCTTTTTGAATACCCAATCCTACCTATAGCATCCATACATACTTGGGCTAATAAAACATCAGTGCAGTTGGAAGCACCTCGATTCATCATACTCACATTTCAAACTCGAAGGTGTGGTAATGTATCAAAGGACTCAACTGAATTTGACCACTGCAAGTTAACTAATGCCAGAGTCTACTTGAATTCAGAATACTACCCATACGAGAATCCACATCTACAGTGGGACAGCAATGTATCTTACTACAAAGGTGTTGAAAATGAAGGATGCCTATTCAGTCCACAGCGTTTCAAGAAGCTAGCACCATTAATCGTGATTGACTGTTCAAAACAGAATGAGATAATTAAATCAGGGCCTGTAGATGTACGGATTGAATTTGAATCTTCAGCAAACTTCCCTGTTCAGACTTTGTCATATGCTCTCGTTCTGCATGATCGTCTTGTTAACTACTGCCCGCTCACGGATGTAATGCAATGAGTTGTATAAATTAATAGACACTCTGCTAGTTCTAAGGCAGATCATGATGTTACCTCAAGGTGTGAGGATCGTAGCTGACGTTCAAGGATTTTACTACAATGAGCACATAAGATTCATAATTAAAGACTGTTCATTAATAGCATTCCCACAAAGTGATGGAGTAATAGGAACATTTGCATCAAGAGTTGAATCGCCGAAACCATTCAAAGATGTCAAGTGCAATGAGACAGCAAGAAGCGCGATGAGGTGAACAAGATTCTATCATGGAATTCACTGCCTGCAGCTCGTGGTCGTGCGGTAGCGTTCTCGCTTCCCACGCCCGGGTTTCCGGGTTCGATTCCCGGCGGGGTCAGGGATTTTCTCTGCCTCGTGATGGCTGGGTGTTGTGTGATGTCCTTAGGTTAGTTAGGTTTAAGTAGTTCTACGTTCTAGGGGACTGATGACCATAGATGTTAAGTCCCATAGTGCTCAGAGCCATTTGAACCATGGAATTCACTGGGATGAACCTGGCATCTCTTATAAAGATTTGGTGCAAGTGCTGCGAGTATTTGTTCACAAGGAGACAGTAATCTATGTTAAAGGTGATGAGAAGATTACCTGGCTGCGTCCAGTCTTCGAGTATGCGGCTATTCAGAACCTGGAATACTAAAATTGTCCACCTCTCCATCAACTTAGACAGCGAACATGTGAAGAAGAAGAAAACAATGTTGTGTCTGCATGTGAAAATGTAAAATTACTTTTAAATGGGCTCATCAATAAATAAATAAATTTATTTGTGCATAAGAATTCTTGCTGTTTTCTTTCTGTGATACCTACATCCGTAGAAGTAAGTTTATTGGTGGTACTGTGCGTGAAGCGCATTCCACTGGAGCTGTCTGAGCCAGTTTACCTGCTTCCACCTCGCCTGCTCGGCGATGCATCTGCCGTTGAAAACAAGAGTTGTGGCGGGCGCTGTGTCAGATGTCTGTTGTTTAAAGTGATGGCCAGTGTATCTTCAAAGCAGTCCACTGTGGCTGTATCCACGTTTTTTGCGTACATTTATCATATTTTTAATAAAAAAAAAGAATGATCATGATTGAGAATGAAATAATAACATTGGATATTATTTTTCACAATAAAATAAGTGAATTTATTATCAAATTCTGAATTTTTTACAGTGTTTGCGAAATATCAGTACAATGATTCACTTTTTCACATTATACAATTTTACAGATACATTATTTCTTTTCACGTAAAATATATGAAATTTCTGCAGATAGGTGTTTTTACATTATTTATAAGCATTGTGCCGAGATAATATATATATATATATATATATATATATATATATATATATATATATATATATATGTTTTAGAGCCACTAACTTGAAGTGAAAATACGTCTGCCTATAGTTAAAAAAGTCTTTCCGTTGGAACTTCACTAGCGATATTATGTACGCTGTAAGATAGTGTAATTAGCTTATGATACCTCTGCTTTAGTTGTAATATATATATATATATATATATATATATATATATATATATATATATATATATATATATATATTACAACTAAAGCAGAGGTATCATAAGCTAATTACACTATCTTACAGCGTACATAATATCGCTAGTGAAGTTCCAACGGAAAGACTTTTTTAACTATAGGCAGACGTATTTTCACTTCAAGTTAGTGGCTCTAAAACATTTACCACTTCCACGACCAATTGAAAATACATTTCATTCAAGTAAGTTGGTCCAAACATTTTTTTTTCCCGCTACAACAATGAGGTGAACATACATTTGTCATTATAAACATTTTTTCCAATAGAAAGAACATATTTATAACCTCTTAAGTCCTGAAGATAAACAAAGAATGGAAAAATGTTTCAGTTGCTTTTTTTGGTGCATCTGATGTCAAAGTAACAGAAAAAAACTAATTTTGCAATTTTATTTTATATAATGTTTGAGTAATTGAATGTACACATGTGTGTACATTGGGTCTCAACAGAGAAAAAAATGCCGATCTCATAGTATTTTCATATTTTTATTACCAATGAAAAATGTACACATCACTTCTCATTTTTATGTACACATTACATTTTATGAACACATTACTTCTCATGTTTATGGAATTTAGCAAAACAATTGTTTTTTAATACGCACAAATAAACTTTGCACTTTTTACACATTATGCGGGAACGTGACTTGCACCCTGGTAACCAACACCTTGAGGCAAAACTACTCTCAATATCTTCAGGAAGGTGGTCAACCCTGTCACATTTGCTTTCTCTAGTTGGCTTTGGTACAATTCGTCTTCGTTTTGTGGGCTGATACTGCTCATCTTCATCAGAACTGCTGGCATACTCCTGTGTCACACTAGGAGAAATTTCTTTCGACAGTTCCAGTGAGTCTACAATTTTTGCAGATTTTACCAAGTCGTGGGACAAGTGAATTCAGAAGTTTATGAGAGTCATCCACTTTTGTTTTGGTATCACTTCTTTTTGACAACACCCTTTGTACATAATCCATGAATTAATTATGGCTAAATCAGTGAAGTGGCTGAATACTCTGACAGTCCACTTTTTTGTTCTGATGTTTGACCTATAGTATGCCATGTATCTATCACAAAGATCAATGCCACCCATATTGCGATTATAGCTTTTGATGATGGCTGGTTGTTTGACACTAACCTTTGCTTTTTCTGTATTACACCATCGTTTGCAGGTACCTTCTGGTTCGCTCCCTATGCATGAGGACAACAAAGTGACGGATTTATTGTCCTGCCATTTGAGGGCACAAATTTCCTGGTCCTCCCTTATGTACTCATCCCATTGCCCCCACTGCAGCTCCTGATCTCTCTTGAACTTAGAAGCTAGCTCTTTTATTCTATTGGCCATCAAAGTTCCTGTCTGAAATATATTCCTGTCTAGTAAAAGCTGAACAGATTTTGAACTGGTGAAAAATCTGTCACTGTAAATTACATGATTGTAATCATTGGGTATAGTTCTAGCCAGTAGTTTGAGTATACCCGCTCCCAGGCCATGTTCTTTTTGATCGCTGTCAGGAATTGTTCCTTTGCCAGTGTATATAGCAAAATCAAGGACAAGTCCACCTGATGACGCTAAAATAAAATTTTTGAGGCCAAGTGGATTAGGTTTGGAAGGTACATATTTTCGCATCTTACACCTCCCCGTGAATGGAATCATCTGTTCATCCACAGAAAGGTGTTGAGACCTGGGTAAACTAATACATTTATTTCTAAAAGCATCAATTAAAGGTCTAACCTTCCTAAGTTTGTCATTTACGTCATGATCTTCCAGATTATTTACAAAATGCAGATTATTTCGTAATTTGTAGTATCTATCTCTTGTCGTGGTTGATGTTACAGGTGGAATATCCACTTGCATATTCCAGTAAAGTCTTGCCTGGGGCAATTTCAATGTACCCATCAATATCTCAATTCCGACAAGGGACAAAATTTCATTAGTATTTGTATCCAGACTTTTTGAGTTCTTTTGGCAATGATATAAATTAGTTTGTCCTGCAACATTTTTCCAGAAATTTTTATCGAAGTACTCGAAGAAAAACTGTGAAGGGTTTCTCAGTTCACTATCAGTCTGTTCTTCAAAGTTGTCGTCAGAAGGCTGTCGATTACATATCCTGCAAACAAATAGTACCACTGAAAAATACTGATCTGGCTGGCTGGTTCAAATGGCTCTGAGCACTATGGGACTCAACTGCTGAGGTCATTAGTCCCCTAGAACTTAGAACTAGTTAAACCTAACTAACCTAAGGACATCACAAACATCCATGCCCGAGGCAGGATTCGAACCTGCGACCGTAGCGGTCTTGCGGTTCCAGACTGCAGCGCCTTTAACCGCACGGCCACTTCGGCCGGCTAATACTGATCTAAATCGTGTCAGATGACACACAGAACTACACCAATGTATTGCTTACTTAGCTTGCCTCCATCTTAGTGGACGTCAGTGAGAAGATGAAGCTGATGCAGGTGCCTCAGGAGTAACATCCACATTGCATCCTTCAACTTCAAGCACACCAATTCGTTCAGGTGGAGTTGGAGCAACAGGATCATCTTCGTCTGACAAGGAACTCAAGTCACTCGTCTCGAGCAGTTTTATAATTTCATCGTCTGTTAGAGCTGAGAAGCGATAATGAAATAAAGTGAAAGTAACTGTTGATGTAATGGAATAAAGAAATGAAACTGAACCTAATAACAAAATTAAAAATTTATGAGTTTTCACCAGGATTAGAACCCCCGACCTATGTGTATCCAACACGCTACCCATTACACCATAACAACCACAGTAGCTTCTGTGCTCTCCTAGAATATTAGTAGCTAAACTTTCGACTTTAATTTAGATTACGTTTTAAATTACGATTTCACAATGAGATCAGTCTTAGCGTTAGTACCACTACATTCTGTGAGCTAAGACCTGATGTACACAAATGTGTACTTTAAATTCAACAGTCGATGTTTGTAAAACTACGAAACTATCGTTTTCATTGCATACACATATCACTTTCTTGATGTCTTGTTTGGAGTAAGACACGATAAAAACAGTAATACAATTCAAAAAGGATTATTGAAACTGAGTTTACCTTTCTCGCGTGTCGCAGATGACGCCATCCTTCAGATCGGAAGTTTCAGGATGCAAGAAGACCCGCCAAAACTGACTTGCGCACGACCTAGCGGCAGAAACAGAAACCGCATGATGTGCACAGTCGTGCACATCAGGTCTCAATTCAGGAAAACGTCAGTTGGCAGGATGACACTACAAAGACCTGATGTGCACATATGTGTACGTCGGGACTGAAGAGGTTAATGAATTTAATTGTTGGAACGCACATACTTAAAGCTAGTTCTGACTGGACGGCTAGCGGCAGGTGAAACTTGCAAACTGAAATCTATAACAACTACTCAGATCGAAGCAGATATGAACTGTGCAAAATTGTATTTTCTTCTTCTTCATTATAAAAGGTGGAAGTGAAGGTCTAAAATTTTATGTTTTTGCTCATATATACATTAACTAGTAATAGTCATTGAAAAATATATACAAATATATATATAAAGACTTTTTTAATAGTTGTATTTTAGTTTTTTGTTTTTTTCTGCGTTTTATGATTTTGTCTTTGGTAGAATAAATAATATTTATATTTACACACAGACACACTTAACTCAGGTTCGCACACATTCACACACTCATACACGGAAGCATGCAAGCTGATACACACTACAAAACACTCTCATCCAATATTTACACTGTGATAAAAGGGTCTTACTACTACTTCGCAGACGCTCTTGCTATCTCTCTCTCCCTCTCAATCAGAGTCCCCCACCCCTTATTTCGCCACAAGTGAATAGTGTGAGTACGGGCGAGTTTCAATGCCGCCATCACAGATGACCCTTTTATCGTCATGAGGCACCAGACCGATTTTAAACTGCAGCACAGTGTAGACCTCATGCACTATCGAACGAATACTTGTTTGCCATACCATATGCGGTGGCTGCAGCTCAGCACTGTGAACACCACCATGTAGGCACTGCAAATAGTCTTCGATAGATAGGGCTCTCGAGGCCATCCGCCGTACCCCCTTAGCCTGTCTCTGAGTGGGACTTTCCAATGTGTGATAAGCATACATTTTTGACCGAAGACCTACAAACTCCACAATTGGAAATCCATTCGCCTCGTCTTTCATGAGACCATTAACCTTCTTGTTTTGTGGAACAATACCATAAGGATTATCATCCACATAAGAAGACGTGTCGAATTCATTGCCATGGTACCTAATTACTTCATATGGATCGCAGTTCTTCACTCAGTAGATGAAGTTATCTATATCCATATAAAGTAATTTAGGATCTGTGAAATAAGTTTTCGCGAACTCATAATGAAAGCGGTATATGTGGAGTTTGGATAGGTCTTATGCACATCCCCACATAGATAGGTTTAGTAAACTCTACTGCAGTTTTCGCCATCTCCACAGCAACAAAGTTCTTATTGAAAATGGTGACCCTTTTAAAATTTGGCCTGTCAACGCATTTTCTTACGCCATAACGCCCATCCCGTTGCGTTCTAATAAAAATTTCACGTTGTTCCCTCAAATTCTCCATAGTTTTACCGAAAATTGAATTACTCATTAATTTATAAAAATCTTTCTCAAAGTCACACGACACGGAAGTTCTCTGTCTCGTATTCAAATCAATATACTCCTCCAACCAGGGGGACTGCTTGAAGGAGATGGCCCAGGTGATTTTAACCAGCTCCATACCCAAGCTGAGGCATTGCTGGAGTTTATGATAATCAATAATGTACCTCTGCTTATCCCCCAGCGTTGTCATCAGTTTAGGTGTGGAGCCTCCTTGCGGAACTAGTTGCTCTGGACACAGTGGCGCGTCATGCAAAGTAATAGGGTATGCGAGTTCTGCCTCCACAATGTACCCTACATCAGAATTGGCGGCCATACCCCCCCCCCCCCCCCTGGTTTTTCCACCTAATCCCTTGCTTTCATCTTCGAACAGCCACCGAAACTCGCCAATTGGCAGTGATTGCTGCATGGTGTGCCCGTATAAGTTATTGACGTCTAGATACATTATGTAACTTCAATCAAGGGATGCGTTGAACCTGTCACGCATCCAGGGGTTATTTGCTTTTGCGTATCTATGAATACAATGGCAAAGCCCCCCATATATCCCCCGCTCAAAGAAAAGAAACCTGTCAGGATCGGTCAATAATTCGATAGTGCAGTTCGTTTTCTTGAGCATCGCTTCCCAAGACAACCCAGGTTCCATGTAATAAAAGGCGGGGTCCAGAGAATATGTGGTCATACATAGACTCCGGAACTTCTCGAAAACGTCCGCAAGCAAGCGCACGTCTGTGTCCATGTAAAGCCGTGCGTACTCTCCTAAATTAGAAATATTGAATTCCCGCCAGACATTCACGGCATGCTCATACTCTGCATTCGCTATGGCATCGCCTATGAGGTTGCTGGAGAACGCAGTTATGTCGGGTAGCCTGGTTTCGTTGAGTTTTGCCATACTATCCACATACTCATATGGGAAAACCCCCTTCCTAGTCACAAGTTGAAACTTTTCCTTGTCGGAAAATGCAGCTCGAGTGATATGCATTTCCCCACGAAGTAGAGGAGGAGGAGGAGGAGATTAGTGTTTAACGTCCCGTCGACAACGAGGTCATTAGAGACGGAGCGCAAGCTCTGGTGAGGGAAGGATGGGGAAGGAAATCGGCCGTGCCCTTTCAAAGGAACCATCCCGGCATTTGCCTGAAGCGATTTAGGGAAATCACGGAAAACCTAAATCAGGATGGCCGGAGACGGGATTGAGCCGTCGTCCTCCCGACCACGAAGTACAGTCTCAAAAAGTTTCTGTAGTGGTGCCTGCATAAAGCGTAGTGTATCGAGGAAACGCATCATTCATTTGGAAAATGAAATATACTTCTCGATGCTCTCAGGTAGGACACTCACCTACCGAGCGAGGTGGCGCAGTGGTTAGACACTGGACTCGCATTCGGGAGGACGACGGTTCAATCCCGCGTCCGGCCATCCTGATTTAGGTTTTCCGTGATTTTCCTAAATCACTCCAGGCAAATGCCGGGATGGTTCCTCTGAAAGGGCACGGCCGACTTCCTTCCCCATCCTTCCCTAATCCGATGAGACCGATGACCACGCTGTCTGGTCTCCTTCCCCAAAACCAACCAACCAACCAACCAACCGACACTCACCTGATCTTTCTCCAATCTGAAATCGGCCAAGCGCTCAGCTAGAAAGTGAGTGTCATACCCACTTAAATGATGGAAGAAAACAGGTATGTGTCTAGGTAAGTGGTACTTCAAATTGCAAGTGTTGTGAGCTGCGCCGCGGAATTTCCTCGTAAGATGGCAGTGATCCCTACGAGGAGTTTCCGCTTTACTGTCTAACGGCAGCCCACAAATATGGCAATCACTTGCTTTATTATACAAATCTTCATTCTCCTTCGATTTGGTCATGGGAATGTTGGCGCTGTACAGCATAGCAACTTCTCGTGAAAATTTTTCAAGCTCAGAGAGCAACCAAACTGAAGGATTATCCCTGACATAAGATTTGTATCGGTTAAGGTTGGAGTCATATGACGATACAATTTGGTACACTGCCCCATATGGTACATGTTTCTCTATAAAGGTAGTACGTGAGGTCGTAGGATCGCCTTCACAGCAGGTCACAGGAGCGAGGAGGCATTCAAAGTCGGCGTACACTACAAATGGACACCAGTCCTGGTGGTGAGCATTCCTAAACTTTATGATTTTGTTTTCCTTAGTACGCATGATAACACGTACCGCATCCTTGGACGTACACCTCCACTAAATGCATAGCTAATAACTGTTCAGAGGAGATATAACTGAGGCACCTTAAACACATACACTCCTGGAAATTGAAATAAGAACACCGTGAATTCATTGTCCCAGGAAGGGGAAACTTTATTGACACATTCCTGGGGTCAGATACATCACATGATCACACTGACAGAACCACAGGCACATAGACGCAGGCAACAGAGCATGCACAATGTCGGCACTAGTACAGTGTATATCCACCTTTCGCAGCAATGCAGGCTGCTATTCTCCCATGGAGACGATCGTAGAGATGCTGGATGTAGTCCTGTGGAACGGCTTGCCATGCCATTTCCACCTGGCGCCTCAGTTGGACCAGCGTTCGTGCTGGACGTGCAGACCGCGTGAGACGACGCTTCATCCAGTCCCAAACATGCTCAATGGGGGACAGATCCGGAGATCTTGCTGGCCAGGGTAGTTGACTTACACCTTCTAGAGCACGTTGGGTGGCACGGGATACATGCGGACGTGCATTGTCCTGTTGGAACAGCAAGTTCCCTTGCCGGTCTAGGAATGGTAGAACGATGGGTTCGATGACGGTTTGGATGTACCGTGCACTATTCAGTGTCCCCTCGACGATCACCAGTGGTGTACGGCCAGTGTAGGAGATCGCTCCCCACACCATGATGCCGGGTGTTGGCCCTGTGTGCCTCGGTCGTATGCAGTCCTGATTGTGGCGCTCACCTGCACGGCGCCAAACACGCATACGACCATCATTGGCACCAAGGCAGAAGCGACTCTCATCGCTGAAGACGACACGTCTCCATTCGTCCCTCCATTCACGCCTGTCGCGACACCACTGGAGGCGGGCTGCACGATGTTGGGGCGTGAGCGGAAGACGGCCTAACGGTGTGCGGGACCGTAGCCCAGCTTCATGGAGACGGTTGCGAATGGTCCTCGCCGATACCCCAGGAGCAACTGTGTCCCTAATTTGCTGGGAAGTGGCGGTGCGGTCCCCTACGGCACTGCGTAGGATCCTACGGTCTTGGCGTGCATCCGTGCGTCGCTGCGGTCCGGTCCCAGGTCGACGGGCACGTGCACCTTCCGCCGACCACTGGCGACAACATCGATGTACTGTGGAGACCTCACGCCCCACGTGTTGAGCAATTCGGCGGTACGTCCACCCGGCCTCCCGCATGCCCACTATACGCCCTCGCTCAAAGTCCGTCAACTGCACATACGGTTCACGTCCACGCTGTCGCGGCATGCTACCAGTGTTAAAGACTGCGATGGAGCTCCGTATGCCACGGCAAACTGGCTGACAGTGACGGCGGCGGTGCACAAATGCTGCGCAGCTAGCGCCATTCGACGGCCAACACCGCGGTTCCTGGTGTGTCCGCTGTGCCGTGCGTGTGATCATTGCTTGTACAGCCCTCTCGCAGTGTCCGGAGCAAGTATGGTGGGTCTGACACACCGGTGTCAATGTGTTCTTTTTTCCATTTCCAGGAGTGTATGTTTTACATGACAATCAGTTGATAGTTGGGAGGAGAGGAGTCGGGACATGTCCTTGATCCAAACATAGTGATAATTATCACTTTCAGAAAAGAGAAGCATATTTACATGTAGCTCTCACTCACCGGAAATTTTGAGAAATGGAGGGGACTGACGACAATATGCTTGTCTGGCTCATCTGACTTGCTTTTTTCTTCTTCTCCAGGCCATAAACGTGTACCGATATTCAGGTATTCTGTGCCTCCAATTTAGTTAGGTATGTCCTTGATTTTGACGGGGAATTCAATACCATCAAAGTTATAATATGTGCTAATATCACTGGCTTTGTAACTGGTCGGACGAAAAGGGCAATCTCTTCTATCGCACTTTCTCTCGCAAGCCAGGATTGACCATGCAAAACAAGCCTGATCTTTTCTATTTTGGACATTAATGCATGCCTGCTTATTAGCTATATCTTGAGGGACCTCGATATAACTAGACCCCACATTTAACGGATCGTGGACATGTATATGGATGTCCAGCTGTAGAATTCGGCTGAGTGCCTTAGCTGAGCTGTTGACTTCCATCTCGGAAAACCGGCCCCATATGACATTCAAGGTGGATTTACGAAACCACTCGGTGATTGATGTGCTCTGCGTTATCACGCCATTATCCCCCCAAAGATAATGGATGCTGGTCTCTCCATCACCAGACTCAACTTTGAGGGGATGCGATAACTCATTGCACAGAACTGAACTGCATTTAATGGCGGGATAACGTGGATTATTGACTACCTTGAGGAGCTGCATTTCCAGGACAGGGAAGCATGCATTTAGGAATCCAACAGGATCGCGGTACCCCCCTGCCAGGTTCTGGATCCTAGTGATTGAGATTCGCTCCTCAAAGGCGTCCGCAATCACCGAGTACTGCAACTGAGGTATGGTGTCACCGACCTGATCTACGTGACTAAATGGGTGGGTGAGAGAACTGCCAATAGCCACAGGATCGTCATCACTAATACTACTGTTATAACTAGCAGAGGTGTGCTGTACCTCGCACGATGGAGGTGACGCACGCGGTGGCCGCCGCGAGGGGACAGCGGGCGTGCCTCAGTGCCAGCAGCCAGGGGCAGTGTCCGTGGCCTTGGTAGCTGCAGCGGCTGGAGGTGGAGGTGACGCACGTGGCAGCCGGGGCGTCCGCCGGAGCAAGCAGTCGGGCACGGGCTCCGTGACCTCGGCAGCGGCAGCTTCATGCGCGGCGACCAGCGGCGCCTTTACCGGGGAAGCGTGTCTCTGTGGGCTCTGCTGTCCGGATGGTTTAGCCGCACCAGGTATAAGTGCCACGTCGTGATGAGAGTCGACCGCTGTAGAGATAAAGTAAATAATGTACATTGCTGACCGTGGTGAATTCTAACGATTACACACATGGTTATAAGGAGAGTGAGTGATTACCTTTTTGGCTCTGACTCCATAGCATGAACAATTCATCGGGGCAGTCTATGGCACTGTCGAAAAAATCATCAAAGCCATCATCCAATAAGTGTTTATAATGGATTATAACAAACAAGATATTTTATAAATGGAATTGCTAGAGAAAAAGACATAAGCATATTAATATTATTAGAAATAGGTAATTTTTTAAAAAACTTACAAGTAGGCCGTTGTTGTTCTAATTGTCGCTGGATGGCTTCGATCTGTCTGTCGACAGCCATAAGGTCATCAGTGGCGTTTCCTGTAACAGAATGAAATATAAATTTAGTAATTTTGAAAAGGATAGCTAGAGTGAAAGATGATTTATTTTTCGGTATACTCACGTGAGTGGCGGTGCTCTGGGGCATATGGAGCTGGGGCCTGAATCCAGTTATGTAGGGGGCTACATGGGGCAGCCCCCAGCTCTTCTTCCAACTCGGGCTGCATTTGGCTTAAGTGATCTAAAAAAAAAAAAAAAAAAAAGAGAGAGAGAGAGAGATACGGAATAAGAAAGCAAATTTTTAAATGGTTAATATAAATGCCGAGAAGATTAAAATTATACTCACAAGGCCATTCCGGCTGTGACTGGAGCACAGGAGCTTGTTGCACCCCATTGTGCTCCTCGCATTCCAGGATCAAGTCCGCGAGGTCCACTATAACAATGAGATACATATAATTAATAAGTGGAGTATATATAAGATATACAGGAAAATGGATAATGAAAAATATAAATTATTTACTTACTGGGTAATGGCGTATCGTGGACTCGAGGTCTCTTGGGTGTTGAGGGCACACTGCTGCTGGAGCTAACTCTCTTCATTTTCGCAAATAACCACATAAAAGCAACTGAAAACAAACGAACGATGCGGCGGAAAACGTACGAGTGAGATGATGATGGGGTAGTATCACGTGATCTTAGGATGAACGAATGGCTGTTGAGAATTTTGTAGGAGTGGTAATTCAGTTCACTAGCACCCCTAGTGAACTAGTCAGTTGCTTCCAGGACATGGTTGAGAGCTGAACATTTTATAATTTATAAAATTATAGACAAATAATTGATTACTTAGAATAGAGACTGGATGATTGTGAATTCAGGATTTGACATCATAATGTGTGTGTGTATATTAGGAGGTGTTGTGTTAGGATGAATGATTTATTATTACAAAAAGTATGTTATATAAGTGTAATTGGAGGTTGGTGGTATTAAGAATGGCATTAGTAAGTGCTGTAGGACATGATTAAGAAAGTCTGGAGATGAATATTGTTAGTTGTTTTCCTTGGTAAAGAGAGAATTTTGTATGAATAAAGAGAAGGTTAAGTATTTGTGGGGTAATATAGAATTTGGGTGAGTTATTTTCTGTAGATAGGGATTTGAGTTGGGAACATTGTGTTAGATTGACTTGCAGGTACTAGGGCGCTATATTGAGTGAGTTCTTTTTTATTTCTTTTGTAAATAGGGATTTGAGTTGAGAACTTTGTGTTAGATTAAATTGATGAAAGCGATGGCTCATGTATACGGGGCGTGTGTTTTTCGGGGCGATTTTGGATTAGGCGGTGGGCTCATGTGGATTGAATAATGAGAGTCGGGTGATTATTTAACTTAGCGAGGGGCCATGTGGCGAGCAAACGTGCTGTTTTACGGTCATGGAAGTTTCCAGTCTCAAGGAAACAACTTCAGCGCCAAACGTGTGGCAGTGCGTTCTTTGTCCAGCAAAGACATGTGGTGGGTTGCGAACAGACAGGCGGTTGTGTGACGTCGGCATTGGCAGGTTCCAGTGTGTCCAGTGAAAACATGTTTACGACGTGGGAGCGATCGCTGGTCCAGCTGCTAGTGCGGGCCGGCCCCAGCAGACCGGCCGCTGGAGCACGCACCGCCAGTCCAGCGAGTGAGCAGCCGCCTCACTTGACAGCCGTCGGCAGCGGTCTGTGCGCTGGCCGGCGGCAATGATTTGAACTAATTCAGTTGAGGCCTAGACCTTGTGGATGCTGCTGCGATCTCAAAGATGTGCACTGAGTCTGTTGGTGAACAAGTGATGGCCATACTGATTGAAAAAAAAAATTCAGTCCTTTTTCCCTGCAAAATCAAAGGATGTGAATTACGCTAATACAAGTGCAATTTATTATTTGACGCGATTTTGATATGTTAGCAGTGAAAAAAACATAAGTGAGGGTCAAACTTCATAGGATGTGGAGTATTTAGTATGTGTGATTGATTATGGTGTTGGAATTTGAACTTGTGACAGATTTTTGTTATGGATGTAACGCAAATGGCTTTCTCGCTTCAAAAATTGGACATCTTGAATAAATAATGAACGATAATAAATAATAATAAATAGAAGTACAGTTTTTGAGCCATTATCGTGTTGGAATTTGAACTTGGCACAATTATCTAGTGGTGGTAGACCAATAATAATAATAATAATAATAAATAACAATAAATGAATAATAATAAAGTTTACTGTGTAACTGTGTTCTAGAAAAAATTGTAAGGATCTGGAATTTGGAGCTAAAAAATCACACAATTGAACCAATAACTCTGGAAAGGAAAACAAATGGAATTCAGGTAAAATGTTTGGCTTTTGCGGATGATTTCGCAATACTTTCAGAAAACCTGACAGAAGCAGTTACTCAAATAAACATTCTGCAAAAATTAGCAAACAGAACTGGTCTCAAAATTTCAGCTGTAAAAACAAAATTCATGACAAATATAAAAAATGCACCAAAATACATAGAAACACAAATAGGTAAAAATAGAGCGAGTAAATAAATCTAAATATCTTGGAGAAACTATACAACAGAATGGACTAGAAAAATCTGCAATAGATGTAAGAATTAACAAAATGGAAAGAGCATATGGTTTGACCAAAAATATTTACAACAAGAAATGTATATCTAGAAAAACAAAATTTCCAGCCGATTTCTCATACACAAACAGCAGTTGACTGGCGTTGCTTGGTGAAACGTTGTTGTGATGCCTCGTATAAGGAGGAGAAATGTGTACCATCACGTTTCCGACTTTGATAAAGGTTGGATTGTAGCCTACCGCGACATTGCTGCTCGCGTTGGTCGAGATACAATGACTGTTAGCAGACTATGGAATCGGAGGATTCAGGAGGGTAATACAAAACGGCGTGCTGGATCCCAATGGTCCCGTATCACTAGCAGTCGAGATAACAGGCATCTTATCCACATGGCTGTAACGGATCGTGCAGCCATGTGTCGATCCCTGAGTTAACAGATGGGGACGTCTGCAAGACAACAACCATCTGCACGAACAGTTCGAGCACGTTTGCAGCAGCATGGACTATCAGCTCAGAGACCATGGCTGCGGTTACCCTTCATGCTGCATCACAGACAGGGGCACCTGTGATGGTGTACTCAATGACGAACCTGGGTGCACGAATGGCAAAATGTCATTTTTTCGGATGAATCCAGGCTCTGTTTACAGCATCATGATGGTCGCATCCGTTTTTGGCGACATCACGGTGAACGCACATTGGAAGCGTGTATTCGTCATCGCCATACTGGCGTATCACCCGGCGTGATGGCATGGGCTGCCATTGGTTACACGTCTCGGTCACCTCTTGTTCGCATTGACGGCACTTTGAACAGTGGACGTTACATTTCAGTTGTTTTACGACGTGTGGCTCCACCCTTCATTCAATCTCTGCAAAACCCTACATTTCAGCAGGATAATGCACGACCGCATGTTGCAGGTCCTGTACATTCTCCAGATCTCTCACCAATTGAAAACGTCTGGTCAATGGTGGCCGAGCAACTGGCTCGTCACAATACGCCAGTCACTACTCTTGATGAACTGTGGTATCGTGTTGAAGCTGCATGGGCAGCTGTACCTGTACACGCCATCCAAGCTCTGTTTGACTCAATGCCGAGGCGTATCAAGGCCGTTATTATGGCCAGAGGTGGTTGTTCTGGGTACCGATTTCTCAGGATCTATGCACCCAAATTGCGTGAAAATGTAATCACATGTCAGTTCTAGTATAATATATTTGTCCAATGAATACCCGTCTGTCATCTGCATTTCTTCTTGGTGTAGCAATTTTAATGGCCAGTAGTGTATAAACCCAAAAATCGGTCAGAAAGTGCAAATGTATGTCAAAATTAACTATTAAAAGTTTCAACTTGCAGAATCCACATTTTCAAGAAAAATTGAGGGCGCTAAATACTAGACTTAGATGAAAATTGGTATGAAGCGTCAATTTGATATGGAAACCTTAACAACGGGACCTCATTAAGCTACCTCTAATAAATTTCAAGTAATTTACTGAAAACTAAATTTGGAACAAAAACGTCCTTATTTGTAGTAAATTAACTATCAGTTATATTAATGATAGACCATTCTGACTACAGCACTTGATTATATCTATTAAATAATGAAGATATAACAAGTTTCAAGACTTTGATGCAAATACGAATCAATACAAGATCTCCTAAACGTGTAGTTCAGAAGTCATGTTCTACTGTCAGTTCCGTTCTAAAAATTCTAGATGGCAAAGTTTAAATGCAGGGGAGCTAAAACGTTTTCTGTGATTAAAGCCAGTTTAACTCCATTCATACAAAAATAACGAAGATTCTAAATTGATGCATGACAGAGTTATTAAATAATACATGTCCGAGAAAGCGGCCATTAGATGCTGCTGCTACTTGGGCATAGAGCAGATGACGGCAGGTGTTCCCTCTGACCATCCGATGGCCGGCCGCGGTGGTCTCGCGGTTCTAGGCGCGCAGTCAGGAACCGTGCGACTGCTACGGTTGCAGGTTCGAATCCTGCCTCGGGCATGGATGTGTGTGATGTCCTTAGGTTAGTTAGGTTTAAGTAGTTCTAAGTTCTAGGGGACTGATGACCACAGCAGTTGAGTCCCATAGTGCTCAGAGCCATTTTGACCATCCGATGCGACCATCTATAAATACGACCTGAGAGGCAGTGACTTCACTTCACACCCAGCTACCATACGGTCTGCATCAGTCAAACGCTGGCTTACACGCTGCCTTGGATGACGTCACAGCCAGATTGCAACTAAACACATGTTTTCGGTGCAAACAGAAAATGAACTCGCGAGGACTGTACACCATTCTGGATTGCTTAGATTTCGTGGAAGTAACTGTTTGTGTGCCACTCGTAATGTTAACAAAACCGCGTGGCAAGTGGTGGCATTATTTTCAACTTTTGTGCCGAGCAATTAACCATATCAGAAGTCAGACTATTTAATGGGAATTTACCGCAGAGGTCACCTCTGAGCTGCTTGTAGTTCCGTTTGATAGAAACATTATTACTATCATCATCATCAGGAATATTATTATGTTAATCGTGTGAAAGTTTATCAAATATGTATATCAATTAGAACGCACAACTTTCATTTATAATCATAGTTCCCATTCCTGTTGAAGTAAATAGACTGTAGAAACATTTCTTTCAGTGAACAGAAGAAGAATGTGGACCTGCAGACTGGAAATTATGGTCAATATGTTCCCCATCGTTTTTTGGTTGACCACAGAAATAGCTTTAAGGCTCTCGTAAACAGACGGCGCCGCCACCCCACAGCTGGCTACATCAGGTCAGCCTAGCTCTTGTCATAACACCCCCAGCTGGAATGAGTATATATGCTCCCAGCTCATGCAGTCATCTAGCATAGTCTCTGCACCAGTCATCTGTTGGATTTGCAGCCAGACAGCTTCATCGAGCAGCACCAACTACTATGCAAAGCTACTGCTCTACAAAATGTCAACTAGCCATGATGATTCGAGGTTTTGAACTGATGTCATTGAGATGAGGCATTTCACTGGGGGCCATCACCTCATACTGTAGCCTTTGAGGGACCTGGGTTTACCACAGCCCTGCCATCTGTGTTTAGTATGTGCAGTGTATGCCAGTCCAGCCACAAGCTCGTTATACTATGGATCTGTCAGTCAATTTGCGTCAGCAACACCATCATCGCTGCCACCCACTGTTATGCTGCCCTGGCATTCCACTGCAAGCTACCCACCATCAGCTCTTGGACAACAGTCATCAACTTTCTGTAAAGAATCATCAGCCAATAAAGAATATTGATTCTTGACTCCGACCTTACCACAGTACCATATATCCAGTCACACACTTCCCTGCACACGCTACTTTGGAGGCAAGGTGGGCATTGACTAATAAAGAATATTGATTTTGAGCAAGCAATCTTGACACAGCTCTCCAAAAATGCCAATTGGAATTTTAATTCCCATCTTGTTTTGCCATTTGCCTCCTTAAATTCATTTTTTGGACTAATTAAGATTAACATACATGAGTACAATCTGCATTTTCATAAAAGAGAAAGGTTGGCCCTCAGTTTTAAAGAATATAACAACAGATCTAATTTTGTGCTTAGTTTTATGTATATAAGTGATTTTCTAATTTATTTCGACTATTCCTAGTTAATACTTTCATTATAGGGAGAAATCAGGGATTGTTTCGTAACTTAAATTCTATTGTTGACATATAAACAAATATAAATTCTGTAATAATTGTAAACATTTGGAAGATGAAATGCTAGTAATCTTAAAGCATTTATTTGGCTCTCTTTGAAAACATGTTAGCAAAGCCAGCCCTTAATTAATTCCAAAGTAATTAAATATGTCCAAAGTAACTTTTGACATATTTAGTTAATTTAATGCGTTAAGTTTGAAAAGTAATTTCTGTAAATTTAACTTTGAACAATGTGTAGTTTCAGTACCTATTATTGTGATGATTTTTGCTGGTGAGACAGTCAGCCCACGTCTGAGTTTCAAACAAGTAACCTGTGCTGGTTAGAACCACAACAATGCTTCAAATTAAGTGTGGAATAAGTGTTAAACAATTAGGCCAAGTGTAAAAAAAGTGACAGCATCTGCTCCATACGTACCTGATTATTCTTCAAGAACTATGAACTTTGTGGATAGGTTTTACTGCCCGTAGATTTTCAACAGGAAACTATTGTAGCAGTATATGGATGTTCACCTGCAAACTATTAATGAGGCTTATGGAAAGTTAAACAGTAGTGCACTGGCCATATAAATGTGTATGGGGGGGGGGGGGGGGGGTTCTGAAAAGTGAAAGTAAAAGACAGTGAAATGCAACTATGTATGTGTCGGGTACATTTTTTACAGTAGTCAGTGTTGAAATAACCACCTCATTTTTCAGCCAGTACGTCAACACCGAGGACAACAAACAAAGAAATAAAAGCAGGCAGAACCACTACAAAGTGGAGCTCAAAGTAACTGTGTATAGAAAGCATGGAAACTTTTTTTTTCCCCAGAGCACTTACAATTTGGAAATTTTCTGGAAGTGTGAGACAGAACAAAGTTTGCATATTGAGGGTAACAATGCAGGACTTTAAATAAATCAAATGTTTTCTTGTACTACTTGGAAACTTTTGATTCAAAATGTGTAATGACAGAGATGTGTCATCTACATAAAACTTTTTTTTTTACGGCACATCAGGTGACTTAAAATTAATGGAAACAGCAGCACACCACTTCACCACTTGAATGTGTCTGCCACATGATACTTCAGTGTGCCACTTCAGTTGTGGCACAGACCATGAAGTAACATGTCTCCACCATGCCACCTATGTGTGAACTGCTTCATTTGTTTAACAAGAGTTTGCATGAAACAGCGCCATGTCCCCACCAAATGTCAGTGCCCTGCCATTGCTGTGTGAATCGGGCCCAAGTACTGTTAGCTGCAGCAACACAGTGGCTTGGAACCTAAACTCCCATTTTCAGACTAATTGTCTGTTATAAATATGCTTGCAAATGGCTGCACAGTGAGTTTTAGCAACATTCTGCATTTTTATAAATGCATTTATTACTGGTGAAATACTATGTTCTTACATTTGGAATATTACCACGAAAGATAGAAAAGTTAAAAGGAGAAAGATACCATAATCAGAAAAGTAAGTTTGTTTCTCTGATAGCTGTATAGTTAACAAATGGAAAAATTATTGGTACAATTTTTCTTGAAAGTGAAATCTTCTGATTTGAATAATTAAAAATGTAATATGTTATGTCAGTTACTGTATATATACAGTGTGCAGAGAAAAATCATGGCTACAAAACTATGCCACTGAATATTGTAAAGAATTAAATTTTAAGACTGGAACATTCTGGAACATGTAAATTTTAAATATGAATAACTGAAATACAAAGTTCTTGAAAAAGTAAAATGTTTGTACTAAAGTGGAAAATGAAGGCTTTTATATAAGCTAGGTCAGTCTTAAACAGTTTTTAACACCATTGAATTTTAAACATTCATGTGGTTTGCAGGCATAGTAAATGGTGAATTTTCCTTCAAATCAAATATTTCCAGCAAGAACTAAATATACCACTGCCATCAGTAATAAGTAAATTGTGCAGTGGATAATGAAGTTTAATGATAAATTGCACACATAAGAATTTAGTTGTTTGTGTAAGCATGTTATATGCATTAGTAACGAACAAATATCAGAAAAAAATAATATTGGCATCAGGAGTGGTGTATGAAGAAGTAGGATAATCCAACATTGCTCTGTTATGAGGTATTCAGCATTTTCTATCTTGCTTCAGATGTTTCAGCAGAAGTTCAGATACATGAGTTTTTAATCTCTTCTACATGATTTTATTTAGTTTGCAAGTTAAACATCCGCCTGCTTATACGTGCTAATGTGGGGTTTGCTCTTAGTGTTTTGCATTATCTTAACAAGAAACACTAATGGCAAATATGTAATGTCAGTGTTCACCAATGTGTTATGAGAGGTTTCTTCCATCATGTTGCACCATTGCCTTTCAAATTGGCATCCATAACCTGCAGCCAAGTGAGCAGAAAGCTGTCACTGCATTTCTCGACCAGAAGCTGAAAGGTGCCAAGCTGATATGACAGAAGTCTCCGCCATGGCACTAAAGTGAGTGCCACATGATTAGCCTTGCTGCCTGCAGCCAGAGCTGAAAACTGTTGTTGAAGTATAATATGAAGGCCACACACTGTCCAAGCTAGACACTGCAATGCTTACACAGTCTAAACAGTCAAAAATTATGTTTTATCACAACAGGGCTAGTTGAATAGCCACAAATACCTCCTGCTCCAGCTATAAAGTATCTGTCATTTCCACAGCTAGTGCTGACAAGTACTCCATGCCAGTCATCAGCCTGATGAGGTTCATCCTGCTTAACTACTGCTAGACATTGCCTCTCATAGCTGTGGGTCTATGGGCTGTGCCTTATTCTGATTATGTTGCCAGCAGACCTGGTTCATTCCAGCTGGAAGCCATTTGGTAGTTGATTTCAGGACACCTAGATTGGGGGTTCTTGGTGTGCAGCCTCCTGCTCTGGGCTCACCAACAAGCTGTTGACTGGTCGCACATTTGTGCCAACTGGCATGATCCGCTTACATCAGAGTTTGCTGCCATGGTGTGTGTGTCCCAGATCTGACACAGCTCTGCACTCACTGGGGTGCTTATATTGCAGAAGTGCCACTCACTGCCTCCTGAGCTAAGCAACTTCTGTCACCCATTATTGACACGTGCTATGGGGACACTGACTGCAGCGAGACAATGCCTTTGGCTGCTATACTGATTACAACCAACAAATTGTTGTTGTTCTGTCACTGCCTCTATGACTCCATGATCGTGCTACAAGTTCAATAAATAAAACTTTCTGGCAGATTAAAACTATGTACTGGACAGAGACTAGAGCTTGGAACCTTAACCTTTCCAGGGCAAGTGCTCTACAACTGAGCTACCCAAGCACAACTCACAACCCGTCTTCACAGCTTCAGTTCTGCCTGTATCTTGCCTCCTGCCTTACAAACTTCACAGAAGCTCTCCTTTTTTCCAGGACTGCTAGTTCTGCAAGGTTCGCAGGAGGGGAGGAGAGGTACTAGCAGAACTGAAACTGTGAAGACGAGATTTGAGTCGTGCTTGGGTAACTTGGTGGTAGAGCATTTGCATGTGAATGGAAAAGATCTCAAGTTCGAGTCTTGGTCCAAAACACAGTTTTAATCTGCCAGGATGTTTCATATCAGTGCACACTCTGCTGCAAAGTGAAAATTTCATTCTGCAAGGTCAATAAACACTCAGCCCATCCTGTCCTCTAACATCATCAGCACAATAGGGTGAGTGAAGGAACTACCTTCCCCACTTGAGGTTCCTTCAAGTGTGATTGCAGGCAGATCGAATTGGCAGATGAACTTAAAAGTGAAGTTTGTTATAACTGATGGGGGAATAGATGTGATTCAGTTCAAGGTAGATGTACATACATTAGAGATAGGTGTTGAGTGCATAGTGCCTTTCAGTATTGATAATTCTGGGACCGAAGGTGTCAGTTTGTCTAAGGGATTATGGGTTGCGAATTTAGATGGTCTACACAAAAACAATCTAGATGAGTCAATTTTGGACCCTAGCCATGAGCAAGCCACCAGCAAAACAGCATTACATGAAAAAGTGAAGCATTTAGAAAGAACAGAGAAAAAAGCAATGAAGGAGTTACTATTGGAATTCAAGACCCTGCTCAATGCCCGTGGTCTGTTAGCCCCAGTGATGCAACACACAATCCAACTGGAATGAATGACCTGTATATCATAAGCATATAGGGTGCCCCATGACCTACAACCAGTTATGGAGGAACTCATTAACCAACATTTATGTGATGGTATTGATAAAATTCTCTTTGGCTTCCAGCCACATCAAGTCATTTAAAATCCATGTGCTATGACTGAGTACTCCTTGGCCATTTTCAGCTGGTGACTGATGTGTGGTTGCTGCTGCCATCCTTATATGGTGGCACTACCACGTATGATGTAACTGGTGTCTAGTCAAGAACCATATGAGGTGATGATTTGTGTATATAGACTGAAGTGGCGTGTGAAAATCTGTACCAAGGCTTGGGAATCAAACCTGGGTCTCCTGCTAACTAGGCGGGTGCATTAGCCACTAAGCCATCTAGGCACAGCGGTTGACACACTGCACAGGTTACTCAATCCAAATTCTCACTGCCGCAGCCGGGTAAGCGGTAGTCAGTGGAGTTGTCTCAACCACTGTGCCAAGGTGCCTCAGTGGCTAATGCACGTGTCTAGTAAGCAGGAGTCTCGGGTTCGATCCCTGGCCGCAGTACAAATTTTCACTCACCGGTCCAGTATATATACATAAAATTGTAATGGTACGAGACCAGTAAAGTCTCCGAAATTGTGTTATTTCATTTATACAAGGTAATGTTTTGGCTGCAGACTTCTGCATCCATTTCAATCTTCCAATGACCAGAAGCTGTCCATAATTGCAGACAACTACATTATTGAGGGTGTTTCCAGAAATTTTAATCTCTACCACAAACTATTTTTACTTTTAATAATAGATGTTGTGTTGAATGCAATTTGGTGTCCATTTCTCAGAGAAGATCTGCTACAGCCAATTTCTTGGTTTACTGTAGGCAAAAAATACCTCTCATGTTCATACGGTGCTGTTCAATAGTACACACAGCTGTCCAACAAAACTGTCCACATCGACATGGTATTCTGTAAATTCCTGGCATTCTGAGGCCTACATTGTCTTTCACAGGTGTTGTGAGTTGTTGAATTTTTGCTGGATGCATGAAGATTGAATAGAATTTGTGCTTCTTTAGGTGCCAGCTAATCTTTCCTTTTACTGAGCTGCAAAACTGCATAAATGCAAGCTTCCTCTTGTCATCCATGGGGACACTTCTGCATTACACGTCTTCAGTGAAATGGCTTGCACAACTTGTTAGTTGTTGTAGCCCTGTAAAAACTCTTCATAAGTGGCTCAGTTCTTTCAGCAGGTTTTCAGAATCTGAAACATCCTCTGCTTGATACACAAAGGTCCTCAAAACAGAATTTTTCTGTGCTGGCTGATGGTAGCTGGTAATACACAGATACCAGTCCATGTGAATGATCTAATAGCAAACATTCAGTGAGACACTAATTTGTTTTTTGACAGACAAGGCTAATGCACCTGTCTAGTAAGCAGGAGTCTTGGGTTCGATCCCTAGCCTCAGTACAAATTTTCACTCACCAGTCCAGTATATATACATAAAATCATAACTGTACGAGACCAGTAAAGTCTCCAAAATTGTGTAATTTCATTTGTACAAGGTAATGTTTTGGCTGCATGACTTCTGCATCCATTTCAACCTTCCAATGGCCAGAAGCTGTCCTTAACTGCAGGTCACTATCTTTATTGAGGATGTTTTCGTAAATTTTAATCTCAATCACTTCTTTCAATGATGCTATACCAGAAACTATAATGGCAAGGCAAATTTTCAAATTTTTAGAAAGGTGGTCCACACTGGATATATTCCATATATGATCCAACAGGGATTATTGTGAACCTGCAACAAGCAGGGGTGATCTGAGGATGTAGAATGGTTTGAGCTGTGAGGTAAATGGTACAGTTTGTTATATTTCAGTATCAACATTCCAGCTACCAAGACAGGAGCTAAAATTTTACACACAACATATCATGTACAATACTGGCCTGCCAAACTTGAAGATATACTACATGCCCAAAACTTGACCTTCCTAAACAGTATCTTAGAAACTCAATCTCCTTAACTCTCTGTCCAAGCTAATAGCAATGCAGAAGGGATGTATTATCACAGAGCAAATTCTTCAGCATGTGCAACACTACCACAGTGATTACCATCACCACCTCACACTAAAACAATTCTTGTTACCACATGAATAGCCCGAGATTGTCACAATGGTGAACTGGATTACACAATGTCTGAGGCTGGCAATACACCATTCCCATGTCTATCCAACCAAAAATGATGTCCTGTTACAACAGAGTAGATGGAACAGTCTGCTGGACCAACTGTTCTCTTGTTACGAGTGGGAAACACAAGTGGCTTATTACTAATGTAACATCATGTACCAAAGTCCCTGCTAGCAAACCCACACATGTGAAATGTTTTAAAAACAATAACGTCACTCTCATTGGAACTCTCTAGAACAGCCAAAGCAGCTGAAATACACCTCACCAGAGCAACAGAAATCCAAGTACCATCAATTGGAAAAGCCATCCTGTAACCCATAAAAAGGCAAGGACCAGAAAGCAAAGTGGTCTGAGCAGTTCCTCTGACAGTTTTATTGTTTATTCTTGGGGAACCAGATGTTGTTTCCAGACTATTGATTACACACATGCTACTCCCAATGTATCTCCTTTGATAGCATCTCAGTGAGCCCATTCAATGCTGTTGCCTGTGCTGCATCTTTGAGATGACTGATAAGCTTCCCAAAAATGGGCCCCTTTATATAGCCTCATGCCACACCAGTGTGGAGTCACAGCTGGATGATGATTATTGTTGCCAGGCATCTTACAGCAGCAGATGTCCTGTAAAACTAGGGAGGTCTGCTGGAGGCCATTGGAATCATAAGCCATGGGGACTCAGCTGCTGAAGCTCACATTGCTCTCAGTTGCAAGCAATCGAGCAGATGCAACTCTGAGCTGCTACACAATCAAATCTGTGTGAGCTCACTGAGCTGACAGATCAGTGTTTTTAATTAAATCTTGGGAGAAGGTATGTGTGTCAGTTTTTGTTAATAGAGATAATACACTCCTGGAAATGGAAAAAAGAACACATTGACACCGGTGTGTCAGACCCACCATACTTGCTCCGGACACTGCGAGAGGGCTGTACAAGCAATGATCACACGCACGGCACAGCGGACACACCAGGAACCGCGGTGTTGGCCGTCGAATGGCGCTAGCTGCGCAGCATTTGTGCACCGCCGCCGTCAGTGTCAGCCAGTTTGCCGTGGCATACGGACCTCCATCGCAGTCTTTAACACTGGTAGCATGCCGCAACAGCGTGGACGTGAACCGTATGTGCAGTTGACGGACTTTGAGCGAGGGCGTATAGTGGGCATGCGGGAGGCCGGGTGGACGTACCGCCGAATTGCTCAACACGTGGGGCGTGAGGTCTCCACAGTACATCGATGTTGTCGCCAGTGGTCGGCGGAAGGTGCACGTGCCCGTCGACCTGGGACCGGACCGCAGCGATGCACGGATGCACGCCAAGACCGTAGGATCCTACGCAGTGCCGTAGGGGACCGCACCGCCACTTCCCAGCAAATTAGGGACACTGTTGCTCCTGGGGTATTGGCGAGGACCATTCGCAACCGTCTCCATGAAGCTGGGCTACGGTCCCGCACACCGTTAGGCCGTCTTCCGCTCACGCCCCAACATCGTGCAGCCCGCCTCCAGTGGTGTCGCGACAGGCGTGAATGGAGGGACGAATGGAGACGTGTCGTCTTCAGCGATGAGCGTCGCTTCTGCCTTGGTGCCAATGATGGTCGTATGCATGTTTGGCGCCGTGCAGGTGAGCGCCACAATCAGGACTGCATACGACCGAGGCACACAGGGCCAACACCCGGCATCATGGTGTGGGGAGCGATCTCCTACACTGGCCGTACACCACTGGTGATCGTCGAGGGGACACTGAATAGTGCACGGTACATCCAAACCGTCATCGAACCCATCGTTCTACCATTCCTAGACCGGCAAGGGAACTTGCTGTTCCAACAGGACAATGCACGTCCGCATGTATCCCGTGCCACCCAACGTGCTCTAGAAGGTGTAAGTCAACTACCCTGGCCAGCAAGATCTCCGGATCTGTCCCCCATTGAGCATGTTTGGGACTGGATGAAGCGTCGTCTCACGCGGTCTGCACGTCCAGCACGAACGCTGGTCCAACTGAGGCGCCAGGTGGAAATGGCATGGCAAGCCGTTCCACAGGACTACATCCAGCATCTCTACGATCGTCTCCATGGGAGAATAGCAGCCTGCATTGCTGCGAAAGGTGGATATACACTGTACTAGTGCCGACATTGTGCATGCTCTGTTGCCTGCGTCTATGTGCCTGTGGTTCTGTCAGTGTGATCATGTGATGTATCTGACCCCAGGAATGTGTCAATAAAGTTTCCCCTTCCTGGGACAATGAATTCACGGTGTTCTTATTTCAATTTCCAGGAGTGTATAACACAACAGCACCAATTAACTTAAACTCTTTCCTTTCTCCCAAACAAGTGTACCTTCTGCTGGAACCTGGTGAGGTGTATTTTAGCAGCTTTGACTGGACTAGTGTTTCTATGAGAGAGAGGTTATTGTTTTGGTAAATCATGTTACACTAGCGATATACCAGTTGTGTTGTTTACGTGTAACAAGAGAGGAGTTGGTCCAGCAGAAGGTGTGCATTTTTGTATGAAAGGACATAGCATAACAGAATATTTTAAATTAACTGGTGATATTGTGTTGTATTATCACTATTATAAACATTGATTCACCAACCTTCCCCCATGATTTAATTAAAAAAGCTAATCAGTCAGCACAGTGAGCTTGCCCAAGCTTGCTTGCATAGTGGCTCAGAGCTGCATCTGCTCGATTACTTGCAACTCAGAGCATCGTGATGCTTCAGCTAAGCATCGTCATTGCCCGCAGACAGCACTCACATGTACTTCGTACCAGTTGTCGACCCGATAAGGGTCATCCTGCCAAATGCTGCTAGAAGCTGCATCTGCTAGCTGCAGGCCTATGGGCTATGCCTAGCCCTAATACTGCTGAGAGCTGAACTGGTGCCTTCTATATGGGGGCCATCTGCTAGCTGACTTAGGCCTAATTGATGCCTAAGTCAGAGGGTCCTTTGTTTTGCAGCTGCACTTGGCTGCCTCCTGCACAAGGCTCACCACCAAGAAGTAGGTTGGCCATGCATTTGCTCCAATCGGTGTGAGTAGGTTGGTTTAGAGATTGCTACCACAGTGTATCTGCCACCTGCCCAAGTCCGATGCAGCTGTACTGCCACTGGGATGCTGACACCACTTCAGTGCCACCGGCTGAGCTGAGCAACAACTGCCGACTGCCATCCTGGCCGACGTGTACCACCTTGGTGGTGAATGCAGTGAGACATCACTTTCGACTGCTGTATTTAGTATAATAAATAAATTACTGCCTCTGTAACTCCGCAATGGCTGACCACACGGTACTATGTACCTGCTGTCCTGTCAACCATCCTGAAATATCATTGCGACCTGCTACAAGGTCAGTGGACACCTTATTCACTCAGGTTCACTTCCATTCACTCTAGTGTAAACCATAATTTAGAACACAGAACTGAAATTGTACGGTTCCTGTGCATGATATTTACATGTAAAATCAATGAGCAAATGCTTGTGGTTCTTTATTGGTTCTTAGTCATAACTGATGGATTCACTCCCCTGAATTCAAAATACACTTCTATAAACTTTATTCAGCTTTCACAAAAAATCTGAACATTTTTAGATCAGGACTTGTCCATCTACTACCACAGTGGATATGGTCACAGACGCTTGGCATGGTGACTTCATTTACTAGCGATGCTCTCTCAGATCCAGCTGGGCCTGACAATGGAAAGTCACTTGAAGTTGCTTGCATGCTTACAGTTGGGCAAATCTGCCTCAGAATTCACTGAATGAAATGTCATCTGGTGGTTGTTGATAGAAGTAAGGGTGTGATGCTGTCAGCACCTGGCCAGTCTGATTCTTACGTGATCTGGGGTAGTATTTCAGCTTTTTTCCTTACTTTGAAATGAAAACTTCAGCAACAAGTAAATCAAAATCATTCAACCTAGGTTCATTTACTGATACACTTGCACCACTGTATACGGTAAGAAGATTCATACATATTTTATTTTCTGTTTTCTTTTTCATTTCAAAATAAGAATAATTTTATATCCAAAGTAACTGATTCCTTTAACATGCAAAATAGAAGGAGAGAAAAATTGGCAAGTTTCTTACTAAAGGTCATTGTTGATTTCTCATCAGTGCTACATTTTTCAAGGAATTATTGTGTATCCGGTACTGACTTTACTAGCTGACTGCTGAATTACATCACACGTAACTGACATTTTATAATCAACGACCTACCAGATTTCTAAGACTATTTGAAAAGTGACACATTTTATCCACTTTTTTGCTACGCAATGCTATATTGATATATTGTGCCGAGTGTGCTTTTACAACAGTCTGATGCAATTTGTACTTAAATGTGGCACCTGTACTGGAAACAGACAACTTTCCAAAAACATTTAATGTAAGTGAATCAGGTAAAATCCCGTCATCTGTTCTATTTACGATACTCAGTTGCCCTACCCTCTCTCCACCTGGTCCCTGTAGCTCCCACAAGTAGCACTGTTTTACTGTCCCTGTGTGTGTGTGTGTGTGTGTGTTTTTGTCTATTTTCAGCCAAAGCCTTGTTGACTGGAAGCTCACTTTCTGACAGTCTTTTTGTTATGTCTATTGTGACTCAGCATCTCCACCATATGGTGAGTGGCAATTATCCTTTTCAAAATACTGATATCTTTCTTCAATTTTAATGACACCTCACTTTTTTTTCAAACTTCTTTTAAATAATTGAGACTTGTTTCATCAAACATTCTGATAGTACAAAATACTTATCAGCATGCATCATTATAGATCAAATATTTTCCACAATTAACTATTTTCACTGTATCTATTATTCTGACATGTTTTTCTCTCCAAAACTATTAGTTATAATTAACATTTTTCTCGTAACTATCAGATCCACAGTAAGTGCATTACAAATTTTCAACATATTTCTTGATACAATTGATTCTTTGACATTAAAGAACATGACACACTTGAATTTAGAATAAAGTTCCCTAACATTGACCACCTTCACCTACATCATCAACAAACTCTACACCAGTCATCATCAAAAGCACCATAACCATCATATGATCTGCCATATCAACATTACCTCAATATCTCATGTAGACCCTACATCAACATAACAACAGTTCTCAACTTATCATCTCCATATTGCAAAAATTCTCTGAACGTAGCTCAGCAACAATAATGACAGTTTCACAAAATACAGCCTTGCTAGGATGGATGATAGGAATACAGCCAATATATACTTGGTGATTCAGCAGGAATGTCACACAATTTGTGAGGTGATTATACATGTGAAAATACACAAAAAGGCCTATGAACATTTTTCTGATTCTCGTTAGTTACAGAACTGGAGTGGGTTGAAGACTACACACATCCATGAATGATTATGAAGACAAGGGTGACTATTACTCACCAAAATGCTGTGTAGGCACTGTGGAATACAAGAGGTGTTGAAGAAGACCCCCCCCCCCCCCACCCAACCCAATGCACTTGTCAGTGCATCGATCATCATCCCTGCGGGCTTTAATGTGGGTGATAGCATTGGTGACGTGAGGGACGAGTCCTTCATGTATATCCACTTTCGTAGCATACACATTCCCCTTTAACCAGACCCATAAACAG
Organism: Schistocerca nitens; assembly: GCF_023898315.1. Lineage (NCBI taxonomy): Eukaryota > Metazoa > Arthropoda > Insecta > Orthoptera > Acrididae > Schistocerca > Schistocerca nitens. The sequence continues at coordinate 913,325,506 of NC_064616.1, read as the reverse complement.
AACTCTAATGGTGTTAAGTTGGGTGATCTGGTAAGCCAGTTAATGGATCTGCCGTGGCTAATCCACCACTGAGGAAATGTGGTTATTTTGATATTGGGATACTTGACTGGTTCAGTAAATCAGTAATCCATCATGTTGCATGTACATTTGCAATCACTGCTCTAGTGTCACATCTTCCAAAAGTGCAGATAGGTCTCCTATCAGGAAATGTGCATATTCTGTGGCTGTCACATGATTTGGCAGGAATGCAGGGCCTGTCACCAGGTCATCGATCAGATCCCACCAGACTTTCACTGAGAACCAAAGTTGGAAGAGTGTTTCCCTAATGTCAAGTGAGTTCTTCATTGCTTGTGGATGAGAATTGCAGGTGTTCATGATATCTTTGCATGTAAATATAGCCTCATCTGTATATCTACATCTACATTTATACACCGCAAGCCACCCAACGGTGTGTGGCGGAGGGCACTTTACGTGCCACTGTCATGGTTCGTGGGAAGAACGACTGCCAGAAAGCCTCCGTGCACGCTCGAATCTCTCTAATTTTACATTCCTGATCTCCTTGGGAGGTATAAGTAGGGGGAAGCAATATATTCAATACCTCATCCAGAAACGCACCTTCTCGAAATGTGGACAGCAAGCTACACCGTGATGCAGAGCGCCTCTCTTGCAGAGTCTGCCACTTGAGTTTGCTAAACATCTCCGTAACGCTATCACGCTTACCAAATAACCCTGTGACGAAATGCGCCGCTCTTCTTTGGATCTTCTCTATCTCCTCTGTCAACCCGATCTGGTACAGATCCCACACTGATGAGCAATACTCAAGTATAGGTCAATTGAGTGTTTTGTAAGCCACCTCCTTTGTTGATGGACTGCATTACTAAGGACTTTCCCAATGAATCTCAACCTGCACCCGCCTTACCAACAATTAATTTTATATGATCATTCCACTTCAAATCATTCCTCATGCATACTCGCAGATATTTTACAGAAGTAACTGCTACCAGTGTTTGTTCTGCTATCATATAATCATATAATAAAGGATCATTCTTTCTATATATTCGCAATACATTACATTTGTCTATGTTAAGGGTCAGTTGCCACTCCCTGCACCAAGTGCCTATCCGCTGCAGATCTTCCTGCATTTCGCTACAATTTTCTAATGCTGCAACTTCTCTGTATACTACAGCATCATCTGCAAAAAGCCACATGGAACTTCCGACACTATCTACTAGGTCATTATATATATATTGTGAAAAGCAATGGTCCCATAACACTCCCCTGTGGCACGCCAGAGGTTACTTTAACGTCTGTAGACGTCTCTCCATTGAGAACAACATGCTGTGTTCTTCAATCCAGCCACACAGCTGGACTGATATTCCGTAGGCTCTTAGTTTGTTTATCAGGCGACAGTGCGGAACTGTATCGAACGCCTTCTGGAAGTCAAGGAAAATAGCATCTACCTGAGACCTGTATCTAATATTTGCTGGGTCTCGTGAACAAATAAAGTGAGCTGGGTCTCACACGATCGCTGTTTCTGGAATCCATGTTGATTCCTACAGAGCAGATTCTGAGTTTCCAGGAACGACATGATACGCGAGCAAAAAACATGTTCTAAAATTCTACAACACATCGATGTCAGAGATATAGGTCTATAGTTTTGTGCATCTGCTCGACAACCCTTCTTGAAGACTGGGACTACCTGTGATCTTTTACAATCATTTGGAACCTTCTGTTCCTCTAGAGACTTGCAGTATACGGCTGTTAGAAGGGGGGCAAGTTCTTTTGCGTACTCTGTGTAGAATCGAATTGGAATCCCGTCGGGTCCAGTGGACTTTCCTCTGTTGAGTGATTCCAGTTTCTTTTCTATTCCTTGGACACTTATTTTGATGTCAGCCATTTTTTCGTTTGTGCGAGGATTTACAGAAGGAACTGCAGTGCGTTCTTCCTGTGTGAAACAGCTTCCAAAAAAGGTGTTTAGTATTTCAGCTTTATCCGTTTCATCCTCTGTTTCAATGCCGTCATCATCCCGGAGTGTCTGGATATGCAGTTTCAAGCCACTTACTGATTTAACGTAAGACCAGAACTTCCTAGGATTTTCTGTCAAGTCGGTACATAGAATTTTACTTTCAAATTCACTGGATGCTTCACGCATAGCCCTCCTTACGCTAACTTTGACATCGTTTAGCTTCTGTTTGTCTGAGAGGTTTTGGCTGTATTTAAACTTGCAGTGAAGCTCTCTTTGCTTTCGCAGTAGTTTCCTAACTTTGTTGTTGAACCACGGTGGGTTTTTCCCGTCCCTCATAGTTTTACTCAGCACGTACCTGTCTAAAACGCATTTTACGTGTGCCTTGAACTTTTTCCATAAACACTCAACATTGTCAGTGTTGGAACAGAAATTTTCGTTTTGATCTGTTAGGTAGTCTGAAATCTGCCTTCTATTACTCTTGCTAAACAGATAAACCTTCCTCCCTTTTTTTATATTCCTATTTACTTCCACATTCAGGGATGCTGCAATGGCCTTATGATCACTGATTCCCTGTTCTGTGCTTACAGAGTCAAAAAGTTCAGGTCTGTTTGTTATCAGTAGGTCCAAGATGTTATCTCCACGAGTCGGTTCTCTGTTTAATTGCTCGAAGTAATTTTCAGATCGTGCACTCAGTATAATGTCACTTGATGCTCTGTCCCTACCACCCGTCCTAAACATCTGAGTGTCCCAGTCTATATCTGGTAAATTGAAATCTCCACCTAAGACTATAACATGCTGAGAAAATTTATGTGAAATGTATTCCAGATTTTCTCTCAGTTGTTCTGCCACTAATGCTGCTGAGTTGGGAGGTCGGTAAAAGGAACCAATTATTAACCTAGCTCGGTTGTTGAGTGTAACCTCTACCCATAATAATTTACAGGAACTATCCACTTCTATTTCACTACAGGACAAACTACTACTAACAGCGACAAACATGTCATCACTGGTTGCATGCAATCTATCCTTTCTAAACACCGTCTGTGACTTTGTAAAAATTTCAACAGAATTTATCTCTGGCTTCAGCCAGCTTTCTGTACCTATAACGATTTCAGCTTTGGTGCTTTGTATCAGTGCTTTAAGTTCTGGTACTTTACCACTGCAGCTTTGACAGTTTACAATTACAATACTGATTGCTGCTTGGTCCCCGCATGTCCTAACTTTGCCCCGCACCCTTTGAGGCTGTTGCCCTTTCTGTACTTGCCCGAGGCCATCTAACCTAAAAAAACCGCCCAGTCCACACCACACAACCCCTGCTACCCGTGTAGCCGCCTGCTGCGTGTTGTGGACTCCTGACCTATCCAGTGGAATCTGAAACCCCACCACCCTATGGCGCAAGTCGAGGAATCTGCAGCCCACATGGTTGCAGAACCGTCTCAGCCTCTGATTCTGACCCTTCACTCTGCTCTGTACCAAAGGTCTGCAGTCAGTCCTGTTGACGATGCTGCAGATGGTGAGCTCTACTTTCATCCCACTAGCGAGACTGGCAGTCTTCACCAAATCAGATAGCCGATGGAAGCCAGAGAGGATTTCCTCTGATCCATAGTGACACACATCATTGGTGCCGACATGAGTGACCACCTGCAGATGGGTGCACCCTGTACCCTTCATGGCATCAGGAAGGACCTTTCCACATCTGGAATGACTCCCCCCGGTATGCACACAGAATGCACATTGGTTTTCTTCCCCTCTCTTGCTGCCATATCCCTAAGGGGCCCCATTACGCACCTGACGTTGGTGCTCCCAACTACCATTAAGCCCAACTACCAGTAAGCCCACCCTCTACGACCGCCCGGATCTTGCAGCCTGAGGGGCAACCTCTGGAACAGGACAAGCAGCCACGTCCAGCCGAAGATCAGTATCAGCCGGAGACAGAGCCTGAAACCGGTTTGTCAGACAAACTGGAGAGGCCTTCCGTTGAGACCTCCGGACTGTCTTTCACCCCCTGCCACACCTCAAGATGACCTCCCACTCTACCACGGGTGAGGGGTCAGCCTCAATGTGGTTTTCATGATGTCTCTGTGTACAGTCAACCACTCACAAAATTTTTGTCTGCCTAGAATGTCACCTGGATGCAGATGTTGCACGGGCTGCACACGGAATGGGTACAAGCCTTCGGAATGTAACATATGCCACACTTGCATTTGTGGAATATCGAGCTAATGGGTAATGCACCATGAACTGGTGGTGGGACTCCACTGCATCACTGCAACAATGTCTCTCCTTTCCTCAACTACTGGACAGCCTCACATTCTGATGTTACATGTACACTGGGTAGTGTTCTGGATTCACATAATGTTTTAAAAACACTCAGAAATACCCTGGCATAGTGTTGGTGTATTCTGTAAGGGTTTAAGTATGTGGCATGTTGGTATTAACAGAAACAATGGACTTGCTCAGTTGAGCAACACTAGAGAACAGCGCGCGCGCGTGCACACCCACACACACACACACACACACACACACACACACACACACACACACACAGCCACATCACTGCTCTCTGATCCAACCCATGATTGCACACTGGGTACATTTGCAGCTGCTGCCTTGGTGTTACGTCACAGAGCTACTGTCTGTTAGAGAACCCCCACACCTGTTGTAGGATGGATTAGCCAGCTGTGCCATCAGTATTCTGTCCACCGCAGCACCTACACAGAATTTCTTTAAGTAATATTCACAGTTGTCTTCATATTCATTCATAGGTGTTTGTAGTCTTGAACCCGCTCTTGTTCTGTAATGATCAAAAATCCCACACGTTCATATGACTTTTTCAGTTTATTTTCACATGTAGAATTACCTCAGAAATTATGTGACATTCCTCTTGAATCACGTTCTATACCTTACTGTGGGTCCGGGGGTTAGAATAGGCCCAAGGTATTCCAGCCTGTCATAAGAGGCGACTAAAAGGAGTCTCACACATTTTGGCCTTTGTGATGGTCCCCTGAAGGGTTTGACCTCCATATTTCAAAATTTGCCCGAAGAGCAAGCCAACTGGGGAAGGGCACCCTTACGTGGTGCGTCGCATCCGTCACGCGCTGAGACCAATCGCATCCTTCGTTGATGTGGATCTGCACTTCTGCTCATTCCCCAAGTGTTGGGTGAGGTCACCCTCCTGGGTGCGTATTTTTCCATCGACAGTTCAGTATCGTTTTCTACACTGACAATGATAATGGTCTTATTTGCTTGGTTGCACCTGATATCCAGCATGGTAGCCAGTCCGTTGTGGTGGAGCCACCATGTACCCTGTTGGTTGTACCCATCTGACTACAAAGGGATCACTCTGCTGATGTCTGCGCCATTAATTCCTTGTGTATGCTGAGGGGTAGATGCCCATCCCCCTGTGGCATCGAGACCTCCGGCAATGGCCATCCAGCGAGGTGGCCTTTGCTGCGGCTGGGTGGGGCGCCTGTGGGAAGGGCCCCTGGTCGGAGTGGGTGGCATAATGGTGGATGACCCATAATGAAGTGTAGTACATCATCTCTTGCTGGTGTTCAAACACCAGTAGTCTCTAAGCGTTCACAGGCTCAATTCAGTCCACAGAAGTATGACCCCAGATTGTTCCCCTCCCTAGCCACACCGTGGGAGGAACGTCAGGCTACGGATGGTGGCAGCTCTTATTCGCCCCGGCACCTTGTATGTTCGAGAGCTGATGGGGAACCTTTCATGACAATGAAGCCTCAGTTTTTTTGTTGAGCATTTAGAGGACAAGTTTGGAGAGGTGGAGGGCTTGTCCAAAATGAGATCTTGGTCAGTCTTGATCAAAACTGCATTCTCTGCCCAGTCACGGGCGTTACTCACTTGTGACAAGCTGGGGGATGTTGCTGTAACCATCATGCCCCATAAGAGCTTAAATATGGTCCACGGTATCATATTTCACAGGAACCTTCTTTTGCAGTCCGACAATGAGCTGCGTGCCAATTTAGAGCGGCAAGGTGTACATTTCATTCAGCGTATCCACTGGGGTCCGAGGGATAATCAGGCTGCCACCGGTGTCTTCGTCTTGGCCTTTGAGGGTGATACACTAACCGAGAAGGTCAAGGAGATGGTCTACCACTGTGCCCCTCCCCCACTGTGGTGCTTTAAATGTTGGAAGTTCGGTCATATGTCTTCTCGCTGTACTTCCAGTATCACATGTCGAGATTGTGGACATCCGTCACATCGCAATACTCCATGTGCCCTGCCTCCCATCTGATTCAACTGTGGAGAGCACCATTCACCTTGCCACTAGACTGCAGGAGTCTCCAGAAAGAAAGGTAAATCATAGAATACAAGTCCCTGGACCAACTGACCTACACTGAGACTAAGAGGAAATTTGAACACCTACATCCTGTGTGCATGATATCGTCTTACGCCACCACTACAACAATTCTAGCCCCATCAGCTCCGCCAACCCCAGTCACCTCTCAGAGCCAGAAGACTACACCTGCCACCTTTATGGTGGAGGGCACTTCCCTCCCCGTTGCTCCTGCACCACCTACTTCAGGAGCAACACTCCCCCCACCCCCCCGCCACCAACCATTGGGGACGTCTGTCCCCACTTCTATGCCGGAGAAGTGTACAACTTCTTCAGCTGTTCTCACTAGGAAGGGGACCCTTGGGTCACTCCCTTCCCAGGATTCTGCTAGTGGGAAAGAAGACACCTGCCAGTGGCTGAAGAGCCCGAAAGCAGCTGGTCACAGGGCTTCACGCTCATCCTCAGTCCCAGAGACTGAATCAGTGAAGTCCACCCAGCCAGGGAAACCCAAGGAACAGCGAGAGAAATCCCAAAAGAAGGTCTGCATCTGCGGATGAGATGGAGATTCTGGCGTCCACTGAGGACCTAGATCTCGCCAGACTACAGACAAAATGGATATAGACTGCTCAGGCAAAAAGTTGGTGGCAGCAGGTGACCCTGAGGCGTAAACTGCCTCATTGAATGTTCCTTGCCTTCCCAGTCTCACGATGACGTCATCCTCCAGTGGAATTGCGGCAGTTTTTTCCACCGCCTGGCTGATCTATGGCAACTGTTAAGCTTTACACCTGTTTTCTGCATTGCCCTCTAGGAAACCTGGTTCCTGGCAATGCGGACCACTGCCCTCCGCGGCTATAAGGGATACTACAGGAACCATAGTGACTGTAATCGAGTGTCAGGTGGAGTTTGTGTTTATGTCCTAAACTCAGTCTGTAGTGAACCTGTTCCCCTTCAAACACCTCTTGAAACTGTGGCTGTCAGAATAAGGATGATGAAGGAAATAACTGTCTGCAATGTATATCTCCCTCCAGATGGTGTAGTATCCCTGAATGTATTAACTGCACTGACTGATCAGTTCCCTAAACCTTTCCTAATTTTGGGAAATTTTAATGCCCATAATGCCTTGTGGCGTGGCACCATGCTTACTGGCAGAGGTGTCAAAACTTTACTGTCTCAGTTCAACCTCTGCCTCTTAAATTCTGGGGCCAGAGTTATCAATTTGTAGCCCAGGACTTCTCCCATTTATACACTGGAGAGCACATGACAACCAGTGCGGTAGTGACTACTTCCCCATCTTCCTGTCTCTGCCCCGGTGTCAAGCTCATGCACACCTGCCCAGATGGGCTTTAAACAAGGTGGACTGGGAAACTTTCATCTCTGTGGTCAGCATCGAATCTCCCCCATGTGGGAACACTGATGTGATGGTTGAGCAGGTGGCTACAACAATTGTTTCTGTGGCAGAAAACACAATCACTCACTCTTTAGGGTTGCCCCAGCGAAAACAACCCTTGGTGGTCGCCGGAAGTCGCTGAAGCAATTAAGGAACATCGGCGAGCTCTACAGTGGCATATGCGGCACCCTTCCCTGGAGCACCTCATAGCCTTTAAATGGCTCTGTGCCTGCATTCACCAACTTATCAAACAATGGAAGCAGGAGTTTTGGGAGAGATATGTCTCGACCATTGGGTGCTATACATCACCTTCCCAAGACTGGGCAAAGATCAAACTTGTCTTCGGGTACCAGACCCCAACATGTCTTCCTGGTGTTAACATAAATAGTGTGTTGTCTACCGATGCAAATGTGGTTGCTGAGCACTATGCTTGAGCCTCTGCATCAGAGAATTACCCCCCAACCTTTGGCACTCTCAAACGGCAGCTGGAAGGGAAAGGTCTCTCCTTTACTGCACACAGTGAGTCCTATAATGCCACATTTACAGAGTCGGAGCTCCTCAGTGACCTTGTACACTGCCCCGACACAACTCCTCGACCTGAACTGATCCACAGTCAGATAATTAAACATCTCTCATCTGATTAAAAGTGACATCTCCTTATGATCTTCAACTGGATCTGAAGCTACGGTGTCTTTCCATCGCAATGGCAGGAGAGCACCGGAGATCAAACCCGGTAAAAACTCACTTGATGTGGATAGCTATTGGCCCATCAGCCACACCAACATTCTTTGTAAGCTGCTGGAACATATGGTGTGTCAGCAGTTGAGTTGGGTCCTGGAGTAACAGGGCCTACTGGCTCCATGTCAGGGCAGCTTCCGCCAGGGTCTCACTAAACTGATAATCTTGTGTCCCCCTAGTCTGCCATCCGAACAGCCTTTTCCAGATGCCAACACCTGGTTGCCATCTTCTTTGAATTCTGAAAAGCGTATGACACCACCTGGCGACATCATACCCTTGCCACATTATACGAGTGGGGTCTCCGAGGCCCACTCCTGATTTTTATCCAAAATTTCCTGTCGCTTCATACTTTCTGTGTCCAAGTTGGTGCCTCCAATAGTTTAACCCCATATCTAGGAGAATGGGGTCCTGCAGGGCTCTGTATTGAGTGTCTCTCTATTTTTAGTGACCATTAATGGTCTATCAGCAGCTGTAAGGCCATCTGTCTCACCTTCTCTGTATGCAGACGACTTCTGTATTTCATACTGAAGTACTGGTGTTGCTGAGCAGTGCCTACAGGGAGCCACCCGCAAGGCACAGTCATGCGCTCTAGCCCACAGTTTCCAGTTTTCAGTCGCAAAGTCATGTGTCAGCACTTCTTTCGGCATTGTACCATTCATCCCGAACCAGAACTTTACCTTTATGACAATCAACTCACTGTAGTGGAGACATATCGTCTCTTAGGACTGGTTTTCGATGCCCGATTGATTTGGCTTCCTCACCTTTGTCAGCTCAAGCTGAAGTGCTGGTAGCATGTCAATGCCGTCCACTGCCTGAGCAACACCAACTGGGGTGCAGATTGCTCTATGCTATTGCAGCTCTACAGAGCCCTTGTTAAATCCCGCCTTGATTATGGGATTCTAGTTTATGGTTTGGTGGCGCCCTCAGCATTGTGTTTACTTGACCCAGTGCACCACTGTGGCATTCCTCTAGTGACAGGAGCTTTCAGGACGAGTTCGGTGACCAGCGTCCTTGTAGAAGCTGGAGTGTCTCCATTGCACATTAGGCGTGCACAACTGCTGGCCAGTTACATAGCACACGTTCATAGTTCTCGTGCACATCCGAATCACTGTCTCCTTTTCCCATCCATGGTAGTTCATCTCCCACATTGGCGGCCCAGGTCAGGGCTTCCAATTGTAGTTCAAATCCCATCTCTTATTTCTGAACTGGAGTCCTTGCCTTTACCACCTATACGTGAGTTCCATTCACGTACACCTCCATGGTGTACACCTGGACCTTTCACATGGCCCTAAGGACTCAGTTAACACCGCGGCTCTCTGCTGCAGCTTCCTCTCTATTCTTAACAAGTACTAAGCCATGAAGTGGTTTACACCAACGGCTTGATGGCTAATGCTCATGTCGGCTTCTCATATGTCCGCGGAGGACATATTGAACAGCATTCCTTGCCTGATGGCTGCAGTGTTTTCACTGCCGAGCTGGTGGCTGTATCTCATGCTCCTGAGCACACCCACTCATGCCCTGGAGAGGCGTGTCTTCTGTGTACTGACTCCTTGAGCAGCCTACAAGCTCTCGACCAGTGCTACCCTCATCATTCTTTGATAGTGACTATCCAGGAGTCCATCTATGCCCTGGAACGGTCCAGTCATTCAGTGGTGTTTGTCTGGACCCCAGGTCATATCGGAATCCCAGGCAACAAACTTACCAACAGGCTGGCCAAACAGGCTACGTGGAAACTGCTTATGGAGATCGGCTTCTCTGTAACTGACATGCATTCAGTAGTACACCACAAGGTTTTGGGGCTTTGGGAGACAAAATGGCATAAACTCAGCACATACAACAAACTGTGTGACATTAAGGAGACTACGAATGTGTGACAGTCCTCCATGCAGGCCTATCGCGGGGACTATGTGGTTCTCTGATAGCTCTGCATTGGCCACACTTGGATGACACATGGCTAACTCCTGCACTCTGATGACCCACCACAGTGTCGGTGCAGTGCCCGTCTGACAGTGGCCTTCATCTTGATGAGCTGTCCTTCTTTGGCTGCCCTGCGATGGACCCTTCAGTTACCTGATTTGTTGCCATTAATTTTAGCTGACAACACCTCATCGGCGAATTTAGTTTTACGTTTTATCCGTGACGGTGGGTTTTACCATTCTATATAAGTTTTAGTGCATGTCCTTTGTCCCTTTGTGTTCTCCATTCTAATGTTTTTAGGGTGGATGTTTTAATGTGTCACAGAGTGGCTGGCTTTTCCTTTTTAATCTCATGGTCGGCCAGCCACGGTCATCTACTCTCTTGTTTTTACCCTTTCTGCCTGTTTCTTGCTTCTCACTGTGGTTTTCTTTTCCTGTTTTTGTCCATAGTAGTGTTGGTTGTCCTTCTGTCATTCTTCTGGTTCTTCCTTTCTCTTGTGATTGTGCTGTATGTCTCCTTTCTTTTCTTCTTTCCCTTGTGTAATTATTTTAGTGGGAACAAGGGACCGTTGACCTCAGTTTGGTCCCTTCCACTCCTCTTTTAAACCAACCAATCACCCTTTATATAATCAGCAATAAATAAACCAACAGCTGTATTTTTATTTCTGATTAATCCAGAGACAACTGGTTTCGGCCACCTATGTTAACATAATGGCTGAGCTTCTATTACCAGACAAAATATCATGCAAAAGTTGAATCAATATTCACACCAACATATGCACCATCGCTATACTCTGATAAACACTATGTGAGTCGCAACTATCCTTTTCATAATATTGTCTTATTCCATCTTGTATTTTCCATTGCTTGATTGAGCACAATTCAGATTATTTATGAGTGTATAGCAGTTTTACATACACTGGTGCCAATACTGGTTTGCTTTTGCATGATATTTTGTCTGTCAATATATGCACAGTTTGCCTCTGGAATAAATCAGAGATGAAAATACAGATGTTAGTATACGAGGTGCGGCTAGAAAAAATCCGGACTGATGCTAGAAAAAACATTTATTTACAATTTCATGTTATCTCCTTCAATGTACTCTCCTCCTCGGTCTCTACACCGCTCCATACGAATTTTCCACTGTTCATAGCAATGCTGCAGATCATTTGCGGTAAGTCCATACATTACTTCCGTCGCTTTTTCTTTTACTGCTTCAACAGTCTCAAATCTAGTTCCTTTCAAAGCTGACTAGACTTTAGGGAAAAGAAAAAAGTCACAGGGGGCCAAATCAGGTGAGTAGGGTGGATGATCTAAGATGGGAATGCTGTGTTTTGCCAAAAACGTCTTCACTGACAACGCACTATGAGCTGGGGCATTGTCTTGGTGAAGGATCCATGACTTTTTTCTCCACAAATCGTTCCGTTTTCTCCGTACTCGCTCACGTAGGGTAGCCAGGACGCTAATGTAGTAATGCTCATTCACTGTTTGTCCCTCTGGTACCCAATCAATGTGCACAATCCCTTTGATGTCAAAAAAAACAATCATCATTGCCTTGAATTTCGATTTTGACATTCGTGCTTTTTTTGTCGTGGAGAACCAGGAGTTTTCCAATGCATCGATTGGCGTTTAGTTTCGGGATCGTAAGTAAAAAACCACGATTCATCGCAAGTAATAACATTTTGTAAGAAGGTGGGATCACTTTCAATGTTTTCCAGGATGTCAGAACAAATCATTCTTCGGCGTTCCTTCTGTTCAATTGTGAGACACTTTGGAACCATTTTTGAACACACTTTGTTCATGTTGAAACTTTCATGAAGAATCTGCCTAACACTTTCCTTGTCAACTCCTGTTAACTCAGACACTGCTCTGATTGTTAAACGGCGATCTTGTCGAACAAGTTTACCGATTTTTTCAATGTTTGCATCAGTTTTTGCTGACAATGGTCTGCCAGTGCGAGTGTCATCACTGGTGTCTTTGCGGCCATCTTTAAATCGTTTAAACCACTCAAACACTTGTGTTCGCGAAAAACAATCATCGCTGTACACTTGTTGTAACACTACAAACGTTTCACTTGCAGATTTTCCTAGTTTGAAACAAAATTTGGTGTTAACACGCTGTTCTTTCTGTACACTCAACATTTTCCGACGCACAGACAAAACGTCAACTACTTAAAACAGACGACACGGGCAGACTGAGTGCAGGAGGCAGATGAAACTCGAGCAGTAGGCGGAGCGAGAGTCACGTGACAGACCACGCGACTTGCAGCCTTATTGCATTCGTTTTATTGTTTCACCAGTACTAGTCCGGTTTTTTTCTAGCCACACCTCGTACTTATTGCTGGTTACACAAACAACAATAAGTCCAGTTAAAGTTTATCGCTTAACATCTTCCCCAAAATATTATCAGTATTAATCAAGTTTACTCACAAGATTACTCCTGGGTTTCACTTACTACAGTTTTCAAAACTTGCCTTATCTATGTGGTCTGAAAAACAGTCTCCTTTCTTAAATGACACTCACTGGATAACGTAGCTGAGACAATACAAAAAAGTTGTTAATGTGCATGAAATATCACCTTAAAAGCATTTACTCATAACAAGATTCACAAGAAAGTTACAGTTTTCCCATAATAAGTATATATACAAATGCTGACTATAAATCTACAATGTTTCCAAGACTGACATAGATTCCACTAACCTTTTTTCCAGACAGGCAGGAACATTTTCCCACAAATATAGTACAGCAGTTCCCCAAATGTGTCCATCATGTACAATCATTTCCATTTAACCAGACAGCACAGAAACTTGAAATACAAGAGACAACACTTTCCCAAAATATTTTCTTCAATGTTTCTCAAATATACTGAATTTTATCAAATAGACAGAATATTGACTCAAATAAAATTAAAGTTTTATCAATGTATTGTTCTACCAAACTAAAACAGGACAATGTGAAGTACATCAAATGCAAACTCTTTAAGTAATATTTCCAGCCAAAAACCATAAACTGTATATTCCATTTCCAATCAGCAAAGTATTTTTCAAACAGCAACAAAATTCGCTCACAGAGATTTCTGAAGACCCAAACAGAATAGAAACATACAGCACAGTAGAGCTTATTTCAAGCAAAAATATTTTTTGTCAAACGCACTAGAATATGTGTGTTCCCCTTTCAAACAAGAAAATTTTTATCATTGAAACATTAACATAAATAAGTTTTTCTATTGCAAAAAAATAAACTGCTCGAGATGTTATATCATTGCAAAACTTTTTTTCAAATAGACCCAAAATTTCAAGTCAAAATTTTTCTATATTTCTAACTCTAAGACAAAGCAGTGATTAAACGTTTCATTCACAGACTGTGAGACTACACTTAAGTTTTCATTAAATAATCTCAACTTTTCCTACCATGTCATTTTGCGGCACCATCAAAGTCATTAACAATAAGCACCAATAGGTAAAAGCATCCAGCAATCACAGTTCAGCATTAATCCTAGCATAATATAAGCTGACATATTAAATAATTATTAAATGTTTAAACTGTGTAAGTTTATCATTAACAAATTTCAACATACGAAGACAAGAAAATATTCATTGCAAAAATACAATGAAAGTCTTTTGCATACCCTGTAAGAGACAAAATTTAGTTACATCATCGTTGTTTTTCTGAAACACATTACATGACTGGTGGTTTTTTCACTCTTTACAGCAATATATTCTATGGTACCTTTTCCATTTCAATGTTCTACTTAAACACTATCCTACTGTGACATTTTCCATGCTGTTACATCTTACATTTACTTTTTCTTTTAAGCCTACCAGCAACCCAAAACTGTATACTTTTTGAGCAACAACAAAAATAACTACTTTCGCAGGCTGCAATTATTCTTCCCTGCAATGCAACTGACAAATCATTTGTTAAATCAAAATTACTAAAGTTTTCATGAGAATCATACATTTTACATGAGTCAACATTATTTCCTGTAGTATCACAGTGTTATTTTGTTTTTGAATGTTTCACAAAATTCTTTCTGTTTCTTCTCCCATCAATCAATGTGCATTTCATTATAAAATTTGTACAACTTAACCGACACAATATCATTTTCAAACAATTTAGATGTTAAGCAGCTCTCCGTCCTGACAAGAGGATCACGTGGCAATCAGATATTTGTATTTTTTATACTTATAGTATGCAAAGTTCAGAACTCAAATATCAGTCAAAAGAAGCAGTTCGATGTAACTTTCAAAAAATCTCAAGAAAATTGACTTTTAAGTTTTCCAACCATCTTTAATTTGCTAAAGCAAGACCAGTTTTTCTCAACAGGCCATGCGGCTGTTTGGTAGAATGCTCACTTATGTGGCCCGGGTTCTATTCCTAGTCCTGGCAAAATTATAAAAACAAAGGTTTATGTTTCATGAACAGTCTCATGAAATGTAAAGTGCACAAGGATGAAAAAGATTTTAATTTGTATTTTATTTTAAATTTAAAATTCTTTTACAAAAGATTATTAATTAAAAATTTATATTTGTAGTGAAAACTTGATTTTTGTGAGTGATATGCATTAAAAATAAGAAGACATGCATTTTCATAGAAATAGCAATTGGATGTCCTTTAACTGGCATATGTTGATGAATTTTATATTCAGATGATGCAATTATTCAAACTGGAAAAGAAAGAAAGAACTAACAAAATGTGATTCGAACCAATGATTACCACTTTTGACCACTACTGATTTGTTTCCATCTATATGTATTTTAGGCTTCACAGAAATGCTGAAATGCTAATACAAAATTTATCTCTGTTTAAAAATTTACATCAGCCTAGAATCGAGCCCAAAACCCCTACATGGCAAGAAACATTCTACCACACAACTGCATGGCCTGTTAAAAAAAAATAATAATAATAATAATAAAAAATTAAAAAAAAAGAACGATAGTTTTGGGCAGTGTAGTATTTGCGTTCTCAACTTCGTGTACCATACATATAAAAAATTACAAAAATGAATACTAATTTGTTACTGACAATTCTGATACCTCTGCTCTACTTTCTTCAATCACAAAATTGCCTTTCAAAATAAGAATATGAATACCTTCTCCATCGACATTGACCACATCCTGAAAAACATGAACACTAGAACAGTGGAGTTTCTGACGCTCCTAAAATGGCAGAAAGGAGTCATTTTGAACCTGCAACAAATATTTTCATATTTGACTCACAAGGGGAGGCCGCCAATTGTGAAATTCAGATTCGATTCATACTGCAAATAATAAAAGCTCATGGCCAGAGGTGTAATGTGGCAAAGCACCAAGATTCACTTCTCAGCCGTTGTCGAGAAAATCGACAGTTAAAAGAAACCGTTGTGGTGAAATACTCTCGACGTTTAATAGTTTTCCACAGCGTCGTGGCGCAGCGGTAAGCGCTCGGGTTAGTAATCCGAAGGTCGCCGGATAGAATCTCGCAGTGTTTTTTGTAATTCAAATAAATTCCCGGCAATCAGTTGCAACAATTATGCATATAATAAGTTGTTGAAAGTCGTTTGTCGTGGAAAAACTGGTGACTTCGAACATCATTATGTTTTCCGCAAACAAAGTTGTATTTCACAAATGTTATTAATTGTCTTCATAATGTTAACCACGTATAGTTAACGGAAGACGTAGAAACGATATTCCGAAACGAATACGTATGGCGTAAGTCAAATGTTCGAATTAGAATAGAGACCCCACGAACACAAATTCGCTGTGGCAGGTATGAAATATAAACTCCGTTACTCGCTCGTTACACTTGAAGGACAGATGTTGAATTGGCCGAAACGAGCTGCCGCATAACAGCGTAGTTGCCTGCTAACTTCGAAAGAAGGTAGATGCGGTCCCTAGTGCAACTTATAACATCGTTGAAAATCAGTGCGGACGGGAGAGCTTTGGTACACCCTGTTAAAAAAACGGAAAAATGGAGGCGGTACAATTGGAGAGCGATCCGCCTTCACCAACATGCATAAGCAATTCATTAATAGTTTATATATATATATATATATATATATATATATATATATATATATATATATATATATATATATATATATATATATATATATACTACAAAAAACTGATAATAAAAAAAATTGCATGGCGCGAGATTCGATCCGGCGACCTTCGGATAACGAACCCCAGCGCTTACCGCTGCGTCACGACGCCGTAGAAATTTATTAATCGTAGAGAGTATTTCACCGCAACGGTTTCTTTTAACTGTCGATTTTCTCGACAACGGCTGAGAAGTGCATCTTGGTGCTTTGCCACATCACACCTCTGGCCATGAGCTTTTATTATTTGCAGTATGAATCGAATCTGAATTTCACAATTGGCGGCCTCCCCTTGTCAAACAAGTAATTTATATCAGAGTGTATTAATCCATTTGTATTTGTGAGTTACAAAAAATTTTATTTACAATGATAATTAATACATTATATACCTATGTCAACAAAAAATGTTACTAATGTCCATGGTAACAAGTTTCTGAAAGTGTAGATTTTCATATATTAACTATTATTTAAATCCTCTCGACACATTTAGTATTTATGGTTCACATTATATATGGCTTTGATGTACATTTTGCTCAGGTCACTGAAATCTGCTATATGCACTTTGCACAGGTGATTTTTGTTCTATGTGCAATTTTTCCGCACACATCTTTGTGGTACTTTATACAGTTGACCCTCTTTTTGTTACTTTTGCAGAGGCTGGTTTAACACTTCCACTTTCTACAGGATTTTCATCCTGTACCCTATTCGCTTGTCTGTTCTTCTTCCCTCATTTGATTCCTTCATTCACCAGCTGAAGTATAGCTCCTTTCTTTATATTTTCTTCCTTGTTACTCCAAGTCCAGGATGATTAGAAGATACGCATCGGCCATCTTACACAAATTTTGCAGTATATTTATGAGTATTTGATCAATCATGTCCACTCCCCCCCCCATACATTATTGCATTGTAGAATGTTATAGTTTCAGGTTTCTTTTTTTCTTATTGCTATTTCAGTGATTACTCTGAGTGGTTGTTTCTTTGCATGCATGTCCTCTTTTTCTGACATCTGGGAAAGCACGATCTTTGTCACTACATCAGCAGCAATCCAGAACTTGAGACCATACTTCTTGGGTTCACTGGACCTCAACTGAGCGAAGCTGCATTCTTGTTTTGTGTTGTAATTGTTGCTCATCTATGGTTGCTGTATTTTATGGACTATAAGACACACTATTTTCTTGAAAAAATTGCCTCCAAAATTCAGGTGTGTCTTATACTTCAACTTAATATAAAAATGTCCTGTCTTTGATTTAAAAACGACCATAAATTCGATTCTGTGAGAAATCTATCTCTATGTGGCAGCATTGGATTCAACTGGCAGCAGCAGTGCATCAATGCGACGAACACGAGTTGCATGGTTCACAAGCTTGCCAACACAGTTTCCCACCCGCCATGCCACCACGAACCCAAAACACTGTCTAGCATAAGATGCATCATTGCAGTCTATAGTGTCAGTGAATTAGAATTGAAAGTGATCTTTGTTATCAGTAACAGTGTGATATTTTTGTTAGTAGTTAGTTTCGTAATGGAAAAAATTAAAAGGTATTCATATGACCTGGGCTATAAATGAAAAGTAATACCATATGCAGAAGAACATGGAAACAGAGCAGCTAAGCTGCATTTCGGCCCTCCAACTACAGAAAGAACCAATTGTGAATCACAATTGGTGGGCTAGTAAAGAATTGAAAAAATCAGAAAGACTAAATATGCAAATAGAGGATGGAATGCAGAATGGCCAAAACCAGAAGATGGTGTACTGAAATGGATTCAAGGACACTATCAAAATTGCATTGGAATTAATATCAAAATTATTCCAATACATGCTCATTAGCTAGTGCTACACTGGAACTTAACAGAAGTTTAGTGTAGAGTTGACTGGTACTACAGGTTTATGAAGCGTCATGGACCTAGCATGTGAACCAAAACCAAAATAATTCAGAAAATGTCACAAGAGTATGAAGAGAGAATAATATCTCTCCATCACTTTATTATTTAACATAGAAATAAAACAAGTGTGGAGTTAAGCCAAACAGCGAACCTGGATGAAATTCGTCTGCCATTGGATGTGCCGAGTAACAGAACCGTTGCCATGAAAGGTGCTAAAACTGTAACTATAAATACAAATGGACATGAAAACATGCACTACACTGTTGTCCTTTCATGTTGTGGTGATGGTACTAAACTTAATCCAATGATCGTTTCCAAGTGCAAAGCAATGTCAAAACCTTCTGAAACACTGTCAGGTGGTGCTCATGTACATGACAAAGGTTGGATGGATGAGGCTGGTACGAAATTATGGATTAGCAGAGTGTGGGAGAGAAGGAAAGGTGGTTTATTGAAGATGAGTTCTCCAGTGCTAGACTAGTTTAGAAGTCATTTGAAACATTCAGTAAAAGAGAAATTGAGACAGGGAAATTCAGAGATTGCTGTTATTTCAGGATGACTTACTTCACAATTACAACCTCTTGATGTCCCCATAAATAAACCATTTAAAGTGTATATGAGAGAGGAATGGAACAAATAGATGATGGATGAAACCCAACATGAATTCACTCCGAAGGGAGCTTTAAAAGACCTACAGTTGAACAAGTGTGTGTCAGTGGATAAAACAGTTGCGGTCTAGAGTGAGAGAAGAAATTATTGCTAAATATCTCAAGAAGTATGGTATAAGTAACACTCTCAATGACAGTGAAGATCATCGTATATATGAAGAGGACAATGATGATGATGATGATGATGAAGAGGAAGAGGAAGAAGAAGAAGAAGAAGAAGAAGAAAGCAATTCAGATGATGATTTTCAGGGATTTTGAAGGTCAGTTCAGTTTTATAAACCAAGATTTTTTGTTGTCTGGCTTTGCAATCTAATAACAAAAATTGTAAAAAATTTATTTAAAAAATCACTTAAGAATTAAGGTGCCTCTTATAGTCCATAAAGTATAGTATATTTTCTCTAAGGCAATAAGAACAAATACTGTTTTCCATTAAATTTTCCCGTATATCAGATACGAGAGTGAATTTGTTGGTTGACACGCATTCAGTTCAGGCTGATTTTTCATTGAATTAGGGAAATCTGAGAAGCACTTTA
Source organism: Schistocerca nitens (assembly GCF_023898315.1). NCBI lineage: Eukaryota > Metazoa > Arthropoda > Insecta > Orthoptera > Acrididae > Schistocerca > Schistocerca nitens. The sequence goes on along the minus strand of NC_064616.1, from coordinate 913,306,045 downwards.
AATCTGTCCCTTGGCATAATGTATGTGATTAATATAGGCCCCCAAGAATGCAGCCAAAGGTCATCCACAAGCATACTTTTTGAACAAATGATTCCTTCACATATACACTGAAGCGCCAAAGAAACTGGTACAGGCTTGTGTATTCAAATACAGAGATATGTAAACAGGCAGAATATGGTGCTGCGGTCAGCAATGCCTATATAAGACAACAAGTATTTGGCTCAGTTGTTAGTTCGGTTACTGCTTCTGCAATGGCAGGTTATCAAGATTTAAGTGAGTTAGAATGTGGTGTTATAGACGGCGCATGAGCAATGGGACACAGCATCTCCGAGGTAGTGATGAAGTGGGGATTTTCCCATACAACCATCTCACAAGTGTACTGTGAATATCCGCAAACTGGTAAAACATCAAATCTCCAACATCGCTGTGGCCAGAAAAAGATCCTGCATGAACGGGACCAACAATGACTGAAGAGGATCATTCAATGTGACAGATATGCAATGCTCCTGCAAATTGCTGTAGATTTCAATGATGGGCCATCAACAACCATCAGCGTGTTAACTTTTCAATGAAACTTCATCGATATGGGCTTTAGGAGCCGAAGGCCCACTCGTGTACCCTTCATCACTGTACAACACAAAGCTTTACGCCCCACCTGACCTGTCAACACCAACTGTTGATGACTGGAAACGTGTTGCTTGGCTATACAAGTGTCATTTCAAATTGTATCAAATGGATGGATGTGTACAGGTATGGAGAGAATGTCATGAATCCATGGACCCCGCATGTCAGCAGGGGACTGTTCAAGCTGATGGAGGCTCAGTAATGGTGTGGAGCATGTGCAGTTCGAGTGATATATGACTCTGACAGGTGACACGTACGTAAGCATCCTGTCTGATCACCTGCATCCATTCATGCCCATTGTGGATTCTGATGCACTTGGGCAATTCCAGCAGGACAATGTGACACACCACACATGCATAATTGCTACAGAGTGGCTCCAGGAACACTCTTCTGAGTTTAAGCACTTCTGCTGGCCACAAAACTCCCCAGACATGAACATTATTGAGCATATCTGGGATGCCTCGCAGTGCGCTGTTCAGAAGAGATCTCCAACCTCTTGTACTCTTATGGTTATATTGACAGCCCTGCAGGATTCATTGTGTGAGTTCCCTCCAGCACTTCTTCAGACATTAGTTGAGTCCATGCCACATCATTTTGTGACACTTCTGCACGCTCGCAGGTGCCCTGCACGATATTAAGCAGGTGTATTAGTTTCTCTGGCTCTTCAGTGTATAACGGCTGTCAATTTTCCCAGTTCCTCAAGTGACACAGTCCAACAATTGTTTTTTGGTATTTTTGGCCCTTTTTTCTGTGTATTTCTTCATGAGAAATAGCACTGCTTCGTTAAAGATTGGACGGAAAGCTCTGATAACAGAGTTGTCTGCTCATTAGGAAAGTGTAAGTAGTTGGACCTCCTCTCCCCTAGAATGTTTGCAGCCAACTTTCTTTCAGAAGATGAATAATTGGCAATGTCCCACTCATTTCCATCCATAGCAGCCATCTTTGTAGAGGCATTCAAATAGGCCTGCTGTGATGGGTGAGGTGAGAATTGACGTTGATCAGCATGTGAAAACTTCTCCACTAATCCCTCCTTATTCACAATGTATTTGTCTTAGTTTTCATTTGTCTCATGTACAAAATCATCTTCAACAGTGAATTCAGTTTCCAATTCAACATCAGAATTCTCTAAGAGACATAACATTTCTTTATAATTAAGTGCACACTGACAAGACATATTTTAAAAGGTCCTTAAAGGACAAAGAATATTTCCTGAATGACACAAAAACAATTCTGAAAGATGGGAATGTGCACAAGCCAAGATGCACCCATGAGCAATAACAACTCTGCATGATTGCTGATTGTTGCCACTTCATTGTTGGATAATTTACTTATATGCAGAAGAGAAACTACAGCAGTGTCAGGGTGACCCGATCACAATCAAATGTATAACAAAATAGGACTGATAATATAGTACACCAATTCTCCAACACATCTCCATTAACATGTAACTGATGTTAGACAAAGGTGACCGAGCGGTTCTAGGCGCTACAGTCTGGAACCGCGCAACCGCTAGGGTCGCGGGTTCGAATCCTGCCTCGGGCATGGATGTGTGTGACGTCCTTAGGTTAGTTAGGTTTAAGTAGTTCTAAGTTCTAGGGGACTCATGACCTCAGCAGTTAAGTCCCATAGTGCTCAGAGCCATTTGAACCATTGAACCAACAAAGATGACCAACGGTATGCACCTTGCAATAAAAAGATATTAAAAGATATTGATGAATACATTCATGTTGTTGTTGTGGTCTTCAGTCCTGAGACTGGTTTGATGCAGCTCTCCACGCTACTCTATCCTGTGCAAGCTTCTTCATCTCCTAGGACGTACTGCAGCCTACATCCCTCTGAATCTGCTTAGTGTATTCATCCCTTGGTCTCCCTCTATGATTTTTACCCTCCACGCTGCCCTCCAATACTAAATTGGTGATCCCTTGATGCCTCAGAACATGTCCTACAAACCGATCCCTTCTTCTAGTTAAGTTGTGCCACAAACTGCTCTTCTCCCCAATCCTATTCAGTACCTCCTCATTAGTTATGTGATCTACCCATCTAATCTTCAGCATTCTTCTGTAGAACCACATTTCGAAAGCTTCTATTCTCTTCTTGTCCAAACAAGTTATCGTCAATGTTTCACTTCCATACATGGCTACACTCCATAGATATACTTTCAGAAACAACTTCCTGACACTTAAATCTATACTCAATGTTAACAAATTTCTCTTCTTCAGAAACGCTTTCTTTGCCATTGCCAGTCTACATTTTATATCCTCTCTACTTCGGCCATCATCAGTTATTTTGCTCCCCAAATAGCAAAACTCATTTATTACTTTAAGCGTCTCATTTCCTAATCTAATTCCCTCAGCATCACCCGACTTAATTTGACTACATTCCATTACCCTCATTTTGCTTTTGCTGATGTTCATCTTATATCCTCCTTTTAAGACACTGTCCATTCCGTTCAACTGCTCTTCCAAGTCCTTTGCTGTCTCTGACAGAATTACAATGTCATCGGCGAACCTCAAAGTTTTTATTTCTTCTCCATGGATTTTAATACCTACTCCAAATGTTTCTTTTGTTTCCTTTACTGCTTGCTCAATATACAGATTGAACAACATCGGGGAGAGGCTACAACCCTGTCTCACTCCCTTCCCAACCACTGCTCCCCTTTCATGTCCCTCGACTCTTATAACTGCCATCTGGTTTCTGTACAAATTGTAAATAGCCTTCCACTCCCTGTATTTTACCCCTGCCACCTTCAGAATTTGAAAGAGAGTATTCCAGTCAACATTGTCAAAAGCTTTCTCTAAGTCTACAAATCCTAGAAACATAGGTTTGCCTTTTCTTAATCTAGCTTCTAAAATAAGTCGTAGGGTCAGTATTGCCTCACGTGTTCCCATATTTCTACGGAATCCAAACTGATCTTCCCCAAGGTCAGCTTCTACCAGTTTTTCCATTCGTCTATAAAGGATTCGCGTTAGTATTTTGCAGCCGTGACTTATTAAACTGATAGTTCGGTAATTTTCACATCTGTCAATGCCTGCTTTCTTTGGGATTGGAATTATTATATTCTTCTTGAAGTCTGAGGGTATTTCGCCTGTCTCATACATTTTGCTCACCAGATGGTAGAGTTTTGTCAGGACTGGCTCTCCCAAGGCTGTCAGTAGTTCTGATGGAATGTTGTCTACTCCCGGGGCCTTGTTTCGACTTAGGTCTTTCAGTGCTCTGTCAAACTCTTCAAGCAGTATCATATCTCCCATCTCATCTTCATCTACATCCTCTTCCATTTCTATAACATTGCCCTCAAGTACATCACCCTTGTATAGACCCTCTATATACTCCTTCCACCTTTCTGCTTTCCCTTCTTTGCTTAGAACTGGGTTCCTGTCTGAGCTCTTGATATTCATACAAGTCATTCTCTTTTCTCCAAAGGTCTCTTTAATTTTCCTGTAGGCAGTATCTGTCTTACCCCTAGTGAGATAAGCCTCTACATCCCATCTCCTTAAATTCCCACCTTTTGGCAGTTTCTTCATAGAAAGTTATAATTTACTTTACAAATGTTTTCAAATTATCATAAAAAGTCACAGAAACAACAATAATAATAATAATTTCAAAAGGCTTTTCAAAATTTGGACAAATCTGTTTATCAGTTACATGTTACATCTTTTTTTAATATTTATGTACAAGCAATATAATACTTTACAGTTTAATAACAATAAAACCACAGCTTTTTTTTATGATTTCTGAAGAATGTATGTGTACTGAGTAATCTATTTCTTTGAGTGTATCACAAAGTACAATATGTACTGAAAATAGGCCATTGTCAGTTTCATTACAAGGTTAATCATGCGCGCACTTCAATGAAAGTATGCACATCCAGGCAGAACACCTACATTAAATGTAAAGTGGCGGGTAATGCTCACATTTTACAAAGCTGCTGTCATTTCAATATAACCCACACCTGATGCAGATGCATGTAAGAGTCTGATAATGGACTTAGAATAATTTCAGCAGGTATGCCAGAGGTTGAGTCCGAGTGACCCCAGACATACGCTGAAGTAAGTATAGTACCGAGTACCCTTATCAACAGCCAAGATCGACAGGCTACAACAGCTTATGCAATCACTAGTTTACAGAGAAATGCAGAGAACAGGTTACAGAGGTGATGGGCCAGGAGGGTACCAAAGAAAAAAAGAAGCTGCTTTTCAGCTTTTTGAAAAGATCCAGGTATAGTTTCTTTAATAAATTGTTACATTTAACCCTCCTGGAAAAGCCCTGAACAGTGAGTGTAGTAGGTGGCCTGGAGATAGCACAATAACACGTGTTTTGTCTCGATACTCATTCCTCACGTCAAAGTTTCCTTCCTTTCAGGATGAAGTGGTTATTCTGTTAGCATGTATTTTGCACATAGTGCAGATCTACAATAAACTTTCTTGAAACTAAAAAATAGCATTAAATTGGATTCTAATATGTGCAGTAGTCTGGACCATGTGAGTCGAGTGTGTGAACAGGTTTTACATCAGGGCTGGGACAACGCATTATTGCAGGGAAGGGGGTCTACGAGGCTTGCTTTGGCTGCCCGCAGCTGCCCCTCACTCTGTCATCCAGAGTTCCACCTCCACTTCTCTAACACTTCTATCATCACTCATTTCAAACCAATGCACAGATGCAACATGATGTATTGACCTTGAGTCACTGGCATTGTCTGTGTTAATGTCTGGTTTGTGGTCATAAGATAGAACAACTAAGAAGGGAACTGCCATAGAGGAGTCTGTGAGCAAAATTAATAAGTCTTTAGAAAATGTAATTACAAGTAGTGAGAAAGATGCTGTAGAGGGTTGCATTAGAAGCAGCAGGCCATTAGGTGTCAGTGTGAGGGCCATTAGGTGTCAGTGTGGTCACATCGGGTCACAATAACAGACATGCAAGCGAACTGCGAGACAAGGATAGCTGAGCACAGCAGTAAACTGCACTTCATAGCGGTAACTGTGTAAGAAGTGGGACAACGTCACTCCATCAGGGAAAGTCTCTTATTATGGGTGACATGATTAGGTACTGGGTTTTAGTGAAACAACTGTGTACCAGCAGCATATTCTGAATTTTGAGGCAGGGGCACTTCTCACCACCAGCTACCAGCAGATTCACAACAACACCAGAGCTCTGCCGGACAGTCAGATGACTGGGCACCGTCAGCAGCAGCCACAGGTTCGAGACTGGGCTGCACCTGCTGCCAGCACTAAGCCCTTAACGGGGCTTGATGCCACAGCTCCACCGACCTGCCATTCGTGCCAGCTGCTGCCAATGCTGAGTTCCTAATGGGGCCTGGTGCCTCAGGGCCAGCTGCTCTCTGACTTCTGCCAGATGCAGCAAGTCGAACTGCGCACACAGCTGTCTCCACGCACCACTGCGGGAACGTGTGTGGAGAGAAGGGTCGCCAGGGCTCCACGCAGCCGAGGGAAGTAGTGCACCGTTGATGTCAGTGGTTGAATCTGCCATCCTGCCGTCGGCCTGCCATCAGCATCGCAGGGCACCTGCTCGGCATCTAGGGCAGAAGCCACTGCCCGTACTTCAGAACTGGCCAGGGACAACAGAAGGAGAGGTGCGTCTGCCTTGCTGAGCAGTGACACATCATGTACTGGAGTTAAATAAAGTCATTATTTACTGTCAACAGTGTTTCCACTGTGTTCTCCAGCCCACCACTCACCCTCTGATTCTTCATCTGTAAATTTTTGTTGTTGTTTGTTGTTACTTTAGGGTGCAAAACAGCTAAGGTCAAAAGTGCCCGCATCATAACTTAAAATGGTCAATTACCAAATGAATTTGAAGTTGGTAATACTCAGAGCCTAATCAAATGGAGTAGAGGGATCGCTAAAAATGATCACTTCCCCTTTGAGGAGGTTGCTCGAATGGTTGAAAACTAAATTTCCTTTGCCATATTGCTAAGGCAAATAAAAAGTAAAATGTGACGTACAGCTCACACTGTATCCACTAAAATATCTGATAATCCAGGTGACAAACATACATTAAAACATAAATGATTATAAAATCACCAATGGGTCAGAAAATGTTGCTCTGTCAATGGTTGCTTGCAGTAAGCACAAAGTGGTGCACAGTATTCACTTAACAAATGAGGGTGACTGAAATGACAGTGCCTAATACATAGCCTAGCTAAAAGTCCCTCCATGCGATGAGAGGGGCGATAGGAATTTGTCCAAGCTGTTGGGAGATGTTTGGTTCAAATGGCTCTGAGCACTATGGGACTTAACATCTGAGGTCATCAGTCCCCTAGAACTTACAACTACTTAAACCTAACTAACCTAAGGACATCACACACTTCCATGCCTGAGGCAGGATTCGAACCTGTGACTGTAGCCGAATCCTGTGACTGTAGCGGTCGCGCGGTTCCAGACTGAAGCGCCTAGAACCGCTCGGCCACACCGACCGGCTGGGAGATGTTTAATTTCTTGGAGTTTGTTCCCACATAGAGAAGACCAGTGTTCATGTCAGAGTGCCACAATGTTCCTACCTGCAGCAACATAGAGGTCATCTGAAGCGACAGAATAGCTAAGAGACCTAGGTAGTCAGACTGCAGCCTTGGCATTTACATGAGTACTCTGCAAATCACACTTAAAGTGTCTGGCAGAGGGTTCATCGAACCACGTTCACAATAATTCTCTATTATTCCAATCTCAAACAGCATTCAGAAAAAATAAACACTTATATCTTTCTGTGTGAGCTCTGATTTTCCTTATTTTATTATGAGGATCATTCCTCCTTAACTAGGTTGGCATCAACAAAGTATTTTCACATTCGGAGGAGAAACTTGTGATTGGAATTTTGTGAGAAGATTCTGCTGTAACGAAAAATGCCTTTGTTTTTATGATGTCCACCCCAAATCCTGTATCATGTCAGTGACACTATCTCCCTTATGTCTTGATAATACAAAACGTGCTGCTCTTCTTTGAACTTTCTTGATGCACTCTATTAATCCTTTTCAGTAGGGATCCCACCCTGCACAGCAGGACTCCAAAAGAGGTCAGACAAGTGTAGTGTAGGCAGTCTCTTTAGTAGATCTGTTGCATCTTCTAAGTGTTCTCCCAATAAACATAGTCTTTAGTTGTCCTTTCCCACAACATTTTCTGTGTTTTCTTTCCAATTTAAGTTGTTTATAATTGTAATTCCTAGGTATTTAGTTCAATCTATGGCCTTTAGGTACCCGAAGCTTAATGGATTCCTTTCAGCACTCATCTGGATGACTTCACACTTTTCATTATATAGGGCCAGTTGCCAATTTTTTCATATACAGACATCTTTTCTAAATTACTTTGCAATTTGTTTTGATCTTCTGATGACTTTAATAAACGGCAGCATCATCTGCAAACAACCCAAGATGGGCTGCTCAGATTGTCTTCTAAATCATTTATACAGGGTGTTACAAAAAGGTACGGCCAAACTTTCACGAAACATTCCTCACACACAAATAAAGAAAAGATGTTATGTGGAAATGTGTCCAGAAACGCTTAATTTCCATGTTAGAACTCATTTTAGTTTCGTCAGTATGTACTGTACTTCCTCGATTCACCGCCAGTTGGCCCAATTGAAGGAAGGTAATGTTGACTTCGGTGCTTGTGTTGACATGCGATTCATTGCTCTACAGTACTAGCATCAAGCACATCAGTACGTAGCAACAACAGGTTAGTGTTCATCACGAATGTGGTTTTGCAGTCAGTGCAATGTTTACAAATGCGGAGTTGGCAGATGCCCATTTGATGTATGGATTAGCACGGGGCAATAGCCGTTAGTATTGAGACAGATGTCCAGAATGAAGGTGTCCCGACAGGAAGATGTTCGAAGCAATTGATCGGCGTCTTATGGAGCATGGAACATTCCAGCCTATGACTCGCGACTGGGGAAGACCTAGAACGACGAGGACACCTGCAATGGATGAGGCAATTCTTCGTACAGTTGATGATAACCCTAATGCCAGTGTCAGAGAAGTTGCTGCTGTACAAGGTAACGTTGACCAAGTCACTGTATGGAGAGTGCTACGGGAGAACCAGTTGTTTCCGTACCATGTACAGTGTGTGCAGGCACTATCAGCAGCTGATTGGCCTCCACGGGTACACTTCTGCGAATGGTTCATCCAACAATGTGTCAATCCTCATTTCAGTGCAAATGTTCTCTTTACGGGTGAGGCTTCATTACAACGTGACCAAATTGCAAATTTTCACAATCGACATGTGTGGGCTGATGAGAATCCGCACGCAATTGTGCAATCACGTCATCAACACAGATTTTCTGTGAACGTTTGGGCAAGCAATGTTGGTGATGTCTTGATTTGGCCCCATGTTCTTCCACCTACGCTCAATGGAGCACGTTATCATGATTTCATATGGGATACTCTACCTGTGATGCTAGAACATGTGCCTTTACAAGTACGACAACATGTGGTTCATGCACGATGGAGCTCCTGCACATTTCAGTCGAAGTGTTTGTACGCTTCTCAATAACAGATTCGGTGACCGATGGATTGGTAGAGGCGGACCAATTCCATGGCCTCCACGCTCTCCTGACCTCAACCCTCTTGACTTTCATTTATGGGGGCATTTGAAAGCTCTTGTCTATGGAACCCTGGTACCAAATGTAGAGACTCTTTGTGCTCGTATTGTGGACGGCTGTGATACAATACGCCATTCTCCAGGGCTGCATCAGCGCATCAGGGATTCCATGCGAGGGAGGGTGGATGCATGTATCCTCACTAACTGAGGACATTTTGAACATTTCCTGTAACAAAGTGTTTGAAGTCACGCTGGTACGTTCTGTTTCTGTGTGTTTCCATTCCATGATTAATGTGATTTGAAGAAAAGTAATAAAATGAGCTCTAACATGGAAAGTAAGCGTTTTCGGACACATGTCCACATAACATATTTTCTTTCTTTGTGTGTGAGGAATGTTTCCTGAAAGTTTGGCCGTACGTTTTTGTAACACCCTGTATAGATATGAAAGACCTGAGGGCGTATAACACTACCATGAGCAATGTCAGAAATAACTTTTGTTTTACTCGATGACTTTCCATCAATTACTATGAACTGTGACACCTCTGTCAGGAAATGTTGAGTCTAGTCACATAACTGAGACAATATTCCATAAGCACACTATCTGACTGCAAACTGCTTGTGAGGTACAGTGTCAAAGGCCTTCTGGAAATCTAGAAATACATACTAAACTCGAAATGTCTACTCAACAGCACTCAACACTTTCTGTGAGTAAAGAGCTAGTTGTGTTTCACAAGTATGATGTTTTCTAAATCTATGTTGATTGTGTGTAAATAGACCATTTTCTTCAAGGTAATTCATAATGTTAGAACACAACGCATGTTCCAAAATCCTGCTGCATATCAACGTTAATGATATGGGCCTGTAATTTAGTGCATTACTCCTACTGCCTTCCTTGAATATTGGTGTGGCCTGTGCAGCTTTCTAGTCTTTCGCTACGGATCTTTCTTTGAGTGAGCAGTTGTGTATCATAGATAAGTATGGAGCTATTGCATCAGCATACTCTGAATGGAATCTAATTGGTATACAGTCTGGACTGGAAGACTTGCTTTTATTAACTGATTTAAGTTGCTTCACTACTCAGAGGATATATACTTCTAAGTTACTCATGTTGGCAGCTGTCCTTGATTCAAATTTTGGAGTATTTACTTCGTCTTATTTGGAGAACAAATTTCAGAAGGCTGTGTTTAGTAATTCTGCTTTAGTAGCACTGACATTGATAGTATTTCCATTGCTATCGCACAAAAATTGTTTGTGTCTTGCCACTAACATACTTTTCATACAACAGTAACCTCTTTGGAGTTTCTGCCAGGTTTAGAGACAAAGTTTCATTGTGGAAACAATTATAAGCATCTCACATTGAAACCCGCAGTAATTTCCGAGCTTCTGTAAAAGATCGCCAATCTTGGGGATTTTGCATTTGTTTGAATTTGACATTGTTTTTTCATTGTTTCTGCAACAATGTTCTGAACTGTTTTGTGTACCACGGGGGATCAGCTGGCACCTCCATTCCCCATCACATTGATGTGACTGGGGACTCACACGAACATCATGTCATTTCCATCATAAATGAGTGAGTGGAGGCATTCTTGGATTCATTGTAGTAAGTGGTGGCATGTGTATAGCACACAGAGGCTCTGAAGGGCACTAACTGAATTGGAACGTACTACCCAATTTAGAAGCTTTTGTGGTCGGATGTACATAGTGGCCTGGTAGGGGGCAGAAAGTTCTGCAGTAAAAATCATGCATCTAGAAGCTGGTTTCTAAAATGTTTGTTGCCAGTGACACAGGCACATCTGACAGCAGAGTCGGTCTTAGAGACATCAGTGTTGACGAAGGTGCTGTCTCAATTTGTGTGCAAAGTTTGAGATACTTACAGTGACAGGTCAAATTTAGAACAGTGTCCATGGAAAGGGAACCAAACCCCACATTAATGCAGACCCTTGCATGAGACCAAGGCAGTGAAGGGCTCTCACCCACTAGGAACGTGGCAGGTGATGTAAGTATATGGAAGCGAAATCCGGGAGGCAACAAATAAGTTGCGCTTACCCAATGTAGGCGGTCAAGGGAGTCATCAGAAAACGACGCGTAGGATGGATGATTGGGCGTAGAGGATGGACAGCACACGTATCTGCTGAGGAGAAAATCACGCCAGTACAACAGTGGTAGTTTGGCAGCGTCTGCATAGAGACTCATAACAGGGCTAGTGCAGAAACCTCCAGTGGGCAAGTGTAGTGTACCTTGATGGTGGATTGTGTTGAGACAGCATAAAATAGATGGTCATGCAGATGAGTAAACAAGACACCCATACTCTATTTTTGATTGGATAATAAATTGGTATAAGTAGAGGAGGATTTTCCAATCCACTCTACATGAAGTACCATTTAAAACATGTAGGATATTTAGAGATCGGGTACAGTGTGCTGGCAGATATGATATGTGCGATGACGAACAGAATTTCCTGTCGAGCATGTACCCTAGGAATTTCGTGATATCGAGCAATGGAAGAGCAACAGGGCCGAGATGTAACGACGGTGCAAGAAACTCCTTATGCCGCCAGTAGTTCAGACAGACATTCTTCATTTGTCAAGACATAGTACAATTGGCGGATTTGTTCAGAAAGTTCATGAGTGCACTTTCCAAATGTTAGGCTATTTGTACATGAAAAAATCTGGAAAAGGAAACACTGAAAGAACATTTTAATGAATTTATAACTGTGCTAAAAGCTCTGAGAAAACAATAAATTTACAGACTTAAATCACTTTGAATTTCATTTTAATAGCTTCTGCAGTGAATGCTGAAAATGCTGCTGTTGAAATTCTATTGGAGCTCACTGATGTTTGGTGTAACCACACAGTAATGAGGGTTTCACACAACAAGACATTTGAAAATCTTGTACAAGAGTTTTCCTTTTCAACAATCCCTGCAGTTGTTTAAAATAGCTGGCCAAATCTGCAGTATCTTTGGAAATATATATATATTTTTCCTTAAGGAAATTAATGAAAGCAAAGCTTAGGATTTAGTCTCATTGATGTTCACCTGAGTGGAGAAACACGTTTGATGACCAGTAGCTTCACTCCAAACATAGAGAAGTTAACAAAAAGACATTACAAATTGTTGAATGATGTACGAAAATGTTTTTCTTTTTATCGAGTTGCAGTCCTGGCCCAAACTTGGTGTTTCTGTGTAAGATCAAATGAAATATATAACAGAAGTTCTTTGCACAGTACTTTATGCATGTATTTATTAGTGACCATTAAATTAATGATGTACTACATTTCAAAACTATGGGCTACTGTCCACCTCCGATGAGTCAGAACAGCTGTTTCCCCATAAATGAGCTGTATCCACATTGCATGGTGACTGTCCTGCCCATGAGCTCTCATGCCCAACCCTGTTTTACACGACTAATGGCTGCAAGAGAGTTAATCAGTTCCCAGTGAGTGGTAATCATTTTCAAGCTCTTCAGTTTTACAATATATGGACATGGGTTATACACAGGTATTTTTTTGGACTGTAGAAAATGGACAGAATTTGGAATTTCAGCTTTTACTTTAGCATCTTTAATTTAATTGACAGAATAATCATAAAATTAAAACCATCTCTTCACTAGACCAAACACTGTTAGTCTCTCTGGAAATCTGCACAGCATTTCACACTACGTTGGTGAAGAAACAGTACCGCATAACTGACAGATTATAGATTTTTCATTTTGCAATCAGTTTATATTCTTCACTCTCAGCACATCTACTCTTACTGCCAGGATGTCGATTTTTAAATTATCTACATATAAAATGAACTAAAACAATACTGCGCATATGAGACAGCGAAAAAAATAGATGGAAATACCATGTAAGTGCAAAAGAATTAAGTACTGTGTAACTACACTCCTGGAAATTGAAATAAGAACACCGTGAATTCATTGTCCCAGGAAGGGGAAACTTTATTGACACATTCCTGGGGTCAGATACATCACATGATCACACTGACAGAACCACAGGCACATTGACACAGGCAACAGAGCATGCACAATGTCGGCACTAGTACAGTGTATATCCACCTTTCGCAGCAATGCAGGCTGCTATTCTCCCATGGAGACGATCGTAGAGATGCTGGATGTAGTCCTGTGGAACGGCTTTCCATGCCATTTCCACCTGGCACCTCAGTTGGACCAGCGTTCATGCTGGACGTGCAGACCGCGTGAGACGACGCTTCATCCAGTCCCAAACATGCTCAATGGGGGACAGATCCGGAAATCTTGCTGGCCAGGGTAGTTGACTTACACCTTCTAAAGCACGTTGGGTGGCACGGGATACATGCGGACGTGCATTGTCCTGTTGGAACAGCAAGTTCCCTTGCCGGTCTAGGAATGGTAGAACGATGGGTTCGATGACGGTTTGGATGTACCGTGCACTATTCAGTGTCCCCTCGACGATCACCAGTGGTGTACGGCCAGTGTAGGAGATCGCTCCCCACACCATGATGCCGGGTGTTGGCCCTGTGTGCCTCGGTCGTATGCAGTCCTGATTGTGGCGCTCACCTGCACGGCGCCAAACACGCATACGACCATCATTGGCACCAAGGCAGAAGCGACTCTCATCGCTGAAGACGACACGTCTCCATTCGTCCCTCCATTCACGCCTGTCGCGACACCACTGGAGGCGGGCTGCACGATGTTGGGGCGTGAGCGGAAGACGGCCTAACGGTGTGCGGGACCGTAGCCCAGCTTCATGGAGACGGTTGCGAATGGTCCTCGCCGATACCCCAGGAGCAACAGTGTCCCTAATTTGCTGGGAAGTGGCGGTGCGGTCCCCTACGGCACTGCGTAGAATCCTACGGTCTTGGCGTGCATCCGTGCGTCGCTGCGGTCCGGTCCCAGGTCAACGGGCACGTGCACCTTCCGCCGACCACTGGCGACAACATTGATGTACTGTGGAGACCTCACGCCCCACGTGTTGAGCAATTCGGCGGTACGTCCACCCGGCCTCCCGCATGCCCACTATACGCCCTCGCTCAAAGTCCGTCAACTGCACATACGGTTCACGTCCACGCTGTCGCGGCATGCTACCAGTGTTAAAGACTGCGATGGAGCTCCGTATGCCACGGCAAACTGGCTGACACTGACGGCGGCGGTGCACAAATGCTGCGCAGCTAGCGCCATTCGACGGCCAACACCGCGGTTCCTGGTGTGTCCGCTGTGCCGTGCGTGTGATCATTGCTTGTACAGCCCTCTCGCAGTGTCCGGAGCAAGTATGGTGGGTCTGACACACCGGTGTCAATGTGTTCTTTTTTCCACTTCCAGGAGTGTAGATTGTTTTGGATGTAGTAAACAATACCGTGTGAATTCAAATCATGTGCAACCACAGCACATTGTTATTGCTTAGTATGTATCTTCCAGTGTTCAAAAGTGGTTCCTTGGTTCTACCTACAGTTCATGAAAATGGACATCATTTTAAAGATGATCTCTTTACTGAGGAAGAAATTGTGTCTCAGTTGAACTTAATGTATGAAAGTGGAGAATCCTTCTTGAGAGTGATTGACAGTGGTAAGAAAATTGTTTTGTTATTTACCTCATATTAACAGTAGTCTGCTAAAACTCTAAAATTTAGTAGAACTACAGCTGCTTTATTGTAATGCCACGCTTTACTTATTGTGCATATTTAGTCCTTTCTGCTAAAGATGTTTTGAATACCTATTTGATTATAGGTTCTCATGAAAATTCAGAACTAAAAACAGGCAAGACCAGTAGTAACAGTGAAGTTACATGCACAGAAGAAGAATTAACTTTGTACATGTGATTCACACTCACTTTTTCTGGGCCATCTAATGACACAGGTAGTTTTTATTGTGACCATCAGTGTTATTAACAATATTGTAATCATCATTATCATAAAGACATGAATTTGAAATTCAACTTTGGTCTTCTTAAGTTAATTTTTCAAATATTTGTTGTCTAGAAGCTTCACTGGCTGTATCTAAGAATGCTCAAAATGATAATTCAGGTAACTTATCAGAAGTTGAGAGAAGCAAGGATGTTGAAAGTGGAGGCCAAGAATTTCGTGATGACTTAAGCAGTTACAGGAAAGGGAAATCTAAAGCCTGCCCTGAAGATTGGAAGAAAAATGCCAACAAAAAAACTCTGAGAATATGCGGACAAGTGTATATTGGATACAAAAGAAGCCGAAGTGGCAAAATTGCTCATAATAGTCCAAGAGAGGTACAAAAATTAGGTCTGATGTGTACTTCAAAGATGTGTTAGAAATCTGTTTGAAGGAATTGTCATTAAATTTCTGCTGGTGGCAGGCAGGCAATTTTTAACACTTTCTGGGAAACCATGTCATGGGATCAGAGGAAGATTTACATAATCAATCTTGTGGACATAATTCCAACCAAACGTCCAGGGAAGATCGCTGGTGAATCCAGGAGAAACGTCATGCTGGTTTATTATCTGAGAAATGATACAAAAAACATCAAGTATGCAAAAAAGTGTTTCTCAGTGTATTAAAGAATGGACAGTGAGATATTGGCTGGATAATTCCCCACGTGGGATGAGCCCTGATGCACAATTGTCTTGTTTCTGAATAAAACAAATGAAGAAGAAAGATGAGAAAAACTTAATAAAAGAATTCCTGGGCTGTCTTCTGAAACTGCCATAACATTACTGCTGGAAGTCGTCCTCCAAGCTGTATCTAGAGCCTACTGTACAAAGCAAACTACAACTCCATGGATTCTACACCAAAAAATTCAATAAGCAACAGGTTTCACCATTAAGTCGGGCCACCTTTAACTTGTTTTTTGAAGAGGGTAACCTTAGCTTATTTTCCCCCAAGAAAGGACAGTGTGACTAGAGTTGTAGTTACAGGCTCGAAAGCTTTAGTGAAGACATGTGCACGTGGTTCATAAAATAGAAAGAGCAGGTAAGGTTGCAGAAAGACCTAGATAAGATAGATGCACAGCACAAGCTCTGCACAGTCTACACCATGGGCTTACAGGTCATGAAAGTAGCACCACTTTTACAGGCAAGTGCAGTTTATTATAAAACAAAATTTGTTGTCAATAACTTTATTATGAATAATTTAGAAAGTCATTACTGGTTCGATGAAATGCAAGGTGAACTGTTTGCATCCAAGTATTGCCTTGTGTATTGTGGATACACAATCCAAAACAAATCCTGTCCCATTCATTTTGTTTTCTAACAGCTGCACATATCAGAACAGAAACATGAAATTATCGAACACTCTCTTAAGTTTATCAGTTGATTCAGGAGTATTGATTACACCAAAGTTTTTGGAGAAAGGTCTTACTCAGATGGAACGTGACTCACTTCGCAGTTCCATAGAGTGCATGCTCAAAGGATGTGATGTTACACTTCCTAGCCAGTATGCCTCGATATCTAAAGAGGCGAGAAGAAAGCCATTCCCTACATTACTCCTTTTTCACTAACTATACATGGAAAAGTTTGTGGCTGTATGACTCAATTAGGCCTGGAAGAGCTGCAAACAATGAGGCAAAAGTTATTTATCTGAGGGCAATACAGTTCAACGAAGTATAGCATGAAATACCAAGATGTCCATGAAAAATTTCTGGAAAAGTTTCTTCCTGAA
Source organism: Schistocerca nitens (assembly GCF_023898315.1). Lineage (NCBI taxonomy): Eukaryota > Metazoa > Arthropoda > Insecta > Orthoptera > Acrididae > Schistocerca > Schistocerca nitens. The sequence continues at coordinate 913,289,274 of NC_064616.1, read as the reverse complement.
ACTATACAAAGAAACACTGAAAATCGGGAAAGCCAAATGGGATCATTTAACAACTTCAAGCTATTGTTCCTAAGGATTGTCATTGCTGTTATGACAATGTTCCTTACTAATGATCATCATCTTGGACGTTACTGTTCCAGGAGTGACACTGAAGTGTAGTTCTTTGTTCAGCAGGTTTTTCTTGAAGAAATGTACAGGCATTATCACACCTATGTGAACTGTGTGTATATTTGAAGTTTTTCCACGAAGTCTTTCAATAAAGTCTTTACAAAACAGTGTCGTTACTGCGATTTCAGCTCCAAAAACAACATAAAAGCAGTACGTCGTACAGTACACTGACAAATCAATACCTTGTAAATAACATTCCTCTTCCATAAATAATGAGGGAATTACACATATCTGCTGTAATTAAGCTTTATAAAGAAAATTTTGTTTCACTTTCTGTTATGATCCGTAATATCATTGTAGTGCAACAATGCAAATTTCATGTCCTTATGAAACATATTAAATATTCTAGACAGTTCTTTGTCTCTTGTGTAAAATTCATGGTTTATTACTCAAACAATATTGTTTCTTCACTGACGACTACAGTAACATTGCACAAGTTGCCAAACACATCTCTCGGCAACTTTCATCATGTGGTTGAAACTGTAGTCACCAGTGTTACTGATAACATATTTTTGTTGTATTTACTGTATAGAAGAACTTGAATTATAAGTGGGAAAAGTTTGGTTGCACATTTCTTTTGAGAAAATAGGCATGGTGCGTGTGCATCTTCCCAGCTGACTATTCCCATAACGCTCAAAAAATTAAGGTGGTCAAAAAATGTAAGTACCAGTTTAAAGAAGTCTGAATGAACATTACCAAACATCAAATTGAACATAGAGAAGCTGCTTCTGTAGAATAAATACATATGTCTGACATTTCAAAACATCAGATCACTCCTAAAGTAGTAGTTTTGCGAAAGGAAGAAATTGTTCACTGTTACAATCTAAACTTATCCATTGTAGACTCCGTTGTATAATGTTTGATTTTAGTGCTCCAATGTGGGTGTAAAATTGAATAAATACTGTGTAGAAGGTGATTTAATTAGAGATAAGAAACTGTTCTGTGTAATGAAAAATATACTATGTACTGTATCGAGCTGTTATCAAACTTCAGTAGTAAATGGCAAACAGCAAGATATTAAAGACATTATTTATTCAACAAATCAAAATAATATAACACACATAAACATTTAATCTTCAAATGAGGTCTGTAGATTGCAGCCAATTTATAATTTTTATCACCATTCAACACTAAACAAATTTTAATATAATACATAATTATGAACATTTTTTGACATTCACTCTTTTAAAAATCAAACAGTAAGTGCAAAATATATAAAAACCTGATCATGAATATTTCGTTTCCACAAGTAAAACATACAATTATTCTTAAATCCAAGAATGCTAAATGTTAACAGTAAAAACTTCAATAGATGCTTAACCAGCTCAAAGACAATACATTGATGTATTAAAAGTTCAATAAAACTTTAACAAAGTAACATTATGCCACAGCCAGTACAAATGGGAGCCATTTTTAAATGACTTATTGGTGTTCTCCAAAAGAGATCAAGTCTTAACTCTTCAAACAACAGTCCTGTGTTGGGACTATTTTTCAAATAGATTTGAAATGGCGGAAAGATACTCTCAATCCACATTTAAATATCTCGAGATACAAACCGAAACTGCTTAAACTTTGCTTCATTCAGTCGTGTCACATACAACACACCAATAAATAATGCAAAGCCATTTATTGTAATGGCAATGTTTGTTTATAGCTGTTGTGTGGAATTTCCATTGTATGTAGTTCTCCTTTTATCATCATCTTTTTCTTTGTCCCTCAAAGTGTGAATGTTGCTACGGTGCCGTGATCCAGAGGGTCCAGGTTGTGCATTTGCTCTGGAAAAGAACAATAAAGGGACAATTAATTAGCAATCCGACTTTGAAATAACACAAAATGTGTGCACATATATCTGGATCTTACATGAAGTCTCCCAATACACACATTTTCATGTTTCAGAATTAGTCTCCAATAATAGACATGGCATTAAGTTTATTTTCTCTTTTTCCTTTCTTCTTTGCAATAATCACCTCAAATTTAAAATCATATTCTTTTCTGGTTCAGAACAATGTCCGGCACCACCAGCTTAATTTGGGAAGGAGAGGGGTGAGGCACTAGCAACTGTAGTAAACTGCTTTTACATATAAACAAATAAGTTGAAAATTTCACTATTAATTTATACAGGAATCCAAAACAGTGTTAGAGAAAGTCAAGATACTGCCTTGAGCTGCCAATAAAATTTTTTACTTACACAACCAGTTTCGGTCAACTGACCATCATCAGGTTCCTGTGCACCAATTAAAATAATACGTAAGTAACATTACAGGCTTAAACTTTTATGAATCTGTTAACAGATGTAAATGTTCATGGCAACACATACGTAATAAAATGCCAAAGACATAAAAACATTCACAGTATTGTGTTGGTAAAATATGAGATCATTAATAGCAGATGGTAAAACCATGAATTAGACACTGATAATAAAAGTAAGCCTAAGACAGTGGTGTCACTGTACCAGCAATCATAATATAAATTACATCATCAATCTATAAAAACTGTGCTACATAGTACACCGATTCACATTATACACCATATAAAGCAAACTGCACAGCTGATCACTGTTTACTGGTAGCACCAAAAACGATCATCGATGTCTTCCTACATCAATAGTGACTAGTATCTTATGATTACCAAGCTGTGTCATCTGCTACAATAAGTAAATGTAACAGTCGTAACAGGTGTTCTGTATGTCGCATCTAGCAGCAAATTCCACATATTACAATCGCAGTTGTGGTGACAGAAAACAATATACATAGAAGTAATGGCTTAGATGCACTCGTAGGCACAAGCATGAAACAAGCTACAGCCACATTTATATGTGAGCTGCTTCCATCGTACAGTAGCTTTCATGTGACAGGCCATACTGGTGCATAAAATGTAAGCCTATCTGAATTGTCTAAATATATTACAGTATAATAGATTTAATATGCTCAGTTTCAGAGAAAAAATAGTTATATCAACATCTTGCATAACAAACTAAAGTGACAGTTGTATGTAATGCATGACTGATTGAAGATTTTTCCACATAGCTATATATGCTGACATATTGTACGAAGTGTACAGCTAACAAAAGTTTACTAATTATTAATGTTAGAACAAACATCATTTAAACTCTTAAGTAGACACGCTTAGTGCTAGAATGACCATGTCAACACAATGTCAGACACAGTAAGCATCTAAGCCTAACTATATTTGACTTGCATACAGCGAAGTAACACAGCGATACAAATACAGCAGCTACGTTTACAGACAATTAGAAAAAGAATAACAATACTGCAGAAATTTGACGAACACCAGAAACTATTTACAGATGTTCTAACATAAATAAAAACAAAGACATGGTATGCTTAATATAAATCACTGAACATACAATGTGGAAAAATAGTTGGACAATGTGATACTAAAGTAAAATTAAGACCAGATGTATTGATATCTTTATTAGATGCATTTTCAGGTAAATTTCTTCATTTAAAACAGTACAGGTCGGTCTCTCTCTCTCTCTCTCTCTCTCTCTCTCTCTCTCTCTCTCTCTCTCTCTCTCTCTCTGAATATGTCTGGAAATTTCCAGTTCTAGAATATCCATATGGCGATCTTTGTAAATTCCATGTAATAATTGTAAACTGTCGTCTATATTAGAAACAGAATGGTTTTCATTTCATCAGGTGCGACCTGAGACTCTCAGGTTGCACCTGATTAAGATTACGAGCTACATTACCAAAATATCATGCATGAATGATGCTGATATCCGGCAGAACACCCAACAACCCAAGGTGTTAACTATATTATTGCTGATAGTGTCATTGGTATACGAAGCTCCTGCGACACTGGTATTATGAAAAATGTAAATTTTATTGGATACCCTCCCTATATGTGGAAGAGTGGCAAATTTTCTTTTTTTTCTTTTTCTTTTTCTCTCTACATTTATTAGCATAGTTTTTTTTTTCATTTTAGGTTTATGTTAGGTTTCAGTTTCTTGTTAAATGATCTGTCTATTATGTCAGAAGTGTAACCATTACGTGTTGCCATATATTTTAACATATCTAACTTATTTAGCCTCTTTTCCTCTGAAAAAGCTAGCCTAATTGATTGTTTAATCACTGTAGTGAAAAAGCTATGATGCCATCTGTGGTTGCACCTTTGCGGAATATACTGAATTCATGTTGAACATTAAAATTTGTTATTCTCACCTGTAAAAAATTAATTCCATTGTTTTTCTCAAAAATTTTCCATCATAAATTTTAAGTTGTTATGCATGTTATTGAAATGTTAAGGAAATCATTAATTTACTTCATAATCCATTTGTGAGAATTATAGTATCTTCTGCAGTATACTATCTTCTTTGCAACTTGTTATTGTTCTTCATTTTCTAAATTTTCTATAAATACATTGGCTAGTGCGCCTGCTTAGGCAACAACCCATCAATAAACCTTTATTTTGTTTATAAAAGTTGTTATCAAAAGAGAAATGATTATACAACAGTATAAGTTTCGGCAGCTTAATATGTTCTACAATTTCAGCTTGACCTAGTTTTTTATGTTTTAACAGAACTATGTTTACTGAGGTCTATCGTCTGATTTACATATACACTTATATAAAGGTTAATTACATCTAATGATATAAATGTTGCTTTTCTTGGTGTGCTTATATTTCTAGCCGAAGTCGCCAATTCATTTTAATTTTTTATAGAAGAAATATTAGTGAAGGTCTAATGCTTATTAATAATGTTATTTAGCTCTTTACTAAGTGAATATCCAGGACTTCCTACATATTTAACAGCTGGATGAATCGGGTGGCCATCTTTATGTAGGCTGTGCTCATAGTTTAGGTGCACTGGGGTTCATAATGACAACACTGTTTCTTTGTTTCTGTGAAGCGAAAGTCACTTTCACAAATAGTATTTTTAATAGCCACTTGGAATTAATCAATGAGATCCGTATCCATTATTTTTATATCACTGTTGTTAAAGATCTTCAGCATTTTTCAATGTAGGTGTCTTCTTTTAAAATCACTACAGTATTGCCTTAATCTGCTTTTAGAGCATCTGCAATGCCTACACTTACACCCATTACACACCGTGTGTGTGTGTGTGTGTGTGTGTGTGTGTGTGTGTGTGTGTGTGTGTGTGTGTGTGTGTGTGTTTTCAAATGGCTCTGAGCACTATGGAACTTAACATCTGAGGTCATCAGTCCCCTGGAACTTAGAACTACTTAAACCTAACTAACCTAAGGACATCACACACATGCAAGCAGGATTCGAACCTGTGACCATAGTGTGTGTGTGTGTGTATATATCTGCCATCACATATTATTCGTGCTGTACATTGGTGCAGCAGATAAGAGTTTTGGGTTAGCATGCAGGAGGTCGAGGTTTCGATCCTGGGTTGGGGCGCATTTTTTTTATTTGCTAATTTCATTCTGACATTTCACACTGTAACACACACCGTTTATTGGGTCACATGTATCCTAAAGTTATAACATTTTGTAACGCTGAACATAACAAATATGTGGTTACACAAATAAGAAACAGACAGTTGAAACAAATGACCTTTTATAGGACAGAGTAACTACAAAGTAAATATCGATTTCGAGATGCTAAAGATGGTAGCACACTACAGTAACACAACATCTACTTGTCGTTTATGCTGCATCTAATACGAGCGCTCAGATGTCGCACATTAGCAACCACTAGCAATAATAATGTCCATACGACCTCCACAACAGAATACGTTGTCCTCAGAACAACAGATGCTCAAAGCGGCCTATTTGCACATCCAAACATTGCACAACCCGCCGGATCATACTGCAATGGGCCCTTCGCAGCAAAGCTGTGTCCTCAGTAACAAGAGCAGCATGAACACGCACTACCAATTCTTCCACGTTCCTCGATGGAGTAGAGTACACGTACTCCTTTAGGTGTCCCCACAAGAAGAAATACAGGGGATTTAGGTCAGGTAAGTGTGGTGGCCACACAACTGGACCTCCACATCCGAGCAATTTCCCTCTAAATGTGCTGTCCAAATACTGTCGCAAATTAATTCCAGAGTACAGAGGTGCATCAAGTTGGAGCCATATCCTCTGCTGAACATGTAAACATCTTCCAGCACATCATGCAGATTGTTTGAGAGGTATGCATGATAGTTTTGTGCCGTCATCCGATCTGGTAGACCTTGCATACAGTATAAACACGCCATCAGACGTGCACACTCGTCCACCTAATGTCATGACACAGGAAGGTACCATACATGTGGTTGCAAGTGTTGCACGTGGGTGAGGTCTGGAGATTGGGACAGTGTTGGTACATGTGGTTGGCTTTGCAATAGGGGTAAGTAGGTTTCTTTTCGGGGGGGGGGGGGGGGGTGTGTGTGTGTTTAAGGGCGCTCAACTACTGAGGTCATTAGCGCCCAGTCACAATTGTTAGAGCACATAGAATCTAGTAAAACTCAAGGGGGGGGGGGGGGGGGGGGGGAGACACCAGAAAGTTCTTACAAAGATGCAGATAAAATAAGTGAAGGAGTTAGATGTCTTGGGACAAGCCAGTCAAAGTAATGAAACGAAGAACACGAGCAGATGCTCGAGCGTCATCAGCTAAAATATCCTATAAAGTAGATGGCAGAGACAGGACAACACGAGACTGACTAAAACGGGGACACGACAATAAAACATGGCGCACTGTTAATGCATGACCACAAGGGCACTGCGGGGCTGGGTCATCAGAGAGCAGGTAGCGGTGGATAAACCGGCAATGCCCAATCCGCAACCTGGTCAGAAGGACCTCTTCTCGCCGAGATGGTCGGGAGGAGGTTGTCCAAGCAGTTGGGAACGGTTTCACTGCCCGGAGCTTGTTTCCTTGAAGTGATGACCAAGTATCCCACCACAAAGACACAAGCCTCTTACAAACAACCCCACTAATGTCAGATGACGGGACACAATGGGAGGCTGGCAGAGGCAGGAGGACTGCAGCCTTGGCTGCAGCATCAGCAGCCTCATTCCCAGGCATTCCTACATGGCTGGGAACCCACAGAAAGCTGACAGGAGAGCCATCAGCAGCAGAAGAATGGAGGGACTGCTGGATCCGTTGCACCAAGGGATGGACCGGATATGGAGCTCCAAGGCTCTGAAGAGCACTGAGTGAATCAGAGCCGGTGGCGGCGGGCATACTGAACGGCCTGATGGAGAGCAAAAAGCTCGGCCGTAAAGCTGGAACACTGGTCGAGGAGCCGGTATTTAAAGGTGCCGGCCCCGACGACAAAGGCACAGCCAACACCATCGTCAGTTTTGGAGCCATCAGTGTAAATAAAGGTGTGACCGGCAAGTCGCGCACGAAGTTCGACAAACCGTGAGCAATACACTGCAGCCGGAGTACCGTCCTTTGGGAGCGAGCTGAGGTCGAGATAAATATGAACCAGAGCCTGGAGCCACGGTGGTGTCGGGCTCTCACCCTCTCTGAAGGTGGTAGGGAGGGCAAAATCCAATTGTCGAAGCAGGCGACGAAAGCGGACTCCAGGGGGCAGCAGGGCAGACACATACAACCCATACTGACGGTCGAGAGAATCGGTGAAGAAGGACTGATAAGAGGGGTGGTCGGGCATTGACAACAGCCGGCAGGCACACCGACAAAGCAGTACGTCGCGCCGGTAGGTCAATGGTAATTCGGCAGCTTCAGCATAAAGACTCTCAATGGGACTAGTGTAGAATGCTCCGGTCGCAAGTCGTAACCCCCTATGGTGGATGGAGTTGAGACGGCGTAAGAGGGATGGCCGAGCAGACGAGGCTCCCATAATCCAGCTTTGATCGGACTATGGACCGATACAAGTGAAGCAGGACAGTGCGATCCGCTCCCCAAGATGAGCCACTAAGAACTCTGAGGACATTAAGGGAACGTTTACAACGGGCAGCCAAATAAGAGACGTGCGGAGACCAACAAAGCTTCCTGTCCAGTGTGAGCCCTAGAAACTTAGTTGTTTCCACGAATGGGACAACAACGGGACCGAGATGTAAGGATGGCGGAAGGAACGCTTTATATCGCCAAAAGTTGATGCAAACCGTCTTCTCTTCAGAGAACCGGAAGCCATTTGCCACACCCCATGAGTATAGGCTATCTAGACAACGCTGGAGGCAGCGCTCCAGGAGGCATGTTCTCTGGGCACTGCAGCAGATCGCGAAGTCATCGACAAAAAGAGAGCCTGAGACATTAGGTGGAATGCAATCCATAATTGGATTGATCGCTATGGCAAAAAGGGCTACACTCAAGACGGAGCCCTGAGGCACTCCATTCTCCTGGAGGAAGACGTCGGACAATACGGAACCCACACGTACCCTAAACTTTCGATCTGTTAATAAGGAATCAATAAAAAGGGGCAGGCGACCGCATAGACCCCACCTGTGCATAGTGCGGAGGATACCTCCTCTCCAACAGGTATCATAAGCCTTCTCCAAATCGAAGAACACGGCTACCATTTGGTGCTTTCGCAAAAAAGTTGTTCATGATGAATGTCGACAAGGTCACAAGGTGGTCAACAGCGGAGCGGCGGCGACGAAAGCCGCATTGAACATTGGTAAGTAGCCGTCGAGATTCAAGAATCCAAACTAACCGAGCGTTAACCATGCGCTCCATCACCTTACAGACGCAGCTTGTAAGAGAAATGGGGCCGTAACTAGAAGGAAGGTGTCTATCCTTCCCGGGTTTGGGTATAGGAACAACGGCGTCACGCCAACGCATGGGGACTTTACCTTCGGTCCAGACGCGATTGTAGGTACGAAGAAGGAAGCTTTTGCCTACTGGAGAAAGGTGGACCAGCATCTGAACGTGAATGGCATCTGGCCCCGGAGCAGAGGACCGGGACAGTGCAAGTGCACGTTCGAGTTCCCGCATAGTAAAGGGGGCATTATAATTTTCCAGATTCAGCGAGTTGAAGGAAGGTCGCCGAGCCTCTTCTGCCTCTTTCCTGGGAAGGAAGGCAGGGTGGTAATGGGCGGAGCTTGAAACCTCCGCAAAAAAGCGGCCAAAGGCGTTTGAGACATCCACAGGATCAACAAGGACCTCATTACCTGAAGTCAGGCCAGGTACCGAGGAGTGGGCCTTAATGCCCGACAGCCAGCGCAGGCCACCCCAGACGACAGAAGAGGGAGTAAAACTGTTAAAGGAGCTGGTGAAAGAGGCCCAACAAGCTGTTTTGCTGTCTTTGATGACTCTACGGCATTGCGCTCGGAGTCGTTTGTATCCAATACAATTCGCCAACATAGGATGGCGGCGAAAGGTGCGTAAAGCACGTCGTCGAGCACGGATAGCGTCTCTACAAGCCTCATTCCACCAGGGGACGGAAACGCGACGTGAAGAAGAGGTAGTACCAGGAATGGAACGTTCGGCAGCATTGATGATAACAGCCGTGAGGTATTCGACCTGACTGTCACAACTGAGAAAATCGTGGTCCGGAAAGGTCGCTAGGGAGGAGTAAACTCCCCAGTCAGCTTTTGGTATGTTCTAGCTCGAAGGAAGTGGGGATGGGGTGTGGTGCAGGAGACGAACGACACAGGGGAAGTGGTCGCTCGAATAGGTGTCAGAAAGGACATACCACTCGTACCGACGGGCAAGAGTGGTAGAACAGATCGAGAGGTCCAAGTGGGAGTAGGTATGAGTAGAGTCCGAGAGGAAAGTCGGGGCGCCAGTATTGAGGCAGACAAGATTGAGATGGTTGAAGACATCCGCCAAGAGGGAGCCTCTCTGACAGGATACAGGAGAGCCCCAAAGGGGATGATGGGCATTGAAGTCGCCAAACAATAAAAACGGCAGAGGAAGCTGAACAATCAGGTGCATCTTGTCAGCCCGACTAACTGCGGATGACGATGGAGTGTAGACGGTACAAACGGAAAAAGTAAAGGCAGAAAGAGTAATACGGACAGCTATTGCTTGGAGTGGGGTGGTCAATGGGATGGGATGGTAACAGACATCGTCCCGAACGAGCAACATGACCCCACCATGAGCTGGAATACCGTCCACAGGGGTGAGGTCAGACCGCTCCGAGGTATAGTGGGTAAAAGCAATACGGTCAGTTGGGCGCAACTTGGTTTCCTGGAGACCAAGGACGAGCGGACAGTGCAGGCAGAGGAGCAGTTGTAATTCCTCCCGATTAGATCGAATACCTCTTCTGTTCCAATGTAACAAAGCCATCGCTAGTCAGAAAAAAGGGGGAACGAAACGGGTGAAGAGCTGGTCACCTTGACGGCCGCGGAGGGCCAGGTTTCGAGGGAACAACGCTACAACCGGCGGGAGGCGGATCCTGTTCCATTGAGCCGTCGCCAGCTGCGGCCGCTTTCCCGGGTTGCGTAGGAGGGGCAGCATCATTCACCGATGAGAGGCCAGGTGAGCGCCTGGCAGCAGAGCGCCCCGGCGAAACTGAGGACGGCCGGGAGCAGCGACTCACGGATGGAGCGTCAGACGAAACACGCCAGGGTGGAGAGGGGGATAAAGACTTCTTCTTGGAGGCCTTCTGGGAAGTCCGATGAGGCACGGGGATGGTGGGCTGGACCCGAAGAAGGTCCTCACGGGCGGGGTCCGTTTTGGAACGCCGGACCTCGGAAGCCGGGGTCCGGAAAGTTTCCCCGATGGACGCCTGAGAAGAGGATCGCTTCTCAGGCGGCGGAGGGGGAGGAGGAGGAAGGGTGGCCCCTGGGGCAGAGGGGGCAGGTGCTGCGATGGAGGAGGGTTTGGAAGGGAGGGATTTGGGAGGCGGAGGCATAGACCCTGGATGGGGTGAGGAGGCGGAGGGGGGACAGGATAGGGGTTAGGATACTGTGGAAGGAGTGGACACGACTGAGGCAAACGAAGTTGTCAATGTCACGGGATGGAGGCGGTCATACTTCTTCCTGGCCTCAGAATAAGAGAGGCGATCCAAAGTTTTTAATTCTTGAATCTTCTTCTCCATCTGATACGCAGGGCAGTCTAAAGATCTAGGCGAGTGGATGCCAGGACAATTGACACACCGAGGTGGTGGGGTGCATGTATGTTCCTCACGAAGAGGACGTCCACAATCGCCACAAAGGGGCACAGTCTCACACCGTGATGACATGTGCCCAAAGCGCAAACACCGAAAGCAGCGCATAGGAGGCGGGACGTAAGGTCGCACGTCGCACCGGTAGCACATCACCCTTACCTTCTCCGGGAGAACGTCCCCCTCGAAGGCGAGGATAAAGGCCCCGGTGTCGATGCGACGGTCTTTGGGGCCGCGCTGGACTCGCCGGACGAAATGCATGCCTCGGCGCTCCAGGTTGGCCCTGAGCTCCTCATCAGATTGCAGCAAGAGGTCCCGATGAAAAATAACCCCCTGCGTCCTATTCAGTGCCAGATGCGGGACAATGGACACTGGGATGTCCCCTAGTAGGTCGCACACCTGGAGCGCCGCCGACTGTGTGGCGGAGGTGGTCTTTATAAGAACGGACCCCGAACGCATTTTACTGAGAGCCTCGATTTCCCCGAAGATGTCCTCGATGTGCTGGACAAAGAACATGGGCTTGGAGCTGGCGAACGTCCCCCCATCGGTCCGAGAACAGACTAAATAGCGGGGGAAGTCCTTCGCCCCAAGTCGATGGACCTGTCCTTCCTCCCAGGGAGTGGCCAAGGGGGAAAGGGCAGGAGAACCAGAACCAGAGACAGTACCTTTCTTTTTAAAAGACTTGGCCACAGAGCGACCCGATACATGTTGACGTTTCATCTGCGAAACGTCCGCCCCGATACCACCCACTCCGACCAGGGGCTCTCCCCACGGGCGCCACCCAGCCTCAGCAAGGGCCACCTGGCAGGATGACCGTTGCCGGGAGTCCTGATGCCCCAAGGAGACGGGCATCTACTCCTTGGCCGACATGGGGAGGGTGCAGCTCAGGTATCGGCAGTACGATCTCTGTGTTGTCAGGGGGCTACAACCTAGAGGGTACATGACGACCCCACCACAACGGGCTGGCTTCCGTGCTGGATTTCTGGTGCCATGGAAAGTCCATCATGATCGTAGGTGCAGATGGGGACGCACTATGGGCATAATTTGTGCAACCCATCAGGCGTTTAGGCCCAATTTGAGGAATAGCGGGTGTGGTTACAACGCCGTTACAATGCTGAGTGCCAAGGTCTTAGTGCACTGAGGAGCAGTGAGACACCACGTAAGGCGTCCTTCCCCAAAAGGCCCGTACTTCTGTAGAATTTTGAAAAATGGAGGTCAAACCCCAAGGGGGACCATCACACGGAAGGCCGAAACGGTTGAAACTCCTTTTAGTCGCCTCTTACGACAGGCAGGAATACCTCGGGCCTATTCTTACCCCGGACCCGCAGGGGGGAGTCAGCAGTTAAATGATCATTGTAGTCGAGGCATTTGTGGCAATGGTAGGTTAGGGCTTGGTATCTGGAAGGCTCAATTTTGTGTTTGCAGCGATATATGAAGGCTCCATTCTGAACGAGCTGATCTATGGTTGAGAGGTCTTCAGGAAAGACATGAATGAAGAATGTAGGACCAGAATGTTGATGATCCAAAGGGCTTTTTGGATTTGGGAGTAAGGATTGGCATTCAGCTCCTGCTCATCTTTCCTCACTGTGATCTCAGGGTCCACCCCCTTGGTCACAGCGTAAGAGTTGGTGGGCAGTGTGGGAGTAGTTGTTGTTTGGGTCGTGGTGGGCCGAGTGGGAGCAGAGAGACATGTGGACAAGAGGTGATGGAAGGGACTCGTTGAGTAGGTGGGTTTGAAAATCGGGGTAAGAGCATTTGATGATTATGGAGTCTTTGCGGGCTGTGAATTGTGAAATGTTGCGGTTTGGAAGGTACTCTTTTATTTCGAGGGAAAATGTTTTAGGACTGAGGAATCTGACATCAGGAAATGATAGGATGAAGGAATATGCCAGAGGAGATGTGTGGGTGAGATAGAGTTATAGGCTCTGGTGAGTGGGGCAGGTTGGGCAGCAGCTGGGTATCACAGAGAAGGTGGGTATCTTTACTAGGTGGGTTGCAAGCATCATTGAAAAAAAGGAGTGTTGGAGGATATTATGGGACAGGATTTTTTAAATTTTCTTATTTTCTTACATGGAGCTGTTGGGCTTGAAGCTGATGCAGATGTGGATGATGTGGCCACAGCCGTGGCATATGCTGTTGGTGCCGGTGAAGCTGTAGTAGGTGTGGCTAGTGCCTCTGCTTCTGGATCCAGATGTAATGACGATAGCAATGGAGCAGCAGTAGGCACTGATGACGCTGCAGCTGGTGCAGTTCTGCTATTGGTGACAAGTGTGGCAATAGTGGCTCTGGTGGCAGCAGCGATGGTGGCAATGGCACCTTAGTACATGCTGCAGTGATGACATCTTCAAATTAGCAGTTAATTAAGTCTGTGGATGCAATGTGTAAGAGCGGGAAGGCAGATGTGGTCGTCCAATTACTGGGGAAGAAGGGTAAGAGCAGGAGGGGACAGTGAATAGAGGTCGTTTACGAATATGCAATTTTTTGATGAACTCATTTGCATTTTTATGTTTTGAGCATTTTCCAGATTCCATTAGATCACCCATTATTCTCAAAACCTTAAGAAGTGTGGTTATGTTCTGCAATGGAAGTTTTAGTGCAATCTAGTGCTACTTTTGTGTGTGCTATTAATGTTTCTGCATTGGTTGCATTTAACTCTGACACAACATTTTGTTTAACCCCTTTTTCTAATAGTTCTGTTCCATGCTGCAGACCATGTAATTATTCCAATACAGATATCAATATATCTGGTCTTAATTTTAATTAGTACCACATTACACATTTTTCTACACTATATGTTCAGTGATGTTTTTTAAGAATTTATATGTCTTGTTTTTATTTATAACATCTGTAAATAGCAGCTGATGTCTGTTAAATAGTTGCAGTATTGTTTTTATTCTTTTCTAAACATCCATGTGTGTGAATTCCTGAGGGACCAAACTGCTGAGGTCATCGGTTCCTAGACTTACACACTACTTGAACTACGTTATGCTAACAACAACAACAACAACACACACACACACACACACACACACACACACACACACACACACCATGCCTGAGGGAGGACTCGAATCTCCGGCAGGAGGGCCGTGCAATCTGTGACGTAGTGCCTCAAACCACGCAGCCACTCTGTGCGGCTAAACATCTGTAAACATAGCTTCTGTATCTGGTCTCATTGTATACATTTACATCAACATCAATACTCTGCAAATCACATTTAAGTGCCTGGCAGAGGGTTCATTGAACCACCTTCACAATTCTCTATTATTCGAATTTTGCATGGCGCGCAGAAAAAACGAACTCCTACATCTTTCTGAGCGAACTCTGATTTCCCTTATTTTATTATGGTGATCATTTCTCTCTATGTAGGTTGATGTCAACAAATTTTTGCATTCAGAGGAGATAGTTGGTGACGGAAAGTTGGCAAGAACATTCTGCCACAACGAAAATTGCCTTTGTTTTAATTATGTCCACCCCAAACAACATATCATTTCAGTGACACCCTCACCCTGTTTCGCAATAATACAAAATGTACTACCTTTCTTTGAACCTTATTGATGTCCTCCATCAGTCCTATCTGCTAAGGATATCACACCACACAACAGTTTTCTAAAAGGGGATGGGAAAGCATAGTGTAGGCAGTCTCCTTAGTAGATCTGTTACATTTTCTAAGTGTCCAGCCAATAAAACACAGTCTTTGGTTAGCCTTCACCACAACATTTTCTATACATTCCTTCCAATTTAAGTTGTTTGTAATTGTAATTCCTAGGTATGTACATGAATTTACGGCCTTTAGATTTGACTGATTTATCGTGTAGGATGACCTCACACTTTTCATTATTTAGGGTCAACTCTTAATTTTCACACCATACAGATAGCATTTCTAAACTGTTTTGCAATTGGTTTTGATCTTCTGATAACTTTACTAGTCGATAAACGAGAGCATCATCTGCAAACAACCTAAGACAGCTACTCAGATTGTCTCCAAAATCAGTTATACAGATACAGAAGATCAAAGGGCCTATAAAACTACACTGGGGAATGACAGAAATCACTTCTGTTTTTCTTGATGACTTTCCATCAGTTATCATGAACTGTGACCTCTCTGGCTGGAAATCATGAATCCAGTCACATAACAGAGTATATTCCATTAGCACGCAATTTCACTACAAACTGCTTATATGGTACAGTGTCAAAAGCCTTCTAGAAATCCAGAAATACGGAATCAATTTGAAATCCCTTGTCAATAGCTCTCAACACTTCATGCGAATAAAGAGCTAGTTGTGTTTCACAAGAATTATGTTTTCCAAATCCGTGTTGACCGTGTGTCAATAGACCATTTTCTTCAAGGTAATTCATAATGTTTGAACACAATATATGTTCCAAAATCCTGCTGCATATTGACATTAATGATATGGGCTTGTAACTTAGTGGATTACTCTTACTACCCTCATTGACTATTGGTGTGACCTATGCAACTTTCCAGTCTTTTCGTATGGATCAAGTCGAGCGAATTGTTGTATACGATTATCAAGTACGGAGCTATTGTATCAGCATACTCTGAAAGGAATCTAAATGGTACACAATCTGGACTGGAAGATTTGCTTTGGTTAAGTAATTTAAGTTGTTTCACTACTATGCGGATATCTACTTCTACGTTGCTCATGTTGGCAGCTGTTCTTGATTCAAATTCTAAAATATTTACTTCATCTTGTTTGGTGAAGGAATTTCAGAAGGCTGTGTTCAGTAACTCTGCTTCAGCAGCACTGTCTTCAATAGTATCTCCATTGGTAATGCGCAGAGAAAGCATTTATTGTGCCTTGCCTCTAGCATACTTCACGTACGACCTGAATCTCTTTGGATTTTCTGCCAGGTTTCAAGACAAAGTTTCATTGTGGGAACTATTATAAGCATCTTGCTTTGAAGTCCATGCTAAATTTTGAGCTTCTGTAAAAGATTGCCAGTCCTGGAGATTTTGCGTCCATTAAAATTTGGCATGCTTTTTCGTTGTTTCTGCACCGGTGTTCTGACCTATTTTGTGTACCAAGGAAGATCAGCTCCATTGTTTAACTTATGTAGCATAAATCTCTCAATTGCTGCCAATTTCAAGCCACATCTGGTCTACACTTAAATTGTTAATTTGGAAGAAGTGGAGATAGTAGGTAAATTTTTCATTTATTTTTGGATTTGGAAGTTACAATATTCATTTTCGCTACAACCACCCTGTGTTCACTAATTCCTTGTATCCATTTTGATGCTCGTTGTTAGCTCAGGATTATTTGTTGCTATGAGGTCAAGCATGTTTTCACTCCTGTTTACTATTTGTGTAGGCTCATGTACTAACTGCTCAAAATAATTTTCAGAGAATGCATTTAGCACAATTTCGGATGATGTTTTATGCGTGCCTCCGGATTAAACACGTATTTTCGACAACATATCGGGGGTAAATTAAAGTTGCCACCAATTATAATTTACAATGTCAGTTTTAGATTCCACAAGGAAATATAAAAGCACATTCCTGTCTAAGACTAAAGTAAAGAACTTTTTAGCAGCTGGAGATGTTATTCATTAATTCTGGACTGAGCTGTGGAGCTCTCCAAACATGGAGAAACTAATCAAAGGGTATCATCATTTCCTGAATGTGTGTTATTTGATTCAGATTGTTTGGAGGGAAGTAGAACCTATTTATGTACATATTGATAGATAATAACATATGACAATTCTAAGAACTGAAAAAAAGCAGAGAGAAAAAGCAACAACCAAACAATCAGAAATACCGTATTTACTCGAATCTAAGCCGCACTTTTTTCCGGTTTTTGTAATCGAGTGCAAAGTAAGCA
This sequence comes from Schistocerca nitens, assembly GCF_023898315.1. NCBI lineage: Eukaryota > Metazoa > Arthropoda > Insecta > Orthoptera > Acrididae > Schistocerca > Schistocerca nitens. The sequence continues at coordinate 913,272,282 of NC_064616.1, read as the reverse complement.
GAAGTTCTGAACAATGTTGGTAGGTGCCGCCACAACTAACTTCTGCCGTCGAATATATGCAGCGCTACACAGGCAAGCTTTGCAGGCACAAAGATAAATACTGGCGCCAAACATCTGCACCAGTAAATAAATTAAAAAAAGTGGAAGGCAAGCTTTTTTCTCCGCACCGAGTTTCGACCACTGCATTTTCATACATTATCCAACGAAGTAAATAGAAATTCCGTATTGTTCATCTTCGAATGTAGCAGCATTTCAATGTACTACCAAAATCCGACTGGCAAGACTGTTTGGAATGTTTGTCAATATGGCCAACTCTACGTTCTGAATTTTTTCCTACCTGTGAGAAGAGATGGTTGCTAATAGGAACTTTTATGAATTGTGAATCACATGCAGTATTCTCTTCACCATAAGAATAATACGAATATAAACGTTTTGCCATGTATTCTTTCGTGTTTGCTGGTAACTCACTTAAATACTGTCCGCCTAATAAACTACGAAACTAGAGTGAGACAACAGCAAACGCAGAAGAATATACATATCGCGTCATGTTTATATTCGTATTATCCTTATGCCAAATAGTGATACAGTCAGATATGAAGCACGGCATTTGACTAGATTTTTAAATCTATGATGACTCTAAATTCCTGTGCAGAATGTAATGTACTAAAGAAGAGTCTGCAAAGATTTTCAAACGGAGAAAAAGTTTCGCTAAACTCTCGTTCAGAACATCTTCTATCATACGCAGCCTATTATTTGGTTCTTGTTTATCATTATCAAAGAAAGCAGCAGTGTAAGTAACAACAAATAGCAGTCTCTTGTCATTGTTTCGCTAATGACACGATTCCTCTCTTCTTCTTCTTCTTTTTTTTTTTGTAAGCGTGGGAGCGTGCACAAAATCAAGCCATGCTGCGAGCGGTGACAAGCCGTAAACACTCATTATCAGAATGCAACAAACAATGCATGACACAGTACAGTAATGTATTTTCAGCTTAGAGTGACGTAAACACGTATAACAAAGAGAACGGCACTTATCAGATCGAAGAAAAATAAGCAATCAATTCAAACCAGACGAAGCACGTGAAAAAGTAAGGGTACCCGTATAAATACGGACGGAGTGCCTGACAGGTAGCAATGGCTACCTGGTAAAGCTTAACTGCTAAGCTTACGTCTCGAACCAAACTACTGTAGCTGTATCGTCATTCATTCGACCTAATTTGTGTCTCATATTACAATGGACCAACCTTGTTTCGATTTGGACGTGCGGCCTAAAAATTCTCTCTCCCTTTGAATTTCGAGTTTCAAATTTCAGGTGCGGCTTAGATTCGAGTAAATATGGTAGAACACCATTGGCTTTATTGCCATTCTGACAGAAAAACAATCTATCCCATGAGAGACAAATATGAGAAATAATATTTCAGGCAGATAAAATCTGCAGTAGGAGTATCCAGTTTCTCCCCTTTCTTTTTATGTATAATTACCTTCAATGTTTGTGTTTTCAGTATAAAAACATTTTTCCCTACTTTGAATTAAAATACGGCTGTAACAAAACAGACCAAAGTTCTATATATTACTTTAATAATACATATTGATTTTTAATTTCTTATATTACACTCAACCATGCACCATTTTATACTACCTAATTGTCTTTCGCATATTTTGTATCATTTTAAATAATACACATAAAAATACACTAAACTTACAATCTGTCACTGGTATTTGTTTCAGGCTGTGAATTACCACCTGCAGTAAATGGAAAAAATCTGCTGATTCTGTTCCACATATACTTTATCAGTGAGTAAGCCCAGCTACTGAAGTTTGCTGTATAACTCCGCAGTGACATGTTGTTACTCTCCTGTCGAGGATCTGCCTGCAACAGATATTTTTGTGCATATGTTTTAAAACTCTGACCAATTTCAATAACTAAAGTTACATAATTCACTCAATTTGTAATTACACCAGTTTGCGTATGGAGATGAGAAACGTCACCACTGATTGAACTTTAAGGCAACAATATGTTTAATAAGTCAATACATATAACAATGCAGAATCTTTGAATAAGTGGTACTGTCAACAAAAATGAACATTACTGAAAAACTGAATTATGAAATAGAATCTGTACAGGAGAGACAATGAGTGCTCTTTTCACCATAGAAAATGGAATAGTAGTGTGCGTCACGTGACTGTACACTGGCTTTCTGCAAACTGTCAATGGACAAGATGTACAATACAGGTGCATTTGGTAGCAGTTAGACAATGCAAAAGATACTACTTCTCAGAAGTCACACAGGCACTGGGATTTCATGTGGCACTATGTCAATGATGTATCATGAGTATCTTGATAGAGAGAAAACTGCTACTAGCACAATCAGCTACAATGGACAACAATGGGTGGATGAGCATCACTGTCAACTATTGCACAATGTAACAGCTGATAAATGGGCTTGTCAATTTAATGTTGAACAAAAATAATCAGTGAGAAGCCATACCATCCACAGCCACAACCTCACAACTGGGTATGGAGACCAGCAGACTACATCTGTATCTTTGCATACTACATTTCACACAGCACATAAAATTAGAACATAAAAAGTCAATTGATATAATGAACCATGGGACAAGTCACTATCTGCTGATGGCAGGGTATGTGATGTAGGTATTCCCCCAGGGAAAGTGGATGGTATGCTTACATCAGACACAACTGGGGCACTGAATATGTCTGCCATTGTCTCAGACTTATGGGTAATCCAAGAATGTACTATTTGATTAGGTGCATCGATCTGTTTGCCCACAGCAGTCCCCAGATAATGCACGAGCCCTCAATGTTCAAACTGATTCAGAGTGGTTTCAGGACACTCCATAATAATGGATGATCAAGTGACCCAGTAGGACGACCAATGTTACTCTTATCACGTATATGGATCAGGAGAACTTCCAACATTGGGTGTGTCATGCAGACCATGAGTAAAGCTGTCATTAGAATAAAAGTAGGGACTACACATTGTTAGGTAGATGCACGTCAGTCAATTATATCTTATCCTATTAAGCAAATGGAGCTAGTAAGAGAAGTACACTATGTGATCAAAAGTATCCGGACACCTGGCTGAAAATGATTTACAAGTTCGTGGCGCCCTCCATTGGTAATGCTGGAATTCAATATGGTGTTGGCCCACCTTTAGCCTCCGCTCTCACAGGCATTCGTTCAATCAGGTGCTGGAAGGTTTCTTGGGGAATGGCAGCCCATTCTTCACGGAGTGCTGCACTGAGGAGAGGTATCAGTGTCGGTCAGCGAGTGCTGGCGTGAAGTCGGCGTTCCAAAACATCCCAAATGTGTTCTATAGGATTTAGGTCAGAACACTGTGCAGGCCAGTCCATTACAGTGATGTTATTATCATGTAACCACCCTGCCACAGGCCGTACATTATGAATAGGTGATCATGTTGAAAGATGTAATCGCCATCCCCTAATTGCTCTTCAATAGTGGGAAGCAAAATGGTGCTTAAAACATCAATGTAGGCCTGTGCTGTGATAGTGACATGCAAAACAACAAGGTGTGCAAGCTGCCTCCATGAGAAACACTACCACATTGTAACACCACATCCTCCGAATTTTACTGTTGGCACTACACATGCTGGCAGATGACGTTCACAGGGCATTCGCCATACCCACACCCTGCCATCAGATCGCCACATTGTGTACTGTGATTCATGACTCCACACAACATTATTCCACTGTTCAATCGTCTAATGTTTATGCTCCTTACACCAGCGATGCGTCAATTTGGCATTTACCTGTGTGATGTGTGGCTTATGAGCAGCTGCTCGATCATGAAATCCAAGTTTTCTCATCTGCCGCCTAACTGTCATAGTACTTGCAGTGCATCCTGATGCAGTTTGGAATTCCTGTGTGATGGTCTGGATAAATGTCTGCCTATTATACACGTTACGACCCTCTTCAACTGTCGGTGGTCTCTGTCAGTCAACAGACTAGGTCGGCCCGTATGCTTTTGTGCTGTACATGTCCCTTCATGTTTCCACTTCACTATCATATCGGAAACAGTAGACCTAGGGATGTTTAACAGCGTGAAAATCTCACGTACAGACGTATGACAAGTGATATCCAATCACCTGACCACGTTCGAAGTCTGCAAGTTCTGCGGAGTGCCCCATTCTGCTCTCTCACAATGTCTAATGAATACTGAGGTCACTAATATGGAGTACCTGGTAGTAGGCTGCAGCACAATGCACCAAATATGAAAAACTTATGTTTTTGGGGATGTTTGGATACTTTTGATCACATGGTGTAGGTAGGAACAACCAAACATCGGCACATGCACCAGTTAGTGAGACTATACTCATTTAGTTGTCATTAGAAGATAACTGGCGTTGTGTATCCACTGAAAAGGGGCTGCAGTGAACAGTTGGCTTATTTATTAGGCATGAAGGGGGGGGGGGGGGGAAGACAAACTATTTCAAAAAAGATGAGTATGCCAACATTTTATTATTCTAGAAATAAACTGAATGTCTGTCACTACTCCCCCCCTCCCCCCCCCCCCCCTCACTGTAGCTAGAATACTCTTGTGCATGATTATAATGTTTACTTAAAAATGAGAGTAAAGCAATCCTGAGCCTAAAAGTTGGTTTGAACACCTCAGTACTTTATCAATAAACACTTCCGGGCTAAGTTGCCGTGGTCAATCTGTAAAACTTCTTCTCCCTAACATTTCGTTCTCAACTACGGAGAACATCTTCGGAGGTGAGTCAACGACTCACCTCCGAAGATGTTCTCCGTAGTTGAGAACGAAACGTTAGGGAGAAGAAGTTTTACAGATCGACCACGGCAACTTAGCCCGGAAGTGTTTATTGATGAAGACGCCGGCCGTGAAAGCCTACATGGAATGACCTCAGTACTTTACTAGAGAAATTCCAACTTGCTTGAAACCTTAAGTTACAACTGAAATGTCAGCAAGAGAGAAAACAATTTTTTTAAAAGACACCATTCTGTGATCAAAAATGCTTTCCATGCCACATCTCTGGGTCCAAAGTTGGTCAGGTTGGTTTGTGGGGGTTGAAGGGAGCAGACTACAAAGGCCATCGGTCCTTTTTTCCACAATCATAAAAACCCCCATGGAATAAAAAACAAGCAACGGAGGTAACAAGGAATGACATAGAACAAGAAAGACACAGACAAAGACCAGAAAACATGGAGTTAAAGGAACACAGAGTTTTACAGTGCTTGGCCGACCATGGAAACAAAAAAGGAAAAGCCAACCACCAAGAGACACACTAAAAATCCCAATCTAAAACTGTAGGCCAAAGGCCAGACACAACAAACAAAAGGGACAAACACTCAGATTGAGCGATAAAAGCCCCTTGCTTGAATAAAACTCAAAACTACGCCTGCCACTGCAGCGTCATCTGTTAAAAGTGCAGGGAGCATATCAGGCAGTGCAAACGTTTGTCTGAGAGCAGTTAAAAGTGAACAGTCCAACAAGATGTGGACCACTGTCAACGTTGACCCGCAGCGACATAGAGGTGGGTTCTCGCAGTGCAATAAATGAGCATGTGTCAGCCAGGTGTGGTCAATGCGTAGCTGGCAGAGAACAACAGAATCCTTGCGAGAGGCTCGCATGGAGGAGCGCCACACACCTGTAGTCTCCTTGATGACCCAATGTTCGATAGGTGAAGGCAAGGTGCGTCATTCATCACTCCAGGTTCTAAGGACTTTCTGCCGCAGTATGGACTGGAGATCACATACCGAAGGGCCAATATCCAGGGCCGGTTCACTGATAGCCCTTTTGGCCAGCCTGTCAAACACATTCATTACCCGGGATGCCGACATGACCCGGAACCCACACAAAAACCACGGAGTGGCTGCAATGGGCAAGAGTATGGATGGACTCCTGGATAGCCATTACCAGACGAGAGTGAGGAAAACACTGGTTGATAGCTCGTAAAAGCTAGTGAGTCACTACAGACAACTGACTCACACTCACCTGAGCAGGAACAGATATACTGTAGGGTGCGAAAGATGGCTACCAGCTCTGTGGTGAAAACACTGTAGCCGTCTAGCAATGAGCATTGTTCAGATTGATCCCCAAGAGTAAAAGCATAACCAACTCGACCAGCAACCATCGAACTGTCAGTATAGACTATGTCATAGCCGTGAAATGCGGCAAGGATGGAAAGAAAGCATTGGGGGAGGGCCTCAGGAGGGACTGAGTCCTTCGGGCCTTGGGCCAAATCCAGCTGAAGGCATGGGTGGGGCACACACCATGGGGGTATACATAAATGGACCCAGAAAAGAGGTGGGAGAGGAAAAAACTCAATCCCAGATAGAAGAGACCGGATGCGAACCGCAATCGTACACCCTGACCAGGGCCGCCGGTCTGGAAGATGGACGACCGAGTTGGGGATCAGGAGATGGTAATTTGGATGCCCGGACAAGCTACAAACATGTGCAGCATAAGCATCCAGCAGTCGTTGGTGCCGGATCCGCAACAGACCAAAGTTGGTCAATTACTTACAGGTTAACATCCCGTCATCTATGACATCACTAGAAACGGAGGACAAGTTGGGACTGGGGAAGGATGGTGAAGGAAATCTGCCATGCCCTTTTAAACAAACTATCTCGGCATTTGCCTTAAGTGATTTAGGGAAATCACAGGAAACTTAAATCTGAATATTTGGATGGGGACTCTGACTGCTGTCCTCAAAAATGTGAGTCCAATGTCTTGCCACTACACCAACTAGCTCAGTTACTTTCATTGGGACCCACTGAAGCAAAAAAATGCAAAAAAGGTAACACAGAATGCAACTAAAAATATAGTACATCAAAATAATGTGGATGTAACATTAACAACAAGGAAATCACATGGAGAAATACATTCAACCAACATTCCAAGGAAATCACATGGAGAAATACATTCAACCAACATTCCTTGTAAGCGGAGTGTATTTTCAGCATCAACGAGACAAGGTGCTCTTTTGCTTCATGACAAGTAGTAACCAGTAAATTGGTATCACACTGTCAAAATTTCTGTAGGAAAGGTTCTTCAAGCAAGTGTTTCCTAATACATTTTCCTTTACAATTCATTCAAGTATAACTAGTAAACAGCTGTATTATGACAACAATGCTGTTTAAAGTAAGTTCAACAGCTGACATGATGTTACAAGACTGCATAGTTATTTCCCAGAAATAGTATGTGACTAAACTTTGGTAGATATGGTAGTCTTACAATTAAGTGATCTAACTCTGGAAATTATTCTACTTCCTAATATAAGCAAATAATATCACATGAGCATATAACAAGAGCTTTTCCTGATTTTTAGTGTTTTAGAAGAATGAATGCCAAACGCATTTGGTAAAACGGAAATCCCCCCCCCCCCCCTCTCTCTCTCTCTCTCTCTCTCTCTCTCTCTCTCTCTCTCTCTCTCTCTCTCTCTCTCTCGCGCGCGCGCACACGCACACGCACAGAGAGAGAGAGAGAGAGAGAGAGAGAGAGAGAGAGAGAGAGAGAGAGAGAGAGAGCTAAGGGACTAAACAGAGGGGTCATCAGTCCCTCCGTCAAGGTGTAGTTCACCTGGAGTTAGTGACATCCATCAGAAATTTGATCGGATTATGAAAGTATGAAGGCATTGGAAGCAATACTGATGACAGCACTGAGAAACAATTTAATGAGAAGTGAAAGTAGTACAGAGGTCACATGTGAACGAAGGTGAGAGCACATGAGGGGTGCCACAGGGAACATCTGTAGTGAGAGAAAACCTGCCCACACATGGCCCTCCAGCAACTTGATTAAGTGTGAAAACAATTGTGGAGTAAAAAAATGCCTTCTGGGTAGGAGATTTGTAACAGTAAAAGTGAGATGGTATGCACATCAGGTGGACCAACAATGATAAAACAAGATGAGAGGAATATTGTCAGTAGGTGGGTGGTGCCAGGTGAGTGCCCTGTGACATAGCAAGATGGAACTATTCCATGTCTTATGACTTCAACTCCTGTTAATAACTACTTTACTTTATCTTTGCTCATTTATTAAATTTTGTAGGTTTTGTAAGTAGTGAACACGTGGGAGGTATTTAATATTTCAAATTGTGAACTAAACTATTTTCCACTTAGATTCATTATTCAAAGTAATGTTTTTGATGTACTGATTCTAATGCCAAACTTAGTTTTACTGTGGAATTAGTTAATTGGAAGATATATGTAACTGAAAATCCTAGCACATGACACAGTAAGAATAACATATTGAGTTAATGTATATTTCTGGGTACAGTGACACCACCATTTATAAAGACTGGTAGTTCAACTTCTACATAATGTACTTCAAATTTGTGAAAATAATTACTAAATACTTTATGAGATAATTATATTCCAATTTCAGAAATAGCTAGATTTCCATTGCAGATTTTGCCTTTATGTTTGTTAGATTCTGAACTCTGACACTATACTTTTACTGGCACAATTTTTATGAAAAAAATGACATACTTCACTAATTGATTGAGTCATTAATTAAGATTTTTGCTTAATTTACAATAATTTTCAACATGGCACTTTTACTCATAAGAAAGGTTTACCCAACGTGGATGAATTAAGTGGTTCCATAATTTTTTCTAAATTCCTTGATTACAACATTTTTCATAAACCAACTTTTTATCAATACTGAGAGTCCATTTTGAGTAGCAAAATTTAACCTAGCCGTTTTTCAAATAATTATGCAGTTTCCAAAATAACAATCTGCCCATACAACAGTTCTTAAACAGTTGGACATCACTCAAGCTCGGCAGTCTGCACCCAGACCATATCGAACTAACAAGCATGTAACATCAATGTCAAATATGTTCCCAACATTTGCTGACGCAGTAGCTAAGCACAAGGTGTTCACAAAAATTAGTGCATCAGTATCTGTGAAAACTGAATAATGCTGATGTTTAAAAACTTGAAGCGATTTCTGTAACTGAAGTTGACGAATATCTTGAATGAAATTTTTGTGGTTTGTATTAGGCTTAGACTGCCATTGTCATTCAGTGGATTATTACAAAACAGCATGTGAACTGTAATGTTTAGTGTAGAAATGAACTGTGTTCTGTTCCGAACTTAAATATTTTGTTTAGTGACTTTTTAGAACTAGCACTAATTACTGGACAGTGTTTTATTAAATTATGTTTCAATAATTTTCCACTTTATCTGAGTAGTTATTCCACTGCACTCTAGGTTGTTTGTAAGTGCAGACCTGATTTTAGGCACTAATAAGCCCACAAATTAGAAAAACTGGTCACTGTCACAACAGTATAAATTTGAGGCGAATAATGTGTAATAAAAATAGTGCAACCTAAATTTTTGTGTGGGTACATTTTTTTGAGCAAACACCATCAAATACTGAATACGATTTTCACTTAAAGACAACAGACTGATGTGCTACCAAGGAGGTGACAGAGACTACAGAACATCAGGTTGGTGGATTACACCCCGAGGCTCTGCATGCAACGTAGGCCATCCCTCCCGCAGCCGTCCCATTCTTGATCACTGTAGTTGAGCTATTCATCAGAGTGCTACCCCTAAATCGGGAAATATGGTACAGCAGAAAAAAGGCAGCTAACCACACCTAAAATCAATTAAAAGTGAGGAAAAGAGGGATGACCAAAGCAGCTGGAAAAGGAGGCTGCGTTATGAGACCGCCAGACCTAGCATGCAGCAGGAAACACCCCAACTCCAATCACCCAAACCCGCCCCGATTGTAGTTAAAAACGTTGTATCTGAGAACACAAACCAGCTAAACGGTCCAGGAGTCATTCGCCAATAACAGAGACAAAGAATCCAGAAAACCTTGCTTAGCATGGAGAGCCAAGAGTGGGCACTCAACCAGACTGCGAGCTACTGGCTGTAAAACTCCACAGCCTAAACTTGGCAGTGTCTCATTACATCAAATGAAACCACGGGTTAATTTGGTATGATGGATGCAAAGGCAACTTTGGATGGTTGATTCCTCTAGGAGGACGAACAGTACTTAGCAGTAATCCCTTAGACAGAGCACTCTCTGAGTGACGAGAGGTCCTACTTGTGCCACAAACATACAACTCAGATTGTCAAAGTGAATGTTGGGCAAGTAATCACTTCTCTAGGCAAATATTTCTCAGCAGCAAATATTGTTCCTGATCGGCAGGAGATGTAAAAGCATATCCCGTCCTATCCATGGTTTTACAGCTGACTGTGTAAATGACTGTAGCACCCTCCTACTTCTGAAGAACTAAGAGGAGCAGATGCTGAAAGGTCACATGGGCAACTGAAACTTTAGGTCCTCAAATTAGATCGGTCGTGGGGTCTGGTTATAACAAAGGGAAAAAGAGTGGAGGGTGTACAGGAAATCATGGTAAGCTCATTCTAAGGAGGTTATGCAGAGGTCCCAGCAGATTATCTCGAGGTGTATTCCAACTGGTAATCCCATCTGAGTGCTGGTGTCATAGTGTTGAAGCCTCTTAGATGCAAAAAGAATTTGGTAAATTGGATGATTAGGAAACAGTTGGCTGGTGAATTCATAAGTGAGCAAGTGCTGATATCATCAGGACTGAAGAGACAAGATCTGTAAACAGCCTCCTTGGTGAAATTAAGGACTAGTCCAGAAGATGTCAATGGCCAGTCTTACTTCACAATGATGGACTGGGTCCAACAGTTTCAAAGATGAAGGTGTCATGGAGCCATAAACTTGGCAACCACAGTCCAATCAGTACAAGTCCAGGGACTGGTATAATTGGAAGAGAGAAATGCAATCAGCAGCGAAGATGTGTGGGAAAGGAAGCAAAAAGCATTAAGCTTTCACATGCGGTTGATATTCAGTTGACAATTATGATGTTGCCAGGACAAGTTTTTACCAAAGATGAGTCCCAAAACTCAATACTGTCCAAGAACATCCAAGTACTGTGTACCCAAGGAGAGATCAGGGTCAGGATGGACCATGGTACAACAGCAGAAATACGCAACTCGTGTTTTCACAGGAGAGAACTGGAAGCCATGGGAAAGGGTACAAGCTGATGCTCTTTTCGATGGTACCTTGTAGCAGGCATTCAGCCAAGGCTACAGATTGGGAACTATAACAAATGTAGAAGATGTCAGTATACAGTGTGGGGATGGCCAGTGTCTGATGGGTGTCACTAGCCCACTGATGGTAATGAGAAATGGTGTAACACTCAGCATGGGGCCCTGAGGCAGTCCATTTTCTTGGAGCTGTGCAGGCTTGAGTGACGTACCAACACTAACCCCGAATAACTAGTGGGATAAAAACTGCCAAATAAAAATTGGTATAGAGCTTCATAAACCCCAATCATGGAGGGTAGTAAAATTTGGTGCTAAGATCTACTGTATGCCTTATACAAGTTTAAAAAAAAAATAAAAAAATAAAAAATAAAAAGAGAGAGAGAGAGAGAGAGAGAGAGAGAGAGAGAGAGAGAGAGAGAGAGAGGAGAGAGAGAGACTACATTGAGGTACTGGCATTTAGAAAAATGCCTGTCAAATTTCTGTTTACAGCTTAACGAGATGGTTGGTTGTGAATCATCCTCCCAGAAACCACACCAATATGGGGACAAAATGCTCCACAAATTGAGAACCCTGCATAATCCTAATGCTACGATCCTTTCAAGCAGTTTGCAGAGTATGTTGGTGAGGCTAATAGGGTGGCAGCCTTTGATGGACTTTGGTTCTCTGCAGGTTTTAAGAATTGTGACAATGATACTACACACATCAAAAAAAAGTTTTGTATCACCTCGGTTCCAAGAGTTCCACAACCTGCACAGAAAATTGGAATAAAAAAATCAACATAAACATCATTTCTGCCCTTTTTATTGCTCATGAAAACCCCACACTGCATGCTGTACCACCATATAGCAAGACCTTCAGAGGTGGTGCTCCAGATTGCTGAACACACTGGTACCTCTAATACCCAGTAGCATGTCCTCTTGCATTGATGCATGCCTGTATTCGTCGTGGCATACTATTCACAAGTTCATCAACGCACTGTTGGTCCAGACTGTCCCACTCCTCAATGGAGATTTGGCACAGATCCCTCAGAGTGGTTGGTGGGTCAAGTTGTCGATAAACAGCCCTTTTCAATCTATCCCAGGCATGTTTGATAGAGTTCATGTCTGGAGAACATGCTGGCCACTCTATACGAGCGATGTCGTTATCCTGAAGGAAGTCATTCACAAGATGTGCACGATGGGGGCACCAATTGTCATCCATGAAGATGAATGCCTTGCCCATATGCTACCGACATGGTTGCACTATTGGTCGGAGGATGCACTCGCTGGATAGAGTGTCTAACGCATGCAGCCTGACCAGGTGGCCTCCAAACATATCTCCGACGATTGTCTGGTTGAAGGCATATGCCACACTCATCGGTAAAGAGAACGTGATGCCAGTCCTGAGCAGTCCAATCAGGATGTTTTGTTGAGCCCTTGTGTACCATGCTGCATGGTGTCATGGTTGCAAAGACGGACCTCGCCATGGATGTCGGGAATGATGTTGCACATCATGCAGCCTATTGCGCACAGTTTGAGTCATAACATGACATCCTGTGGCTGTACAGAAAGCATTATTCAATATGGCGGCGTAGCTGTCAGGGTTCCTCTGAGCCATAATCCGTAGGTAGTCGTCATCCACCGCAGTAGTAACCTTTGGGCGACCTCAGCAAGGCATGTCATTGACAGTTCCTGTCTCTCTCTATCTCCTCCATGTTTGAACAACATCGCTTTGGTTCACTTTGACATGCCTGAGCATTTCCCTTGTTGAGAGCCCTTCCTGGCACAAAGTAACAACGCAGACACGATTTAACTGCAGCATTGACTGTTTAGGCAGTGTTGAACTACAGACAACACAAGCCATGTACCTCCTTCCTGGTGGAATGACTGGAACTGATCGGTTGTTGGACCCCCTCCATCTAATAGGCGCTGCTCTGCATGGTTGTTTACATCTTTGGGCGGGTTTAGTGACATCTCTGAACAGTCAAAGGGACTGTGTCTGTGATACAATATCCACAGTCAACGTTTATCTTCAGGAGTTCTGGGAACTGGGGTGATGCAAAACTTTTTTTGATGTGTGTATTTCACCATTACGAAGGGAAAGCACAGTTTAACCAAACCTTGTTGAAGACTCCGAATCTGGAGTCTTTGATTAGATTCATAATCAGATGATACAACATCTGCGCATTAATCAGAGCCTGGAGCCATTAACAGGTGACAAGAGACAAGTCTGAAGCAGTTCTTAGTCAGTGAAAGGTTTATTATATAACTCGGCACGGCCTGGGGGTGAGGGTGAAGGATAGGGAGATGTCTCTTCAGTTTGTTGTTCATGCATCTGAAAGGAGCTGGATAAGAAGAGGACACCAATGCTGTCACAAACTGGGTCGTAAGGTGTTCAGCAACAACTGAAGCATCAGTACAAATACCACTATGAGGAAGAAGCCCTGAACAGTTGTTGATCTTTGGTAGCCAAGAAGTGTAAGGGGCCTGGCTCACACCTGGGATGAAGAAGTGTACATTCCCAAGGAGGAGACACTGTCTTCCCAGCATTCCATATTACTGCATTTAATTAGGTAGGAAGCCTCAACATGAAGCTGCTGAAAAATGAGGGATGTCACCTGAGGTTTTGCAGGGCCCTTCAGCGATCCTGAATAGCTGCTGCAATGTCTTTGATCCATCATCGCACTGGATGGAGGTGGAGGGACCCTACAGAAAGGGGGAAACAGTTCCAACTGAGCAGGTGATTGTATTGGAGGTACCTCCCAAAACCTCATCGATGCAATCTAACAGTGTGTTGGTGAAAGTGACAGCAAAGGTATACAACTGCCAGTTGGTTCTTTGAAGAGTCCAACACAGTAACTAGTCTACCTGATGGTTACAATTAAGTGACAGGCTCACCACTGTCACAAATATCATTATGTAGTGATCACTGTAGTAAACCCACAGGATGCGGGAGGGGGGGGGGGGGGGGAAGAGAGATTATGGCCAACTGCTGAAAAGGTGACATGGGCAGCACTGAAGTGGCTAGGAGTACTCTCATTGAGGAAACACATATCAAGATTGAAAAGAAGCTCATCAATCAGAGGACCTCTACCAGACACGGTAATCCCCACAGGGTGTGGTGTGCACTGACATCCCCAAGTATGAGAAAAAGGGGGGGAGGGGGGGGCAGTTGTCGCATGAAGGTGGCCATTTTACGGTAAGTAAATGCCCTGCATTGAGGTAAATAAATGTTACACATGGTGACAGCTCGGGTTGTTTGCACTGCTTCCAACACAGTACAGACGGAAATCCACTTGCTGACAACACGTACGTGAACCAATGTACAGACCCTTCCAGATGTTCTGATGGGTCAGTAGGGTTCCAAGAGAATGCATGGTATTCACAACTTTTGGCACTTGAGATTCTTACGAGGGCTTAATCAGTGGTGTAGGGACAGAAGAAGAGCAGGCCAGCCTGGGCACCCACACTCTGTGGCTCCTTCAGCCACTGGCTGGTGTCAAGCCTCTGATCTGCCTACCGTCCCAACGGTCTCTCTCTCTCTCTCTCTCTCTCTCTCTCTCTCTCTCTCTCTCGTTAACTAACGAATGTCAATGTCAAGGGAGTAACTACATCAAGTACTGCTGACGAGCAGGACACAGTAGTGATATCACTGAGACTGATTCTATTCAGACATATATTTCCGAGTTTCGAAATATGAGATGTGATCTATGACATTCAGTGCCTAGATTTTGCATTCACTGAGTAGGTTAGCACCCTTTTGGGGATCACAGAGGGTGGTAATTTTTGCAACTGGCACTGACAAATGGCAGCATACATGGTGAATTTATGTAATGTGGTCTCCACAAATTGGGGTGTATGTATACTGGGAAGACACATGCCCAAAGTGCTGCCATTTAAAACATAGCATCAGGGATGGGAAATATAATTTCACATTGCAGTGCTAAAACAAGATTGACATTTTCTGGAAGTGAATTCCACTCAAATGCGAGGACAAATGCGCTGATGTCTTTCTTGTTGTCTGATGGGCTTTGACGTACAGTGTATCCCTCACTTGTCCAAGTGTTCACATAGTAATTTG
Organism: Schistocerca nitens; assembly: GCF_023898315.1. Classification (NCBI taxonomy): domain Eukaryota; kingdom Metazoa; phylum Arthropoda; class Insecta; order Orthoptera; family Acrididae; genus Schistocerca; species Schistocerca nitens. The sequence goes on along the minus strand of NC_064616.1, from coordinate 913,257,192 downwards.
CTGTTTGCAATGTTAGGTCACGGTTGGAGATTAATCACTGTACCATGTAGAGGTTTTTATTGCATGTGATAGTAATGACTACATCACTAAGTCGTTTAAAAAACGGTAGTGCCTGCGACTAGGTAGGATTTGTCATCTCATCAAAATGAAAACATTATATTCAAATTTTGTGCATAGCTTAAGCTGTCCTCACATGGGACATGGAAGCATTCGTGAATGAGAAGCTGGTCAAGTTTTGTGAGCTCACAACATGGAATTTCACATTCCACAGCATTCTGAAGGATGAAAGACTAAATCAGACAAGTCGCATTTCTGCTTCATGATGAGGAACATCACCATTGAGATGCGAGATCGCATTCTATGCCACAAGCAGAGCTTTGGAGAAGCCATATTGAGTGTTGTGCAGGGACAGTTGAATTTAGTGAAACTAAACTTCTAACTGTTGCTGTTTATAGGTCCCCTAACTCTGACTTCAGGGCATTTCCATTCAAGCTAGAGAGGGTTCTTGATTCACTTTGTAGGAAATACCAGAAATTAGTTATATGTGGTGACTTCAATATAAATTTTGTATATGATTGTGCAAGAAAAAGGATGTTGGCAGATCTCATAAATTCATATGATTTTATGAAGACGGTGTTTTTTACAACTAGGGTGCAGGGGAACAGCAGCACAGCCATAGACAATATTTTTATTCATTCTTCTTTACTAGATGGGTGTTCTGTTAGTAAAAGGGTGAATGGCCTTTCAGACCATGATGCACAAATGTTAACACTAAAAGGCTTTTGTACTCAAACAAATGTCACATTTAATTAAAAACTATGTAGGAAAGTTAATCCAGCAGCAATAGAGAGTTTTTTAAACCATGTCAAGAAACAAGAGTGACACGATGTTTATAGTGCCGATAACATAAATGATAAATATAATGCTTTCCTTAACACATTTCTCATGCTCTTTGAGAGTTGCTTTCCATTAGAACATTCTAAACGGGGTACTAGTGGTAATAGACAGCCCAGGTGGCTTACTAGTGGGATAAGTATATCATGTGGAACAGAGCAGGAATTACCTCAAAGTGTTAGAAGTAGTCAAAATCATGTTACAGTAGCTCATTACAAACAGTATTGTAAGGTGCTCAAAAATATTATTACGAAGACAAAGAGTATGTGGTATGCAAACAGAATAGCTAATTCACAGGATAAAATTAAAACCATATAGTCAGTTGTGAAGGAAGTGTCTTGTCAGCAGCACAAGGTCGACAATATAAAGTCAGTTCGCAGTAAAAAAAATTCTGTTACTGATAAATCAGATATATTTACAGTATTTAGCAATCATTTTCTGAGCACTGTTGGTGAATTAAATAAAAATTTAGTTTCTACAGGGAATCATATAACTTTCCTGGCAAATGCCTTTCCGAGAGTAATGTATGGAATACTTCTCTGTGATACAGTGAAGAGGGAGAGTGAGTCAATAATTAAATCACTGAAGACTAAGGACTCTCATGGTTATGATGGAGTGCCTAGCAGAAAATTAAAGTACTGTACTGCACATGTTAGCCCTGTATTTAGCCATATTTGTAATTTTTCCTTTAGGAATGGTCAGTTTCCTGAGCGATTGAAATACTCAGTAGTAAAGCCACTTTATAAAAAGGGAGAACGGGATAATGTAGATAATTTTAGACCTATTTCTATGCCATCAGTGTTTGCTAAAGTTATTGAAAAGGATAATTGATCATTTTATATCACACGATTTGCTCTCAAATGTAAAGTTCGGCTTTAGAAGTCTTTTCACAACTGAAAATAAGATATTCTCTTTTCATCGTGAGGTACTGGATGGATTACATAAGAGGTTTCGAATGCTAGGCATATTTTTTGATTTAACTAAGGCATTTGATTGTGTTGACAACAAAATACTGCTCCAGAAGTTGGACCATTATGGAATATGGGGAGTAGCTCACAATTGGTTCACCTCTTACTTTAGCAACAGACAGCAAAACATCATTATTCACAATGTTGAGAATGACTGTGATGTGGGGTCTGAGTGGGGTACAGTCAAATGGGGCGTGTCCGAGGGATCAGTGTTGGGGCCACTCCTGTTCTTTATTTATATAAATGATATGCCCTCTAGTATTACGGGTAACTCTAAAATATTTCTGTTTGCTGATGACACTAGCTTGGTAGTAAAGGATGTTGTGTGCAACACTGGCTCGGTTTCAAATAGTGCAGTTCATGACCTAAGTTCATGGCTTGTAGAAAATAAACTAAAGCTAAATCACAGTAAGACTCAGTTTTCACAGTTTCTAACACACAATGCAACAAAACTTGACATTTTAATTTCACAGAATGGGCATATGATTAGTGAAAATTAACAATTCAAATTTCTAGGTGTTTAGATAGAGAGTACGCTGTCGTGGAAAACCCATGTTCAGGATCTTGTTCAAAAACTTAATGCTGCCATTATTACTATTCAAATGGTATCTGAAGTGAGTGATCATTCGACACGAAAATTACTCTACCTTGCTTATTTTCATTCACTTACGTCGTATGGTATTATATTTTGGGGCTTCCCATTCTAAAAGGACATTTTTGGCTCAGAAACGAGCGGTTCTGGCAATAAGTGGTGTAAGTTCACAAACCTCTTGTTGACACCTGTTGACGAGCCTGGGTATTTTGACAGTGGCCTCCCAATATATATATATATATATATTGCTTACTGCCATTTCTTATTAAGAATATTACCTTATTCCCAAGAACAAGCAGCTTTAACTCAGTTAATATTCAGCAGAAATCAAACCTGCATTTGGATTGGACTTCCTTAACTCTTGTTCAGAAAGATGTGCAGTATACTGCTGCATCCATTTTCAATAAGCTACCACTCAAATTCAAAAATCTTAGAAGTAATCCACACACTTTCAAATCGAAACTGAAGACTCTCCTCATGGGTCACTCCTCCTATTCTGTCGAGGAGTTCCTTGAAAAATTAAGCTTATTCTTGTTGTATTGTTGATTGCTTTTACTTAAACTTATGGGCTGACTTTCTTCGGGTTCATAAACATTTATTTATATCTGTTATTGCTTTTATGTTGTAATTTCATGTACTGGCACCTTCCATCAACTTGGAGATTTGCTCCTCAATTTGGTCCTACGAAACTTGATTTGTAAATAAAAAAATAAATAAATACACTGTCTGCAGTTCAAGCCTATATTTGGTGCATTTTGTATAATAACTTACGGCCAACAAACACGTGCTGTATCAAAGCATCAGCATACTTATTCACAAAATGTGGTACTTTCTGCACAATTTGTTATCATAAAATAACAGGAAATGTCATATTTGTGGTTAAATAATTTTCACAATTGGATGTTTTGGAATTATGATGTTTCAAGGTGTCGACATATTTAAGCTTTGCAACAAAATGTATCATTATGAAAGAGTTTGCTATAACTGAATGTTAGTTAATGACATATCCATAGTTAAAGCCTTATGGATACCTTCATGTTTCCTGAAAGTTCCTGGAACTTTTTTAAATTAATTTAATAGTCTCTCTCTCTCTCTCTCTCTCTCTCCCTCTCTCCCTCTCTCTCCCCCCCCCCCCCCCCCCGCCCTCTCTCCCGTTTGAGTGCTTTTGTGAACAAGCCAAGGAACCTGGACCAACAAATAGCAAAATTGTTTTCTACGCCACTGTCTGAGTGATTATCAATTCAGTATTCATTTGTTTATTGATCCAAAATACTTTCCACATTGTGGGATAAATATTTGTATGATTGTGCATCCTTGCATCCCTTCCCCCTCTGCCCCGCACACACATACAGTACTACTGCAGTAAATAAACATGTTTTACAAGGAGCTACTTGCAGTAGAAGACTTTGCATTTCCTTTATTCTAGCCTGGTATTTCACATGCTCTAAAAATTCTGCTACTAGACTGCTCTGCCAAACTTATGGATGAAAGAGATAAAGTCATATAACATATTAACAACTCTGTGGAAATGAATGACAGTGTGGTTGCACACAGAAAGATAGACGTCACACGGAGTGAAATCAATGTCACTATAGTACCAAATGGGACTGGTCCAACAATGCAAGAAAGTTGAAGGAATGGGAAAAGATAGTGTGTCACACAGTGAGCAGTTACGGGGCATTGTGGTGGTGGTGTTCTTCATTATAACACAGCTCGGAGATAAAATCTGGACATGGCCACACCATGGAGGATCATAAGGGAAATTGAAATAGGAAGAAGTGTGATGAGTGTGCCCTAGGAGTTTAGTACTGGTCACAGCATTGTTTCAGGTGCATCAGGAGCATTCTGAACCACATTTGCTGCTGCCCAAAGGAGAGGATGTGGTCGACCACAGTCAAATACAGAAGCAGACACATAGTGCAACAGGCAACAATGGGCCCATGTCAAACAGTGAGAGCAGTTGGAACCACATTTAATAGGACTTCAACGCAAGCAATCTCACGCTCCCCAGTGGCGCAGTGACTGCATGGGAATGGTCTCTCTGCTTGACAACCAGTATGTTGTGTTCCACTGACATCCACACATCAGTGGCACCTTTTGTGATGATGCCAACAAGACAGGTACTGGACCAACGAGGAATGGGTTCTTTCTGGGTATAACCTCATATGGTTTGGAGCACCTAATATACCCAGGAACATTGTTGAACATGATCATTTTGGTAGTCCAGGTGTTACGGCGTGGGGCAGCACAACACATGCTGCATCACTATGGGTGCACTGACCTCCAAATCTTTGAACACGGTACAAACCCCGATCAACATTATTGTGAAAACTTTCCCACATGCATCTTTTCAGGGGTGCATTCCTGACTGCACCGAATAGAGTTCACGTGGAGGAGTTCTTGAAACAAAAGGATATTCAGTGAATAGACTCACCTGCTTGTTCCCTTGATTTAAATCCCGTTGAGCACATGTGGGATTGGGTGGAGAGATGTACTGAAAGAAATCCACATGCATCAACAACCACCCTGCAGTTGTCAACTGTGCTGTTAGGAAGAATGGAATGCCCTACCACTAGAACTCATTACCAAACTTAAGGCAGCACGAGAGCAGAACATGCATTGTCATCCATGGTGATCACATGCCCTATTAAAAATCTTGTCCCAGCTTTTGTAATGTCCAGGGAGCTATTGTAAATCACTATGACTTCTGAGTAGTGATTGTCTTTGAATAAAAGTGTCATTTCTGTTCATCCCATTGTGTATTTAACTTACTTTTGTACTATACTATACTGCAGCAGCTCTTTCTGTGTATGGTAGCAGTTTCATTGATCTTTATTTCTTGACAGTGACAAATCATGTGAAGGTTAAGAAATGTCCTGGACTGTGTGCCGGACTGAGACTCGAACCCAGGACCTTTGCCTTTTGCGGGCAAGTGCTCTACCATTTGAGCTACCCAAGTATGACTCACAACCAGTCCTCACAGCTTCAATTCTGCTAGTACCTTGTCTCCTACCTCCCAAATTTCACAGAAGCTCTTCTGCGAACTATGCAGATCTAGCACTCCTGGAAGAAAGGATATTGCAGAGACATGGCTTAGCCACAGCCTGGGGGATGTTTCCAGAATGAGATTTTCACTCTGCAGCAGAGTGTGCGCTGATATGAAACTTGTGAAAGTTACTTTCGTTCTTAAGTTTTGCACAACATTGTACAAAGAAGCAGTAATCTAATAAGAATAGCTATGGTTTTACTAAAAAGTATTTCATCATTCTTATATTTGTCTCATGTGGAAGACCACTGTAAATTTTTATCGCACTATCTGCAATCAAAGTTCTGAAAGTTGATGTCCTTACAGACTGGATATGGAACTTTTCTTTTTGCCTTGTATTATGTTAATGGATATTGAAGTTCTTATTAAAACAATGGAAAGCCGGGATAGCACTCAAACACAAAAGGCCTGACTGTGACTATGTCTGAGGTGAGCAGCAATCTCTATTGGAGTGGTTGTGGAGTACAGAAGAGGTGTGGGGTGGGGTGGGGTGGGGAATAGTGATGGTGATGGTGATGGTGGTGGTGGTGGTGGTGGTGGTGGTGGTGGTGGTGGTGGCGCAGGGGGGGGGGGGGAGGGGGTATTGGGGAAGAACAGCAAAGCGAGCTTGGGGAATGATGCTAGTGATACCTGTGAGACATGCAAGGACAGCATAGTGGGCTACTGCAGGGGGACAGCAAATTGGAGTGGAGAATAGTGGAGAAGGAAACAGGACTATAAAAGTGAGCTGGCAGGATAGAAGGCACATGTAGGTATGGAATGGGAGAATCTGTGAAGCTGTCGTTGAAGTCAAGTGTATCATGTTAGGTGACATGCTCGGCAGCTAGGTGCTCCAGCTGTCTCATAGCTACAGTTTGGTGGTGGCCTATCATTCAGAGAGACAGCTTGTTAGTGATCACATTCACATAGAATGCAGTGCAGTGGTTGAAGCTAAGTTGATGCACTACATAGCTGTTTTCGCAGTTGGCACTGCCTTTGATGCGATAAGAGATGCCTGAGACAAGACCTGAACAGGTGGTAACAAGAGGATGTAAGGGACAGGCCTTGCATCTAGGTCTATTGCAGGGATATAAGCCATGGGGCATGGGGTTGGGAACAGGGGTGGAGTAAGGATGAAGAAGGATGTTGTGTAGGTTGGATGAATGGCAGAATACCATTGCGGGAGAGGTGGGGAGGATATGCCTCATTTCAGGACATGACGAGTAGTAGTCTAAACCCTTGTGGACAATGTGTCTCAGTTGCTACAGTTCTGGGTGGTACTAAGTCATGAAGGAGTGGTCCTCTGTGGCAGGTCAGTGGGTATGTGGAGGACCACAGTCCCTATTCCAGAAATCCAGTAGTATCTATGGTCCCTCCTCATATCTTTAGGTCTGTATCATAATCCTCCCCTTAGTCTATCTTCCTCTTCACCCCCACTACTACTCACACTCCTATCTTCTAGATGCTTCCTAAAGAACATAAAACCCAATCACCCAGGATGTCACATTGTGGCTGGTTACTGTGACCCCACAGAGAGAAACTCTGCCTTCATGGACCAACACTTGCAGAATATTACCAGTAACCTATCGATGTATATAAAAGACACTAATCATTTCCTCCATTGACTCTCCAAAGTTCCTGTTCCTTTAAGACCCAGTGTCCTGCTAGTTGCTGTTGACGCCACCTCCCTCTACATATTACCACCAATGCCCACGGCCTTGCTACTATTGAATACTACCTTTCCCAATGTCTGTCTGACCCCAAATCTAAAAACTACTTTCTAGTCACCATAACCAACTATATCCACATACTTCTCCTTTGAAGGCATCGCCTACAAACAAATCTGTTATATAGCAAGGGGCACTTGCATGGCACCATCCTGTGCCAACCTATTCAGGGGCCATCTACAGGAATCCTTCATAACTATCCAGAATGCCACAACCCTCACCTGGTTCACATTCACTGATGTCATCATGATCTAGAATGAGGGTGAGAGTGTGAGTGTGAGGACACACTGAATCACATTTCTCCAGAGCCTATGCATCATTCATTTCACCTGGTCCTCCCCAGTTCAAGAAACTGCCATCCTTGACTTGGACGATGGGTTCAGAGCCTGCGTCATCTGGATTCTCCCCACCAACTTCAGTTTTTCTGAAGTGGAAAGCTGGAAACTCCCCTTGCAACACACACTTCACTCCCATAGTCCTCGTGGCCTCAATCTTTGCTAGTCCCTGTCCTCCACCTGCCTCTATCCCCTTTCCTGCTCCCACACCAGTACTAAATATGCCTTATATTTGGCCAGCACACCTTCACCTTCCCTACTTTTCTCCCATTTGCCACCTCCCCCCTCCCCACAGCACAACTGCACAACGCCGCACCTGGCAGCCCACTATCCCATCCCCGCATGCTATCACAGACAGCACTAGCATCTTCCTCCACGCCTACCCTACTATTCCTCCACCTCCCCACCCCACATCACTTCTGTAACCCCACTGAGATTGCTGCTCACTTCAGATGCAGTCACAATCAGGACTTAGCATGATGAAAAAATGAAGATTAGGGTTTAATATCCCTTCAACATTAAGGTCATTATAGATGGAGCAGAAGTTGGGACGTATCAATGAAAGGATAGGAAATTGTCTGTGCCCTCTCAAAGGAACCATCCCAGCATTTGCCAGGAGCGATTTACGGAAATCACAGAAAACCTAAGTCTGGATGGTCTGACGCTGATTTGAACCGTCGCCCTCCCAAATGCAAGTCCAGTGTGCTAACCGCTGTGCCACCTCACTTCGTTTAGCACCAGGATACAACAATGTGTGTGAAGAATGCATGTGACTGTGTGTGTGTGTGTGTGTGTGTGTGTGTGTGTGTGTCTTTAGTCAATGTGCCTGTCTGCCACTCAACACCTGTTCTACATAGTGAGGAGCAATCTATCCGTTTCATGTTGTTGAAGTTATTATTTATGTGCACTACAGACAGAACAACATTAGCTAGCTTAAGGAAAAGGGAGGAAACATCTATTTTAATAAAGCTAATATAGCAATTTTACTTGCGCCCATTTTCATAAACAAACTGTGTGATTTGTGAGCCAATATAACTAACAACTGTTGCTGGAGAATGCTGTGGTCGCAAATCACAATGAGGCGCACATTTCATTTCATGTGATGCTCCATCTCTTTTCTAAGCATGCACCAACCACGGCAGAAACCACACCTGGCATGCTTCACACTGAGAAATACGTCATATATATATGACAATGGCTTTTGGGGAAATATTCATATAATTGTATTAGTTCTGAACCAATAGCATGTATTAAAGCACATCTACAACGGCTAATAACACAGAAACATACCATTCGTGTGAATCAATGAACTCATATTTACACTGGAGGAAATCAAAAAGAAAACAACAGAAAGAGCATTGAAACAGGCAAACTCTATGATTACTGTTTTCTCTCACTAAAATCAATAACACATACATTCAGTTTAATATGTCCATTATTATCACAGTGCCAAACAGTGATATTCAGATAGGAGTATTTGGTATGGCAAACATGCTGTTGGTTATGAAGGAGGTAAAGAAAAGAAGTAAGAAAAGAGAAAGAAAAGAGTAAGAAAGGGGTAAGAAAAGAAAAATGTGGATGTCTGAATTTTTATGCAAGCATAAAATGCATGCAAGTAGCGCACTTACCACTGAATTGCGGCTTCAGCCTTGTTCCAAAAAATTTAAACACACAGCAATAGAAAACGTCCACTGCCTGAGCATAACAATTGAGGGGAACACTGCAAAGCAGACTAATAAATACCAAACAGCAATACCAGTTGAAGAAAGCTAGCACTTATGCCCCAATTGTTATCAACATTTGATAATTACACTAGTCTTAAGTACTTGTTCGCATTTCACCCATTCCACATTCCAATAGAGGAGATGTATCTTCATGGGTTTGTCTCAGCACTTCAGTTGGTGTGGTGTGAGTGGACTTTCAAATTTGCTGATATTGTGCTTTGAACAGGGTCACGCAACTTCTTATGCTGAGAACCTTTGTCTTTATTTACAATTCTGAAGGAACATGGTTTCCTTCATTACTCTAACATGTGGGAGATGTAAAAATCCTTTCACTTGCTGGCCTGCAAGAAAACTACGGCAACAGAGACTGAATATGAAACTCTACCATTAGAAAAACTCTGATGATGCTCGACAGCTAAGGACACAAACCTGGAGAAGAAATGAAGTCTGGTGGCGACGGTTAAAAGTGCGTGGCTCCTGGAAAGCAAGGAGGTCAGAGAGATATATGTGATGGATGTGGGTGTTGGGTGCTGGAGAAAAGTGGTGGTACACTAGCTGATAGAAGCTTCTCTGGCTGCCAACATTTGACCAGTGCAGTTCATGATCTGTTGCCGCCAGTGAAGTGAAACGAAGGGAATCACCACAGTTCCATCAAGCAGGTGGAGATTCACAAATTTGCAAAGGAAAAATGGCCACACTCCCAGAAGTATTGGCCTGTTGTAATATCTTAGTCTTGTCATACTTTATGACATGTCCTGTGGTGAGGCCATACTGTGTGACAGCTGACATGGTCTGCTGTTACGTACAGCCACACCTGGCCACCAAGAGCCATGAATTGACAGCAAGTCATGGATATGTTCAATCATCAGTATTACCCATGGTTGGCAATACATTATTTTGCCAAAATATTGCACCATTTAGATTATGCCACCATACGGAATAGCTGAGAGCAGTTCAAAATGTTCACTGCTGAACACTACAGAGGCTAATCTTAGTTCCACTGTTAGAGAATGTCAATGACATATGCTTGTGGATGATTATTTCTGACATATGATATCATTTCTCTTTTCTGACCCATTCCTCTAGGGCAGAGCTGAAGTCTGAGAGGTTCTTGAAGTCAAAAAAGGCAATAAACAGATAACAGTATGCACTAGATCTGTAACTTACTCCATTACTACCAAGACTAGCTGTTTAAAATATAAAAATACCTGGTGGAAAACATGATTTTGAAGCACAGAGCACTAAATTTAATGATTTATTATTCCGTAAGAAAATTGGTATTAGAGAGAATTTCACATTGCAGCATTGCCCACAGAGCCTGTAAACGTATAATTGATGTTGGCTGATATGTAATGTTTACTAATGTTGAACAGAGACTGATATGACCCTGTCTGCTGCAATATCTACAAACAGCAAAAAGTTGTAGATTTCAATTCATTCTTCCTGATCCACAGTCACGAGACTGAAACAAAACTGAATACTATCTTCCACATCAGACTAATGGCACTGAGAACAGATTACATCAAATATCTCATCACCAGAACTGAAGAACCACAATAATTGAACCACACACATTGGACACCTAGGACTAACAGCACTGTAATACTAAGCATCAATATGTACAGTAAGTTGCAGCTCATGTGGATTCTCTCATCACCAGAGCACCTGCCTTAATGCAGCTTTCTGGCACATTAAAATTGAACCCTGAGCAAACTCTGATCCTTTCTTTTTGCAAGCAATTCTTATAACAATTGAGCTGATTAGGCACAAATCATATCATTAATTTTTCAGTGTCTCAATACACATTGTGCCAGTTGTTCTTGTTACAGTTGTTCACAGAGCAGTTTATGCAGCTCTCTACAGTACTCTATCCTGTGAAAGCCTCTTCCTTTCTACCCAACTCCTGCAATCTACATCAATTTGAACGGTCTTAGTGCAGTCAAATGTTTATCTCCCTCTACAATTTTTATCTTCTTCCCTTCCCCCTCCCCTTCCCACACAAATTTCCCTCCATCAACAAACTGACACTTTCTTAATGCCTCAGCACTTATACCATCAGCTGCTCCATTCTTTCAATTAAGTTGTTCCGTTAATTTCTTCTCCCCCCAACCCTCCCAATTTGATTCAGTATCAACTGATTGGATAACTAATCATCATATGGGTGTCTACAACCTTCTGGATCTTAAGGAATGATAAGAGGGAACTGAGTTTAACAATATATTTGTCTGCAGAATCCATGTTGCTTTGCATAAAGATCTTCATTCTTGAAAACTGAAATGATCGGCATCTTTTTCCAATCGCTTGGAACTCTTCATTGCTTCAGAGAGCTAAAATAAAATACCACCAGAAAGCAAGCAAATACTTTTGCATAATTGTATGGAATCATATAGGGATCTCATCTGGTCCAGATGCCTTTCCTCTGTTGAGTGGCATTCTATTCTCAGTCACTTATCTTGGCAATATTTTGGCAGCTGTGCAATGGTTGAGAGGAGAAATTGTTTAATTATCTTCCACAGTGAAACAAATATGGAAGACCAAGTTCAGTATTTCGGCCTTCTGCTGAACATCTTCCACTTTGTGGAATTACGATCACTGACCAATTGAATATGCGATTATGATTTGTTTATTTGCTGTATAAAAATCAAACATTTGTTATGATTTCTCCATCAGATTGGTACACAAAATTATAATTTCTCATTATTGAACACATTTCCCATTGATCTCCTTATGCTGATTTTTATTTATCTACCTAAGCTTTTGTAAATCAACATGGCTTTGAATTTGCTTTAATGTATGATGAAGCTCCTTCTACTTTTGAAGCAATTTTCCAACACACATAGTGAACCCCTCTGGGGGAAGTGGAGCTGTTTTTCCACCCCTCTAAACCTCGACTGGTACATACATTTAAGAAGTGTATCGTAAAGTTCTCCTGAATTTTATCCATTGGTGAACCACACCTTTGTTTCCAGAGAGGAATGTTTAATGTTGACTTCTCAGATAATATACGATCTGTTTCTTGCCACATTTGCTAATTAAAAATATTTCCCCATATTTACTCATATATTTTCTAACATCTGCAGTCATGGAGTCCTCTAGTCCCTTAGAATTACTGAGATCCTTGGTAGAGCCAGCCACGACAAAACAATTCAATCTGATGTTAAAGATATAAGAGACTGGTAAAACACTCTTACGACTTCAAGAAGGAAGTAATAATTTCAATTTGAAACTGGTAGAATCTGGCGTTGTGGCAGATCAGCTTAGGTTCTGGATAAATATTGGTATGACTTATCTTAAAAAGATAGGTTGAAGAAAAGCAAATGAGTTAGTTCCCCAGTTAAATGCTCAAAGTAAATTTTCAGAAAAGATACTCAGAACACCCTCTTACAAATCTCTGTCTCTGTCATCAGTTTCAGTCATGTGACGCACTTATTCTATAGCCGCAAGTTGAAACTTCCCTCTATTACACTAAAATTGTTAGAAAATTTACCTTCAATAACTTCTACAGGTTCTCAATGAATCCTTTTACAGTTCCTGAGGCAGGCAAGTCCATAAAAGAATTCACTTCTGTACAAGAATCCACTACAGTTTCAGCTAGTAATCTGTTTCTACAACTATGTGGGCATTATAACCTTTTATGAGAGATACTGGGAAGGACATTACACATGGTATCTCCTGCAGTTAACTAATATCACATCAACAACTGTTCTCTTGAGTATGTTTGATAAACATGTCTGTTTATCACTTTCTGTAAGTCATTAATTGTCAGCCTCAGGAGGGGTTCCACTAAAGTAAAAAAAGACCCATAGGGATGTCACACACGATTTGTTACCTGAGTAGCTTCTTATTGTGTATAGTGTATGTGTGAGCTATTGATGTGATTCCTGCTTCTCCAACTGACAATAGAAATCACAGAATTGTCTGAGCATCTGGTTTAAGCCTTCCTCTTGGCTCCAAACTGGAGAACTGCAATCAGTTTTTAGTACTTCCATATGGGGGCTGCTCAATAACAGTCGACAAGGGTAACATAAGGTGGACTCATCTGATACATTGTGATAACTTATACTTACAGGTACTATCAACAAGACTGCATTAGGCCAAAGATCCAGTTCACCAAGATTTCTACTATAGTCTTCACTGACATAATGATGGCGTGGAAATGATGTTGCCAAGCCAAATCTGTCAAAGAAAGAAATAATGAGTATAGCTAAAGGTTTCAATTACTTTACAAATTAAAACTAGCAAATTACACACACACACACACACACACACACACACACACACACACACACACACACACACAGTGATACAAGCAAATATTGATGATTCATACTAAAATAAATGTATGACTAGTACAAAATATAAAGCATTTTTCTGGAAATTGCAGTTCACAGTTTTTTTTTTTTTCTCCATTTTCTTCTCTGCTATTAGTTTCAAGATTGTAGCCCCATTCTCAAAATAATACTTTTATCGGCCAAGGACAACACAAAAATCTCCTCCAACAATAATGGAGATGGTAATGAAAAAGCTATATGGTGCAATGGGAATGCCAGTATGTCTTGCCACTAAATAAAATGAAATGAGGACAAGTTCTGGAGGTACTACATCTACATATACAGGGTGTTACAAAAAGGTACGGCCAAACTTTCACGAAACATTCCTCACACACAAATAAAGAAAAGATGTTATGTGAACATGTGTACGGAAACGCTGAATTTCCATGTTAGAGCTCATTTTAGTTTCGTCAGTATGTACTGTACTTCCTCGATTCACCGCCAGTTGGCCCAATTGAAGGAAGGTAATGTTGACTTCGGTGCTTGTGTTGACATGCGACTCATTGCTCTACAGTACTAGCATCAAGCACATCAGTACATAGCATCAACAGGTTAGTGTTCATCACGAACGTGGTTTTGCAGTCAGTGCAATGTTTACAAATGCGGAGTTGGCAGATGCCCATTTGATGTATGGATTAGCACGGGGCAATAGCCGTGGCGCGGTACGTTTGTATCGAGACAGATTTCCAGAACAAAGGTGTCCCGACAGGAAGACATTCGAAGCAACTGATCGGCGTCTTAGGGAGCACAGAACATTCCAGCCTATGACTCGCGACTGGGGAAGACCTAGAACGACGAGGACACCTGCAATGGACGAGGCAATTCTTCGTGCAGTCGACGATAACCCTAATGTCAGTGTCAGTGTCAGAGAAGTTGCTGCTGTACCATGTAATGTTGACTACGTCACTGTATGGAGAGTGCTACGGGAGAACCAGTTGTTTCTGTACCATCTACAGTGTGTGCAGGCACTATCAGCAGCTGATTGGCCTCCACGGGTACACTTCTGCAAATGGTTCATCCAACAATGTGTCAATCCTCATTTCAGTGCAAATGTTCTCTTTACGGATAATGTTTCGTTCCAACGTGATCAAATAGTAAATTTTCACAATCAACATGTGTGGGCTGACGAGAATCCGCACGCAATTGTGCAATCACGTCATCAACACAGATTTTCTGTGAACGTTTGGGCAGGCATTTTTGGTGATGTCTTGATTGGGCCCCATGTTCTTCTACCTACACTCAATGGAGCACGTTATCATGATTTCATACGGGATACTCTACCTGTGCTGCTAGAACATGTGCCTTTACAAGTATGACAACATGTGGTTCATGCACGATGGAGCTCCTGCACATTTCAGTCGAAGTGTTTGTACGCTTCTCAATAACAGATTCGGTGACCAATGGATTGGTAGAGGCGGACCAATTCCATGGCCTCCACGCTCTCCTAACCTCAACCCTCTTGACTTTCATTTATTGGGGCGTTTGAAAGCTACTGTCTACACAACCTCGGTGCCAAATGTAGACTCTTCGTGCTCGTATTGTGGACGGCTGTGATACAATACGCCATTCTCCAGGGCTGCATCAGCGCATCAGGGATTCCATGCGAGAGAGGGTGGATGCATGTATCCTCACTAACTGAGGACATTTTGAACATTTCCTGTAACAAAGTGTTTGAAGTCACGCTGGTATGTTCTATTGCTGTGTGTTTCCATTCCATGATTAATGTGATTTGAAGAGAAGTAATAAAATAAGCTCTAACATGGAAAGTAAGCGTTTCCGGACACATGTCCACATATCATATTTTCTTTCTTTGTGTGTGAGGAATGTTTCCTGAAAGTTTGGCCGTACCTTTTTGTAACACCCTGTATACTATTCCACGCATGATTACTCCCATTATAACAGTGGAGGGCAATAAAGATAAGTTTTGTTTTACACTAAATTAAGCATTTTGCTGTTGGTGTTACTACACTAGCTTCTCTCTGTGTTCACTTTCGTGTACAAGCACAAAACACAACACCATCAGTGTGGTGTAGACATTAGCGTCGCTGGCTGGCATGCTGCGAGCCGCCAGTTCAAACCCAACCAACAACAACTATTTGTTATTTCGTATTTATCGTTTCTGGAAGGTTTTGAAATATTGTATGTTTGTAACATTCGTAAATTCTGGAATATTCAATGCTTGTATAAATAACTGCACTCTCTGTGGAGATCAGTTCCATTCTGGCTGTACTTTATTTTTCTTAATAAAAGTGTTTTCAGTGGTACGTGTTGTATTTCACTGATGACCCAGCTTTGATATTTGGACTCTAGTGTGATTATGATGTGACAGTAACAAGTCTTAATGGCTATTTATCCACAATTATATTATTTACAATGAGGGCTAACTGACAGTTCTTACACCAAGCACCACTCCTCTGCAAGTCTTCCTGCAATTCACTGAAGTTTTTTGGCATTGCAAATTTCCTATATACATACAACAGCATCAGCCATGAACAGCTTCACAGAGCTTCCCATGCTAACCATTAGATCATACCATATACAGAAATTTTTTTATTGAGAGTATGTGCTACTGTATTTAGGAATGCATTCATATTCTGCTATTTCTTGTGTGTATCAGTGGTTTCTTATGTTTTGTTTTTCAGTTATGTGCATGCATTTATGTTTCTTCGTTTGCTTAGTATACACTAAAATGTTTGTATTATTTGTGTGCTATGTTCTATGGGGCTGTGTGTGTGTGTGTTTGTGTGTGTGTGTGTGTGTGTGTGTGTGTGTGTGTGTGTGTTCCATATACTGTGAAATCTGTCTTTTCTAGTATCTATTCCATGTATGGTCAAGTTTAAAAAGTTAAAGTTTCTGATAAGTTTCAGTCTCTATTTATGAAAATGGTTAATGCTTGTGTGCAGCTTATCTTTTAGGCAGTTACTGTAGGCCTTGTCCCCACTAAAATCATAGATTTATGCTTCCCTTTTCTTTCTTTGTTTCTGAGTTGGTGTATAGGTCAGAAGTGGAAGAATGGTAGAACTTGTCATATCACACAATCAGACCACAGCGTACATCATAGAGTTATTCATCACACTTCAGTAATGTCTTCAGTTTGGCCTTCTTTTGGTTGCTCTCTTTGCATTGTATCTATGTACTTCCTTAGTCTTTACCTTCAGAGTTACAACATATTTAGACTCCTGCCATCAGATATTATTTATCTTTTTACTGTGCTTTTTTAAATTTCTACCTTAAGCGCAGTTCTGATTACTGAAACTGATATAGAGTCAGTCAGTGATCGGGGTGGTGGAGAAGAGAAGGGGAGGTTCAAATGGCTCTGAGCACTATGGGACTCAACTGCTGAGGTCATTAGTCCCCTAGAACTTAGAACTAGTTAAACCTAACTAACCTAAGGACATCACAAACATCCATGCCCGAGGCAGGATTCGAACCTGCGACCGTAGCGGGCTTGCGGTTCCAGACTGCAGCGCCTTTAACCGCACGGCAGAGAGAAGGGGAGGGAGTGTGTGTGTGTGTGTGTGTGTGTGTGTGTGTGTGTGTGTGTGTGTGTGAGAGAGAGAGAGAGAGAGAGAGAGAGAGAGAGAGAGAGACTGACTTTAGTGATCCTAATTGATAGAAATTACTTACTTGAATTACATCCTACATATAACTTATATTCCAATGATTGAAGATTACATGCTTTTTGAAAATAGTGAGCAACGTGTGAAAATTACTACCTGCCTAATGATTATTTTCCTATAGTTAAAATAAGCAGCTATGTGAAATCTTACCCTTCAGATGAAAAATGTGCTGCTATGTATACCCTCACTTCTGATAACAAACTGGAAGTTTTAAAAGTTTTAGTCACTGAGGAACCATCTGGACAGCGGATCTGAAGTACTGTCAACTCCCTAATAATACAAAAAGAGGAGAAAATTCTCATTCACAAATGTAAATATTTATTTTAAAAAATAAATATAAATAAAAATAATACAAACGCACTTGGGCTGCCCTGGGATATTTTTCTTCCCAGACAATCCACTGGCCTGCATTTCGTTCTCCACACTGGCCTGCATTTCCTTCTCCACACTGGCCTGCATTTCCTTCTCCACACTGGCCTGCATTTCCTTCTCCACACTGGCCTGCATTTCCTTCTCCACACTGGCCTGCATTTCTTTATCCGTGCTGGGCTGTATTTCTTTCTCCAAGCTGGAAATTTTTGGTAATATAAAAAACACAAAGAATAAAATATTAGAAAAAACAAACAATGCACAAGCATTCTATAACTAAGCATTACAGACAGCTCAACAATTCATAGAAATTTTGCCAACATATAGCAAATTAAAAACAGTACAATATCTCCAATTAGATACTAATGACACACAAAATTAAGGTGTCACAGGGCAATTGAGTACTTAAGTAGGTAAATGGGAAATTTTGTAGTAATGCTCTCACTTTGTCAACATATATGGCCCACAGGAGGTACTAAGCCACAAGCTCCTCAGAGGCCGACAACTGCTCAACATGTGGCTCTTTGCTCCCGACATGGCGACACCCTGCACCAGCTGCAGAGGTTCACTCCTGGTTAGTAGAGTAACACACCACATGACACAGCACTGTCATCCCTGCTGAGTTTATGGAACTAACTGTGTGTGCTGTTTCAACCCCTACCATCACCAGCACCTCCAACGACAATGGGTGGCTATACCAGCAGGCGATCCTGCCTCCACAAATTACTCTTCGTTCACAGTTCTGATACGACTCGTGACAGTACTCATACTTTAAGGATTGCCAGGACTCCTCGGTGGACCCTGCTCTCGGATTACAACTATTTTGTTGCTATGCATATCACTGGTGCAAGTCTTATGCTTTGACAATAAAAATAAGTGTTAACTATTGCATGCTCTCTCTTAATTGTGTAGCAATCACTACACAGTTGCTGATAATTAGGTCGACAGTACATGAACCATAAACCTCCATTCTACTAACAGTGCTATGGACAGTGAACTCGTGTTCTATGAACAAGTACCATGAACAGTGTTTACTGTCATTCTACACTGAAGCACCACAGAAACTGGTATAGGCATGTGTATTCAAATACAGAGATAAGTAAACAGGCAGAATATGGCACTGCATTCGGCAACATCTATATAAGACAACAAGTGTCTGGCACAGTTGTTAGATTGGTTACTGCTGCTACAATGGCAGGTTATGGGGAACAGCATCTCTGAGGTAGCGATGAAGTGGGGATTTTCCCATACGACCATGTCATGAGTGTACTGTGAATATCAGGAAACCAGTAAAACATTAAAGCTCCAACATCGCTGCAGGTGGAAAAAGATCCTGCAAGAACGGGACCAACAAAAACTGAAGAGAATCATTCATTTTGACAGAAGCGTAACCCTTTCACAAATTGCTGCAGATTTCAATGCTGGGCCATCAACAAGTGTCAGCTTGCGAACCATTTAATGAAACATCATCAATATGGGCTTTCGGAGTTGGAGGCCCACTCGTGTACCCTTGATGACTGCATGACACAAAGTTTTATGCCTTCCCTGGGCCTGTAAACACTGCCATTGGACTGTTGATGACTGGAAACATGTTGCGTGGTTGGACTAGTCTCATTTCATTTCAAATTCTATCAAGCAGATGGACATGTACAGGTGTGGAGGCAACCTCACGAATCCAAGGACCTTGCATTTCAGCAGGGGAGTGTTCAAGATGGCGGAGGTTCTGTAATGGTGTGGGGTGTGTGCAGTTGGAGTGATACGGGACCCCTGATACATATAGGTACAACTCTGACAGGTGACACATACGTATGCATCCTCTCTGATCACCTGCATCCATTCATGTCCATTGCGCATTCCAGCGGACTTGGGCAATTCCAGCAGGACAATGCAACATCCCCATCCATCCAGAATTGCTACAGATTGTCTCCAGAAACACTCTTCTGAGTTTGAACACTTCCGCTGGCCACCAAACTCCACAGGGCTTTGGCGCTACCCCACCAGTGCACGAGTTTTATTCGGAGGACAAAACACAGTTCGGACCCGGTGTTTCTTCAAAATGCGAGCGATTTTCCCCGAGAGTGCGCCTGTATATGGGATAAACGCAGTGCCTACCTCCTCCCTCGTGATTTCATCCATCTCCACAGGTTGTGCTGTAGTGGGTGGGCAGAGAGCACGTTGAATCTGCCACTCTGAGTACCCATTTTTTCGAAATACAGTTCTCAGATGTTCCAATTCTTGGGGTAGACACTCTGCGTCAGAGATAGTGCGCGCCCTATGTACTAGAGTTTTAAGCACCCCATTCCTCTGTGAAGGGTGGTGGCAGCTGTCTGCGTGCAAATACAGATCAGTGTGCATTGTCTTCCGATACACCCCATGGCCTAGGGTGCCGTCAGGCCTTCTCTTGACCAAGACGTCAAGGAAAGGTAGTTTACCCTCCGTTTCAGTCTCCATAGTGAATTTGATGTTGGGGTGTATGGAGTTTAGATGTGTAAGGAAGTCAAGGAGTTTATCCATACCATCTGGCCAGATGACGAACGTGTCGTCCACGTAACGGAAAAAGCAAGTAGGTTTCCATTCGGATGACGACAGGGCTTCCTCCTCGAAGTTCTCCATGTACAAATTCGCTACCACCGGTGAGCGTGGGCTACCCATGGCGACTCCCTCTGTTTGTTCGTAGTATTCTCCATTAAAAAGAAAATACGTGGAAGTCCAGACATGCCTAAAAAGTTCAGTGGTCTTCTCGTCAAACTTCTGACTAATCAATTCTAGTGACTCTCGCAGGGGTACCCTCGTGAACAAGGAAACGACGTCAAAACTCACCATGATATCTGACTCACCCAACGTGAAGCTATCAAGGCGTTTAACAAAATCCACGGAATTACAGATGTGATGAGGGCATTTACCCACATAAGGACTTAATATTCCCGACAGGTATTTGGCCAACAAATATGTAGGTGCCCTGATGTTGCTGACTATGGGGCGTAATGGTACCCCCTCTTTGTGAACCTTCGGGAGTCCATATAGTCTAGGCGGTACCGGACCTTGGGGTAACAATTTCTTAGCGTCACCCTCCGGTAAATCTGCGTCCTTGAGAAGCGACCTCGTCTTGTTGCCCACCATTATTGAGCATATCTGGACTGCCTTGCAATGTGCTGCTCAAAAGAGATCTATACCCGTTCGTACTCTTACAGATTTATAGACAGCCCTGCTGGATTCATGGGGTCCATTTCCTCCAGCACTACTTCAGACATCAGTCGAGTCCGTGACACATCATGTTGCGACACTCGTGCGTGCTCATGGGGGCCCTACACGATATTAGGCAAGTGCACCAGTTTTTTTGGCTCTTCAATTTAACAATAGTGTCTCATGCTATGATCATGGAAAAAATGGCCACTTCCTTGGAAGCAGTGCTGCGGACACTTCTGCAGTGACAAACAAACACCCAGCTTTGCCTCGAGGAGATTCAACATGAAAAGAACTGTATGCTACAAAAGGCAGGGCTTGTGAACAGGCAACAGGCTGCACAGGTGATGCATTCACCTCCATTCCCACACTACAATGAGGCAGAGAAGGAATGAGAAATCTGTGACAAGTGCCTCAAACAACATTTTGCAGTGTTTCAGGTAATTGACATTTATACAATAAAGGCTATATTTTTGTCGTGGATTAAGCCACAAACATACCATCTTTTCTCTAAGCTGGCCCCTTTCATGAACCGTCAAAACTATCTTTAGATGTAACGTGTACTCTACTAACCAGATATCTTCACAGACATGCATACATTAAAGCATCTTGAGTTCTACCAGTGCAAAAAGCACCCAGACCAATCACACAGAGTTTGGGCTGCAAAACTGTGTGGAAATGTAGATTTACCACAGCTAATCATGGCAAGTCACATGCAGATGTAATGGTGAGGGATGCAACTATCTGATGAGCTCCCAATAAAGAGGTACGACAACAGCCACTACAGTTTGATGATCCATCTCTACAACAGGTCTTAGCTTTGGCATAATCTTTAGAGGTTATCTCAAGCCACAGGGCAGAGACTTGAAACCTGAGCAGACATTGCTACAGTTAACATACCACACTACAGACAGTGAATGTCATTCGCCTCCAATGAGGCAGACATCATAGAAATAAAGCAGCATCACAAACAAGCCCCAGTGTGGGTTCCAGTCACTGCAAGAAAACAGCCCACACACCACCCGTTTCCTTCTTGCCCTGCATGTTTCAAAAAGCATTCACAGGAAGATCACCCCCATCAATGGTCAGTCTGTAATATATGTAACAAGTCTGGGCACATCTCAGCAGTGTGTAAATCTTCTACGTTTTGTTCATAGCAACAAAGGTACATTAATATGACGCACTCTGCAATCGACGGAGAGCCAGTGACATTTCAAGTGGACACCAGTGCTGGTACATCTTTATTGAATATTAAAACTTATGTGCCACTAGGTTCCCTGCAACTTTCATGGACAAAAAATCTTTTGGTAAATTACAGTAAGCAGATGATCCTCATTAACAGACAATTCACTGCAGAAGCTAAATATAAAAATGTGGTACAGCAGCTAACCTTCCTTGTGGTGGACAGCAGAAGAGCAGAAAATGTCTTTGGTTTGGATGCATTCAATGCTTGTGTGTTCAGTCACCAATGCAGGAAATTTAGTATCAAAACAAGTATCTTTTCAGGACCTGGACTCATTGTACAATGAATTTAAGGACATTTTTTCACTGGGTCTCAGCAAAAAAAAAAAAAAAAAAAAAATCAGAGGATGCATCAAACTAAAGCCTTCAGTGCACCCTCAGTTTTGCAGAACACATCCAATGCTAATAGCATTGTGCTACCAAGTGAAAGAAGAGAGAGATCGCATCACAAAGATGGGTGTAATCAAAACTATTTCTTCTAGCCAATAGGCAACACCCTAGGTTATCATTAAAAATCCAAATGGTAAATTACACACACATGGTAATTTTAAGATGACAGTCAATGCTCAATTACAAACTAACTCACCCCATTCTGTGGCCAATTATTCTGAACATTACAAGATGAAGGTTAGAAATGCAATCTGTAGAAGTGAAAATTTTTTCAACTGTCCATTGAATATCTTGGACAAACAATTTTGCAAACTGGTATCAAATCACTGACTTCAAGCACCAAAGCAATGATGTCCCTGCCGTGTCTTACAAATGTAAAGGAACTGTTTTGGGTAAAGTGACCTACTATAATAAATTTATTTGCAGTGCTTCTAATATAGCTTATGCACTAAATCTGCACAGAAAAAAGGCATGACATTCAGGTGGACAAAGGATGTGAAACTGCATTCCAAACATTGAAAATATGTTTGCACTCCGCTCCATGCATCACTACACTTCAACTGGGCACATAACTCGTAGCAGCAGCTGATGCTTCTACTACAGCTTGGCGTCAAATCGAAATACTTGCACCCGGCGAACGATCTACCTGACGGGAGGCCCTAGTCACACGACATCTACATTCATTTTTTTAGCTTGAGTGCAGCAATAGCTCACATATATGCTGACAAAACAGAACCACCTATAGCTTATGCCCCCGAAACACTGACAGCAGTGCAGAAGAATTATTCACAAATAGAATAATAAGCATTAGGTATCATCTACGGTTTAAAGAAGGTTCATAACGTTTTGTACAGAAAACAAAATTAATTTGATAACTGATCACAAGCCACTAATATCACTGTTCAGCCCATCAGCTCACACCCCAGACAAAACAGCGCACAGGCTTTAATGATGGGCATTATTGCTCAGCTAATACAACTGAGAGATTCACTTCAGATCTAAAGATCTGTGTGCTCTCACGTCTACCAATGGGCCCCGATCTTGCCTTCAACGAGTAGGAGATTCTATGCTTTTATTTAGATGAAGAAGCCTCATCATAAGTGATTTTCTTGTGGGTGCAGTCTTAATAGATCCACTCCTCCAAGAAGTTAGACACTTCATTTTTGGGGGTGGCCATTCAAATTGACACAACGAAAAGATGACTCTACAGAACAATATTTTCAATGTTGGTATTGACTGACATTAGTGGATGGAGTGGTTTTACTTTCCATCAAGCATTCCTCACTGTGAGTTGTTGTACCATTCACACTGAGAAAGGACATTCTGCAACTACTGCAAAACAGCCACTGGCAGATATTTTGCACCAATCAACTCGCCCACCATTATGTTTACTTGTCGGTTCTGGATGAAGAAACTGAAAACCTCATCCACTCACCCAAAGAAAATATTCTCACCTTGGCCTGCACTCATGCAGCCATGGCATAAGGTGCACCTGGGCTATGCGGGGTCCGTTTTGGACACACACTGGCTCATTCTGATAGATGTCTACTCTTGCTTTCCATATATTGTGATCTGTGTATTATGTCAAGGAAGAGTACAATAAAAGCACACTCTAAAATTTTTGCTGCTGAAAGATTATCAGGTTACAGACAATGGTCCACAGTTCAGTTTGAAGTTTTTTTGGAATTACAGTGGTGTAAATGGCTCCGCCATTTCACCCCCAATCGAATTGCAAAGCCATGCAAATTCCAAAGTATGCAGGGGAGTCACTGGCAAAGGAAGCACTAATTGGGTTTCTAAGTTCCTACAGGGCAACGCCAATATGAGAGAAAAATCCAGCTGAACTACTCCATTGTTTCTAACCAAGAACCCTGCTGCAGCTACTTCTCTCAACTCCGCATCCAGTGCCAGCAGTTCCAGTCAAGGACCAGAGTTAGTTGTGTGTGTGTGTGTGTGTGTGTGTGTGTGTGTGAGATTTGAACTGTCAAAGTTTTTACTTAGGGGTTGATGGTTTTAAGGGTCTCCATGACAGAGGTATTATTTTTGAATGCATGAATGTGCATTTTGTTTCTGCGACAAGGTCTATGCCCCCTGCAAGGAATAAAGCTTCATCACTTTAACTTCATCTTACTGAATGGTGTGAAATGTAGTTGCACAATGGCTGACGGATTATCGGGTGGTAACACACACCTATCTTTCTCTATTCATTTGAATTCTATATGAATATTCCGTTTGGTGAACTAAGGTCAGCTTTAGCTGCGATTGTTGTCTTGCAGTAGGTACATATACTATAAGCATGATCAGGGTTTCCTACAAGTACTTATCTGGGGGGGGGGGGGGGGGATGACACACAATCACTTTGTGCTAACAAATAAAAAATTATGTTAAGACTGACATGAACTACTCTGTTTCTTGGCTATAGTACATGTGAGAACTGGTTTCTGTAGGCAGAAAGCACATTGTAGCGTTTCCACATGGTGCTTCATACTACAAATCTTTTCTGATCCCTTCATATAATGGCATACACTTAAAAAACTATCCATTGCATCCCACTTTATTTACCAAAGAAAAATTCAATAGAAATTTAAGGTACCTCTTTAGTTTTTCTCCCCTTTTTCCAGTGTCATGAATTCTGAAAATATTCAGATGTGTGGTTACACGAGAGAAATATTGTGGAAGACTTGTCTAAATTTGACACTTGGAAACCATAATTTTGGAAAAGCTTTATATTTCATACACTTTTCACTAAGAGAGAAACTAATTTTCTGTAACACAATTAACAAAGAAGAAATTAGGTCATAGTTTTAGCTAAAAAGAAATTCCAAATGCTACTTGATCTCCCTAGAGGAATTAGCACACACAGACAACAAACAAGGCAAGCAATGCATGGTAGGAAAACATACAGTTATAAACATTCAAAAAACTTATTTGCCAGAAATAGGCATTCATTGCTAAATGACATCCACTACAATACTCCATTGCTAATTATAGTCATAATTTAAACAAGAATATTAAAGGCAGAAGAGAGTTACAGGAGCTAGGATGCAAAACTTGCAATCCTATATCACAAAAACAGAGAAAATGATAGAGAAATGAAGATTTTGCTACTGAGGGGCTCAAGCTTACTATGACTTGATAATATCGATTTTATAAATTAGTAGTGACATCGCCTTGCAGGAACAACACCACAAAGGTTAACATCTTCAAGATGAAAGTGGAGTAAAGACAAATATGCAACAGTTAACTGTGGTTGTGAACAATAGGAATTTCAAACAATAACATAATTAAAGGATTTTGTATGACAAAGTCCTCACCTCTCAAGTGGACTTGCAGACCAATTTGCCACTGGTACCTAAAAAGAAAGGATTTTAAAATCGTTCGAAAGTGTTTAAATAAATTATAATGAGACAGTTATTATGTTAAGTGTTCATACCTCTTCACTGTCTGAATTACCTAGCATGAGGTATCTCACGAACTCTTCTGAAGGGTAACCAAACTCACCTGCAATGCAGGAAGTCCAAAAAGTTGTAAGCAGATAGTTATGAACACAAGCATTTGAAACATTCTGCATTTTTTTTCATTTTCAAATCTTACAAATAAGCAAAAAAATTCCACATTTACACAATTAAATCATCCAAACAGAACTACTATAATTAAAGATGGGAAGCAAATCACACACAAGTGCATATACAAACTGAAAACATACAAAATATTGCTGTGATGTGAATAGCATAAGTAGTGCAAAACGGTGTAGTAAAAGGTATGATTTTTACCAGTAAGTTATCCTTCAATTCAAGAAACAATGGAAACAGCAGAATAACATGTTAGGCTGCAAAAATTCAATGAAAAATATGGACTATGGTATAAGGGGTTGCAAATTGGCATAATTCAATGTGGAAACTAAAGCAATCAGGCATTTTCACAGATAAAACATAGCCAGAGAAAGAAGTTATCAAAAATCCTGGGGAAAGTTGGGGTTCTCTCTCATATTTCAGTAAATATCCTCATCATGCCGGTCAACTGAACTACAATGATATATGTAACAAGAAGAGAAGGTGACAATACCCACCTGACATAATAGTAAGGCAAGCATTCCATATCAGTACAGATATTGTTGCAAACATCTTTCACACTACAATTATTCATTTCTTACAGATGAAAGACATCGTGGATCAATTATCACAGAAGCGAGTGACCTGACTTTGTGATGGTCAACAGAATACTTCAACATTATCTGTCACTGAGGCCATAAAAACTAATTTATTGATCAGAACAGTAAAATTAATCAAAATTCTTCAAATTAGGGGGTCCCTCCTGCACCTGTGCATTGTTCTGCAGCGAAATTTCCACTTATTGTAGGTATCCTGGAAAGCCTGGATTGCAATGTCCTTTATGACACACGTAGCAGCAACTTTCACATTGTCAATGGTCTTGAAACAGCATCCTTTCAAGGGTGTCTTGAGCCAGGAAAACAAAACAGATTTTGCTGGAGTTAGGTCAGGTCTGTGCAGAGCACTGGGGCAATGTTGCCATATAATCTTTGAACACACAATCTGTCACCAAGAAGGCAGCATGGCTTGGTGTATTCTCTTGATAGAGTGTCTGGGAACTGGCAACTGGCAACACTCATTCTACGGTCTGTGTTCAAAACTTCACGCACACAAGCTATACGGTCTTCACCTTTCGACACTGAAGAGTGTTCAGAGCGAGTTTTGTTACTGACATCATCTCAGCATTCCAAAAAAAAAAAAATTGTGCTCACAAAACACCTGCGTTTTGACAAGTATTCATTTCCAACTGTCTGCTCAATTATTGGACACTTTTCAGCAGCTGCCTTCCCAAGTTTCATGCAGAATTTGATCTTGTATCGTTGTTCCAGTGAACAACGCACTGTGCCCGGAATCAGAATGCATAGGGGCACATCTGGACGCTCCAGGCGCTTGCAGGAAACAGGGGCTCATTGTGTTAGGAAGCCAACAACCCACAGCATACCTCAAACAAATAGGATCATTAAAATATAATTGGTGACATTATCTTCAACAAAACACTGTATGTGCTCTACCTTAAAATAAATAAATAAATAAATAAATAAATAAAATAAAATAAAAATAAAAAAATCTGTGTTTCATCTTTTTGTTTTCGTCCTTGTACACAACATGTGGATCAACACGTGCCAATTTTCAAGGACGCATTTTCACTGTGATTGCTGATGCGACAATGTTCTAACAGTGTGTTAGTGCACATGCACACCTACTTGTACAATCTCAAATGAATTATTTCATTGAAATTGAAGCTTCAACACCCTGAAAACAGCATTCAAATAAATATATTTGGTAGCAGCATGACAATTTTTTTTTCTTTTATACAACAAAGATCATAGCTATGGGTCCAGTGTATTCACCCCTAATGTGGGAAACAGCTCAAATTAAAGAGTGTGCAGTGGATAATTCAGTAACAATTCATAAATGATTGTCATGTGTGATATAAAACAATTAAGAAAATATGATAAAGCTAAAACAGTCTGACCAAATGTCGGTATTCGGTACTGAAGGTACTGGCAAGGGATACCAGCTCAGTTACTATAAGCAGATAACAGCCATAACATAAACAACTGTAATGTGACTATGGTTTCAGAAAGTTACACCAAAAATGGGTCTATCCTTGCCAGAGATTTTTCCCACATTACATCACAATTCAGTCTCCCTTTGCAGTATATTGTCATCATTCTTACGACCAACCTCCTCCCTTTCCCCTTGGTTTCCATAAATCATTACATCACATCTATCAAGGCACAAATACAGTGAAACCCCACTTTTACACTTTTCAAGGGACTTGAAAAAAAATTATGTAAAATGTGAGAAAATGTAAAATGTGGGAAATAACGTTTTAAACTGTAGAAAGTCAGATATAGGATTCCCCCTTGCATTTTTGCACATTATGTATGATATGCATACATAACAGACTCAAAAGGTGTGTCAGGGACTTTTTTATTATCTAATAAAAGTTTATTGTCTAATGAAAACCACTGATGTAACTGGAACTGATAACTGTCTGGGAAGTGGAAACGTTTGACTTAATTTCAAATATCATAATCTATGTTTTTGGCAAGCGTGCAGCTGTCAGTCATTATTTAAATAATGAAATACAGCAGTAGTTACGTATTTTTCCATGCTTAATTATGTGTTTCGAGAATTCTTTCTCATTGTCAAGTGCAAATATGTACACAAGTATTTTGTGTGGTGTTCGAATGTGTTATTCTGCCTCTCATTCACTATAGCCGTCTTTTTGAAGTTATCAGGTACTGTGCCTCCTCAGTTATGTAGAAAACCACACAAATGCAAACCATCACACACACTGTCCGTGTTACATCACAAAAAATAATACGATAATACTGCACTTGACAATGAGAATAAATTCACGAAACACGTTTTGTTCAGCATGAAAAAATACGTGACCAGCGTTGTGTTTAAACTAAAAACCTTTGAGCAACACACAGTGAATGATGGTGTCAACTAGCGCTACAAGAGGTCAAATGCCGAAACATGCTAAATATGGTTCGACAAAAGTGTCACGATGATCACAACAATCACGAAATTGCATTTGCATAATAGAGAGTTTGGAAATGATTGCGAACGGTCATGATATCTTTATTCGAACAAACTTAGTTACTCCCATCAGCCATCGCGCCAAGTAGTGCTTGGCAGCGGAGGGAGATACGGCACAAATTGTTCCAACTTTTACACATTTACTGGTTTAAATCCACTGAGTAGAGTGCCAAGTTGTCAAGAAACTTAACCATGTAATATTTGTAAGCACCGGTGGTCAGCCAAGATGACAGCATCTCCCCCCCCCCCCTCTCGACGAATATTGTTTCGCAATGCGTAAATCAAGGGAAAATTATAAATATGTTGACACAAAATCAGGGGCAAACTAACATTGTGGACATAGCAAATTTGACAGGAGCAATAAAAACACACACACACACACACACACACACACACACACACACACACACACACACACACAGAGAGAGAGAGAGAGAGAGAGAGAGAGAGAGAGAGAGAAAATTCAGTTCCTCTTAGCACAAGTGTGCAGTGACTTACGAAGTTCTGCATCTGGAACACTGTTGATTCCTAATATTTCCTCAACAACCTCTTCAATATTCCCATGGCCTTTCCAGCGAATAACAGCAGCGCCTCTTCTCGAAACAAATGTCACCGTATTCCCTGGTGTTGGTCCATCTTCCAAATAGTTAAAGTGATTTACAAATTACAGATGTGGCTTTATAAGTCTAGTAAATTTCTATGAAACCGTGTAAAATTCTGTTTGATGATGAAACTATTAGTAGGTTCTGATCATTATTCAAGCTCCTTAACAAAAATGCAACATGCAATCATTTTTAGATAGCTGTCTGAACTATATGTTTTCTAGAAATAAATAAAGAGACAAATGTCATGTAGTGATATAATATTTTTAAGTGGACTTTGGTCCAGATTTAAATTGATTTGAGGTACATGAATGAACTCTGTACATAAGTAAATTTCCTGAATGAGTCTGCAGTTGTGGATATTTTGTGAATGATACCATCTACATCACTTGATATATTTCTATTTTTATAACACTGTTTTGGCTTCTGTCATCGGATTGAAACTTAGAACTTGGAAAGCAATGCTTAGTGTCAGTATTAGTAGGCATGGGTTTTACTAATACTGACACTGAACATTGTTTTATAAGTTCTGAGTTTTGATCTGATGACAGCAGCAGCCAAGCTGACGTTGTAAATAAATAAATTTATATACACTGATGGAAAAAAATCGCAACACCAGAAAATAATTAATGTAGAGGAATGAAATTTCTGGAATATATTAGTCTAGGTAACATATGTAAGTGATTAATATTGCAAGTTCACAGGTTAATGTAAGCATAAGATAAGCCATATCAAATGTAAAATGCCAGTACATTAATAACTGGTGTAGCTGCTAGAATGTTGAATGCAAGCATGCAAACATGCACGCATTTTTTTGTACGGTTGCCAGATGTCAGTTTGTGGGTTGGAGTTCCACGAATGTGGCACTCGGTCAGTCAATAAGAGGATGGTTAATATCGCTTGTGGGCAGCACTGGAGTTGTCATCCGACGATGTCCCACATGTGCTCGACTGGAGACAGATTGGTGATCGAGCACGCCAAGGTAAAATGTTGACACTCGGTACAGCACGCTCGGTACATCGGCAGTAAGTGGATGTGCATTATCTTGTTGGAAAACACCCCCTGGAACGCTGTTCATTACCAGTCAAGGTGCACGGGATAACTACGAGAGTGCTCCTGCTGTCATACGATATTGCACCCCCGACTGTAACTCCAGGTATAGGTCCAGTGTGTCTATATGCAGACAGATTGGCTGCAGGCCCTCAACTGGCCGCCTCCTAACCAACATATGCCTGTCACTGGCACCAAGGCAGACCCCGCTTTCATCAGAAAAACACGACAGACCTCCACCCTGCCGTCCAATGAGCTCTCACTTGACATCACTGAAGTCGCAAATGGTGGTGGTTTGGGGTCAATGGAATGTACGCTATAGGATGTTTGGCTTGGAGTTGTCCTTGAAGTAACCCATTTGTAACAGTTCATTGTGTCACTGTGGTTCCAGCTGGTGCTCAAATGGCTGCTACAGACACCGTATGATGTGCAAGAACTATACACCGAACATGATAGTCTTCACTCTATGTAGTGCCACATAGCCATCCAGAGCCCGGTCTTCTTGCCACCATACATTCTCCTGACCACCACTGCGAGCAATCGTGTACTGTGGCTACATTCCTGCAAAGTCTTTCTACAATATCGAAGAAGGAACTCCAGCTTCTCATAGCCCTACTACACGACCTCATTTAAACTCGATGAGATGTTGGTAATGGCATCTTTGTTGCCTTAAAGGCATTCTAGACTAGTATCAACACGCCATGTCCAATTTCAGAGGTAACTAATGCTCACGACAGTTACAGCGTGTATTTAAAGCAAACCTGACTGGCAGCCTCATAGTGGTGCTACTAGTGCCACTCTGATGTGATTGGGACGAAATCTAAATAGACATCGTCTATCAGATGTAGAAATGTGCCCAACAAGTTCCATTTATGTCACACAACTCCTTCTTGGTACTGCGATCTTTTTCCCCCCACCAGATCTAGATGACTTTTTGCACAAAAAGAACCCTGTGCAACACACAGATTTATTGTAGGATGAACAGAGTTGACATGTTCCAGACACCAAGTTGACTGACAAAAGAACAAATCATTATTATATTGCATCCTGTAAATGATTAAGTTATTAAAGGTGGAGCACACATTCATATGGGACCAGCATGAAGGCAGGAGCTCTGATGCAGAATTTTCTGTCCCAATTACAGAGCCACGACATTTGTCTTGAGTGTCTGAGGGATGTTTGAAAGCCTGTATCCAGATGGTCAGAGAGAAATTTGAGCCACACTATCTTAAATAAGACTTGCTACTCAACTGAGGTATAGCAATATACAAGATTCAAGGTATCATAAAGGAAAATCCTTCTACATGTATATTCTACAGCCATTGTAGAGTGATCATCAACGGGTATATGCCCTATCAATAACATCAGTTTTTTTGTCTCACTATTTAAAAAAAGGATTAAGTCTATATGTCAAGGAACACAGCCTAATTTCATTTATCTTAGTCTGAAGACCTCTCATACAAGATGTATGATGGAGGATCCAGAATTTGCACACAGTCTTTCTTGACTACATGTTATCTAAATTTGAATGTTACTTTAGTTTCTGCTGAACATTTGCTATCCAATATAAGCTACTGGGTTCTATTAGTCAAAATTAATCTAGCCAATTATATATTTCTGAAGAAACTCTATACAATAATATTTCAGGTACCACTCAGCACTGTGGTGCAGAGTCCAATGCCTTCTCAAATCTAAAATGAAGGATGGTTGGTTGGTTGGTGAAGGGACCAAACTACGCAGTCATCAGTCCCTCCGACCTGAGATTAACTAAAACCGATAAAATCCCACAATTAAAGAGGGAACTACAACATCCATAAAATGATAAACTATTGACAGGGAAGGAAGGAAAAGGACAGAAGACGAGGTGAGGGGAAGAAAATGACTAATGACAAGGGCATGAACGAAGAAGCACAGGAGACAAGAGAGATGCTCAGGACGTAACAGACCCCATGAGGAAAGGAGTGGGAAGGCAGAGGGCTGGAGTGAACCACCAAGCCCAGTTGAAGCCAATCCAGTCGGGGTGAAGGGGGGAGCATGAAAGCCTGTCATCCCTTCCACTCACCGATAAGGTGGAAGGCCCCTCCCTTAAACAAAGCAATAAAAAACCCCCCCATCACGAATAAAATGTAAAACAAGATCTGCCACTCAGGCATCGTCAGCCGACACCAGGGGTACCGATTCTGGAAAGCTAAAAGTCCGTCGTAGGGTGGCTAAGTTGGGGCAGTCCAATAAGATGTGAGCCACAGTCAACATCGATCCACAATGACAGAGAGGGGGGTTCCTCACGACAGAGGAGATAACCGTGAGTCAAAAAAGTATGGCCGATGTGGAGCTGGCAGAGGTAGACAGAGGCCTTACGAGAGGCCCATAAGGAAGACCGCCATGGAGTTGTAGAATCCTTAATTGCCCTGAGCTAGTTTGGTGAAGAAAGAGTGCTCCATTCTGCATCCCAAAGGCCCAAAACCCGGCGACGTAATGCCGAGCGAAGGTCTATTTCTGGAATGCCAATAGCGAGAGATGGCCTGGTAGTAGCTAATTTAGCCAGTCGATCGGAAAGTTCATTGCCAGGAATCCCAACAAGGCCTGGGGTCCAAATGAAAACCACCGAGCATCCACGTTGAGCGAGGAGAGAAAGGGAGTCCTGGATAGCAATGACCAATGGGTGGCGAGGGAAGCATTGGCCGATAGCATGCAAAACACTCAATGAGTCACTACAGATAGTGAAGGATAGTCCTGAGCAGGAGCGGATACGGTCCAGTGCGCGCGAGATGGCTACCAATTCTGCAGTAAAAACACTACAGCCATCTGGCAAGGAGCGAAGTTCGGTGCATCGTGCATAGGTGTAAGCAAAACCAGTGCGGCCGGCAACCATGGAGCCATCAGTATAGATCACTTCTGAACCCTGAAAGGAACTGAGGAGACAGGAGAACTGGTGGCGAAGAGTCATTGGAGGGACAGAATCCTTTGAATCGATTGGGAGATCAAGACAGAGTTGCGGCCGAGAGACGCACCATGAAGGGGAACGTGCGTGAGCGGAGAAGAGACATGGTAAAGGCAATTGCTGGAGCTCAGAAAAGAGCGACTGAATGCGGACAGCCATGGTAAGCCCACATCGTGGCCGCTGCTGTGGCAGGGTGATCTCCATGTCTGGATAAAGGAGACCATAATTAGGGTGCTTTGGGGTGCAGTGAATGCGGAGCGCATAAGATATCAGCTGTTGCTGGCACAAAACTTGCAGTGGTGGAATCCCCGCCTCTGCGAGAAGGCTAAGTACGGGGCTAGTCCGGAAGGCGCAAGTCGCAAGTCGGACCCCACAGTGGTGGATGGTGTCTAGTATCTGCAGTGTCAAAGGCGACTCAGAACCATAGACAGGACTTCCATAGTCTAAACGAGACTGGACCAATGCTTGATACAATCACAGGACAACAGAGCGGTCTGCACTCCAGGTGGTATTGCACAGACACCTAAAAACATTGAGATGGGACCAGTACGTCCTCTTCAGCTGGCGAAGGTGAGGGAGCCACGTCAACCAGGCATTGAAGACCAGACCCAAGAAGCGATGGGTGTCCACCACCTCTAAGGGCTGGCCAACAGATTGCCCCCCTGTAGATGGCGTTCTGCAGCGCCCATCACGGAGGAGGCGAGGTCGACACAAAAATCATCAGCATACAAAGAGGGGGACACTGTCGGCCCAACAGCTGTCACTAGACCATTAATGGCTATGAGAAAGAGAGGGACGCTCAGCACGGAACCCTGTGGAACCCCATTTTCTTGCCAATGGAGAGAGCTGTATGAGGAGCCAACCTGGACCCGAAAAGAGCGATAAGAAAGAAAATTACGGATAAAAACGGGCAGAGCACCACGAAGGCCCCATTCGTGAAGGGTGATGAGGATGTGGTGGCGCCAGGTGGTGTCATAGGCTTTATGCAGATCAAAGAAGACTACAAGGAGATGTTACAGATGGGCAAAAGCTGACCGGATAGCAGACTCTAGGTGCACCAAGTTATCCATCATAGAGTGGCCACAGTGAAAACCACTTTGAGTTGATGACAAAAGGTCACGGGATTCAAGGATCCAAAACAGCCGCCAACTCACCATGCATTCAAGGAGTTTGTAGAGGACATTAGTAAGGCTAATTGGACGGTAGCTATCCAACTGAAGAGGCAGCTTCCCTGGCTTCAACACCGGAACAACAATGCTTTCCTGCCACTGGGTAGGAAATACTCCCTCACCCCACAGACAGTTGAAGAGGGTCAATATACAATGGTGGCCAGTCACCGATAAGTGTTGGAGCATTTGGTTATGTATCCGATCCGGTCCAGGAGCCGTGTCAGGACAAAGGGCGAGGGCACTGGCAAATTCCCACTCGCTAAATGGGGCATTATATGGTTCTGAGCAGTGAGAAACAAAAGACAAAGGCAGTCATTCTGATCGCTCTTTCAGGAGAAGGAACGTGGGTGGATACTGAGCCGATGCCGAAGCTTGAGCAAAGTGTTGAGCAAAATTTTCTGCCACAAAGTCCAGATTGGTAATGACAATACCATGTACACAAATTCCCACAACCCCAGTGGGAGGACGGTGACCAAAAATTCGCCGGAGTTTCATCCAGACTTGTGAAGAAGGGATGTGGGGTCCAATGGCAGCTACATATCAGTCCCAGCAAATCCGTTTCTGAAATTTGATTAGGTAGCGGGCCTGGGCACGGAGTCATTTAAAGACAAGAAGAAGAGCAGTAAAAGGGTGCTGCTTGAAGTGTTGAAGAGCACGGCAGCGGTCGTTTATGGCTGCAGCAATTTCCGGAGTCCACCAAGGGACCATCTTCTGGCGGGGGGAACCTGAAGAAGAAGGGATTGCTGAAACAGCTGCTGAAAGGATGGAGGCAGTCAAGGACTGAATAGATTCATCAACACTGTCGTGTGGCAATATAGAGGGGATGGGAGCAGAGGAGAAGGCACCCCAATCAGCCTTAGACAGGGCCCACCTGGGAGGGTGACAGTGCGAGAGACACTGAAGGAAGGTCAAAAACAATCGGGTAATGGACGTTGTCACATGAGTCATCGTGGACGCCCTATTCAATGGCAGGAAGAATGCCAGGACTGCAGATGGAGAGGTCAATGGTTGAGAAAGTGCCATGCGCCACACTAAAGTGTGTGAGAGCGTCAGTGTTTAGTAACAGAGGTCAAGCCCTGCCAGAACAGCTTCAACTGTCCTGCCCAGGGCAGTAGTCGCATGACTACCCGAAAGAGGGTTGTGAGCATTAAAGTCCCCTAATAACAGGAAGGGAGAAGGGAGTTGTTGAAGAAGGGTGGTGAGGGCATGCGATGTGGGCGGCCTGTGAGGTGGAAGGTAAAGATTACAGTTTGTGATTGGAGTGGCCAGAAGGACCCCGACAGCAATGGCTTCCAGAACAGGATGGAGGGAAACCCATTTACTAACAATGTCCTTGCGGACCAAGGTGCAAACACCACCAGAAGCCCACAAAGGGGGCAATTCGGTTCTGACAGAAAGCATGGAACCCACGAAGGGTCGGTGAGTAAGAATTGACAAAATGGGTCTCCTGGAGCGCAATACAAGTGGCAGAGTAGAAGGAAAGAAGGGGCTGCAACTCTGGAAGGTGACGCAAATATCCACTGCAATTCCACTGGAGGATTCTCAAGCCGGAGTCCAAAGTGGAAGCGATTGGACCGGAGGCGGTCACGCCACCTAGTCGGTATCAGTCATCGATAAGGATGGGGTAATATCCATATAGGTGGGGTCAGACTCTGTTGGTTCATTGACTGTAGGAGGGGAAGGCCGCACCGTAGGGGGTACCAGAGGGGCCTTACCCTTGTTCCTGCGTTTCTGCTTCTTCTCTCGTGAAGGAAGAGAAGGGCAGTCTTCAGCGAGGGCAGGCACGGAATTACACCGGGCAACCTTGGTGCCCACCATCTGCGATTCACACTGCGAATGTGGAGCAGTAGATCGCCTTTCAGGGGGGTGTCAGGAAGAGGTGTCCTGGGAGGGAGCTCCAGTACAAGCGGCCACCAAATGAGGGCAGCACTTCTCCGGCAGGGGAGGCGGAGCAGCACCCGAAGGGGTGGGTATGGGTACTGAAAGTGAGGGGGAGTGGGAGGGGCGGGGGGAAGAGGAGGAGGGGGAGGAGGCTCAAGGCATGAGGCAAATGGGGTGGGGCTGGGAAGAGGAGGGGGTAGGAGAGTGAATGGACATAACTGAAGCAAAAGTAGAGGCCATAGACGGGATGGAGCCGGTCATATTTTTGACGAGCCTCAGTGTAGATGAGCCGATCTAAGGTTTTGTACTCTTGAATCCTTCTTTCTTTCACAAACACCAGGCACGTAGGCAAGCGTGGAGAATGATGTCCATTACAATTTACACACATTGGCGGAGGAGCACAGGCACTCCCCTCATGGAGGGGGCACCCGCAGTCACCACAGAGGGGATCAGTGGTGCAGCAGGAATACATGTGTTCAAACCTTAAGCACTTAAAACATCTCATCGGTGGTGGAATATAAGGTTTTACATCACACCGATACACCATTACCTTGACCTTCTCTGGGAGGACATCCCCCTCAAAGGCCAGGATAAAGGTGCCCATAGAGATGTGATTGTTTGGAGGGCCTCGCTGCACATGGCGATAAAACGAACCCCTTGCTGCTGGAGGTTAGCACAGAGCTCCTCAGGGAAAATAATGCCATGTACTGAGTTCAAAGATTGGTGGGGCGTGACGGAGACTGGGACGTCACCGAGATGGTCACAAGCACACAGGGCGTGAGATTGGGCAGCAGAAGATGTCTTGATGAGCAAAGCACCAGACCACATTTTACTCATCAATTCAATTTCACCATACTTATCTTCAATCGTCTCCACGAAAAAAAAAGGCTTTGTCGTGGCAAAACTACAACCATCCGTCCTGTTACAAACCAGGTACTGACAGAAAGGTTTCAACCCAAGCTGGCGAGCTTGCCCCCTCCTCCCACGGGGTGGCCAGGGAGGGGAAGGCCAAAGGATCAGAAGAAGGAGTGTCATGTTTGCTACCAATCTTAGAGACGGCCACAGAATGGCCAGGATGGTGAAGCTTTTGTCGCTTGATGCGCAAGGCGCCCGCCCTAGTACCACCCACTCCGATCAGGGGCTCACCCCGTGGGCGCCACCCAGCCACAACAAGGGCCATCTGGCACAGGGGTCATTGCCGGGAGTTCTGGTACCCCAAAACAATGAGCATCGACTCCTGGGCATACACGAGGCGTTAACAGCTCAGGTACTAGCAGTGTGATCCCTGTGGTTTCAGGGGCCTCAGCCAAGTGGGTACTTAACAGCCCCGCCACATGGACTGGCTACCATGCTGGTGACCTAGCAGGAGTGGGGCCAGGGTGCAAAGGGAAAGGGGAGGGGGAGAGGATCCTGCACCATGAAAGCTAGGTAGGGAGTTCATCCCCAAATGGCTCACACTGAACGGAAAATTTTTGGAAATGGAGGTCAAACCCCAAGGGGAGCAAAAATGCTGAAAAGGAGATGGAAACAGCAAACTAAACAATAGCACAGACCAAAACAAAGGCAGGAGGATAACCAGGTCAACATAAAGAAGTACACTAAGAGGGAAAAGAGGGGGCAGGGACAAAGGAGCAAGGAGAGGGAGGAAGAGGAACGGGGATGGTAATGCAGTCTTCAAAGGAAAGGAAAGGAGGCTGCAATAGCTCGGGGCCCTGTGCACGTCACACATGTACCCACAAAAGGACTGTGGGCCCCCTGGGGGGATAAAATGAAGGACACAAACAGTTTTATCAAATACCACCACTATCCTAGTTCTACCCAAATAACGTCATTCTGCCGCACTGGCTGCTGCTGGATACATTAGATATCTATTTTTTTCCCCACATTTTCTGCTATGAAGACTTCTCAAATGTTAGTATAGTATAATCTATTAAAATGAATGAACATACTTAGATTCGAGTCCTAGCGCTTATCAAACAACATAATCATCAAAATAAGGGATTGGTCAGACTTCACAGTTTGCCAACTTGTCATGTCTGTAACTGCAAAGTTCACTCAACAATGTTTTTACGATTGTGCAATTGGAAGAGTGCTTGGAACTAACCCAAGTATGCCTACTTCAATAGGTTATATGGCTTTATAGACAAAACTGCACAGCAATAAAAATAAAATAAAGAAACATTTTAATCCATCCAGTGGCAGCCAATGTGGTACAATGCTAACATTTCGGCAATTTGTAGTGGCTGTGGATCCTACTGGAACCTAAATTTCTTAGCATTTCTGGTCAACTTTTTGCCTCTCCCATCTCTGCTGTAACACTGTTGCAGTTGTTAATCCCCTCCTCTCAGATAACAGTCTTTATGTAGCCAGAAGGTATGAAATATTTCCCTTGCAAGTGGGCTGTTGGACTAACTGCTTAAAGTCGTGAAAAATAATGTGTTAAATATTCCTTTGAATGACTGTATGTTCTTACCACTGGTAAGATAGACATAATTTTTCCAGCTGGCACAAGGCAAAATAAAGTGGCCCGTAATACTACACATTAAGATTTGTGATAGTGTTGGCATGGTAGACATCTCATTTGATAAGTGCACATTACCTGGAAGTAAGTACTGCTTATAAATATGATTAGTCTACAGAGGGAGCTTAATTTTTTAATACCAGAACAAAAACATTTAAGAGCGGTCATTTCAAAACCAAATGTGGAAAAACTGAGACCTAATACAAAGGTTTTTGCCATTATTACGATGTGACTACACAAAATGTACTGACACAACAACAACAACAACCCAGGAACAAAACTGATTAGCAGCAGAAATGACAGAAATTAGCATGCAAATATTTGTTCTTGCACTGGAATATGCCTCCTTGTACCATAGTCCCTAGATCAAGAGCCATGTAATTTAATGTGTCTCATACACTGACAAGCCAGAACATTATGATCACTGACCTACTATTAATATAAACCCGTCCAGGCGATAGCAGCATCATCATCTAGTGGGCAATGACTGCTAGCCAGACACACACACAGTGCATGTAGTATCAGTGAGGGTGCTGTCCGTGCGTAGAATGAGGAAGGTGCGGGATCTATCAGAGTTTGACGAAGAGCCAATTGTGATGGCTTGGAGGCTCGGCATGAGCATTTCAGAAACTGCATGACTTTTCGGGTGTTGGAGGAGTGCTGTGGTGGGTGTCTTTAACATGTGGTGAAACCATGCCCAGACATTGTAGGGGTTGGGCGGCCATCCCTCATTATAGAGGTCGGACGTTGTAGGCTGGGTAGACTGGTAAAACAGGACAGGTAGTGAACTGTGGCAGAATTAACATCAGACTTTAATGATGGGCAGAGTACAAGTGTATCTGAACACACAGTGCACTGGAAACACTTAAAAATGGGCCTACACAGCCAATGACCCATTCATGTGCCAATGTTAACACCACAGCATCAGCAACTATGACAGAAATGGGACCATGACCACTGGCACTGGATGTTGGTACAGTGGCAGAGCACTGCAAGATCTGGTGACTCCTGATACCTTCATCATCATGCCGATAGGAAGGTGCCAATCCGTCATCTTCCAGGGTAACAGCTTCCTGACTCCTGAACTGTGGGATGGACACAAGCTGCTGGCACCTCCATTATACGCTGGGGAACATTCACATGGGAATCTATAGGTTTGGTGGAGCTTGTGCAAGGAAGCATGACAGCCAAGGAGTATCATACATTGGCTGCAAATCACATACACCCCTTCATGACCATCGTGTTTCCCAACAACAGTGGCAATTTTCAACAAGATAATGCACCACATCACAAGGCTAGGAGTGCGATGGAGTGGTCTGATGAACACAGTGGCAAGTTCTAATTGATATGCTGGGTCCCCAACTCGCCAGATCTGAACCTGACTGAACACATTTGGGATTTGATTGAATGTGGAGTCAGAGCCCATCACTCCCCTCCCTGGAATTTAGAGGAATTGGGTGACTTGTGTGGAGATGCAGTGCCAACTCCCTCCGGCAACCTACCAAGATCTCGTTGCTTCCATGTTGTGACATGTTGCCGCTATTAGTCATGCCAAAGCTAGACATACTGGCTATTAGATAGGTGGTCATTATGTTCAGGCTGATCAGTGTATATAATTGTAAAATGGTTTGGAGAGAAGCAATAAAAATGTTGAATTTTGCTGGACCAAATGCAATCAGGTTGAGACTATATTGTGATATCATCATCATCATCATCATCATCGTCGTCGTCATCATCATCGTCGTCGTCATCATCGTCATCAACAACAACACAATTTCTTATTTCATCCTTCATCAGTATTAAACTGCATCCCATGTATACAGAAAATTAAACTATATAACAAGAGGTGGGTGTGCAATGTCATATAAGAACACTATAAACTTAAAAATACTATAAAATTTAAGTAAAATGTAAAGGATACAGACATCTTCAAACTGTAAATGTAATTCACTGTGATACTGTGTTGACATTACTACCATATTTT
Organism: Schistocerca nitens; assembly: GCF_023898315.1. Classification (NCBI taxonomy): domain Eukaryota; kingdom Metazoa; phylum Arthropoda; class Insecta; order Orthoptera; family Acrididae; genus Schistocerca; species Schistocerca nitens. Next base: position 913,216,039 of record NC_064616.1, on the reverse strand, counting down.
TATCTCTCAAACTGCTTGACCAAGATTCTAGGACTGCAGCTATTTTTCTTCCGGCTCCATCACCACCTGAAATTAGACAGATTAGTGGTTAACAAGTGACAATAGAGCCATGCAATACAGTTAGTTTGAAACATATAACTTGCAATGCAATAATGGGTGTAGCAGAACTGATGGTCAATAATTCACACATGGGAAGTACAGGTTAAAAGTAGCTAAAAAACTCCAAGAAACATGGGTCCACAAATCAACTGCTGTCGAGATACAACACATTTTCTATTGCGGTTCATCAGTATCTAGGAACACATGGCATCTCTAAATGTTCAAGTAGGCATTCGATATGTTGTCCATGTGTCTGAATGCAACATTGAACTCGTCTCTTAAATGAGTTGCGAATTCTCTCAGGCGGTCCTGGGAAATTCTGTAAATGCTGGATGGCTGCTTCAATCCACAAACATAATTCCTCAAGAGAGTTTATCTTGGTAGCATAGACCAGGCTTTTGACATGACCCTACACACATAAATCCATGGGATTTAAATTTGGAGACCTTGGAGGCCGTGGCACAGGCCCTCCTCTACCTATCCAATGTTGACCAAACATCCGAGTTAGAAGCCAGCGTACTCATAAGTGAGAATGTGCTGGAACACTGTCATGCATGAAACACATGTTCAGACATTGGTTCAGTGGGACATCATCATGTACATCAGATGTCATGATACGTGTGTTGCATTAGGACTGAAATGCCCCAAATGTGGCCATTATGGTAGTTAAAAATACCGTCACAGGTAAATCCAGCCTCATCTGTGAACAGACTACTGCTAACAAACACAGGGAATTCAGGGTACACTGTTGTTGCACCCATTGGCAGAAATTCTCTCTAGGAGATAAGTCTGCAATGTTGGGGGCTTGCTCTCACTGGAGATGATCTAGATAGAGTACTCGCTGATGTAAAATCTGCCACATACTGCTATGGCTCAGGACACGCTCTTGGGTAGCAATCCTCTGGTTGAAGTATTCCGATGTTCGTGTACAATGCGCAACACCTTTTCCTCAACATTGGGCGTTATGGATCTGGGTCGACCTTCTTGTACGTGGTATGCGAAATACCCCGTTTCTCTAAGATGGTGATGTAACCAGCTAAATATACACCTGCAGAGAGGAAAAGCTCCTTCATACATTTGTGCAGCCTCGAGGACACTGCCATACATGAAGTGGATGTCAGTGTACCCTTCATTGGTGTAACCTCTGCCAATGGTGCCTTCATGTTCGTAAGTCACTATGAGGCCAGTATGGCACAATGCACAGAGGGAGAAAGGGAAGTGGTGGTGTGTGTAAATGAAAAGATAGTCAATCCCAAACCTTGAGATACCAACATAAATACCACGGTATCCAGAGGTATTAAAGTTGTTTCCAACTCAAATTAATGGGATACCTTGGCAATGGTTGGTTTGCGGACCATGTTTATTGGAGCTTTTTAGCTACTTTTGGCCTGTACTTTCCAAGTGTGAACTATTGACCATCACTTCCGAAATTTCCTGTATAACCAAATCATTCAAACTGGCAGGGAGAAAGTATGTTAGGAAGCACGAAGGCCGACTGCCAACCACAGTTATTAAAATTTTTATCAATAGAATGAAGTATTGAAACTGTGTTCAATTAACCTGCCCATCATGATCTATATTTGAACTCCAGCACTCTATGAATATGAAGGATAAATTAATAACCACAGAGAAATTATACCCAGGGACCTAAAGAGAAAGAAAATGATACCAAAAGCCAATGACATTGACAGAGTATGACTAGCGAAAACTGGCAGAATAATCTGGTGAGAATGGTGACAAACTGCAAAGAATGGTGAGTGACAGCAAGACTTGACACACACTTTAATCAAAGCTCCAGCTTTTATGGGACTGTATGGTGGGGTGTGAAGGTTCTATAGACAAGGATTATTTGTGTGCATAACATAACAGGAACATAAGTCAGCAATTTCGTCTGACTCAGAATTCACTGACGGAACAGAATAAGCTAAATGTGTTGCCTGCATGCAAGCTCAATGCTCTACCTAGAGAAGCTGAGAAGGTATGAACAGTTACGTACAGTTGTATGGGCAGTTGATATGATCATCTTGCAAAACTCGTACAGATACATAACTAGGATGTAGAGGAACTTGAGGAAAAAAATGGATGAAAAGAGCTAAGGGAAGTACAAGCTGCAATATGGGAACAAAGATTAAAAATGAAGACATCCCATGTCAGACAATAATACAGAAGTGTAGCATAATAAAGGAGACAACTAATACCACAATTAAACACTCAAAACTGTACATATGAAGGCTGAATTAATCCATATGAAAATATGCCTAATCAATACAGAAATGAAGCCCACAGCTCTAATACACTCCTGGAAATTGAAATAAGAACACCGTGAATTCATTGTCCCAGGAAGGGGAAACTTTATTGACACATTCCTGGGGTCAGATACATCACATGATCACACTGACAGAACCACAGGCACATAGACACAGGCAACAGAGCATGCACAATGTCGGCACTAGTACAGTGTATATCCACCTTTCGCAGCAATGCAGGCTGCTATTCTCCCATGGAGACGATCGTAGAGATGCTGGATGTAGTCCTGTGGAACGGCTTGCCATGCCATTTCCACCTGGCGCCTCAGTTGGACCAGCGTTCGTGCTGGACGTGCAGACCGCGTGAGACGACACTTCATCCAGTCCCGAACATGCTCAATGGGGGACAGATCCGGAGATCTTGCTGGCCAGGGTAGTTGACTTACACCTTCTAGAGCACGTTGGGTGGCACGGGATACATGCGGACGTGCATTGTCCTGTTGGAACAGCAAGTTCCCTTGCCGGTCTAGGAATGGTAGAACAATGGGTTCGATGACGGTTTGGATGTACCGTGCACTATTCAGTGTCCCCTCGACGATCACCAGTGGTGTACGGCCAGTGTAGGAGATCGCTCCCCACACCATGATGCCGGGTGTTGGCCCTGTGTGCCTCGGTCGTATGCAGTCCTGATTGTGGTGCTCACCTGCACGGCGCCAAACATGCATACGACCATCATTGGCACCAAGGCAGAAGCGACTCTCATCGCTGAAGACGACACGTCTCCATTCATCCCTCCATTCACGCCTGTCGCGACACCACTGGAGGCGGGCTGCACGATGTTGGGGCGTGAGCGGAAGACGGCCTAACGGTGTGCGGGACCGTAGCCCAGCTTCATGGAGACGGTTGCGAATGGTCCTCGCCGATACCCCAGGAGCAACAGTGTCCCTAATTTGCTGGGAAGTGGCGGTGCGGTCCCCTACGGCACTGCGTAGGATCCTACGGTCTTGGCGTGCATCCGTGCGTCGCTGCGGTCCGGTCCCAGGTCGACGGGCACGTGCACCTTCCGCCGACCACTGGCGACAACATCGATGTACTGTGGAGATCTCACGCCCCACGTGTTGAGCAATTCGGCGGTACGTCCACCCGGCCTCCCGCATGCCCACTATACGCCCTTGCTCAAAGTCCGTCAACTGCACATACGGTTCACGTCCACGCTGTCGCGGCATGCTACCAGTGTTAAAGACTGCGATGGAGCTCCGTATGCCACGGCAAACTGGCTGACACTGACGGCGGCGGTGCACAAATGCTGCGCAGCTAGCGCCATCCGACGGCCAACACCGCGGTTCCTGGTGTGTCCGCTGTGCCGTGCGTGTGATCATTGCTTGTACAGCCCTCTCGCAGTGTCCGGAGCAAGTATGGTGGGTCTGACACACTGGTGTCAATGTGTTCTTTTTTCCATTTCCAGGAGTGTAGATACAATAATGCAACACATCAGCAGTTCAGAACAATGAATAAATATTGTGCAGCAGTACAACCATTTCAGCAATCCATGCCACCATGGCCCTGTCATATGTCTCCCCTCCCACTCTGCCAGAAAACCACCTCAGAAACTCTGTTAATCTACATTCACACTAGGGTGGCTCTTATCTATCATTTTTTTAAAAGTGTTTGATCAGTTTTCTTAAGCTACCACCACAACTGATTCTATTCCACATAAAAATAAACTGTGTGAAATTTAGGCTCAGTAAGATAATGAAAATAGGCACCTCTGCACTTTCAGTTTGAAAATCCATATAAAAAATAAAATTAAAAAAAAATTTTTTTTGACAGCAAATTCGTTCATTACTAAACATAAGCAGCTCATTTACTTAAGTCTCTCTAACTAAAAGGCCAGTGACCTTGAGCCAGGTGGAGACTGAACAGAGAACTGAGCTGTTCCTTAAGAACTATGGTCCTTTTCCAGAGGAGACAGCAGCTGCAGAAACTATAATATCTTCATCTCATTTACAGGAGAAAATGTAGTTGCTCAAGCAATTACTTGTGTGAAATAACTGGAAGCTTACTGCCATCTGCATTAATTATTTTCATTTGAAATTTGGAAGCGTGTGAATTAACTGTGCCAAAATATTTCTCCAAATATCTTTCCATGTTGCAGGAGCTATACGTCATGCAAAGTTGATGACAAACACTGTTAATTGCTCATTACCTCCCATGATGAATTTGAAGTGTGTCAGGTTCTGTGGCTCCTTTGCAACCAAAGCACCATGTTTGAATTTCAGCAGTCCTTCAAAACTTTATTAATGTCACGTGGTCAACTGTGAAATCTCTCACGTTGCTTTACACAAACTGAAATACCATCAATGGTATCTGTCTCCTCAGCCCACTGCCTTGGTATTCCTTACCTAATTTCATAAATGAAAATAGCCAATACAGTGAATTGTGAGATCGAACTAACAGATGGAAATATTAGAAAATGCTCACACAAGAATCAATCAAATCACAGAAATGATCAATAATAGGACTGAACAGTTACTTCCTATTGAAGATGATTATTTTTTACTTTTTTGACTCATCTGATGGGTTCTTTAAGACAGTTGCTTCACAATGGTACATAAATGAAGTTTTCGTCACTGGCTGACACCTAGTTAATAAACTGAAAGTTGGAAATGTTCTGTCAGAGAGGCATCAAGCTCATGCAGGACTACATTAAAAAACAAGAAACATGTTTCAGATTGTAGCCGAGTATTGCCTTAAATTTTCAGGACACAAAAGAGACTATATAAAAAATATGAATTTTTAAAAGAAAATGTGGTTTCCTCACATCATTTCCCTAAGAAATGTTGTACACAGTACTGTCTATAGTTTGTACTGCAAAATTTTATACCATGATATTAATATTACATTTGAACGTAATAAAGTTATAAAAATCAAATACTTCTATACAGTATTTCTGGATAAAAAATAAACAACATTTTTACAAGATTTTTTTAGCGAATTTAGGGGCTAAGTGTTACCCCTTTTCCTACTGTGCCCAAATTGCAAACAACTATTTTTTTTTTTAGTAATAGAACCAAAATAAGAGTAGCACAGATAAAATTTCAGGTCTGTAAAATAAGGGCCACCGTAATCCACACAGTTATTCTGTTCCAATTTCCCCATTCTACTATGTATCACACACTATTTACACTGCCTGCAAAAGAGGGAGGATACTGGTGCCAAATTCCTACCCCATTCCCTTGCTGTCTGCCTCTCCCCCTTTCTCAACCCTTAGACCACTTCACTCTACAGAAAGATGAATCTGTGTCCTCTGCACACAACAATATCTTCAACATAAAAGTTTAGGCTGGAATCATGACAAGCTAGATTTTAATTTAAAATATGTGTGGATACTTGCCTAACCAGTTACATTGGAGAACAAATACTGCAACATAATCAGTTTCCTGCATTTGTTTATGTGAATTCCACTCTCCATGTGATGTCACCATCAACAGAAGTTGGAATTCCAAGAGATGTCACCCAACCACTGACAAGCTTGAACACCATCATAAAAGAAGAGTCATCTCCTGGTGGTATTAATCCTTGAAAGCTTGAGTTTAACTACCATTTGATGTGGTCTGAACACCAAGAAGATTTTATACAAGGATACCATCACAAAATACTTCAGCGTCATATACTGCCTCGGACTGCATTACACATCAGACACACACACTACAAGGATATGGACAACACCAAACACACTCCACAGGTACCTTGGGGAGGATCCAAAAAGTAATAAGATGAATGTCTGAGCGTAAGCACCATAAGATTATGGCTTCTTTTTGAGAGGCTTGGAGTGACGTTACCACTCCCTAGTATTCTTTGAATGCTTGCAGTTTGATGGAGTTTGTGGTAGTTTGTTATCTCTCTTGCCATGACTTCATAACACGGTGTTGCAAATGTGCCCTTAGGTCAGTGCTCAAAGTTCCCAGATATAACCATTGTTTTGGCTCCTTAGCCAGCCTGTCATAGAGTCAACTGCCTGGTGGGCCCATGTCACTGAGTGTCTAAAGGAAAGTTGTGGAGGTTCCAGCACTGTGTGTGTCTTAAGAGTAGATTATGGACATTAAGAAATCAGTATCTTTGGTGAGTAGTATAGTTGTATTGCCTGCAGACCACTCAGGGACTGCATGTGAGAAAGTACTGGGTTGGAAGAGTTCTGAAGTGTTATAGATCTCTTGATACATAGCAGTGAGATCTGTCATGTATATGCTGCATGTATTTGGTAGTGAGTGTTGCTCATGGCTGCGCATGTTCATCTAGGCATAGCCAACATGACTGTTGACCTGTCTTTGTGCACAATTCCAAATTCCAAAACATGAATAATCATTAAGGATGATGTAGAATATGCATGGGTTGTTGGTGGCATTATGGTTTCCCTTGAAACCATACGAAATTCATACTACTGGCCAGAGGACATACCACACAGGAGATCATGATGTGGTTTTGTTTACACGGCATGCTGAGAAATTTGAGTTTGAATGAAACGATAAGTTTACTGGTACCAGTCAAGAGGTCCTCAAAGTTGCATGTCAGCAGGTCTGCCTGTTCAGAGATGATTCACAAGTTGTTGCATACTTCGAGGTTGGAAAAAGAGTAGGATAACAAGGTTGTTCAGACCTCTGGTTTATCGTGATTGCATAACTGACAGTAGTTGCCAGCAGTTGTTAGATGACCACTTCTACATGGAGACTGTCAACTGCATTTGCACAAGAGGCTCCAATTGCTAGTCTTACTCCATCACTATTGTGTACAGGGTGAAATAACTGATGTATAGATGGTAATGCTAAACCGTAAGACATGCATCCGAAGTCCATTCCATTCTCCTGGAGGTGTTGCTGAGGCAATAGAGCATTAGGTTTCCTCGTCAAGTTCGTCTTTAGTTGGCATGGTAACTTGTCAGTCTGTTGTAAGATCTAAATAGTGGAATTCAACTATTTGTAGCAGATGATCTCCTAAGTTAGGCACAGGGTGGGGCTGTACAAACCTGAGTCTACAGAATTGTATTACACAGGATTTTGCTTATGAGGAATGATACACACGATCATTAGCCCAGTCATGCAACTTCTGTATGGCATTCCATAGTGTGCAATGATTTACAGCTGCAATATAAGCAGTAATAACCAACGCAATATCTGAGAGACTTTCAGTTACATCACAAAGATGGTAGCACTCAGTAGTTAACACATTCCAGGGAACAGGGTCCCACAGTCATAAGTATTAAGGGTTGTACCCAGTTGGATACGAAACAGTCTACGAGATAAAAAGTTTTCACTGGAAAAAATTGGCAGGCAGCCCAAGAAAACACACTTACACAGTGTGGATAAAATGCTGAAGAGCCGCGTTGTGTCATACACATTTTGTAGGTCAAAGAATACAGTGATCAGTTGTCAGGCTGTGTTAAGGCACCATGGATCACAAATTCTTGGGACAGATGGTCAGCAGTGGACAGTTTTTTGGAAACTATAATGGAATTGAGAAAGCAGCTCATCAGATTTCCAACACCAACAGTCATTTATTAAACACTCTTCCCAATAATTAACCTGAGCTGACTGTCAGAAAAATTGGTCTGTAATTATCTACGTTTGCTGCTTCTTTTCGTGGTTTCAAGATGGAGACCAATGAGAAGCAATTATCCTCCTCCTATATTCAACTAAAAATCTCTAGCATACTTTTATTACTGCTATTACTGATGTGCTGTAGTCTTTGATTATGTATTTTGTCAGGCCATAAGAGAGTATCCCACATAAAATAAATGTGCTATACCTTTCATTTAGAGGACGTTAGAAGTTGGTAGGTATCGAGAGAGGAAGAATAAATTGCTGTGCTCTGCCAAGTGTTAGTGATTTGCAAAGGCAGTACAGTAACTGCTAGGCACAGACACTCCAGCAGTGTGCTGCTTGAGGTTTTGCTATATGTGAGGCCATGGGGTTGGTATTAAAGTCTCTACTAATAGAGATGCTTGAGATTCTTGCTGGCAAACAACAACCACAAATGTGGCAGAATTTAGCCTATATTAAAGAGAATAGGGTATGAACCCTCATAGAAGACCCACATTGTTTCCAACATTTATTTTAACATTTTTTTAATTACAAACTGTGATCTCAACTGGACTCATTTAAATAAAATGAATCATCCACTGACAGGTGATGTTTATGATGTTGAATATTTCCTCTATGTTCTGTAATGCCTTAAGCTACTTCTTAAGAGCACCATGGTAAAGGTTTCCATTGGGGAGGGTCCAAAGATAAGTGGATTGTTGCATCCGCAGTGCGCACCATAGTAGCAGTAGCATCTCATACCACATCATCGATTGCTTCCTCCTGCTCAATGTCAGTCAGCACCTTGAAGGTGTAGACCTGTCAGTTAGTGGTTCTAAGAAACTAGCACAGTACAAATTCATTATTTCTTTGGTCTGGTAGGGATACTATAATTGGGAGACTGTCACTCTCACAGAGGTATTTGTGAACATCCTATTGTGTTGCAGTGGTAAGTATTGGACTGCAAACTGGGATATCTACTGTTGAGCAAGTACCATGGGCAATGGTAAAATATGTTGCAGGTCCTATGTTTAGCAAGCAGAGTTCACACAGAGTAGTCTTTCTTGCAGTTGCCCTCTACTGTTCTTAGTGGTACTACCCCATTAATGTTTCTGAACACTAAAATCCCATAACAACATAACAGGTGGGGGTAATTGTTGTTCCACAAGCTTGCCTTCTCTTGGTAAGAAATTTGAGAGCTGGGGGATCTTGGTACTGTTACTGTCATAAGTTACAAAGGTCTGCTAGGTGCCGATACTGACTATTCCATTTCCACTGAAGTAATGTTAAAAAAGGGAATTGAAGACAATGAGGAAGAAAAGGCATGTAGGTCATTTTACTGGTTGTTTCTATACTTCCTGTGAGGATTGTGTAAAACATATGGGCTTATCTGATTTCAAGGAGGGTTTGGATCTGAGCAGTGCCAGATCAGACTCTGTTTTTCTTTTCTTTTTCTTTCTTTTTCAGTTTCTAATTCTGAAGATGATGACAACTGGGCCATTCTGTGACCAACACCTGAAGCTTTTTCTATCACTGTCAGCTAGCATTGGGCCACAGACCTGCTCTCTTTTGGAAGGGTACCTCAGTCGGTGTCCCCCTATGTACTGACATCAGAGGACGTTGAGATTTCTCCAGCTGCACATGTGTGGAGGCATCTGTTGTTGCCATGAGTTTGGAAGCTGAAGTGGTTGGTATCTTCAATTGGAGATGAGTAGCCTGACTTATTATACGGCTACGGCCACAAAGAGAAGATATAGGTAGACACTGACCACTTTTTTGGATGGGAGATTAGATATGGTGTTTGCAAACTTAATTGCTATGTTGAACGGATGGAGCTGTTCACATTTAATTCTCATCATCAAGAAGGATAGTCACTGAATGTTTTATACTCATATTTTCCTTCCTTCCTTCCTTCCTTGAGTACAGAGCAAGTTGGCGAACAGGAGAATGCTGTCCTGCACAATTAACACTCTTGGGTATATCTTTGTGCAGTGCTCTTCCACAACTGTCACAAGCAGATTCAGCAGTGGATCAGGAGGACATGTGTCCAAAATGCAAGCACTGAAAACATTTCATAGTCGGAGGAACCTAAGGTTAAATAGCACATCTGCATAGTGTTACCTTAACCTTTTGGAGTAGGATGGTTCCTTCAAAAGTAGGTATAAAAGCACCCATATCTATCTGATTGTCCTCTGGAGCTCTCTGGATACAATACACAAAATTGACAACTACTCATTTTAGGTTGGCACATTATTTGTCATCACTCTGAATCTCTATGGAATATGATGTCTTAAGTCATACTGAGGCTTTTATGTGGACTGATAGTGACTGGGCCCCCAGTTTATCATTACTTCTGCAAACCTGTCCTCCAGATGTTCCGCAAAGTATAATGGGTGTCTGTGCCATAATTACTTTCTGAATTATAGCTGCTAGCTCCATCTGCTAAGATGGCAGGGTCATTTGTTTCCATAAGTTTGATATATTTCATTTGGGGGCCATCTACTCTGATGTCACTCTCTCTGACAAGAGGTTCTCCCCATGCACGCAAACCACTTTCAGCAATGGTCACCTGGCACAATGCTCATGGCCTGGAGTCCTGGGGGCCCAGGAAAGAGTGGCAGCACCTGTTCCAAAGCTTCCACAGGTAGTTTACTGATCAGACATCAGTAGTACACTCTCTGCACTGCCAAAGGCGCATAACGACCTCCATGTCAGGATGGCAACCTTGTTGGATTTGTGGTGCATATTTTAGTTCACATGGTTAAGGTGTGCAAAAATCTTCATCCAATGCGGACAGCGTGTCTTTCTCAGGTGGTCTATACTGCTGTACAATTTAGAAAAAAAGGGAAGGGTAAAGTCATGAAGGGCCGAAAAACCGTATATTATATGAGCAATACCTTGTGGTAGTTATGACAGAATTAAATTAAAAGAAAGTGCTAATCACAGCTATGTTGTCAACATGAGAGCCTGCCTAAAGGGAATACCACCTTAGTTGCATCTTACGACATGTAGGAGTTACCACGAGCCTATTCTAACCTAGGCCTTGCAAGGGAGTGTTTACAGGACAGTCATAGTTTAGGCAGATGCCAGACTGAGATTCATTGGTAGAATCCTCAGGATCCTCCATCAACACTGTAGTAAGCAGCTTACAAAACACCCATTCAACCAATACTTAAAGACTGCTCATCAGTCTGGAATCTGTACCAGGTAGAGGAAATAGAGAAGAGCCAATAAATATCTGCATGTTTTGTTACAGGTTCATTTAGTAACTACAAAAGCCTCATGGAGATCTTCAGCCAACAATAGTGGCAGACATTGCAAGAGAGGTGTTCTGAAACAGGGTATAGTCTACTGTTAAAGTTCTGAAAATTTATGTTTCTTGAAGAATCAAACAGTGTATTACTTCCTTCGGTGTATACCTCACCAAAAAACATGAAGATAAAATCAGAGGGATTGAAGCCCACACAGACGCTTACCAGCAACCATTCTCTGTCGAACCTTATATGACTGGAACAGGAAAAGGGGGAAATGACACTGGTACACAAGGTACTCTTCGCCACACACTGTTCTAAGGTGGCTGGCATAATAAGGTGGCTGGCAGAGTATAGCTGTAGCTGTAGACTTGCCATACAGAAATGGAACTAGTTGAGCGGGGGGAGTGTGTTTGTGGGGTAACGGACTAATCAGTGAGGACGACCGCAACAGCTAGCATAGATCCTTGTAGAATGTCATTCTCTTGGACCCATTTATGCACCAATTATAACTGAAAACTGACAAAACAAATCAGTAATGATCTTCAAAAGCCTCGGTCATAGAGGGTGAGTAAAACGTGACAGCATCAAGCAGTGTTGTACTCCTTACATAGGTCAAAAAAGACTGCTATGACATGTCGGGTTTCAGAAAAAGCATATCTGATTGCCGTTTCTAAACTAACTAGATAGTCAGTTGTTGATCATACCTCCCAGGAGACACACTGATAGGGTGCCAGAAAGCTCCATGACTCAAGAACCCAGCATAATGATCAGGCTAGCATTATTTCAAGCAATTTGCACAGTACGTTGGTAAGGCTAATCAGTTGGTAGCTGTTCATGAATATTAGGTTCTTGTCCGAATTAAAGACTGGGATGATGATGATACAATCTCATCATTGGGAAACGAAAACACCTTCTAAGCAAATACTATTGAAGACCCTGAGTAGATGGACCCTTTGAGTAACATTTATATGTTGGATCACCTGGCGATGAATTTCATCAGGGCGTGAGACTGTATCATGTAATGATTCCAGAGCCTGCAGCAGGTTTATTGATAGGTTCATTACGAACTTCCGTATGATTGGGCGGGGAATACGAAGATTTCTTCAACTTATCATTTATGCATTCCAAAGAAGAGGACACTGACAATGTAACAAAGTGGGTCACAAGGTGTTCACCAAGGAAGGATGCATCAGCAAAAATACAACCCTGAAAGAAGAGAAAAGGTACTGCTGGCAGCTTGGAAGACTAAGGAGCTTGGCCAACACCTGCAACGAAGTGGCACACATTCCCAAGGCAATGTACTGCTCCCAGCATTCCATCTTACCAGATTTAATTTGGCAGTGAGACTCAGTGCAAAGCAGCTTAAAAGTGAGGAGGATGCTGTTTGAAGAATGTTGCTTGAGACATTTTAGGACCCTTCAGCAATCCTGAACCACTGTTGCAAATGTGTTTACTCTGCCATGGGACTGGTCACCGGTAGAGGGGCACAGTAGAAAGGGGAACAGCAGCTCCACAGCTCCACAGCGGCACAGGTTATCTCGTCTACGATGTCTCCCGTAACCTCGACCAAATCTGACAGGCGGGGGGGGGGGGGGGGGGGGGGGGGGGGGGGGCGGGGCAAATGTGACAGCAGAGGTGTACAACCTGCCAGGTGGCTCTTTGAAGAGCCCAAAATGGTAATTGATCCATCAGGTGCACACAGGGGAGTGACAGGATCATCAGCCTCTGCCACAAAGATTGTTGTGTTGCGAGGACCGGAGTGGTGCCACAAGACTGGGGAATTAGATCTTAACATCGACAGCTGAAAACGTGACATGGTGGCACTGAAGTGGGTAGGAATACCATAATTGAGGAGACATTGCTCAGGATCAGAAAGCAGCTGGTCAATCAGAAGGCCACTACCAGACAAAGTGGTATTTACCCTCAGGGGATGGTGCACAATGAAATCCTCAAGTAGGTAAAAAGGGAAGGTGGAGGGAGTTTGTGAATTAAGGTGGTCACTTCCAGATAAGTATATCCCCTGCCAGGAGGTAAATAAATGCTACATATGAAGATTGCTGGGGAACTTTTGCACTCTTACAGCTATTGCTTCCAACATGGTACAGAGGGGTATCCACTCACTGATGACATCGGGACGAAACAATGCACAAATCCTCCAGATGCTCTCTCAGTTCCAGTACAGTTCCAACAGAATGCACAGCAAACTTTAAGAGTTGGGGAACAGTCATCAGTGAATTGGGTGTTTGAGAGCTATACAAATCACAGATCAAGATGACATTAGCTGTAGTTCTGGCAGGTGACATTAATATCCACTGCAATTCCACTGGAGGTTGGGAATGTCCAGGTTAGACACAAAGCAGAAAGGGAGAACAGGTCACGCCCCGGGATCACTGTCACCAGTGGTGGTGGAAAACACCAAATAACATCAGTTCAGAGTTCGAAAGAATCGGGGGATCTGGTGCGCCTGGGGTCACTGGAGTAACCTTACACTGAGATTTCTTCTTCTTCTCCTTCTCTTTCATAACTTTTGTCAGTAGTAATCCCTCGAAGGGCTTGTCTGCTGTGGGTGTAGGAACAGAAGAAGAGCAGGTAGCACTGGGACCCACAGCCTAACGCTGCTTCAGTCCTGGCTGGTACTGGGCCTTTTATCCGAGGTGTTTGGAGAGGGAGCTCATTCACCAATGGACAGTGGAGGATGAAGCTGCTTCTCCATTTGGGTGTGAGTATGAGACTTCCACTGATGGTACGACAGCAACCATCAGATGGGAGGCCTATCACCCCTGGTCAGGTTTATTTGTGTTGAAGGAGTAAATATGCCAGATACTACCGATTACCTGGCCACAGTAGTGGCAAAAGTCAGTATCATTGAGGCTGGATACCAATGATGGTATTTTTTTTGAGCTTCAAAATGTGAGAGATGATCTGTGACCTTCAGTTCCTACATTCTGCATTTGTTGAGGTAGTCAGCACACTTCGGGGATTGGGCAGCGTGGCATCCCCACATCTGACACAGGTAGGTGGCAATGCAGTGAAGCATGAAATGGCTGGCCACGGTCTCCACAAATCAGATCGTATGTACACTAAACAGAGGGTGCCCAGAGCACTGGCATGTAAAGCATCACATTGGGGAGGGGTGGGTGGGAAGTACAACTCCACATAACAGCAGTAACACAATTTTGACCTTTCCTGGAAGCAAATCATCCCTAAAATGAATGATGAATGTGTCAGTGTCTAATTTATTGTCTTATTCATAACAATTAGCACTAAACTGCTATCTATTGCGAGATACTGCTGGGACAAACAGGACACTGATTGTTTCATGATGGCAAATTCTGCCATGATGCCACTTACTCCAAGCAAGAGCTTTCACAACAGGCACCATCTAGCCACAGCAAAGGCCACCTGGCAGAATGGCTGTGTCTGGCATCTTGGTCCCCCAAAATGGATAGGCATCTACTCTTCGGCATGAACAGTTGGAACTGCTGGTTGTGAAACAGAGTAAAATAACTTGTACAGGCGGGCATCTGATACAGTGATCACATAGTTTGCATAGAGCTATTGGTGTCTGATCCTCAGTGGGGGGGATACCATCTTCCACCAGGAAATTGTCTGTGAGGGCTGTAAGGGAGACTCGAGTTGCCAACCATCACTGTGGTGGACAGATCTAACAAGTACTGTACTGATGGTGCTGCTGACCCATAGGCAACACATCCATAGTCCAGGTGGGACAAAATCAAAGCTTTGTCGAATTGCAGAAATGTGTAGTCTGCTTCACGGAAGGTGTTGCAGAGAAATCTGAGTGTATTAAGTTTCCTCATGCAATGTGCCTTTAGCTGGCATACATCTGGTAATCTTGTTAACTTATCAAACAAAAGATCTAAAAATTTGAAATTTTGAACAACTTCAAGTAACTGGTTACCAAGGCAAAGTTTTGGGTGAGGAAGCACAGCACTGAGTTGACAAAAGTGAATGACACAAGTTTTCATGGAAGAAAACTGATACCCATGATTCAGGGCCCAGTTTTTCACTTTCTGTATGGCTCCCCAAAGATAGCACTCTGTGGGGGCATATTGACAGAGTTGTGATTCAAGAAAAGAGTGTCCACACACAAGACAGGGAGACTGTGGGTCCCATGGCAGTTGCTATGACACTGATTACAAAGTAACAGAGAGTTATGCTTCTCTAGTAGGAAGAAGGATGGGGGCAGCTTTTCGTTTACATATTGGTCAGTGAGACTTGAACTTATGCTGACCAGGAACAGTGGGAGGGATAGGAAATTCTGTATAACGATGGGTAGGCAAACTCAGAAACCCAACTCGTGCAGTGTGGACAGGATGTGATAATATCAGATGATATTGTATGCCTTCTGCAGATCAAACAACACCAGTTATCGGTTATGTGGGAACACATTGCACACGTCAGGTTTCAGGCACATCCATTGGTCTGGACTGATCACCTGAGAGCTGCATTCAAATTTAGATTTTTTTTTTTTTCCTGGCTTCCAGGCATCAACACAGCCATCAGTTGAGCATTCTTTCAAACATTTTACACAGCCCATTTAGTTGGTAATTAGTCAAAATGTGTGTCTCATTTCCTGATTTCAGTATAGAAATAATTCTCTCCCACCAATGAGAGGGAGATTTCCCTTCTTTTCAAATATGATTAAAAACCCTGAGGATATGTTTTATGTTGTCATTGATAAAGTGTTCAAGCATTTCATTGTTGATTTTGTTAGGTTCATGGGCTGTGTCTTGACACTCTGCTACAACACTGTGGAGCTTCCATTCACTAAATTGAACATTGTATGATTCGAGGCCTTGCACAAGGAAGGATAAGGAGTTTCACTCCACCAGGTTTTATGGTTCATGAATAGTGACATTTATCAGTAACCAAGGGATCAGTACAGATGTCAACGTTGAAGGAGATGCAAGGAACTACTGTGGACGGCTGTAGGCTGCAAATGGAGTGGAGTTTAGTTCATACTTGCAATGAGAGGGTGTGCCTCACACAGATGATACATACTGTTCCCAACACCCCCACTTTCTCCTTTTTAATAAAAACTATGCTTTCACTGACATCCCTTGAATCTTTTTCAATGTCCCATAGAAGGATGGTGCTTGTGTTACTGTGTGTTACTGCAGTGGCCTCCTACACTCTCTGATAGTCACATTTATTTCTTATGACCACCATGGCATTGATTTCCAGTGGGGAGGGTCTGAAGACAAGGATATCACTGCTTCCACAGCATGTATAATTGTGTCAATAGGATCTTGTAGAACTCCTTTGATATCCTTCTTTTCATTGGCTTCAAAAGTTGCTTTCAAAGTGAAAGCTTCACAGTTGGCTTTCCGAAGCAGCCAGTGTAGTGCATATGCCATTGTCACTGGTTTGAGAAAGAAGAGAGTGATAGGAAAATGGTCACTGTTACGGAAGTCCCCATGGATGCTCAGCTGCATCAAGGGTGAGATGCTCAGGTTGCAGATTGTAATGTCTGTGGCCTATTATGTCTTGTAGGCCGAACTGAAATGTGTTGTAACTTCACTGTTAAGGGGCTCCGGAAAGGCTCAAAATCATGAAAAGTTCAATTTTTACTTTTTTGCGTTTTCTGAATCTGCAGACTATTACCTTTTAATAGATATATAATTTATTCAATTCCGAAGACTACAACTATTTTTAAATTTTTTTTGAAATGTGTTCTACATGGGCGTGACCCACTGTGGCGCTGTTAAACTGCTGTCAAATGGTGTTATTATTAACGTCCGTGTTCATCAGGTACATTTTAGTGATGTGAGATAAAGTATGTGTTGTGGCTAACCTGTGATGATTCAATATATATCGCTGGTGTGATTGTCGATTGTTTCATGTTTATTTACTCTGTCGTTATCTCGAAAATATTCGTAATTAATTCTGTTTCTTGAGTCTCTGTTTTGTTGAAGTATAATAATGAGTAAAAGTAAAGTTATTAGAAATCCTCTGAAGGCTTTTAAGAAAAGGAGAAATGTTGGAAAGCCAAAGGTATGTGTTATTACTGTAAACAATAAAGACGATAACCAAGTGAGTGAACCTAACCTCTCAAGTACACCTGCCCATAGCAGTCAAAGTGGGAAAGAAAATACTTCACAGAAGAAGCTTGGTTCAATGAGTGAAAACTATGAATGTTTTATGGGCGAATCAGATGTGAATGAAATATTTGATATGTCGGTTCTCAAAGGAATTTTTTCAAACTGTGTAAGATGTATTCATTGTAGTGAAGTTGGTCTGGAACTCTCCATAATAAAGCACGTAGGACTTGCTAGTGAAATACAACTGAAATGTGATAAGTGTTCATACATGACCACCTTTTGGAACAGTGTTGCAGTAACTGCAACTGAAGAAAATGGTAGCAAAATCTACGAACACAACATTAGATTTGTTTATTCCTTGCGTTCAGTTGGTAAGGGTGCTACTGCAGGTGCAATTTTCTGTGGCATCATGAATCTTCCAAATCCCCCAACCAAGTTTACGACCTATAATAAATTAATAGGGTCTAAAGTAGAACATGTCTGTATAGAATCTATTAAGAACGCTGTGGAAGAGGCAGTAATGGAAAATAATGGTAACAGAGATTTGACTGCAGCGTTCGATGGTACCTGGCATAAACGGGGACACACATCTCTTCATGGTGTAGTATCTGCGACCAGTACGTATACAGGGAAAGTTTTAGATGTAGCAGTAATATCAAAGTATTGTAGATGTCCACAAAAATATAAAGGTACACATGAAAATAATTGCAAAGCTAACTATAGTGGCAGTAGTGGAGGAATGGAAGTGGCTGGTGTTGCCAGTATATTCCAGCGTTCTGAGGCGTGTGATAAAGTGCGATATGTTAATTACCTTGGTGACGGTGATTCTAAAAGTTTCAAACATGTTCAAGGACTGAAGCCCTATGGTGATGATGTTGTAGTGCAGAAATTTGAGTGTATTGGACACGTACAGAAGCGAATGGGAACAAGACTTCGGCGACTGAAAGCTTCGTACAAAAAACAAAAACTCAGTGATGGTAAAGGGTTGGATGGGAAGGGAAAGTTAACTGACAGTGTAATTGACAAAATACAGAACTATTATGGAATGGCTATTAGGCAAAATACACAAAGTGTCGACGAAATGAAGAAGGCTGTTTGGGCTCTTTTTTTTTCATACTTCTTCAACCGATGAAAATCCCCAACATAGCTTGTGTCCCAAAGAAGAAGACAGTTGGTGTAAATATAACAAAGGATTGCTAACTGGTGAAGTGTACACTCATAAGCATAGTCTGCCTCATGCAATAATGGAGGTGATAAAACCTATTTTCAGAGACTTAGCAGCACCTGAACTGTTGAAAAAGTGTATTCACGGAAAAACTCAAAACCCCAATGAAAGTGTAAATAGTGTTATATGGTCGAGAATCCCCAAGACTGTATTTGTTGGAATAGAAACACTTCACTTTGGTGTGTATGATGCTGTTGCCACTTTCAATGATGGCAACATTGTAAGGTGCAAGGTATTTAGAAATATGGGAATGAAGATAGGTTCTAACATGGTACGAGCGATGCTTGCTTTAGACAAGAAACGCCTTCGGGCTGCAGACAGGGCTGTAAAGAGTCTAGAAATACAAGCAAGAGTAAACAGGAGGAGGAACAAGAGGAAGCTGGAGGAGGAGTTTGCAAAGGATGAAGATAATCCATCCTATGGACCTGGAATGCACTAAAAAGTTAATCCAATCTTTGTTGCTCGATTCCCAAAACTTTTATTTTCTCATACTAATTACATGTTTTCTAAGGATCTTTCAAACACATTTGTTTCAAACTTTCAGTAAATGTTACACAGTACCTTCTGCATAATTTAACACAGCCTTTTTCCAAAAAACTGTATATTTTTGAATATATAAATAAATAATTGCAAAAAAATGTTGTGAATTTTCATTACAATTGAAAAAAAATCATCTTTAATAACTGAACTAAAATTTTGTAAACTCCCTGTGTTAAGTTGTAGCCCATATTCCAATAAATAATCTGTAAAAAGTTCAACTTCCTACCTCAAATACTTTGTGAGGAAAGATGTAATTTATAAGCGTTATTTTAACATTGCAAGTATAGGGCGTTCCGGAGCCCCTTAAGTAGGCATACTTCCTTTTTCTGCTGCACAAAGAAGTGTCGACACTGAAGTTCTCTAGTAGGAAGAAGGATGGGGGCAGCTGTTCCACTAGGTCCACCAGCCCGTTATATGGCATGCATCTGTGTGGAAGGCAGGTAGATATTACGGACTGTTTCTCTGATATGTGAAATGGACTGGCCAGCTTCCAGTATAGTGATGATTGGTTGGTTTAAAGAGGGGGGGAAGGGACCATACTATGAGGTCACTGGTCCCTTGTTCCTAATAAAACAATACCACAAGTGTGATAATGAAACAGATGAGACATATAACACAAAACGGAAAGAAAGGAAAAACCACAAGAATGAAGGAAAGGCAACAAACACTAAAAGGAACAAAGGAGGACAAGAAAACAACAGAGACGCTGGAAACAGAAGAGAGTAAAACAAGAGAGCTGATTACAGTGGTTGGCTGACCACGAGAATAAAAAGGAGAAGCCAGCCACTGTGCAACACATTAAAACCTACACCTTAAAAGCACTAGAGTGGAGGACACAGAGGGGCAAAAGACATGCACTAAAACTTAGATCAAATGATAAAACCCACCCTCACGAATAAAACATAGAACTAAATCAGCCAATGAGGCGTTGTCAGATAAAATGAGCGGCAATGAGTCTGGTAACCCAAGATTTCGTCGCTGGGCAGTCAAAGGGGGACAGTGCACCAGAATGTGGGCCACTGTCAACCGGGCTCCGCACCAAGACTGGGGCCGGTCTTCACAGCGCAAGAGGTAACTATGGGTCGCCCAAGTGTGGCCAATGTGGAACCGGCAGAGGACACCCGATTCCCTGCAAGAGGCCCACATGGAAGACTTCCACACATTCATAGTGTCCTTAATGACACACAGTTTGTGGTGTGTACTGTTATGCCATTCCATCTCCTAAAGCCAAAAAACCCTACGGAGTAGGTCAGAATGCAGGTCAGGTTCAGAGATGCCCATCTTCAGAAGTGGTTTCCACGTAGCCTGTTTGGCCAGCCTGTCGGCACGTTTGTTCCCTGGGATGCCGACGTGTCCTCGGGTCCATACGAACACCACTGAACGACGGGATGGACGCTACCAAATGATGGCGAGGGTAGCATTGGTTGACAGCTTGTACGCTGCTCAAGGAGTCAGTATGCAGAAGAAACGATTCCTTGGGGCATGAACGGATATACTGAAGAGTATGAGATATGGCCACCAGCTCTGCTGTGAATACACTGCAACCATTGTGCAAGGAATGCTGTTCAATATGTCCTCCATGGACATATGCAAAGCCAACGTGAGCATCAGCCATCAAGCCATCGGTGTAAACCACTTCACTTCATAGCCTTGGTACTTGTCAAGAACCGAGAGGAAGTGGCAGCAGAGAGCCACAGGTCTAACTGAGTACTTAGTGCCATGTGAAAGGTCCAACCGAAGCTGCGGCCTAAGTGTACACCATGGAGGTGTACGTGAATGGACCTCAAGTATAGGTGGTAAAGGCAAGGACTCCACTTAGAAAGAAAGGATCGGACACAAACTGCAATTGGAAGCCCTGAACTGGGCCGGCAATGTGGGAGATGAACCACTGTGGGTGGAAAAAGGCGACAGTGACTCTGATGCGCAGGAGAACTACAAACATGTGCTGTATAACTGGCCAGCAGTTGTGCACACCTAACCTGCAATGGAGGCACTCTAGCTTCCACAAGCACGCTGATCACCGGACTCATCCTAATAGCTCCAGTCACTAGGTGAACACCACAGTGGTGCACTGGGTCGAGTAAACGCAATGCTGAGGGTGCCGCCGAACCATAAACCAGACTCCTATCATCAAGGCGGGATTGAACAAAGGCTCTGCAAAGCTGCAGCAGCGTAGAGCGATCTGCACCCCAGTTGGTGTTGCTCAGGCAGCGGAGGGTATTGAGGTGCTGCCAGCACTTCCGCTTAAGCTGACGAAGGTCAGGAAGCCAAGTCAGTCGGGCGTTGAAAACCAGTCCTAAGAATCAATATGTCTCCACTAGAGTGAGTGGATCGTCATTAAGGTAAAGTTCTAATTCTGGATGAACGGTACGACGCCGACAGAAGTGCATAACACATGAAATTGTGGCTGAAAACTGGAAACCATGGTATAGAGCCCATGACTGCACCTTGTGGATGGCTCCCTGTAGGCGCTGCTCAGCAACACCAGTACTGGTGGAGCAGTATGAAATGCAGAAGTCATCTGTATACAGAGAAGGTGAGATGGACGGCCCTACAGCTGTTGCTAGACCATTAATGGCCACTAAAAATAGAGAGATACTCAATACAGAGACCTGCGCGACCTCATTCTCCTGGATATGGGGGGAACTATGGGAGGCACCAACTTGGACACGGAAAGTATGAAGCGACAGGAAATCCTGGATAAAAGTCAAGAGTATACTGTGGCAAGGATATGACATCATCAGGTTGTGTCATACGCTTTTTGTACATCAAAAAAAATGGCAAAAGGGTGTTGGCGTCTGGAAAATGCTGCTCGGATGGCGGACTCTAGGGACACAAGATTAACAATGGTAGAGCGACCCTGGCAGAAGCCGCCCCGACATGGAGCCAGTAGGCCACGTGACTCCAGGACCCGACCCAACCCAACTGTTGACTCACCATACGTTCCAGCAGCTTACAAAAAATGTTAGTGAGGCTGATGGGCTGATAACTATCCACATAAAGCGGGCTTTTACCAGGTTTGAGCACTGGAATGATGGTACCCTCCCACCACTGCGATGGAAAGACTCCATCGCACCACATCTGGTTGAAGATGATGAGATGTCGCTTGTAGTCAGATGGGAGATGTTTAATCATCTGGCTATGGATCCGATCAGGCCCAGGAGCTGTGTCAGGGCAATGTGCATGGGAACTGAGGAGCTCCCATTCTGTAAATGGGGCACTATAAGATTCACTGTGGCGTGTAATAAACGAGGGGACTTTCCCTTCCAGCTGCTGTTTGAGAGTGCGAAAGGCTGGGGGGTAATTCTCCAACGCAGAGGCTCCAGCATAGTGTTCAGCAATCGCGTTTGTGTTGGTAGATAACAGGCCATTTATGTTAACACCAGGAACACCTATTGGGGTCTGGTACCCGAAAACACGTTTAATCTTTGCCCAGACTTGGGAAGGTGACGTATGGCACACAATGGTCGAGACGTATCTCTCCCAACACTCCTGCTTCCGTCATTTGGTAAGTTGGCGAACGTGAGCACGGATCCATTTAAAGGCTATGAGATGCTCCAGGCAAGGGTGCCCCTTATGCCGCTGTAGAGCTTTTCGACGCTCCTTAATTGCTTCAGCGGCTTCCGGCGACCAACGAACCAAGGGATGTCTTTCGCTGAGGGCACCCAAAAGAGCGAGGGATCGTGTTTTCTGCCACCGAAACGATTGTTGTAGTCACCTGCTCAACCATCGAATCAATGTTCCCATGTGAGGGAGATTCAACGGTGACAGCAGAGGTGAAAGTTTCCCAGTCTGCCTTGTTTAAAGCCCATCTGGGGAGGCGTCTGTGGGCTTGATGCCGAGGCACTGACAGGAAGATGGCGAAGTGGTCACTGCCACACAGGTCATCATGTGCTCTCCAGTGGATAGATGGGAGAAGTCCTGGGCTGCAAATTGATAAATCAATGGCCGAGTAACTACCATGAGCCACACTGAAATGTGTGGTGGCCCCAGCATTTAAGAGGCAGAGGTCAAACAGACAGTAAAGCTTCAGCATCTCTGCCTCAGCCACTAAGCACGGTTCCACTCCACAAGGGGTTATGGGCATTAAAATCCCACAAAAGTGGGAAAGGTTTAGGGAGTTGATCAATCAGTGCAGATAATACATTCAGGGATACTACACCATCTGGAGCAAGATATACATTGCAGACAGTTATTTCCTGTGTCACACTTATTCTGACAGCCACAGTTTCACGAGGGGTTTGAAGAGGCACAGGTTCACTACATACTGTGTTTAGTACATAAAAGCAAACTCCACCTGACACACATTACGGTCGTTACAGTTCCTGTAGTATCCCTTATAGCCACGGAGGGCAGTGGTCCGCATTGCTGGGAACCAGGTTTCCTGGAGGGCAATGCAGAAAGCAGGTGTAAAGCTTAACAGTTGCCATAGCTCAGCCAGGCAGTGGAAAAAAAACCGCTGCAATTCCACTGGAGGATGACGTCATCGTGAGACTGGGAAGGGCATTGAACATTCAATGAGGCAGTTTACACCTCAGGGTCACCTGCTGCCACCATCTTCTTGCCTGAGCAGTCTATATCCATTGTCTGAGGGTCCGGCGAGATCTAAGTTCTCTGTGGACGTCAGAATCTCCACCTCATCCACAGACACAGAGCTTGGAGGTAGCAATGGTGTGGGTGCCACCGCAATTCCCTTGGTCTTGGTGACCTCTTTTTGGATTTCTCTCACTGTTCCTTGGGTTTCCCTGGCTGGGAGAACTTCACTGATTCAGTCTCTGGGACTGAGGATGAGCACGAAGCCCTGCGACCAGCTGCTTTTGGGCTCTACTGCCACTGGCGGGTGTCATCTTTCCCACTAGCAGAAACATGGGAAGGGAGTGACCCAAGGGACCCCTTCATAGCAAGAGCAGCCGAAGAAGTTTTACACTTCTCCAGCTTAGAAGTAGGGACGGATGTCCCCGATGGTTGGGGGGGTGTTGCTCCTGAAGTAGGTGGTGCAGGAGCAACAGGGAGGGAAGTGCCCCCCACCATCAAGGGGGCAGGTGTAGTCTTCTGGCTCTGAGAGGTCACTGGGGTTGGCAGAGATGATGGTGCTAGAACTGTTGTAGTGGCAGTGTAGGACGATGTCAGGCGTTCAAATTTCCTCTTAGCCTCAGTGTAAGTCGATCGGTCCAGGGTCTTGTACTCCATGATTTTCCTTTCTTTCAGGAGAATCCTGCCGTCTGGCGAGCAGGGTGAATGGTGATCTCCACAGTTGACACAGATAGGAGGTGGGGCACATGGAGTATTGGGCATCCGCAATCTCGACATGTGACGCTGGAAGTAAAGCGGGAAGACATATGACCGAACTTCCAACATTTAAAGAAACGCATTGGGAGATGGATATAGGGTTTTACATCGCAGTGGTAAACCACCATCTTGACTTTCTCGAAGGCCAAGATGAAGGCACTGGTGGCAACCTGATTATCCCTCGAACCCCGGAGGACACACCTAACGAAATGTACACCTCGCTGTTCCAAACTGGTGCACAGCTCATCTTCGGAATGCAAAAGAAGGTCCCTGTCAAATTTGATACCCTGGATCATATTTAAGCTCTTATGAGGCGTGATGGTTATAGAAACATCCTCCAGCTTGTCACAAGTGAGTAACGCCCATGACTGGGCAGAGGATGCAGTTTTGATCAAGACTGACCAACATCTCATTTTGGACAAGCCCTCCACCTCCCCAAACTTGTCTTCAAAATACTCAACAAAAAAACTGAGGCTTCATCGTCATGAAAGATTCCCCATCATCTCTCTAACATACTAGGTACCAGGGCGAATAAGAGCCACTGCCATCCTTAGCCTGACGTTCCTCCCACGGTGTGGCCTGGGAGGGGAACGATTTAGGATCGTACTTCTGTGCATTGAATTGAGCCTGTGAACACTTACAGACTGCTGGTGTTTGACCACCAGCAAGAGATGATGTACTATGCTTCATCATGGGTCATCCACCCTGATGCCACCCACTCCGACCAGGGGCCCTCCCCACGGGTGCCACCCAGCCACAGCAATGGCCAGCTGGCAGGATGGCCATTGCTGGGAGTCCTGATGCCCCAGGGGAATGGGCATCTAACCTTTGGAATACGAGGGGAGTTAACAGCACAGGCATCATCAGAGTGATCCCTGTGTGGTCAGGGGGCTACAACCAACAGGGTACATGGCAGTCCCACCACAGCGGACTGGCTACCGTGCTGGATATCAGGTGCAACCAAGCAAACAAGTCCATTATCATCGGCAGTGCAGGAAACGATACTGCACAGTTGATAGAAAAATATGCCCCCAGGAGGGTGACCTCGACCAACAGTTGGAGAATGAGCAGAGGTGCAGATCCACGTCGACGAAGGATGCAATAGGTCTCTGTGCATGATGGACACGATGCACTATGTACGGCGCCCTTCCCCAATTGGCTCGCTCTTCGGGTAAATTTTGAAAAATGGAGGTCAAACCCTACAGGGAACCATCACATTCCACCTGCTCATTGAAAGTGTCTCACTGTATGAGAGTGTAAGCTCCTCCAGATGCCCTACTAGTATTAATCTGATTTTTTACTGTAACAATTGTACATTTTTAATTTTTAACATTAGGGTGTTGAGTTTCTGAGAACTATGTTTCCTGAATTGACAAACAGACTGCAAAGTAGCCATCAGTTGATGGAGTTCAGCCAGGTAGTGATAGTAGCCATTACCATTTCATACAAAGACATCAGATTGGGATCTGAGAAAGCTGTGAAGGGGAAACCGCACTATGAATTATTTTGCTGTTGATTCATGCTCCACTGAGGTGGGGACAACAACAGGTAAACCAGAACAGGTAAAGCAGAATCTGGTTTCACATTCAATGTCCTTTTTGTCCCTGTGAGGTTTCACTTTATGCAAGGATTTTCCTGTCTTGACGTCTGTGATAGAAGATGACCACTCTTTTTTATGAGCCGCAGCCTGGGCTCTTTCAGCCATTGGTCGGTGTTAAGACTGCTGGTCTGTTTCCCTCTGGAAGGGGGCCACCTTGGCAGGTGTCCTCTCCCCTGCTGATGATGGAGGAGACCGAGGTGTCTCCTGTTGCATTGGTGGGGTGGTTACCACTGGTGCTGTGGGTTTGAGGGTCAAGAGAGCTCATGTCATCTCCCTTGACTAAAAACAAGCTTTGAAATGTGGCTAGTGAAGGAGTTGGTTTTTGAGACCTCACTGTCACAGTGTTAGGTGAGGATTTTACCACAATGTTTGCAAACTTTGATGTCATGTTAATTGGGTGGAGTTGTTTGAGTTTTTTGATGATGATTATGATGATGATTTGAGGTGATGGGTGCTCAACATCGTCGTCATCAGTGCCCAGGCGAAAATTCAGCATGCCAATCTCATGGGTGGGGATGGAGGCTGTCCCCACATGCAAGGCACTTGATAATGCATTACAGTCTGCCACCCTTCCCCACCAAATTAGGGATGAGCCCTGACAGTTCACAAAATTTCACCACTCTTGTAACACTGAAATCAGTATTGGCAAGGATGGTGGGTCGATGTCCGTTGTGACTGAGGGCTTCCCTGATATCAGTACATAGGACACACATTGCAAAAGTATGTTGAACTGAAAATGGCACACCACAAACTGCACAGAGTGGTGGATCCTCCCACCAGAGGAGGAAGTCATGTGTTAAAAGGACTATGTCTGATGTGCAGCCTGGTAAGCAGAACCTCCTTCCAGCAGTGAGGCTGACATTAAGTCCGCCGTACCTGTGTGGACAATTTGAGTGACTGCACTTTGCTTTCTGTCACCTGCAACCATTCAGTCTCCCACTGATGCATAATGTGTGTCAGAAAATAAGATGATGGCATGCAATGGGATGGGACACTGACAGACATCATCATCCCAACATGCTTCCTTGGCTACTTTATCGGCCATGTCATTTCCCTGTAACCCGATGGGGCAACATACCCAGCAAAATACCACCTCCTTGCCATGGTGTTGGAGCCGCTGTAAGTAGTCATGGATGAGCTCAGTCAACTGGTCTACTGGATACATTTGGTGAAATGCTTGTAGTGCACTAAGTGAGTCAGAACAGACAAGAAACCTAGTACGCTGATGTTTGTGAATCCTCTCCAGTGCCATTGTAATGCCATACAACTCCAAATCATAGTTTGTAAATTATTCCGGAAGACGCACTTTGAAAACCCTATTCAAGGAAAACAGAGGAACAACCAAGTAAATTCTCTTGCTGGGGTCCATCTATACAAACAACGATAAAAGTGTGGTATATATTTAAAATGGAAGAAAACGAAGTTGTAAAAACGTCATCTGGAGTAAAAGTTTTCTTGTACCGTGTCACACTTAAGATCACTTTGGGCCTCTCAAGACACCAAGGCAGTAACACATTCCATCCCTGGCTGTGCATTTGGAGGTCTGATAGATCCAGATCCTCGAAATAGTCAGTAGGATATATCCCAAATGGCTTGGTTGCATAGGGCCGATTCCTGAGCAGCCGTTCAAAGTTGGGTTGGACCACTGCACTAAATGCCAATGCCTGATGAGACACTGCGATTTTCAGTGCCTGTCGAGCCAAAATGATATGTCACTGAATCCAGAGTGGTGATTGGTCAGCCTCTGCACATAGACTCTGAACTGGGCCGATTCGAAAGGCTCCAGTCGATATCCGAATGCACTCATGATGAACAATGTGTAACATTTGAGGTAGGAAATATGGACTGATCCATAGACCACAGTGCCATAATCTAAATGTGATTGAATAAATAACCTATAAAACTGCAGGAGGCGGGACCTATCAGCTCCCCATGCTTTTCCACTAAGGCACTTCAAAATATTCAATGACTGGAAGCCCTTTGTTCATAGCATTTTCGGAAGTGGGAGCCAATTTAATTTTGAGTCAAATAATAAACCCAAACGTGCACAGTTTTCTGAAAACGTAAAATACTGTTTTCCATTGTGAGCACTGGTTGGTTAAACCTTCGATGAGCACTGTTAAAATTGACACATGTAGTCTTCTCTGGTGAGAACTGAAAACCAGTTGTACTGGCCCAGGTTTCTGGCCTCCTAATGGTCAGCTGTATCTGCCTCGTCGTCATTGTAAGATCCGAGGAAGAGTAGAAGATTGCGAAGTCATCCAGAAACAAAGAGCATTTGACAGGGCTCCTGACTGTGGAGGAAATTCCATTGATACCAATGGCAATCAATGTGATACTGAGTACACTGCCTTGGGGGACCCCATTCTCTTGAACATAGTGTGCAGACAAGGCATTACCAACGCAATATCAGAAACGCCAGTCCTCGAGAAAGGATTGGATAAGAAGTGGCAGACGTCCACGTAGTTGGCAAAGGATGTTGTATCTCCAAGTAGTGTCATATGCTTTTTTGAGGCCCAAAAAACTCACAAACCAAATGGTTTTGGCACAAGAAGGAATCCTGTATTGCCGCCTCCAGTAGAATTAAGTTGTCAAGGGTGTAATGGTAGCACCTGAAACCACACTGGGACCGGCTCAGATGACCTCGAGATTCGAGCAGCCAGACGAGGCGGTGGTTGATCATGCATTCAAGAGTCTTATCCACATAACTGGTCAGCACTACATTCCGGTAATTGTTAGGGGTGCTACGGTCCTTGTCTGGTTTCCACAATGGAATTAATATTGCCTCCTTCCAAGTCGTGTGGTACTGTCCATCAAACTAGATCTGATTGAAATAAGAGAGGAGCTGTCCTTCCAATTCAGGCCACAGATGGTGAAGCATGACATAATGAATCTCATCATGTCCTGGAGCAGTGTCTCTGGCCACAGACGGAGCTGATTCCAGTTCCCACATGGAGAATGGAAGGTTGTAGATTTCTTCATTATGCGAGAAGAAATGGAGCTTCCTCATCTCCGCAGTCCTACCAAACACCTGAAATACAGGAGATTGTCTGGATGACACAATGATTGTAAAAAAGCGTTCAGCTACCATATGGAGATGTGTACTGCCCTTGTCTGAAATCTGCCTCATTGATTCTCGAACTTGTGCTGTGGAAGTGGACCGATTAATGGAAGTCACAAATTCCTTTCAGGAATCCCTCTTCTGTTCCTTTATTAATCGCCTCACATGTGTTCTCGCAGATCTGAAGGCGAGAAGGTTTTCTGTAGTTGGACTGTGTTTGAAGATCCACAGAGTTGTTCGTCTCACTCTGATTGCCATGCGACTGTCGTCACTCCGCAAACGTATAGACTGTCCGTCATTCCACCAATGTACAGGCTGTCATGTGAGGCGGTTACCAGACAGGGGGATGGATTCTGCGGCAGCCCGTTGGCTCTCAAGTGATATGGGACACCACCTCTTGTGCACAATCCTTTTACTCAAAAATAGCCTGTTGACTGTACTGCAACCAACTTGCCCTTCAAATCATCCATCTTCGTGGTCTCCTGTTGACCACTGTCCAACTCAGCAGATGGACAAACACTGGGAAGCGGTGACTAGAATGTGAATCTGTAGCCATGTCCCACTTAATTGAGTCTGCAATAGCTTGGGAGGAAAAACAAAGATCAGTGGCTGAAAAAGACCCTGCAGCTGTGGGAAAAGTGTGTCATCTGACTCAAATTCAAAAGGCAGATATTCTCAGAATGGACGAGTCGCCTGATCATTTGACCCCTGAAGCAAGAACTAGCCGAGCCCCACAGCACATTATTTGCAGTGAAGTCCCCCACAAGGAGGACTGAACACAGGAGTGCTGAGAAGAATTCTGTCAGTGCGTCTGTATCCAAAGTATCATGAGGTGGAAGATATAAAGAGTACACTGGGATTTTAAATGGTGCTAGAACTTCCATGGCAACTGCCTATATGGCCGCAGTAAGAGAGACAAGAGAGGAGTAGCATCTGTCATCAATGAAAACAGCCACTCCATATTTGGCCCTTTCTCCAGTAATATCGTCCTCCCTGCAGGAGATGGGGGGGAGTAACCCCGTAATGCAGGTGTGTCCGTGACTTTAAAATGAGTTTCTTCTAAGCAGGTGCAAAACGGTTTCTCCTGGACGAGGACCTGAAATTCCACTGCAACACAGATGTCCCTGTGGCAGCCATTGATTACCAATGGTTGACCTCGTCTTTCTCCCTCAGAGGCGGTGATTTACCCAGGAGGTCAGGGAGGACGTTAGCCAGTTCCTGGCACTCTGGTTCCTCCAATTGGAAGTCCATATCCTCAAGAGCGTAGTTCCCATCTGACGAGGAGAGAGCACACTGACCCAAAGGTTTAACTGCCACTTTCTTTGACTCTGAACGAAATTTTGGAGGATGCTTTTCCGTACTTAAGGGAGAAGTTGGTTGCTTGGGTTGAGGTGATGGCTTAGTAGACTTCTGACGGTGGGCAGAGATACGTGGCTTCGGTGGTAATTCCATCACCGATGACTTCCCAATGATTTCTGGCTCAAGAGTAGCATTTTCCCCGCAGGTAAAACCGACAAGTGCATGTGCTCGTACTTGAATCTGTGGCCTGGATTTGTGTGGAGGTATCACACTTGGCAATTAACTTTTTAAGGGCCATTGCAAAAAAGTAGCAAAAACCAGAGGTTGCTTTGAAATCTTTGTTTAGCTTCCCCATAGGGTATGTTTCTCGTGTCTTTCAGCTCCTGAATTTTCCTTTCCTCGTTGTAAACCGCACACTTCCTACTCCATAATGGGTGATCCCCAGAGCAGTTTATACATTTCAGAGGAAGTGTATAAGAATTGCCTGATTCATGAGTTGAGCCTCCACAATTTCCACACACAGCCCTCCCATTACATCCCACAATGGTATAGCCAAATCTTTGATATCTGAAGCATCACATTGGGTTAGGAAGAAACGGGTGAGCCTTAATATAGACATAGCCAGCAAGGATGTCATCAGGTAATTCTGGAGTACTAAATGTTAGGAGAAATGATGTAGATTCTCCCAACATGCCATTGACTCTCCTCATACAGTTCTTCACTTCCGTGATGCCCATATTTTTCCATTCTTCACATAACTCTGCGGGGTTCATCTCTATTATATCAGAGCAGGTAACCATGCCTTTACTAAAGTTAAGGGGTTATGCAACTCAGCCTCGACTCGGCAGTCACCTAAGGCCTTACATCCCAGAAGCTTAGATACTTGTTTTGAATTAGCAGTTTCAACAAGAATTGTTCCATTACAAAGTCCTTTGACACTTTTTAGGGATCCAGCAATAACCTCCAATGCCTTGTGAATATAGAAAGGGGAGACCTTCTCAAAGGTTCCCCCAGTTCTCTTGATTATAATAAACATGTTATTGCACAATAATGTCCCATTACTATGATTCGGAGACTTCTTCTCTGAAGGACTGACCAACAGAGCTCTCTTTGATGAGTGGGAGTAAGTACTACCTGACGGTACATCCATCCCGTCGACAATAGCAGTTTGATGAAACCATTCCATAGGGATCCCATGAGATGCTAGTGAAACAAATGTCAACCCCGGTAGAGCCATACAGCCTGAGCAAGTCTTCTACAACTTAGAGTGGGGGGGAGGGGGGGGAGCAGCAGGTGCCCCAGAAGTTGCCTGCTAGAACTTTTTTTTTCTTTTTTCTTTTTTTTTTTTTCTCACAGTCCAGGCGGTGAAGCCAAAGCCCCCATTCTCCCAAACACACAAAATTCCACCGCCGCACTGCATGGTGGTCACTGAAGCATGCCCGGAGATTACGGTGACAGAGGAGTGGTATTCTGGGCAGTTGACACATGTAGGGTGTTCAGAATTACAGGGTTGTTGGCAAGGTCTGCCTTCAAGCATTGTCCTTATACATGCTCCACAGGTATGTTCAGCAAGAGAGAATATGTACAAAACCTCAGGCACCTACACTATCTCATAGGTTCAGGTAAGATGTTTCCATCGAATTTCAGGATGAAAACTCCAGGTCCACTCTATTATCCTTAGGTCTTCCCTGAATGTGAAGAACAAAATGTTCTCTGTGGCACTTGAGAGTAGCTTCTTCATCTGTCTGTAATGTTAGGTCCCAATGGAAGATGAGACCTTGAATCTTGTTGAGAAATTGTAACTGGTATATCCCAAAGCATGTCATCAGCCTGAAGTGTCTGTGATTGGTTAGCATTAAAGTTTTCTTCAACAGACATCCATTTATCATTTTCTATATTGCAGCAACTTTTCCAAAAACTTCCACAATATTTTCAGTGAAACACAACAGTTTAGCTGTTGTGAAAGATTCTCCATCAGTTCTGAAGCATACCACGACCTGGGTGAACTGTCTACCTCCCTTACTTTTTGTCCAACTCTCATCCTATGGCTTGATTAAAAATGGAAACACCATGCAATTGTAAGCATCTGCATTGAAATCTTGTTACATATCTGCTGAGATCACTGAGCTGGCACCAGTATACATGAGTTTGATCTGTTTCATTGTGGATCAGCTGCCTTGATGCCAGTTACTCTAATCAGAGGCTCGCCCCAGGGGGGCTACCCTACCATAACAAAGACAGCACGTCCATTGCCCAGAGCCCTGCTGCTCTGACTCAGACAGGCACCGTCTCCTTGGCAAACATGTGGAATGTGCAACTCAGGTATTGGCAGTGCGATACCTGCATTGTCATGGGGTACAAACATGCTGGTGCATGATGACCACCCTGTGACAGATTGGCTGATGTGCTGGAATTTGGGTGTGAACATAAATCCACTAAGAGTAGGTGCATGGGATCAGAGCACACGGTGAATAAATAATGCATCTTGTAAGGCACCATTCCCCAAACAGCTCACACTGATGTGAAATTTAGAGAAAGGGAAGTGAAATCTTAAAAAGGGACCACAAATAATTAAGCCAAAAGGCTGAGGGAATGGTTATGGTGTGAGCTAATACTGACAGCTGTCCTAATAGTAGCTGAGTCATCAATATAAAGCTTGACAATATATAACACTCCTTGAGTTACCTTTTATGAGGCAGGCTCTACTGCAGGTCCATTCTAGCTCAACACTGCAGGGAACAGTAGGAGAAAGAGGGCAGATAAAGAGTTTGCAGATTAAGGTGATTCCCTCAAGGTGCGTAACTGCTCTATTTGGTGCCAATGTAAATGGTAATCGCTCGGGTTATACACACTCACATTGCTATCATTTCCTAGTTTATCACAAGGGAGTAATGGTCTGGATTGTATACAGGTCATCATTTTAAGACAGAAACACTTCGTAGTTTACTGAGTGAAGAGATTTATCCACATACATTTTCAGTACCACACAAAAAACATGGGCTTAGTAGATAGGGAGAAACTTACATCAGTCTGGGATGAAACTAAAAATTGAAGGACAGTTTCTGCAGTTTGCTTCATTTTGTTTTCCCACTATAGCATTGCAAAAAGAGCTAAATTTCTTGGGATCATAACAGTCATCAGTGAAGCATTCAGGTTTGTCTGAAGAGACTGCTGCAGCCTCACAACCAAATCTGATTACTTTAATCTTTCCACCATGCTTGATATTTGCCATGACTCTCCTTACTCCTGTCAAGGTCACTCCCCACAGGTGCCACTCAGTCAGAGCAATGGTCGGTTTAATTTGGCTGAACATCCATGAGCACACCATTAATCAATAATGCCAAGAAAACCTGAGATTACACCAAAGCAATTATTGGTCTATCATCCTTTTGAGCAGTCTGCACATTCCATTACTGAGACAGATCGGTCTGTAGTTGTAGATCCTACCCATGAAACGAGGAGGACAACTTCTCTGTACACCCCTTGTGAGATACATGTAGGAGGAGACAATATATTGAGCGACTCTTCCAGGACCATATGCTCTCAGAATTTTAACAGTAAACCAACCGTGATGATTCACAATGAATCTCTTGTAGCGTATGTCACTCGAGTTGGATGAATATCTTCATGACACTTTCACCCTTGCTAAACAAACATGACAAAATGTGATGCTCTTCTTTGGATATTCTCCACTTCCTGCATGAACATTATCTGGTAAGGGTAATATTGAAGTATCAGTCATTACGAAGGTTTCTTTGTTAGTGGACCACACTTCCCGATGATTCTTCCAATGAATATGTATGCCATCTGCCTTTCCTATAATTAGTTTTTTGTGGCCATTCCACTTCAAATTGTTCTGTACACATGCTACCAGGTATTTACCGAATTTCATTTGTCCAGTGGTTGTTCTGCAATTTGGTAATGAAACAACAGCTGGTCTTTCCATCTGTTTTTGCACAACACATTACATTTGTTTATGTTGTAGGTCAACAACCAATTCCTAAACTTAGTGTCAATCCTCTGCAGGTCTTCCCACATTATACTATAATTTTCTAGTGTTGCTACTTCTCTATATACAAAAGCATCACCTGTGAACAGCTTCATGCAGCTTCCAGTGTTATCCATTAGGTTATTTACAGGGTTATTAGATATAACTGAACAGATTTCACAGATTTTCTGTAGCTATATTATTTGACATATTGTCATAGGGCTCTGCACACAAAAAGAAAAACTTTAAATTTTTTTAATATTTTACAAGTGCTCTATATGATACTCCCACTGATTCTGCTGATAGCACGTCAATAATCAAGTTCTTCCCACATTCAGCATAATGAGTTTCTATCAATCTGTACAAAAGCACTGTTAATAGGAGCACACACTTCTAGTAGGTTAGTTCATAGAGATGACCCAAACACTGGATCTTTCTCACAACCCCACAGAATCAAATTGTATGGGTTTACGTCAGGATAGTGGGGAGGCCATGACATGAATTGATGATCATCAACCCCACCATGACTGATCCATCAGTTTCTCAATTTCTGTTCAGGAATTCACGAATGTCATCATGGAAGTGGGATGGAACACCACCCTGTTGGTAGATGAAGTCCACACTATTAGTCTCCAGCTGTGGTATGATCCAATTTTCCACCATGTCCAGATGCACATGTCCTGTAATGGTCTTCCTACAGAAGAAAAAACCTCAAACTGTGAGACTATAAAGACAAAATTAACTTTTTGAATCTCAAATGTGCTACACGATAGTGTGGGGATTCTCTATATTCCAGATTCACACATTGTGCCTGTTCACTGTGCCATTCACAGAAAATGTTGCTTCATCACTGAAATGAGTTTTTCATGAAAAACCGTCCTCTTCCATAAACTGTTGCAACTGTGCCGAAAATTCAAAACGTCTGACTTTGTCACCAGGAGTCAGAGCTTGCAGCAATTGCAAGTGGTAAGGCTTCAGCTTCAGTTGTTTCCATACGGTTTTCCAAATGGTCAGTCGTGGTATGTTCAGCTTTCTGCTTGCTCTGTTCATCAAATTCTATGGGCTAAGTGTGAAACTTGCCCACACGAGGTCAATCGTTTCTTCACTCGCTGCATCTCAACCTGTTGATTTGTCCTTGCAGAGGTATCCTGAAGCTTTAAACTGTGCATACCATTGCTAAATGGAACTGGCAGTTGGTGGTTCTTTGTTGAACTTCATTCTGAAGTGTCATTGCAATGTTACAGCAAACTAATGTGAATGCATTTCAAGCACAACATATGCTTTTTTACGTCCATACTCCGCAATCCACCTGACGGTGTGTGGTGGAGCATACACTGAGTACCTCTATCTGTTCTCCCTTCTATTCCAGTCTCGTATTGTTCATGGAAAGAAGGATTGTCAGTATGTCTCTGTGTGGGCTCTAATCTCTCTGATTTTATCCTCATAGTCTCTTCGCGAGATATACGTAGGAGGGAGCAATATACTGCTTGACTCCTCGGTGAACGTATGTTCTTGAAAGTTCAACAAAACCCGTACCGAGCTACTGAGCGTCTCTCCTGCAGAGTCTTCCACTGGAGTTTATCTGTCATCTCCGTAACGCTTTCGCGATTACTAAATGATCCTGTAACTAAGCGCGCTGCTCTCCGTTGGATCTTCTCTATCTCTTCTATCAGCCCTATCTGGTACGGATACCGGAACCGTTCGCCATCTTGCCTAACTCCTCACTGCTGTGCACTTGTCGCAGGAATCTGAAGTGCAGCTGCAACAATACAAAACTTTTTGAGTTTTATGTCAATATGTCAATTAATGTAGTTACAGTCAATTTAAGACATTGTTTCAATCATTTATAATAGCCTTTTCTATATGTTGTGAAACATAATGATCCTGTAACACTCCCCTGAAGTGCGCTCAAAGTTACTTTTACATCTGAAGATATCTATCTGTTAAAAATAGCATGCTGTTTCATAAAGCTAGGTGGGTTGGTTGGTTGGTTTTGGGGTTTGATGGGGGCTAAACATCGAGGTCATCAGTCCCCAGTTAAAAACAGACATACTTGTAAAAGACCTATACAGTAAAAGTGTAACTTCTGCACCCAGAGGGAGGGAACACCAAGGGGTGCAGAGCTAAAATGAACATCGCAGTAACACAAAATAGAGGACACTTAGAAGGAGCAGAGCAAATAGTTGACTAGAGTAAAACAGACTACAGTGGCTGATGGATCAGGTAAAAGGTCAACCACTCAACTACAAACGAAGAACCTCCAGCTGGAAAGCGTTGATAGAGGTACCAACACAACTTGTTACCATAAAAGACACTATTTTGGTACCCATGTCACAATTAAAAGTCGCTGGAGTGGGTGTAGCCTGAGAAATCATGCAAGAGCACCCACACTAGAGCGAGTGATAAAACCCAGCTGCACAGATAAAACGTAAAACTAAGTCAGCTATAGAGGCATCGTCACCGAGAATTAAAGGAAGTGCAGCTGGTAAATTAAAGGACTGCCACAAGGGGGCTAAAAGGGGGCATTCCATCAGAAGATGGACCACTGTCAGCCCTGCCTCACAGCGACACTTGGGCGGGTTCTCACGACGAAGGAGATAGCTGTGGGTCAACCGCGTATGCCCAATTCGGAGACTGCAGAGGACAACTGAGTCCCTACACGTGGCCCTCAAGGATGAGTTCCATACGGCTCTGGACGACTTTACCATGTGGAGCTTATTTGGCATGTTCAAGACAGACCATTCAGAGCTCCACACATCGCAGACCTTGGAATGTAGGGCTGACCGGAGGTCTCTTTCCACGAGACCAAGCGAAGTGGTGGCCTGCTTAGCCAACCGATCGACACATTCGTTTCCTGGAATGCCGATGTGGCCCGGGGTCCACACAAACATCGCTGAACGACCACACTCAGTGAGGGCAGAATCAGCATCTTGAATACCGCGCACCAAAGGGTCCCGAGAAAAACACTGGTTGAGTGCTTGCAATCCACTCAGGGAGTCACTGCATATGACAAAAGACTCCCCAGGGCAGGAGGAAAGGTGAGCGAGTGCACAATAAAGAGCAACCAGCTCCGCAGTGAAAACACTGCTCCCACAAGGCAGGGAATGCTGCTCAACGTAGTCGCCGTGGATGAAAGCAAAACCAGTGCATCCATCGACCACAGAACCATCAGTGTAGACTACATCTGCATCGCGAAACGAGGCAAGAAGAGCCAGGAATTGTTGACAAAGACTGGCAGGTGGAACAGAGGACTTGGAGTCGCACGACAAATCCAAGCAAAGCCGCAAGCGAGGGAGGGACCAAGGAGGGGTAGAAGAAGAGGGCTGGAAGGATGGAGGAAGGGGAAAGGACTCTAGTGACGAGAGAAGGGAACGAATGCGGACCGCGATCGGGAGACCTGACCTAGGCCGCCGCCGTGGGGAGGGGAGTGCAGAAGATGTAAAAAAACGAGCCTGCGGTTTGGGTGGCGGGGCGAGGCATGGACGCGGGCGATGTATGACGCAAGCAACTGTTGTCAGCGGAATCAAAGCGGAGGGATTCCAGCTTCTACAAGAAGGCTAGTCACCGGACTAGTGCGTAAGGCACCTGTCGCCAGTCTGACGCCACAATGGAGAATCGGGTCGAGGATCTGCAACGTTGAAGGTGCTGCTGAGTCGTACACCACGCTCTCGTAGTTGCGACGGGACTGGACTAAGGCCTCATAGGGCTGTAGGAGGGTTGTTCGTGCAGCCCCCCCAAATGGTGTGGCTGAGGCAGCGAAGGATGTTGAGGTGCCGCCAGCACCGTTGTTTAAGCTCGCAAAGATGAGGTGTCCAACTGAGCTGAGCATCAAATAGCACGCCAAGGAAGCGATGCGTCTCCTCAATACGAAGGAGTTCATTGGCAAGGTAGAGCTCTGGATGGAGGTAGACCGTTCGACGATGACAGAAGTGCATCACTCGGGTCTTAGAGGCTGAGAACCGAAAACCATGGTTGGATGCCCAAAAATGTGCCTTGCGGATAGCTCCCTGCAGCCATCGTTCAGCGACGTTGATGCTTGGGGAACTGTAATAAAGACAAAAGTCATCGGCATATAGAGAGGAACAGACAGATGAGCCCACCACAGCCGCAAGAAAATTAATCGCCACCAAAAAGAGGGGAACACTGAGAACCAAGCCCTGCGGGACACCATTCTCCTGAATATGAGCAGAGCTAAAAAGTGTGCCAACTCTAGCCCGAAAGGAGCGATTGGAGAGAAAATTCCGTAGAAAAATCTGAAGTGGACCAGGTAAGGCCCATTTGTGCAGCGTGGCAAGGATATGATGGCGCCAGGTGGTATCGTGCGCCTTCCGAAGATCAAAGAAAACAGCAACTAGATGTTTTCGCCGAGTAAAATCTGTATGAATAGCCGACTCTAGCGAGACTAAATTGTCGATCGCTGAGCGGCCCTGACGGAAGCCCCCCTGTTGCTGGACTAGGAGGCCCCGAGCTTCGAGGATCCACATGAGCCGCCGACTCACCATCCGTTCCAGGAGTTTGCAAATAACGTTGGTAAGGCTGATAGGGCAATAGCTATCAACCACCAGCGGATCTGCACCAGGTTTCAGCACTGGGATGGTAATGCTATCCTGCCAACGAGTTGGGAAAACGCCCTCCATCCAGATGCAGTTATACAGGGCGAGTAATTCATTCTGACAGTGCACCGAGAGATGGCGAAGAAACTGGTTGTGAATTCGGTCTGCACCTGGAGAGGTATCGGGGCAAGCTGTAAGGGCACTTTTGAACTCCCATTCACTAAACGGGGCGTTGTATCGTTCCCAACGGTGCATGCGAAATGACAACTGCGTATGCTCAGCCTGCTCTTTAATGGCACGGAATTCTGAGCTGTAGCCTGCTGCCGCAGAAATATGAGCGAAGTACTCTGCCAGACGTTCGGAGATGGCGATTGGATCAGTACAAAGAGTACCCCGAAGAGAAAGGCAAGTGACAGACGCATGAGGGCAAAAGCCAAAAATGCGCCGAACCCGCAACCACACCTGAGATGGGGAGGTGCGAGAACCTATGGTGGCAACATATTGTTCCCAGCAGTCCTGTTTGCTCCGCTGCATTAACCGCCGAGCCTGGGCCCGCAGCCATTTAAAGGCAACCAGATTCTCTAGGGAAGGATGACGCCAGTGTCGTTGCAGGGCTCGCCGGCGGTCCCGGATAGCTTCTGCAATCTCTGGTGTCCACCAAGAGACTGACTTACGCCTTAGGGTACTTGAAGAGCAGGGGACAGTTGCCTCGGCAGCAGAAACAATGGCCACAGTGACCTCATCCACTGCCAAATGAATATCACCAGGAAGCGGAGAAATGGCGATAGTAGTTGAGGAGTAGGCTGCCCAATTAGCTCCACGAAGAGACCATCGTGGCAGCTGATCAGGGGGTTGGGAGTGAAGAAGAGAAACCAGAATAGGAAAGTGGTCGCTACCACAGAGGTTGTCGTGGACCCTCCAACTGAGGTATGGAAGAAGACCTGGGCTACTAAGAGAGAGGTCAGTGCCCAAGTATGTGCCATGAGTCAAGCTAAAATATGTGGGAGCACCAGTGTTAAGGAGGCAAATGTCCTGCTGTGCCAAGAGAGCCTCAATGTTCCTACCCTGGCCTGAATTTTGGAGGCAATTTTTCAAAGAAAAAAATGGGTCTTATAGTCCGTAAAATAGGGTAGACAGGTCTGATGATGTACCAACAGTGGAAAGTTCAGCAACAGATCTTGGGCAGAATTGTGTGTTGGGTCACATGGCCTCAGCCAGGCAATTTCCAGCCACACTACTTGGTGTGAGACATCCAGCACAGCTGGCTGGCTGACCGTGGAATCCAGGGAAAACAGCATGCCATCGCCAATTCACTGCCACCTGTGCTAACCATGATGCTCCTTCCTAAACATTCACTGAATATGTCCTAGCTGGCC
The DNA here is from genome assembly GCF_023898315.1 of Schistocerca nitens. NCBI lineage: Eukaryota > Metazoa > Arthropoda > Insecta > Orthoptera > Acrididae > Schistocerca > Schistocerca nitens. The sequence continues at coordinate 913,175,871 of NC_064616.1, read as the reverse complement.
TATGCTGTTGCCGCACTTAGTCAGTGTGCTGCCTCAGTAGCATTTATGACCTTAATGCATGACCACCACCTCTGTGGGTCGATTCCAGGCACCTGTATCTGCTCCACAGTTTAGAAATTGTGTGAAATTTATGTGCATCTGCCTCAACATAAATGACTATAATTATGGTTCTAATCCAGCCAGAGCAATGAAACTTGTAACACTGAAAAGCTAATGAGATGAGCTGGACATTGATATGCAACATGGTGGGTTCCTAAGAATTTTCTTATTCAAGATCATTGACCTCAACTATCTCAAAATACCCCACCTTCAATTTATATATATCACGTTGGCACACCAAAGGCATCATGACAAAAAAATTATTTCATCTACATCACTACACTAACAAAATGCAGTAAGCAGCTATGTATCTTTCTTTTCCAGAACAGCAGACAATAGCAGTTACTATTATTCTGACAAATTGGTGAACATTTCTTGCTGTGAACAGTCAATCAGAGAAAATTTTAGTTGAACCAAACATCATTAGCTTGTATTATGGATGTGGTTTGTTTACTCAAACTGTAGTATACGGATGCTGTGAAGTAGTATTTAGTAATAATTTGTAAGAAATGGATTTAAAGTCAAAATTATACTGTTTCAATCCATTTAAAGAAGAATGCCATGCAATAGTACAGAAAAATTTGAGGAATGGTCAGCAGTGAATGGTAAATGAGTGTCCTAATGTATTTTTAGGTGTAAAAATTTGCAGCAAATTTAGAAACCATATCCCACAAAACTCATCAACCTCTGCAGGTGTTGCCTCATCTATGTTATATACTTCAGGAGGAGATTTTCAGTAAAGACGAAACAGCATCAGACATGGCACTGGATTCTTTAAATATTAGCCTTCAGTATTTAGGTGAATCTCCTGTCAAGAAAAAATAGGCATCAGCAGGAGAGAAAGTACCCAAGCAAAAACTGAGAAAGGTTGCCTCACTGATGGAGCAAACCCATGTGGCACAACTGCAAAAGTGTGAAAAAATGGAGAAAGAGAAATCATAGCTCAGCTGAAAGGTAATATTCAAAATACACAACTGTACGTGTGACAAAACTCATATTTTGACAGTACAGAACTTCCAAAGAGATGGAGAGTAAGAAAAACCATGAAAGACTTTTCAACTTCAGATTACATGGTACGAAGAGCAAAACATTCATCTGCAGAATGAGGTATATTAGTGACCTCAAATCCAAAGCCAGGTAAGACATTGTGTGAAAAAATACTTTACTTTTACTGTGATCAGGATGTGAGCTGTGTGATTCCAGGAAAAACAGAGGGTGTGTCTGTGAAAGAAAATGGAATTGGAGTACATAAGCCAAAGCAGTGTTTCACAATCTTAAGGGTTTGTAATACATATTTCAAAGATGCATACCAAGATGTAAATACTGAATTCTCAAAACTCTCCGAATCACAGCCAAATCACTGTGTTCTTGCCTATATCAGTACAACGCATGCTGTTTGTATGTGTGTGTCACACCAGAATTTTAAGTAGATAGTGGAAGGGTGTAATCTGAAAGAACAAAGTGTGAAGAACACACACAATCATCATACAAGCACTGTGTAGCATTTGTTGCATACAATCAATCCTACATGCCCAGCATTTCTTCGGCTCATGTCCCTAATATCCAAGTTTGACAAGCCTGACTGATTGACTGTTTGGTACAAACTGTATTGATGAAATTACATATAAGTGTTGGTGAACTACAGGAGGGGTAATTCTAGAGACTATAACAAAATTAACAGATAATTTTATTGATGTGTTTACATCGAGTTCACAAGAGGTCCTATCTCACTCATGCATCACCCAAAAGCAGTCACAGACTTTTAAAATCACTAAATAAGAACTGAAAGTACATGAATATCTTGTTGTGTGTGATCTTGTAGAGAATCACTCCATCATTCAAGGTGAAGTACAGGAATTTCACTAGAATAATTCACAGGTTACAACTCACCCGTTTGAAGCTTACTACAGAAACAAAAATACTAATGAAATACACCGTGTATCATATGTGGGAATATTTGACTGCAGTCAGCATGATGCAGAGAGAGAGAGAGAGAGAGAGAGAGAGAGAGAGAGAGAGAGAGTGTGTGTGTGTGTGTGTGTGTTTTCTTTCCAGCACAATTTCATCAAGTTTTTAAAATGTTACTTTCTAATTCCAAAGCATTTAGTTTAGTACAAATTACTCATTAAATAAGTGTATTAGTGTGTTTTTTAACCTTACTATTAAAGATATCACTTTTCTTTATGTATTAGACTAGGAAACATGAAAAGATCATAAGATCAGGTAGTACTCATATATTTGTTTACATTCTGGCACACTTAAGAGGATCCCATTTGACCTTTCTGATCTTCCTTCCAACAATTTAAGCAGTGTGTGTGTTCATTATTAAGTTCATAGTTCCAGAAAGCAGCGTAACGTTTAAGGGGTTTGATTTAAAACCCACTAGTAGTTTGTTCATGTACAGTTTCCATACATTAAAGTTACAGCAAAAGTTACATTCTATTGTGATTAAGTTGATCAACATATATTGTTGTTAAGCGAGTGCTGAGTTCTTGTTGAAAGCACAAATAATCACCTACTACTGAAGTGTTAAAGCATACACCTAATTTTTGTGGTTTATAAATAATGTAAATTTGTGTAGTGTGAAGTGTATTAAGTGATTTAATTCATTTTTTAAAGTGTGTAATATGTGTTGCAATCCGTGGTAAGTGTGGATGTTGCCTTAGGATAGTCAAAGAGGGTTGGAATTTTGCTTGGGCAACTGTAGTGGCGAACTGAATGGGGAACTCAACGAGGCTCTCCCATAAAACTATAGGTTCTGTATTTTTTTTAAAAAAAAAAAAAAATACAGAAGAATTGCTGAGCAGCAGGCAAAGATTTGTGAAGAAGGAGAGGAAAAGCATCATCCAGCTGAAAGTCACAGTAGGGTGTAGCAGATGTCTAGCACAGAAACTGTGCAGGTCAGCACCAAAAGAGAATAGGAAGAAAAGGTTCTTGCTGCTAGGTAGCAGTCATGGGTGGGATGGGGTCAGATGGTACAGGACAAATTAGAAACAAGGTAACAGGTCACAAGTATTGTGAAGCCAAGTGCTAGCTTTAGCCAGGTGAGAGTGGTCATGGAGAACTTGTGCAAAGGTTTTGGCAAAGAGGATGAGGTTATTGTAGAGCGTGGAGCAGGGAATGGGGCAGGGAAGAGCTTGGCCAAGAACAGCAATTACAGCATTAGGGATAACCTGGATGAAATAGGAGTAATGATTACACGTAAAAAATGTGAGTTTTGTGGAGGTTCTGCAGTGCTATGACCAGCCATGGGTTAACACTGCTGTAAACATTGAGTTGGGCAGGCTGCTGCTGACTGAAATGAAATGAACTCTCACATGAGTACAGTGCCTATTGCTACAACTAGGAGATGGGGACATAATAAACATAGCCTACACCTGAATAGGAGAGGGAAAGATAGGATGGTTGAGCTTCTTGCAGATAATATACAGGGATGGGTGGGAGGGGATGCTTCTATCACACAAAGCAAGATCCCTGTTGTTACTGGTGTCAGAGGTGTCTCTTTTAGGTTACAATTAGGATTCAAGCAGCCTCTTTTGAAATAAGTCAAAATAACAGAAGAGCCCCACAAAATGTTTAACAATGCACAGAAAAGTAAGGTTGGCTTATTTTATCAAAATATTAGAGGATTGAGTAATAAGGTATAAGAGCTGCTTGTCTATTTGGAAAATTTAGAGAGCTCTGAAAAGATAGACATCCTGTACCTATCTGAGGACACCAGCTCTCTCATGCATAACTACAATGAGAAAAGGAGTTGTTACATATATTGAGACAGAACACAAGTTCAAACACATTGAGACAGGCAGATTTTCTAGTGATCAGCTCATAAGTGTGTGTGCTTTTGAATTAATACTGAAAAATAGTTCACTTTGTAGTGACTTCAATGGAGATTTGATAAAGGATTCTGATAGGAAAAATGATGTGGAAACCTTATTTGGATTCTACAATTTGATCTCAGTAATTAATTTTCCAATGCTGGTGGATAAAGACAGTAGGACACTGATGTTTTTCTTGGTGAAGCTCAAAGTAAGAAAATAACTATTTATCCAGCAGTAAATGCTCTCTCTGATCATGATGCACTGTCGTTAGGATACATAACACAGTGCTGTATAGTATGGATACCCCTCAGTGGAAATTAGTTAGAGTAATTAATGACTCCAGGACAAATGTTTATAAGAATAGCTTACAAAGGATGACCTTTGATGAAATTTATAATGAACCAAATTGAATCTATTCCATGATAAATTCATATTATTATTAAAAAATATCTTTCTATATAAGCTAATCAGAAAGGACATTAAATAGCCATGTGAAAAGCAAGGATCGCTAGAGGGATTAATGTATTTTGTGGAAGGAAAATGGAAATGTATCTGATGGCAAGAACAAGTAGATATCCAGCAATAGCTGAAAAATCCAGAAACTACTCAAAATTACTAAGAAAGGTTATTTTAAAAAGATCAGGGGATATGCAATTCTCATAACTCAGAAATCCGACGACAGACTTCAGGCTATATGGAATGTAGTGAACAGAGACAGAACAACCAGCCACAAACGAGACCATATCACTATTGACCTGAATGGGAGGGCTATAAATGATTAATCACAGGTAGAAAATCCATTTAATAATCATTTCTTAAGAACTGTAGAAAGCATAGGGACAATCTGTTCAAAAGAAAAATCACAGCAGGATGTTGAAAAATGACTCTCATAAAATTCAATCACATGGATGTTTCACCAACTTCTCATTAAAAATTAAGAAAATTATATATTCTCTCAAAATAAATGCTCATCCGGTTTTAATGGCGTTTCTGATAAAGTACTAAAAATTGTTTTCCCATGTAATGAGCCCAGTCCTATCTGAAATACGCAATGCATCGCTAACTCAAGGCAGTTCTCCAGAAAAACTGAAATATGCCGTTTTCAAGCCCCCCTTTAAGGAATGTGATATGAGAAATGTCAATAACTAACTGACCTGTTTCACTGCTGACATCATTTTACAAATGCTATCTAATTGACAGTAATGTGAAGGTGCAGACTCCTGAAAAATCTGTGCTCAATACCAGCTTAACTAGCTTAGGAGTATCTCCTGCAAAGCTGCATTCAGTCGCTCGGCATAGTCGGTATGCAGCAGCCAAACGAAAATTGGAATCAGCAGCTGAGACTCTGAAAACTAAAATTTCACACAGATATCAAGTTGAGCTGGCTGCTGATGCAAGCACTATCCCTGACAGTGATTTAACAGAACTGGAAGAAAAAGGCAAAACATCATGATGAACTCATGAACAAAATCAAACAGAAAATTGAATATGCAAATAAACATGAAAAAATTCAGTTACTTAGTCTTGTGCCGCCAACTTGGTCTCGATAGAATGTCAGTTCCAAATTTCAGGTTTCTGAATATTTGGTACGACAAGCAAGAGCTCTTTTAATGGAGAAGAGTATTTAATCAATGGCTGAGCAGAAAAGAGGAGAGACATTGCCACATGATACAGTGCAAAAAATAGAGTTTTTATTTGGATGACGAAAAAACAAGAATAATACCTGGGAAAAAAGACAAAAGTGAGCACCAGCAAAAATACCTATAAACAAAAGCATCTTGTTTTAAGTAATTTAACTGAACTGTATTCTCTCTATTAGAAGAAGTATCCTGAAGACAAAGTAGGATTCTCAAAATCTGCTTCTCTTCGACCAAAACAGTATGTACTTGCAGGAGCATCAGAAACACATACCGTATGTGAGTGCATTTGACACCAAAACGTTAAATTGCTTCTAAATTAGATTTCTATTAAAGAGACATGCCAAGATCTAATTAAAATAATAACATGTGATATAAATAACTGAGCCTGTATGCTTGCTTTGTGCGAAAAATGCCCCACCAGTTCATTGCTTCAAACCCACTTAGAAAATGAAATAGAAGTAGAAGACTATTATCCTGAGGAGGTCGTTCAGTACAGTCAATGGATATCAACTGATAGACTAACTTTACATGTTCAAATCACTTCTATATCAGAATTCTGAGATATACCAATTAAGAAAATTGACAAACTTACTCCACACTCTTATTTCTCAATCACAATCTGATTATCTGAAAATGAAGAATGAAACATTTTATGAACGGTCGGTGTTAATTTTTAATGGATTTCAGTGAAAATCTCAATTTTGTTGCTCAAGATGAAGTACAGGGGTACCATTGGAACAATTGCAGCTGCTTTCTTCACACTGTACATATACAGGGTGTCCCTCCCACTCAAACCTCCCTGATTTCAAGGACCCAGGAGAGGAAAAAACCACAGTAGATACGACAATGAAAAATGCACTATATTGTAGAGCCTCTCAAAGAATTTATATTCCCTCATCAGAAGTGCCAAGTATTGTCACCCCAGAGTGCTGCATGGTCGCATGACGTGAAAATTGTGACTCCGCAGCAGCGCACGCATGCAGTAGTGCGATTTGCAGAAATAAAATCTGCCTATTACTGTGCAAAGAAATTATCGTCGTGTGTATGAATGTGATCCACCTGATGTGAAAACAATTAAGGAATGGTATAGGAAATTTCTGGCAACAGGAAGTGTTCTGAAACATTCTGGCAGTGCACGTTATGGAGTTTCAGAAGAGACAGTGGAGTACATCAGACAAACGTTTCTCAGAAGCTCGTGCAAGTCAATTCATCAAGCATCTAGGCAACTTGATATACCTCGATCTACATTGCATCATGTAGTTCACCAGTGTCATCGTATGTGAGCTCACAAAGTGCAAATTCTGCAACACCTGATGCAGAACGACAAACCATGCCGACAACAATTTGCTGCAGATAAGCTGCATCATATTGATATGAATGCCAGCTTCCTGGAAAGATGTTTATTCTCAGATGAAGCAACCTTTCATCTATCAGGAAGGGTTAATACGCATAGTGTTCAGATTTGGGGTTTGCAAAATCCTCACGTTGTCACTGAACATGTTCGTGATAGCCCTTAACTAAACGTCTGGTGCGGGCTAACGCACAACAGGATTGTTGGACCATTCTTTGTGGAACAAATAGTGAATGGATCAGTGTATCCGGACATGTTGGAGCAGTTCGTGTACCCTCAGATACAAGATTTGCAACCCAACATCATTTTTCAACAAGATAGAGCTCCGCCGCATTGGTCAATGGCTGTTCGCAAGTTCCTGGATAGGAAATTTCCCAATTGTTGGATTGTAAGCAGAGGACCCATTGCCTGGCCACCACGTTCACCCAACATTACACTGCTTCATTTCTTCATGTGGGGATTCGTGAAGGACTGCATGTATGCGACCAAAGTGGACGATATTCCTATGTTGCGACATCATGTCACTAATGCAATTGCAACAATAACGGAGGAAATGTTACAAAAAAACTTGGCAAGAAATTGAATATAGACTCTATATTCTCATTGCAACAAATGGTTCCGTGTAAGGCTGTATTGATGATAAATGAATAAATTCTTTGAGATGCTCTACAATGTTGTACATTTTTCATTGTCATATCTACTGTGGTTTTTTTTCTCCTGGTCTTTGAAATCAGAGAGGTTTGAGTAGGACACCCTGTATATTACAAAAATTACAAACAGTTGCATGCAAAAGGAATTTATATTGTTTCTGATGATCTAGAACATGATGTTGCCTTGGTGTACCAGACTCAGAAGACTATTGAATTTTTTAAGTGTGAATTTCCAGAAATTCATCTTGAGTATGTTAAATATTTCACTGATGGTTGTGCTAAATATAAATAAATATAAAAATTGTAAGAATTTCATAAATAGCTGCTACCATGAGCACAACTTCAAAATAAAGTGCAGTTGGTCCTTTTTTGCTACCAGCCATGGCAAATATCCTTGTGATGGTATTGATGGCACTGTTAAAAGACTTGTTACAAAACAAGTTTGCAAAGAGTTTATAAAGATCAAATACTTACAGCTTCACAGGTGTTTCAATTCTGTCACGAGAATCTACAAGGCATTTCAGTACTCTGTTTCAAAAGATGAAATGATACAAGTCAGACATTATCTTTCTCAGCACTTCACAAGTGCAAAACCAATTCCTGGAACATGATCTATGCATCACATTGTACTAATATCATTAGCCAAGATTGGAGCGAAAGGCTGAGCTGTGATACAGATTTTAGTATCGTGCACGATTTCTCAGTTGCACTTTTGCCACTAGTGCCAGAATGCACTGTGCAGCCCAACTGCTACGTTGCACGTGCTTATGACTCTTCTTGGTATTTGGGAATTATTGAAAGGGTGAATTGTGAAGAAGGAGATGTTACAGTAAGGTTCATGCATCCTCATGGACCATCCCCATCCTTCTATTGGCCTGATGATGATGTTTGTGATGTTTCTATGTTTCTTTCTCTCATTTTCTGTGTAAAGTTGATATCACCACAGCAACAGGCCGTACTTATTCTCTGAGCAAAGAGTCCTTCAAAGTTGGTGGAAGAAAAGTTGTTCTCATGCAGAAAAAATATTATCTAAGCATCAAATTGTCTCGTCACATGTGTAGTTTCGAATCAACTTGAATGCACCAGCATTTCGTGCAGTGTTGGCAATACTGGTTTTTGACAAAATGCTTAAATGTTATACACAAAATGCTATGTATTTTTACATTGAGTTAATTTGGTTATGGCAGAGGAAAGAAAGTGTTAATATGTCATGTAATGTACAAGTAGCCCTATATTTTATAATGTGTAATTTTGTTTCATATATTGCAATTTTTGTTCAATTTGGACATTGATATGTGTACCTATGTTGTTGAAAACATTTTAGAATTGTCCAATTAAATTTTTGTAAATTAATTTTACTGTTTAATTAGAAAAAAAAATATTTTGGAAAACACTGGAAAAATTAGAAAGTGATATATATCCCCAGGGCCATTCATTTCTCAAAACTGATTTTTTGTGTGATGGAACTTTATTATTTGTAGATCACTTTCTAATTTTTTTCAGTGTTTTCCAGTGGGGGGGGGGGGGGCGCAATTGTCGAAAATATTTTTTTTTCTAATTTAACAATAAAATTACATAAAATTGATTCACAAAAATTTAATTGGATAATAGTAACACATTTTCAGAAACTACATGTCTGAAAGGATATTCAAGGGAAAAATTGTCAGCATACCATTTTGTGTGTAAAAACTGTAGCCAATTTTCAATTTTTTACAGTTTGATTTGAAATAACGCACTGCATCAAACTTCCAGCAACTGCTACCAACAGAATGTATATAAAGCAATAAAAATTGGCAAGAGTTCATAATATTAGATGCAAAACTAGTACACAAAATCTCAGTTCACAACTAGATAATGTGTGTCATGGCCTGGATGACTTGACATGGAATGACCGAACAATGACAGTATCTGAACAAGGTGAAGCCTTTCATGGTGCAGATGATGCAGATTTTGCATCAGTAGATGAAAAATTAAATACCCCGAATCAGTCAACTACAGAGGTAGGTGTTAATCCTGTTAGAAACAGTGGTCAGTTAAGTTGAGTCATAAGCTCATCAAGAAAGTGCAGAGAAATTACTTAAGCTATTAAGCTAATAAATTACTAAAGCTATGGATGAATACACTACAGTAAAACTGACCACATTCTTCAAAGCAGAAAGTCCATCTTTAGAAGAAAATGAACCAAAGCACTCTTGCCAGGAATTTTCACAAATATAAAGTCAGCTGTTGAATGCTGTGCATCCTACAGTGAAAAGAAAACAATTTTGAACCGTGTCCCCTCAGCATCAATGTACATGGTAGACAAATCAAGAAATGTGAGGTCTGCAAAAGGAGTCTTTGGAAGAGAAGTTCCCTATTATGGTCATCCTGTAGAAGCAGATTTAGTGCAGTCATTTTATCGGGAAGATAAATGGGACTGTTCTCACCAGAGTGCTAACAAAAAAAGACATTATAACTGTAACAGTTGAAGGTAAAAAAGTTGTGAAAGTGAAGAGGTACATGACTCGCAGTATTAAAGAAACTTTTGCAATTTATAAGAGCAACTATACAACTTCACGTATTAGAAGATCAAAATTTTATGCACTATGACCTAAGTGGGTAGTTCCACACCCACCTAGAGATGTCTGTTTGTGTGTGTACTGCACGAATTTTGAACTTTGTGTGGTAACTTTGAAGAACTTACAGGAGCATGTGACATATGACACCTTGGTTGGATGTGTGAAGTCATTAGTAGTCTATGACGTAAAGCGAGATACTTGTTTGTATCAAGAATGCGGTGACTGCCCTGGAAAGGGAGGACTGTCTTTACAGACACTTGGCATGCAACACGTAGCAGATAACTCTGCAGAAATTACATACGCGAAATTGGAGGAAAATAAACTAATTAAGAAAACTGTTACCTTTGACAGTTACATTGATGAACTTGGTAAATGGCCAGTGAAAGCAGTAACACACCAGCATCTGAAGAAATTGCAACAACAACACATTGCAGAAGTGAAAGTGTGTGTACAAGTTGAAGAACTATGTTTAGTGCTTCACTGTGATTTTGCTGAGAACTTACCTGTAATTCTCCCACAAGAAATACAAGGGAGTAATGACCAGGTTTCAATTTTTACAGGACTGATATATTTTTCAAAAAAGACCACAAGTGTTGCAGTTATAAGTGATGACACAGGACACGACTCAGCACATGCTTTGCTAGCAAAGTGCAAAATTCTTCAACTGCAAACAGGGGCAGAGAAGATCATCATTAGTTCTGATGGTGCTCCTAGTTATTTTAAAAATCGTTACCTGCTGTTTGATTTGAGTAAGTCGCTTGTGCCAACTAACTGGGTATATAGTGCTACTGGTCACGGAAAGGGGCCTTGTGATGGTGTAGGAGGCCTGCTGAAGCACCACACTACAAAACAATCTTTCTGGACCAAATACAGTGGCGATTCAGAACGCTGAGGATTTTATGAGAGTCATGAAATCTTACACATCCACAGTTCTCATTCCAAAGAGGAAATCTAAGAATTCCATGAGCAGAAAAAAGAATGATCCAAACAAACTACTCCTATGAAAGGAATTCAGAAGACACATTTTTGGACGCAAAGTGATGGGCGAACTCATACTGCATGCACTTTAAAGAGCAAGAAAGAAGAAATTTCATTTGTTCGGCCAACACCTC